>NW_021703781.1:20255821-20958354 GCF_005190385.1 Monodon monoceros
TGTGTGTGTGTGTGTGTGTGTGTGTGTGTGTGTGTGTGTGTGTGTGTCTATAATCCTTCGGTTAGTGGGTGGAGGGAGAGCTGAAACCATTTGGCTTTAGGGACCCAGAGCTTGGGAGGAGGAAGATAAAGCTGTCCAAATGAGGCTGAGCCTTTAGGGCAACTACCTAAAGTGCAGGCTGCCAACAGCTGGAGGGGGGAGGGCTGGTCTGCATTCACTGGGCCACCAGCTTTTAGTCCCTCCCATGTTGGGCCCTACAGGAGGCTGGATGCCTGGGTTCAAATTCCAGCTCCACCTCCAGTCAACCAGTGACCTTGGGCAAGGTCCACATTCTCCCTGCCTCTCTGTGCCCTCATCTGCACCTCCCAGGGATGGGAGGGTCAGCGTATTAATCCATGGGAAGCGCTTAGCAGTTTCTGGTGCAAGGTTAGCACTTGATAATACCATATTCACAAAGCAATGGCATTAGGGTTTATGTAATAGTTTTCTTTAGAGCAACATACAATTTACTTAAAATATTTCCAAAAGGAAGACTCATATTGCTATTGCAAATTGAAGACCAATGTTACTTGCCATTCCTAGTAGATATTAGTACAAGTAAATTGAGTGTAGAGAAAATAACATGATTCCATTTTCACCCTTTAGCTAGCTGCCGCTGTCAACCAAGGCTCTAAGCCTGATGCCTTTTTTCTTTGTTAAAAAGGCAGTTTACCAGGATTTAGAAAGGTATCAAAGACCTGCTAGCATCTCACTGAGGCATTCCCCCTGATGGATTCAGAAGACTGAAGAGAAATGAAAAGGGAATGGCTTTCTCACTGAATGATTCAGTGCTGTGTTTGTGAATTGCTTACAGTCACCTTGTGCACCCCAGATCATTTCATGTGAAGGCATCCTACCATGTGAAAGCATCCTACCTACAACTGTGGGGAACACTGTATGATCTTGGGCAAACTGTTTTTAAAATTTAGTCTTTGAAACAATTCATTTGCATGGTTCAAAGATCAAGTGATGTACAAATGCATATGGACAAAGTCTCCCTCCCTCCCCTGTCCCATCCATCCATCCATGCATCCCCCCTCCAACCCTATAACTACTGTTCTTAGCATCTTTTAAATCCTTCCAGAACTTATTTATGCAATTATGTGCAAACACAAATATACTAATTTTGTCTTTTTTAATATAAATAATGGAAAATTAGACACGTTTTCTGCCCTCTCTTTTTTACGTTAACAGTATCCTGGACACATTTCATATTAGTGCATAGAAAGCTGCCTCATTCTGTAGAGTTTTGGTATTGAGGTGAGTTGTTGACCCTCTTTTGCTCTCAAGGGAATCATCTGTACCACAGGGGGTTGACCCAGTTGACCCCCAAGGGCCTTGCAGCACTGACCTTGAACCACTCCATGGGGCTGTTTCTCTGAAATGAGGGGACCCTGAGAGAAATGTCCCCCTTCTTCAGGGCTGGAGGAGGAAGCTCCCTGGATGGTTTCACCTTGGTCCTAGGTCTGCAGTCTGTTCAGCAGACATTCAGGAAGAGTGTCCTGTGTCCCAGGAGAGGGTGAGGCAGGAATAGCCTAGGGAGTCACACCCAGTTCATTTTCTCTGTTCCCTTTGCAGTCGGATGGGATGCCTTTCCTGTCTTCCCCTGGCTTTGTCTGGCTCAGCTCAGCAAGGAGGAGGGGAGGAGGCATGGTGGCCTCACCTGAAACCTGTCCTCCTGAGTCAGGCTACACCCTAAGGTGAGCCTGGCGGGCCTCTCCACCACCTCTAACAGAGAGGCGTGACCCTCCCCTGGCCTCCTTCCATTCTGGAAAAACAAAGGGGCAAGGGTGGATTTCCTTGAAGGCCCCTCTCAGCTCTAAAACTCGACAATACCTGCCAGAGGGCCTTGCCCATAGTAGGTGCTTGATGGACTTTGCTGCTGACATGGCCTGGCATTGCCACTGTCACTGTCCCTGTGCCCCCACCCCCTTCCCACCACACTTTTGATGAAGATCTAGATGAAGGAGATGGAGGGAAGCTGTGAAGAATGACAAAGTCTCAGGCTTTCTTTAGCTCTGACTGAATGAAGTCCTGTTCTTGTGCAGGAAGACCCTGGAGACCCCAGCGATCCTGGTGTGTTGGCCTGAAGGGCTGTGAATGTTGTACCATGGCGCCACCTGGTGGAATGTCTCTGCAGGAGCATGATCTCCATCCCTCCATCGAATCATCCTTCCTCCTGGCCCAGGTGAGTGCTCCACTCAGCCAGCCCAGGCTTACGATTGCCTTGCATTTCCGTGATAGCAGAACTCGGGTTTCTCGTGGAGAGTACATGCGATTCCACTGGAATTAATTTACTATGGTCTCATCCTGGGGTAAGACTCTTGTCTCGTTTCATCCTCCCACAAAGAAAAATAGACGTCTTTCCCTTTTTCACGGATGGCGACTCTGAGGCTTGGAGAGGTTAAAGCAACTCACACGTGGTTGCACAGAGATGGCAGATCTGGGCTGGGACCCCTAGTGGAGGGGAGGTGGGAGGTTGCAGGGTGGCTGAGGCCCCCCCAGGAAGAGACTCTGTCACCAAGGGCCTTGGGCCTGTTTTGAAGAAGAGCCCCTGGTACTTAAGCCTCCAGGGTAGGAGTTGGAATGAGAAGTCTCACACTGGGTGATTTTCTAGTCCAGGATTGCTGTCATCACGGAGGTGGCCCCAGCGAGAGAGACTCACTTGTTCTCTAAGGCTGGGCTCTCTCTAGATTGGGTCTGGGGGGAGCTGTGTCTAGTGCAGCCCGCCCAGTGCAGTGCCCACCAGCACTTCCACACTCACCTGTCTTCATTTCGCCCAGTTTCCTTTGATGAATGTGATTTTGTGATCTGGTGTCATTCAGGACACAGTGTCCCTGTGTAGTGCTTGTCTTTTACATAGGAGGCAAGGAGTAAGGGAGTCAGATCTCCCACTTGCTAGTTCTGTGCCTCAGCTTCCTCATCTGTGAAATGGGGAGAAGGTGTCATTTAGGGCTGTTGTGAGGTCCAGATGGTAGACGTGTATAGTACCTGGTGTGTAGCAGCGTGCCGTGGTGATGGTTTGTATTGGATCCCTTCCTGCAGTGCTCATTGGTGAAAACTGGCTGTCCTTAGCCAACAGTGTTCAGAATGTAATTTGCTTTTGAAATTCCAGGAGAAAAAAAACTGAGAACATTTCCAATATGGCACTTACCAGTATACAGCAGCTACGAAGTTTGCCTCTGAGGCACTGGCCTGGGCTAGAGCCCGCTGCAGCCTAGGGGAGGTGTTTCTTTTGCAACTTTGAGCTCACCTAATCCTGAGAAACCATCTTCTTCTGATGAAGTGACTAAAATCCAGATGCTTTCTACAAGGGAAGGGACAAGGCAACCACAGATGCCTGAGACAGAGTGTTCCCTTCCCTGTGACAGTGATTCTCAACACCTGCCGCACAATAGATTCACCTGGGTGGGCAGCTTTAAAACTTGCAGTGTGGGGTCCAGCCCTGGAAGCCGGGCTGGGCTGGCCAGACTTGCTCCTGGCAGAAGCCTCTCTCGCCATGGGGAGTGGGGTCTGTGGTGCCTGTCCTTTCACACACTACTTGGTTCTTTTCTGTGCTCCCAGCCCCTGATGAAGGCTGGGCCCTAATCAGAGTTTAGGGATCATTGAGTGAATTGCATGAGAAGGTACAAGCGACCAGCCGAACTGAAAGGAGAAGGGCGACCCAAGGGCAGAGCTCACCCTTCCTGCCTTGGCTGGGTGGATCCTGTGACTTCCGGTAGATCGGGAAAAAAAAACTGTCACCTGTGCACTTGGCCTTAATTCTCAAGTTATAAATACAGACAGTCCCCCCTTGTCCACCCCTAGCACAAGTGGTTGAAAGAGAGGGAGGGAGGAAATAGGGAAGGAGGGCAGGAGGGAGGGAAGAAGGAAGGAAGGAAAGAACCTGGGTCAACAGTGTAAGTGCAGCCCTGAGTCAGGGCTCCTGGGGCTTGTTGTGCTGTCTGCCTGTGTCCCTGTGTTTCTCTAAATGAAGCAGTAACCCTCCCGTAGAGACCACCAGATGAGGACTCCCCGAGTCCCCTGGCCCCTTCGCTGCCCCTGCCTCGGGAGCTGAGGGTCCCCTCTAAGGCTGTAGTCTCCATGCATCCCTATCCTTCTGCTGTGCTGCTCCCTGGGGTGGGGTCCTTAAACCAGGCCCAGCCCTGGGGTGTGGAGGGTGCAGCGACCCTGACGTCACCATACACAGATGTCATGAAAATGATGCATTGTGGCCTCACAGCTCAGGAAGGGAATTGCGCTGGGGATGCTTGCTACCTTGTTTTCTCTGCGCCATTCCCCGGGTAGTTCGGCTCTTGCCCTTTGCTCCCAAACCCTTGAGGAAACAGGACCTGCTGTATGTGGCCTCTAACTCCCAGTGCCCTAGTTATACGGGGTTGGAGACTCAAATGCCTTCAGGAGCCTGGCAGGTGGCTGAGAGAACCATGTGAAACAGCTGGGGACCAGGCTCTAGGGAGGGGTGGGGTCTGTGGAGAACTGGGCAGAGAGCATTTGCCTAAAGGCCTTCATGTGGCTGCACAGCACTGTGCAGGGTGAAGCTAACGCTGCCAGCAGGCCAGTCACAGGGCTCTTTGCTGTGTAGTCTCTAGAGCCTGTGTCACAGCTCCCTCTTCCCCAGTTGCCGTGTGGCCTTGGCAAATCAAGCCTGTTTCCTCTCTGTAAGTAGGGATAATAATACCCCCTATTAGAGTTGATGTGCTGACGAAAGTGAAGCAATATATTCCTTAAATACTGCGTAAAATACTCTTGATGTAGCACCTGTATTCCCTTTCTCTGCATGTGACAAATTACCAAACACTTAGCACTTAAGCAACATGTTTATCACTTCAGTTTCTGGGCATGGCTTAGCCAGGTCTTCTGCAAGGCTGCAAACAGGAACCCCAGGACTGGGTTCTCATCTAGAGGCTCGACTGGGAACAGTTCGCTTTCAAGCTCTTCGGGGTATTTATTGGCAGACCGCGCTTTCTTGCCGCCGTAGGACTCGTGGCAGCTCTTTCTTCAAAGCCAGCAATGGAGAGAGACTCTTAAGCAAGTCCACCAGCAAGACCGAGTCTTACATAACGTAATACAATCATGGGAGAGACATCCGGTCACCTTTGCCGCACTCTGTGGGTTAGAAGCAAGTCCCAGGGCCCGCCTACACTCGAGGGGTGGGGATCCCAGAAAAACATGAACATCAGGAGGCCAGATCACGTACGTGGCCACCTGAAAGTCCATCCGCCACAGCACCTGAAAGATTGTTGGACATCATTACGATTGATTGGGTGCCACAACATGCCAGGCAGTGACGCGGGGGTCGGAGGGGGGGGAGTTCGTACATATCATTCCATCTATTTTTACTGTTCTATGAGTAAACGGAAACTCAGAGAGGCCAAGCCAGTTATCTAAACTCATCCAGCTAGTAAGCGACACAGCAGGATTTAAACCCAGGTCTCTGCTGTCTTCCCTAGACATGACATTCGAGGTCAGGGTCAACTTCAAGCCATCCCTGAGGAGCCCTCTAACACCCCAAAAGTATTTTGTTCTGGAGGTCAGTTCTTTCCCTGGGTTCAAGTCCTTCAGCTCTTGTTCTGCTAGGTCCTGTCCTTGGCTGCTGAATTTCTCTGTACCGCCTTCCTTTCGCTCTGTCCTCAGACACTGCTTGAAATGGTTTGGGTTTCTTGCCCCAGATTTACATCCAGCTTCAATTTATCTGTCCATGATTTTTGTCTCTTTTTAACCCCTTCCCACTCAACAAAACTCTACAAACACTCTCCTATGAGGAAAGCCCTGGGCTGGAGACTCCCTCTGCCCCCAACATTCTTACAGTCTAATGAAGAGGCAGCATGTTCATTACTAACCCCAGTCCAGTGGTTCAGAGCTTTTTGAGGATAAGGACAATTAAAAACTAAAACAATACTGTTCTTTAAGAAGATTAAAATCATTTTCTGTCAAGAAAATGAATAAAATCATCAGAATTAGACAATACAGAGAGGGTTTGGACACCTTCACAAAGTCATCAGGCATCTAGGTCCCTCTTATCCAGCAGCCCTGCCTCATGGTCCAAGATGGTTGCTAAGCTCCAGCCATCATGTCCTCATTCCAGTCAGCATGAAGGAGGGAGAGGCAAAGATTAATCATCCCTAACCACCCAGATCAGGTCATCTCTCCAGTCATATGCTCCCTTGGCACTTTTGCTTCCCTTTCAGAATGGAGAGTAATTTATTCTTTGTGTCATTATTTGTTTGATGACCGTCTACCACTCTCCCTTACCTCTCACCAGACTAGAAACTCCATGAAATCTGGCATCATATGTCTCCTCTGTTGCTCTAGCCCTGTTGTGCAGCGCTGTGCCTGGCACATAGTAGGTGCTCCACGAATAGCTATTAACAGGAGGAACACTTTTTACATGTTGTCAATATTATGATGAGTCAGAGTTGGCCTGGTCCAAATCCAGAGTTTCTGAATTGAGTCTGTAATGATGAGTGCTGCTATGGGCCAGGCCCTGTGCTAAGGGCTTCACATGCATTATCTCATTTTAATCCTCACCAGAACTCTGGGAGGTAGATACTGCTGTTATCTACAATTGGCAAATGGGAAAATGGCACCAGGTCATGGAACTACTAAATGTGAAAGCTGTGATTTGGACTTGGCTCTCCTGACGCGAGTCCTGTATTCACTCACTTCCTGCCTTTCTGGGCTAGCCACCATTGCCTCCAGACCTCCCCCACTGCAGCCCTGGCTCTCTTGGTTGCAGCAGACAGCTCAGCAGGCATTGATGCAATCACAGGGGCTCAGGAAGCCTTCTGCATTTGGCACCGTGTCCCAAAGTGGCATCTCTCCTGCAGATGTGGTAGGCACCAACACTGATTGGGAGAATGCTGGTTCCCCAGCTTTCCTTCTCCTCTAACAGCTTTTTAGGAGCCTTTGTGGACCCGGGAGCTTTCTCAGACTACAGAGGAGGGGTAGGTGGGATTGCAGGGCCTGGGACATGTCTTGTAGTGGGTGCTGTGTGTTACGGTGCTTAAGCTTTTGCCTCCCTCTCAGCGGGGCCCACTTGGTAAAGGGAGGGTGACGGGGAAACTCTGGTGCCTTCCAGGCTGCCCTTGAACCACGTGGGGTTTACAGAGCCCCCAGTCCAAGGAACAGTACATTGGGGGAGGGGTTCTGGTATCTCCCC
Source organism: Monodon monoceros (assembly GCF_005190385.1). Classification (NCBI taxonomy): domain Eukaryota; kingdom Metazoa; phylum Chordata; class Mammalia; order Artiodactyla; family Monodontidae; genus Monodon; species Monodon monoceros. Next base: position 20,263,020 of record NW_021703781.1, read on the forward strand.
TCAGACTCAAAGAAATATTCCAGATAGGGGCTAAATTCTGGCTTGAGTCAAGGAATCAGAGTATCCAAGCCATAAAGAGCCCTTCTAGACCTTCATTGCACAGATGGGACATGGGAGCCCAGAGAGGGAATTGACTTGCCAAGATCAGACACCGAATGCGACTGTGGCTCATTTGACTGAAGAGTTCATCTGGCCCACAGGCCATCCGAGGGGGCGTGGAGGAGGGTACCAGTTTGACCCCCGGCTTGAAGAGGTTGCTGAGGCTCAGTGGTGGGGGCCACCCTGGGCCCCGCCAATTCTAGTCACTGCTGTCTTGCTCCCAGTGGTCACCAGCAGGTGGTGCTAGGCACACAGTGGCCACTTAACTCCCAGAAAAAGGGAACCACAGACCCGTGTCTGGGAGTAATCAGGGAAGAGGCTGGTTTTGGGGCCCACTTCCAATCACCTTCCCTCTGGAACCCCTGTGCTTGGGCACCCTGGGGGGAGGAGGGACCGGAGGCCCCAAGTGGGGTTCCTCTGGTTCCAGACCCTTTGGGGGGTTGTTCTGTGGTCAGTGAGCAGGCGCCCCAGGGTATGATTCATTTACTCATTTTGAACAATGATGGAGTAAAAGCAATGAGGACAAGTGGGTGCCTCGGCTGACGTGAGGTTCAGCCTGGGCTTCAGCTCAGTCCCCTTCCCCTCAACTGACTTGTACATGCCCATACTCAGTGCACAGGGCGCTTCCTTCTCTTCTGGGCAAAGCCCAGAGAACTCAGGATCCCCCTGAGAGGCTGTCTGGTTCCTAGAACCTTCCTCTCCTCCCTCCTTCCTTCTATCACCCTCTCTCTCTCTTCTCTCCATCTGCTCTCCCCTCTTGCCTCTCTTTCCTGCCCCTCGTCTCTCTCCCCTCTTTTCTCCCTCTGTCCTCCATCCTGTTCCTCTGAGGGACCCTGCAGGTCTAGCCCCTGCCCCCAGCACCTTATCTGCAAACGCAAACAGGGACCAATACCAGTGGGTTTCTAGGATGTGGTTTCCGTGGCAACAGTGCATCTCCTGCCTCTGTGGTTCTCAGCCCTGGGCAGGTTGCTGTGGAGACTCACCTCACTGAAGAGTGATTTGTGGAACTGTTTTTCTTAGCTTCATCTCGTTCCTTCTCTCCAGAGATTCTGCCAACCCAAATGGGCTTTTTCCCACTGATGGCAGACCTGGAAGACTTCTCCAGTGGGCTTCCCCGCCCAGGGCCACAAAGGCCTGGAGAGCATTCTGTTTACTCAGGGTTCCCCTGGTAACCTTCTCCCATTCTAATGGGGAGAGTAAGACACGGCTAGAGGCTGGGGTGAGGGGTCTCCACAGAGAAACAGGGCAAAGCAGACCCGGTTCCCACCTTTCCTGCCCACAGCGCCCTTCAGGACCCTTGCAGCGAACGATGTCAGCCCGAGAGCTTCCTCTCATCAGCCATGTTCCCCAAGAGTCCTCAGCTTTGGCGAGAAGGCGAGAGGCAGCAAGAGGGGTGTGGTGGGGAAAAGAGGGATGTGAACACGGGGGAAAAGAGGTGGATTAAGAGAGAGAAGAAGAGTATTAGGATAGGGGGAAAAGTGAGGCGAGGAGACAGGGATCTTAAGGGGAGAGGGAGAGGGTGAGGGTGAGGGTTCAAGTCACCACAGAAAGCCAACCCATGAATCTGTAGCAGGAGAATTTCTCTGGTGTTAATGTTCCTTGTAAATCACTCCACATCCCCAAACCCCAAACAGGCCTCTTTCTCTGCCAAGGAGAGAATGTGTTTGTTGACATAAAAACATATTAGGCGCGTTGTGCCCCCTCCCTCCCCCAAGTTGAAAGCCATTACAATAATTAATGAAGGCAGGAAATTAAAGAGTCGTTTTCCCCCATTCTCCCCAAATAGATCAGTTGGGGGGTGGGGAATATGTGCTACACTGCAGACAGGAGAAGCGGGGGCTAGAGGAGGGGGTGTGCAGAGACGTGTTTACAGACACAGCTGTAGACAAAGGACCTACTGGAGGGGGCAGAGGGGCTGGGGGCGGGGAGGAGGAGAGCTTGCTCTGCTTCCCTTCCTGGTTTACAAGGCATGAGGGGTTCTGTCACCATGGAAACAGGTCTAGGGGACACGAAGGAGTGTCAGTCCTCCACTCCTGGAGGCTCCTGGATTGTCCTCTGAATGTGTGATGGCCAGACCTCCCTTAGTCCTGGTGAGTGCAGGCAGGAGCCCTTTCTGGGGTGTTGGGTGAGGGCTGGTGGCCAGCTCTGGTCCCCCTCCCTAAAACCAACTCACTGCACGGCACAGGTACTGGTGGTGCAGCCTGAAAGTTCTGTAATCGGGTATACTTCACTGCAGATGTGACAAGCCAGTTTTAGCTCAGGCTGAGAATCGTGACAGTCTTTTAGGTAACTTGTCTCATTTTGCTTAATTTTGAGGTCTTAATGATTCATTCCTTCCTTCCCTCTTTTCCTCCATCCTTCCTCCTTCCTTCCTTTCCTCCCTCTCTCCATCCCTCAATCTTTCTTCCTCTCTTATTTCTTTGGCCAGTCTATTTTCTAGCCTAATTTCATATTTCTAGGAAATACTCATATGCAGATGGTCCCCAACGTATAATGGTTCAACTTAACGATTTTTCAACTTCACAATGGTGCAAAAGCGATAACACATTTAGTCGAAACTGAACTTTGAGTCTTGAATTTTGATCTTTTCCCGGGTTAGCGATATGTGATGCTGGGCAGCAGCGCTGCAGCTCCATCAGCCATGCCGTCATGGGGATAAACAGCCGACACTCTTACAACCATTCTGCACCCACGCAGCCATTCTGCTTTTCACTTTCAGTAGAGTATTCAATAAATTACACGAGAGATTCAACACTTTAAAATAGGCTTGGTATTAGACGATTCTGCCCAACTGTAGGCTACCGTCCGTGTTCTGAGCATGTTTAAGGTGGGCTAGCTAAGCTATTGTATGATGTGTGGCAGGTTAGGTGTATTAAATGCATTCTCCACTCACAATGGGTTTATCTGGACGTCACTTCATTGTGCAAATGAGGAGGATCTGTGATGTAATGTGCTTCTTGTGTGACAAAAAAGGTTTAACCCGTTCCATCTTGTGTGTCTGTCTTGCTTCCTTTTGAGCCTTCCAGAATTTTCTGATATTTTTTCAAAACAAAACACACACAAGGGACACATAGTTTTCAACAGCAGGAGCCCGCAGTGTCCCTCTTTGCCTGGCAAAGCAGTAAAGCTATCCTTCTATAAAACAAAACAAAACAAAAAAATCTCCCCAAAAAACGAAACAAAAGAAAACGAGAAACCAAACCCCCCCACACACAAAACACACTGTTTTTGTGTTTTCATATTTTGTGTGATATTTTCCATATCCTTAATAAACAGTATATAAGGTGTGATACTCCGTGGGTGATTCCCCATAACCTCCCCTGGTATCGTTTCCGCCTTTCTCTTGTTTTATTTTAGGCCTTGTGCATCTCTGAGCATTGCTTGGACTTAGCAGGCAGTTAGCTGTTGGGAAGGGGTAACTCAGCCGGCAGAGAGCAGAGGAAGGAGCTCACTAGCACCTTGGTGCTTGGCATTCTGACACTACACAGTGTACCGCGTGGCAGCACGCTGTTTACTCTCCTTGTCATTGTGGATAGTGGCCTAGTGGGTACTAGACTTTGGGGACACACAGTAGACAGGACAGATGTCGTCCCTGCCCTCTGGGACATGACATCTGCTGGGAGAGACAGACACCAATCAACAGACACACAAAAATATAGCTACAAATTATGAAAAATACTCAACAGGGGAAAAGCAGGGTTCTGTGAGAGAGAATAGCAAGGCCCTATTGTAGGTTGGGGTTCAGGAGGAAGTGACATTTATACTGTGACAAAGTCCACCAGACAAAGTGAAGGGTGAAGGGTGAAGGTCTCTAGCAGAGGTGGTGCCACCAGAAGCTGGTGAGGCTTCAAACCCAGGGTGCCCCAGTGCACCAGAGCCTTCCCAGGCCCAGCAGGGACCCTTGCGATGTGTCGCCATGGTCACAGGTATTTGTAATAATTGCATAAATAAAATAATTTAACTGCAATCTGTTAAGACCACTGCGTTCTCCCTTCACTTTGCCTGACACTTGCAGGGGCCTGTCAGGGCATCGTTGGGGTCTGGCTCAAGGGATGCGGAGTTGGGGGAAGTCTGTTTGGCTTTAAGGAGACGTGTCACCATGGCTGTGGCATTCGTGGCTGGCCGTCCTGGGGTGGGAAAGGCTCCTGTGCATTCTTGCCGCCCCCTGTTCCTGGCACAGAGGTGCCTCCTGGGGTGATGTGAAGGGCCCCAGAGCAGGTGGAGGGGAGGGAAATGAGCTTTGAACTGTGCAAAGGCAGAAGCTGGTCTGGAATAGCATTTTGTGATGTTTGTGGAATTCGTCAGCTTTTTAAAACTTGTAATTTGTTTTGATTTTCTCATTCTAAATAAGTTTTCACTTTTGTACCTATTTATTGTTTTTGGATTTCTGTATTCTTTTCTTTAAGGAACCTCTGCCCTCCAGCTGTAGATCTGGGATCTGCCCCCGTCTGTCTCCTCCTCTGAGGCCAGAGGAGCTTAATGGGTGCTCGAGGGGATGTCCCCCAGGCCAGAGCCGCTGGGTGCATCGTGTGCTATGTGTTCCATGCTTAAAGCTCTGTGGACTTGGCTTTCCAGGCTTCTCGTGTCTCCCTCCACCCCTACCCTCAGACCACAATACATGGCCTTCTGCACTTGTTCTCTTTTAAAGTAGCTGTGCTATCAAACAATGTTTATACATTGTTTATACGTCAAACAATGTTTATACTGTATGTGATATATTAGGTAGACCGGGCAGAATAAAAATACATATATAATGTTTATACATAATACATAAAATTATGGAATGTCTAAAAGGAATGTGTATACACTAGGAAGGAGGGAAGGGAACCCACAGAGGTTTAAAAAGGGCTTGTGTGTGTGTTTCATGATTATGTTTTATGAGAGTGTGTGTTTGTGTGTTGGGTGTTGGCAACCCATGAGGATAAACGCAAAGTGAACCAAGGAATCTTCCAAAGAAAAATGCAAGGCTCGACAGGCCCTGGCTGTGTGGGTTTCTGAAGGTGGTAGGGATGGGGTGCGCTTGGGCTGGGGGTGCTGAGCTGGAAGCCTGACCCCACTAGCCCCCGCTCCAGCTGCTGGCCTCCCGCAGACTCAGCACTTGCTTGCTTCCCCCCATCTTGGTGTTCACACCGCAGAGCCCCTCCCTGTCTATACTTTCCAAGCAACAAAACGAAGATGTGTTGACTATTAGGTGGAGGCTTCAGCTTCCTTGAGGAAGAGCAGGAGTGTTGTTCGGGGCTGCACGCTGCCCGGTTCCTAACAGTTTCTTGTGCTCTGACCCAGTTTCCGCCAACCAGCCCCAGAGGGGCAGGTTTACACAGCTGGTTTACACGAGGGAGGTCTGGGAAGTGGCTCTTCACAAGCTCCAGGTCCCCTTGGACACGTGACCGAGCGTCCTCACTTGTATTTTGAGGCCTTGCTTGGTGGGCTGTCAGAGGCTGGGAGCTGGACCCTGGTCCTTTCCGTCCTCCTGGGCCTTGGGACAGGCCTTGCAAGGCCGGTGGGATGGGGGCGAAGATGCCGCTCTCCCGTCACAACTGGAACCGCAGGGATTAGACAAAGAACGTAACTAAGGAGACAGGGCAGTTTGGCCATCCAGCCTGCCTCCCATCTGGAGATCTGGAATCCTCCTGGGAGCAGTGTGGGATGAGCTCATGTGCTGGGGGCTTTCCTCCAAAGCAGGAAGAACTCTTTGATCCACCATGGCTCGTCTTCCTGAGGCTGTTTTTAGCCCCCAGTCCGGGCCTGTGATGTGCAGAGCTCTGAGCTGTCCGGTTTCCTGTGACCGTCCCAGCACCTCTGGTGCATGGATGTGGTGACTGGACCAGTGAGTGGGCACATTTATGTCCACCCGCCACCCCAAGGGGGGAACAGGCACCTGGAGGACCTGTGTGCCACCCCCTCCCGTCTCTGCAACAGGAAGCACAGGCGGCATGGCACATACAAACCTGCTTCCTGGAATTACGGGCGCCATTCTTCCGGATGCAAGAGATCCCATTAAGAAATCATGCAAGGAAAAGACTACACACACTTATTTTAAAACAAACAGGAAGTTGTTATGGCCTCTTTGGACAGAGGGACATCCGTTTCATGAGAGTTTTACTCTGGGCAGCTTTTTCACTGAACAAATGTAAACTGAGTACCTGTTGAGTATGCAGCCCTGAGTGAGGGCCTGAAACAGGCCATAGGGGTGGCTATGATGTGGTGGCTGCTTTCAGCAAGTTCATGGTCTCATGTGGCAGACAAATGGGTAAACATCTACTTTACAGTCTAGTGTGATAAGTGTATAGATAAAGCAGGAAACAGGGTTCTTGGGAGCTCAGCCTCAGGGTGAGCAGAGTTAGGGCAGGTGTAGTGGGATTTCGATGGTTGCTTCTACCTGCCCTTCTGCTTCCCCGACAGGACCCTGTCTTCAACTGGGCATCCACCGCGCCTGCTCAGAGAATCTTTATGAGGTTCTCTGGACACAGTGGACTCCACTGTAGCTTCGGGAAGAAAGAGACCCTGTTGGGAGTCAGCCAGTCAGCATGTTCCGTCCCCTGCCACAACGATTTGTTGGTGGGTGGACATGTGGTCCGTCCGAGTGAGTCTCAGGATTTTACCTGGATTGCTGAGGCAGAGTTGCTTGCTTACTCCCTCTCTCTCTGGATATGAGAGAGAAGTCTGTGGTTTGGGGGAGATTCTGGAAGCTACCTTGAGACCACAGAGGAAGTCGGCCTTAGAATAAAGATAGCATCATGAATGGCAGAGAGGCAAAAGAAAGAAACTAGGTCCTTGGTGACATTTTTGAGCCACTGGGTCAAACCAGTCCTGAGGTCCACTCTATTTCTGAACTTGCCACCTTAGGTGAACAATGCATTCCCTTTTTGTTTAATCCATTTGAGAAAGCTTTCATTGTCGTTATTTCCAACACAAAGTCCTAAATGATGGAGGCTCTTGCTCCCTGAAGAAGGTGACACTGGAGATGGATCTTGAAGCATGTGCTCTAGGACACACTCCATAGCATTATTTTCTGGAGCCCTCTGACTCGAGTCGTCATCCAGCAAACACGTGCTGAGCAGCGACTGTGCCAGATCCTCAGCAGTGTGCTGGGACAGTCAGGTGAATGAGGTGTGGCCCCCCGGAGAAGCCCTTGCCTTAGAGAGAATGCAGGTGGGCACGTCTGCCGTGCTGCGATAGAGGGGTGCGTGGAGGGCTCTGTGCCCCCAGGGAGGAGGGGTGGCCCCTTTTGGGTGGTCAGTGAGGCTGTGCGGCGCGAATGTTCGTTGTCATGATGGCCTGAGCAGCTTTGACTCCCCTCCCCCTGACTTCTCTCTGAGAGCTATGCCTCCCGCACTGCCGGCTCACTCCTGGCCGTTCAGGTGGGACCAGCCTGGTCAGCCAGAGCGTTCCTTCCCTCTGCCCATGGCGCTCACTCAAGAGTTGGCTTCTGACCCCAAGCAAGATGAATGAAGGTGTCATATGGGTCTTTGCTGGAGTCTTGGGGATGCTGAGATGATAGGATGTTAGTTGAGGCTGGGGATCATGTCAGGGTTGCTTCCCAATCAGAAGAATTCTGGTCTTAGTGGGCTGGCTTTAAAATATGTCCAGGGAAGTCCCTGGCAATCTAGTGCTTAGGACTCCACGCTTCCACTGCAGGGGGCACGGGTTCAATCCTTGGTTGGGGAACTGAGATCCTGCATGCTGCGTGGCCAAAAAAAGAAAAAGAAGAAAGTCCATCTTCTTGAGTCCTCAAAGTGTTGACTCTTAGAGCAAGGAGGGACCTCAAAGAAAGCCCTTCAGGTCCAGTCTTCTAATGTGACCGACTAGAGAACAGAGGCCCAGAGGGTTGCCTGGCTTCCTCCCGTCCCGCTGCTATGCAATGGCAGAGCTGGATGGAACGCTGGTGTCCTGCCTGCCCCTGCCCTCTATCCACTGTACCCAGGGTCCCCTCTTGTCCCTGTCCAGCTTCTCAGCTCCAGCAGGAATGAAACTGGCCCAGGGTCTAAACATTCGGGCATTAAAGCACAAGGAATCCTGCTCTCTGAGGGGAGAGGGCTCTGCCTGCTGGAACTGTGGAAACTGCAGCCTGGAATCCAGGCTCCCAGGGCCCTGGACCCTGGGATCACTTCCCACAAGAGGGTGGGTGTTGGGAAAGAAAACACCTAGACGGGGGCCGGGTTTAGCCCACCACCTGGCTCTGAGCGCGGGGGGCTCTTGGGCTGAGCTCAAGGTTACAGCCGTGCAGCCTGCCCCAGGCTCAGGAGAGCTGTAGATACACATCCATCAGCAGGAGGTGGAATGGAACAGAATAGCTCCAGAAGCCTCCCTTCCCAGCTGCCCTGGGGACCGGGGCCAGGTCACCTCGGCCCAGGCTGCTCCCTGCTCCAGCTTCTCTCTCCAGGGCTGGTGAGAGGTATGGAGTGTTTGGGGTCTCTCGGGTTGGCACTGTTCAGAGAAAGACACAAACTGAGAGCTCACCTGGCCCCCAGCATATACCCAGAAGGAGCTAGAGAAAGTCCAATCAAAGAGCAGTGAACAAGAAGTGGAGAGGCAGAGCTCAGCGGCCAGCTTTCCCTTCAGAGAATGACCTCTGGGGGCATGGTTTCTGTTCCAAGGACCGGCTACATGATTTGCAGAGCCCAGTGCAAAATACAAATGCTGAGCCCTTTTTTCAAAAATTACTCAGAATTTCAAGATGGCAGCTGCAGAGCATTAAACCCAGCGTGGGCTGGGCCTGGTGTGACTGCGGTTGCACATCCCTCAGCATCTCAGTGTTGGAAAGAGCTTGGTCTGTTAGACTGTCCCTGAGCAGGCCCGGGGAAGTGCCCAGGAGCAGTCTTTGGAGCCAGCAGGGCTGGGGTCCTGGGATCTTGGCAAGTCATTTAACCCCTCCAGACTTTGGTTCCCTCATCTGTAGAATGGGGATAATCATGGGCCATTGTGGAGATTAAACAAGCTAATGCACAAATTGCTTAGAACAGGTTACACAAGGGTTTGCTGTTGTTATTTACACGCACGCCCTTCTAGGGTGAAAATTTGTCTCCAGCTTCCCAGCTCACGTCAGGGCCTCCCCAGCTGCCCCGTCCAGGCTCTGGCTGCTCAGTGACACAAAGAGGACTGCCGTGTTTGGAAGCCGGGAGGGGTTCCCGGGACCCACTCCACCCAGCCTCCTCTCACCTCTTCCCCAGGAGCAGGCCAGGGTGAGCCAGTGCTGATGGAGCTGGGACCCACTCTGGTCAGGAGCACATAGCTGTGGTTGCTGGGAACTCAGCCTCATAGATCTGCTGGTCCGACCACTGAGCCATTTTCCCTGGAGTGCCGAGCTGGGGAAGGCTGCCAAGGTCGTCAGAGGGAAAACATGTAGGCCGATACCACCCCAGCTGAGGGAGGAGTGGGTGCTGGGAGTGGAGGGAAAGAACGGAGGGCACTTCCCCCGCCCCCGTGCTAGGAAGGGGCAGTGCCACGGAGAGCTGTGGGGAAGGGAAGGAGGGGGGAACGGTGACTCACTAGGTGGTCTCCACAGCCTCCTCCGGGCCAACCCGCTTGGCGGGGAGGTGGAGTGCTCAAACCACTTGGGACACCCAAGCCCTGGATTTTTGGCCCGGTCCTGCCCCTGGCTGACCCCAAGCTGGTCTCTCAGGGATCCCTCGGGGCTCCTTTATCATCTGTCAAGTGGGATTAAGGCTCCTTAGTTCAACAGAGATTCTCTGAGGACTGAGAATATGAGAGTGAGAGCAAGAGAGAAAGAGAGAGGGAGAGAGAGAAAGAACGAGAGAGACAGAGATAGAAACAGAGAGACAGAGGGAGAGCAAGAGAGTTAGAGAGACAGAAGCAGAGAGAGTCAGGGGAGCAGAGACAGAGAGAGAAAGGGAGAGAACACAGAAGCGCGAGGACCCAGTGCACGATCAGGTGCACCCCTGGAGGGGCTTTGATGCCCCCTTGCTGCACACTTGCTCCAGGAGAGGAGAGCTCTGGGTCTCGAGCCCCGAAGTAGAGGTGCATCCCCCTTCCTCAAGGCCTGGTCACCCAGGCCAGCAAGCCTTGTTCTTGGCAGGTTGGGTCCCTAGAAGTGAGGCAGTGAGTAGGTCTCCCAGCGTTAGGGCTCTGAGCCGGGCTCATCTGCCAGTTTGCCCTTTGAGCCTCCCGTGGTGCCTACGAGCTGTCGGGCCAGGACGAGCTGCTTCTTAAGGACTTGAGTGTCCCACTGGGTGTATTTCTCAGCCATCTTCCAGGCGATGGCCCCCTGCTGACCCACCCTTCTGGGCCCCCAGACTCAGGCACCTTGAGGACGAATAGCAAACCAGCCGGATTCCAGGAGGCACAGGTCCAGTGTATGACCTTGGAGTGTTTGCTTTTTTAAACTTAGAAAATATACAATTTTAATTTTCATCACGAAAACAATTGTGTTCTTAGAACTTCCAGGCGGCCCCTGACTCGGCCAGTCCTCATTTAGGCTGCCTCTCAAGAGGGAAAACTGCAAAATACAATAACTGAGAAAACAATGGGCCGGGGTTATATTTAACGCGGGGCCGGGCTTAGGGGCCCGCGTGCCACAGCACTGAGCGCTCACCTTCCTGTCCCCCGTCTGGGCTTCTCGCTCTCCCAACCACCCCCACCTCGCTGTCTCCAGCTGTCCGCACCCTGAAGCCATTACTGATGGAAAGTCAGTCAGGCCCGTCCCAGGATGGGAACAAGCCCCTTCCTCCCCGCCACCCTCCGCAGACCCTCCGTGTGATCCCACGAACCTTGACTGAGGTCACACTCCTGAGTCAGAGATATCCCTGAGTGGGACTGGCGCCTCTGGGGGTGGAGTTGTCTGAAAGAAAATCATCCTGGCCTTTATCTGCTGCCTTCAGACCTCAGAAACACTTCATCCCCGATGCACCCAGCCCACAGAGGACTGTCACTGCCCTTGTCCTGCTTAAACGTCGTAATCATCTAAGGCAGGCCCATTTTACAGATGAAAAAACTGAGGCGTGCAGAAGTTAAGTGGGTTCATCACAGAGTTCCCGTGATGCTAGGAGAGTCTGCATCACAGGCAGTGGGCTGCTAAGGCCTCTTCCGGTTGTGACATCTGACGAGCATGATGTCCAGGTGCTGGGGGGAGCCTTCAATTGTGGGCATCTCGAGAGCAGATGGTACCTGTAGGAGGGCCATGGAGCAGGGCATTCAGAAAAGGGCCAGGGCCGTGGGGACAGGAGAGGGGAGGCCTCAGGCGGGAAGCTCCGTCAGAGAAGCCTTTCCAGACACCCAGTGAGGTCAGACCCCCTTCTCCCCGTCTCCTGCAGCACCCCAACCTTTCCTTCATTCAACTTTATACTTATTCCTGCCGTTACTATTTTTATACTCTGTCTCTTCCGAGATATTACAAGCTCCTTGAGGAAAGGGCGCATCCTCGTGGGCACACCATGAATAATTCCACCCCTCTTCCTCTTGGAGGACAAAGGGCTGCTCGAAATCCAGGCACACTGTGAATGGCTGTTCATTGATCTATCAGGCCGGCCTTTGCCAACCTTCAGGCTGTGGGGGACGTGAAATAGGAGACATGGAATTCAGTCCTTTCACGGACAGGGCTGGCTGCCTGCTTGCACCCTTTGCAGATCTTGTTCGGACTCTAAATTTCCCAGAATCTTCTGCAGTCTCTGGTTTCAGTTGCTCCTCCGTGGAGTTTTCCTGACAAAGGTCTCCTTTTGACTTCATCAGCATCTTGACTCTTCCTTGAGGGTGGGAGGTGGGAGGTGGTGGTGGGCGAGGTGAGGGTCGGTGGTGGAGGCAGTGATGGGGAGGTAAACAGGGGTGTGGCTGCATCTGTGGTGGTCAGCTAAGGAGGGACTCATCGGGAGATCTGCCAGGTCACGCTAAGCTCTACCAGTGGATCTCAGTCAGCTGGCGGGACCTCCTAGTGTGCGCGTCTACCTGAAGACGAGATGGGTTGAACGCCCAGCTTATGTCCTGCTCCCATGTGCTGTGTACCCCATAGTGGGGAACCAAGCCAGCAAGAATAAAAAGCCACAGTGATGTTCAGAGGCTGGTAAGGAAAGAGAGGATTGATGAGGATTGTAAATCCCCTTATGTCCCAGGGAGAGGTCATCGGAGGAGAGAATGGGAAGAGGAATGTGCCTGAGAGCATTCAGCCAGAGACCCACGACTGCCCAGCTCTGGGGTCAGGTTCCAGCTTGTGGGGCCTTTTAGCCTCGGTCCAGCACATCACAGTCCCGTCTCAAAAGGGGTCTCAGAGAACAGTCTGCAAAGTGAGAAGCCGGAGAACCCCCAAACCCTTAAACTCATGTGGGCCGAAAAATGACTTTTAAAGTGGCTCGGCTGAACGGTCCCTGGACTTACTCCAGCTGCACATACTAGGCAGGTAGTCCGAAGCACTCAACATGCTCGAATCTCGGCCAACTCTGCCCTCCCTGGTTACTAGTAACTCGGAGGAACCGGCGGCAGCCGTCAGTTTTGACTAATGGCATCTGGGCCACAAGAAACCCTATTCAGTTCAGCTGGCGCAGACTCCCCGGAGCCCCTGTCCTTTGCCTGCCTCCTCACAGCTTCCCTAACCTGGATCTAATAGAAATGCCTTGTATTTATAGCACACTTACCTCAGGGTGCTTTACAGACATAATCTAATTGAGGGGAGCAAAGGGGTGGGGTTGCAGGGAGGAGGGACCATCTTTTTCACTGGGAGAGATGCTGGGTAGGGGAGTTAGAGACCCCGGAAAACCCGTGCCAGGTGGCCTGCTGAGAACCATGCAACCATAGCATCCGGTGACAGTCTTTACTGGGCACCTCCTGGGTGCCCAGCCTGCCTTAGAGCTTAGAGGAGTTCAGAGGCATGGGGCATGGCCTCTGCTCCCAAGTTGCCTTTGACCTGGTACAGAAGATAAGGGTGCACCCATGGACCATAGGGTGAACAGGGTTTGGCTAAAGATCTGGGCGTGGGGTCCTGCCTGCTCTCTCCAAGGATCCATCCTGTACAGACCTTGCCTGACTTTCCTCAATGCTGCCTGCTTCCCTCTGGCTGGGGCTAAAGAGCCAGCTCTTTACTGGCGTTGAAGCCACTTGATTCCCACCTACCTTTCCAGCCTCTAGAATGGGGTGTGTTCCTGTCTCTCATCACCAGCCACTGTTTTTAGGCCCCTGGCCTAGGTCGGATGCCCTGACATGTGTGGTCTTGGGACTCCTTGGTGTAGGTGAGGGGCTGCCACTTGCTTAAGGCCAGCTGGGAGGTGAGAGAGCTGGATTCAAACCCAGCTCTTTTCGTAACAACCTAAAAGAAAGCCAGCCATCCCACAAGCATGGGCAGAGGCAGGCTCTAGGAGGAGTTCTTACATCTCTGGAGGTGTCTAGGCTGGAAAGCATATCCTGGGCAGGAGGAAGAGCATGTGCAAAGACTCCACGCCAGGCCAGAGCTGTTCCTTTACCAGACAGAAGGGAGGCCAGGGTGGCAAGGGCAGGGAGTGCCAGGGCCGGGAGAATGAACTGGGGCCTAGAGAAGGGACGGCCCCGGGGTGGATAGGGCAGGCCGTGTAGAGAAAGCTGGGTCGTGTCCCAGTCCACCCAGTGCCCTTGTGTTCTGAGGTGGCATGGGGGCCTGGGTCCTTATTCCCTGCTTTCCAGTCCTTCTGTGAACCTGTTCTGGCTGTGCCAGCCCCCCGTGTCACCCCTGTCCCGTGCCTAGCACAACCCCCTGCACAGACGGGTCGACTGTAAGTGAGTTTTGAATGACTGGAACTCTGAGGATACTGTGACACGGAGCTTTGGAAGCCTGGCCAGGCACTCGATGAGTGAGAGTTTACTGATTTTAACCAAAGGATCGCTAAATGCACAGCAAAAACCTCACACTCCCTGCCTGTCTGTGTGTTTTGTTTTATATGCCCAAGAACCAGGAAGACAAAAGTCACTACTATTTATTAATCATTTTCTATGTACTAAACACTATGCTAGAAACTTTACAAACCACTACTTTAATTTTTTTACTTCCATTTTCTTTTATTTTTAAATGTTTTTATTAGTTTTTATTGGAGTATGGTTGCTTTACAATGTTGTGTTAGTTTTAGCTGTACAGCAAAGTGATTCAGCTAGATGTATACCTATATCCCCTCTTTTTTGGATTTCCTTCCCATAACCACTACTTTAATTTGATGGGGTGGGACGTGAGGTAAAATTGGTGGTGAGGGATGGCGGTGCTGCTGAATTTGGGCTTGGGGAGACTGGGACGCCATGGTAGGTTCTGGAGTGCGGGAAGATGAGACTGGTGTTGGAGGCTGGTTTTTAAGTCTGTGGGACCAGGGGGAGAGGGGAGGGACTAGAGGAAGAGAAGCCAAGAGAAGGTTAAGGCAGAGAAGGGAAGATAAACCAGACAGAGAAAAGGGAAGGAGGGGGAAGAGGCCCAGGGAGAGGAGGACAAACTGATAAGTGGTCATTGCTACCGTTTGCTCACTGTATTTCACCAAGCCTTTGCACACACATCATCTCATTGGACTTAATCCTCAAAACAGGCCTGTGACATAATAATAACTCCTGCTTACTGAGCCCTGCTTCTGTGCCAGGTACTTTATGTACATGTCCTCTAGCACTGTCAACAGCCACAGAGGGTGAGCGCTGTTATCCTTTCCCCTCTACAGATGATATATCTGTGGTTCAGATAGGTTAAGGAGCTCACGCTAGATCATGGCTCAAAACTGGGGTTTGAATCCAGGCCTGTATGGCTCTACCGCCTAAGTCTACCCCACTGCTCCAGACTTTATCCCATTTAAAGATAAGGAAGCCAAGGCTCAGAGAGGGCTCAAGGTGTTGCAGGCCCAGCGAGCACCTCGGCTGCAGCTCTTCCATCTGGCTGCAGGCCAGCCATACTTGGCCTTAGGGCTTTGGGTACCAAGTGACCCCTCCTCTGATCAAGGCCCCTGAATCTCTTCCTGTTGGTTCCTGTGATTCCTCAGATAGGTGTGCCCCTGCTAAGCACTCCAGGAGGCAGCTCTTCCAGATGCCTAAAGTCTGGTCTGGAGGCCCGTAATAAAGCCTTGGGGAGCGGAGGCTGACCCTCAGGAGCAGACAAACTCCAGATTGCCTCTTGCCTTGCCGAATCAGCATCAGAGCTCGGCGCTGCAAGGGATGGGGGGCTCTGTAGTGTGTTTTAGGCCCAAATGGAAAGAAAGCTCCTGGGACATAAAGATGTGAAAGGGGCCAAGGCCGGGGACGGGTGTGGGCCAGACCAGCCAAAGGCTGGTCAAGGGATGAGGTGGCAGCCCTGGCCTCATCAGGGGCTGGCCGGGGATCGAGTGGTGCCCGGCACCTGGATGGCCGCTCCCAGATGTCAGCTGCACAGCTATCAGGTTCTCATGAACCACTTGACCAGCCCTCCCAGCTGCCTCTCTTGGCTGGAGGGTTGGGATTCTAGAGCTTTCTGGGGTTGCAGAAGGGGGAGGCCTGCAGGCTCCAAAACTACATGTGTCTTCTCAGCAGGTGGCTGGCAGGAAGTCTCCGCAAAGTAGGCCCCGGGCTAGGGGTGAGTAGGTCAACAGACCTCTCCCTGGTTGGCCATTTGGACAGGCTCCCGAAATATTTGTTGACTGACTAACAGAAAGGAAGGTCAGTCTGATTTAGAGAATGTCCTGTTGAAAAGAAAATACACTGAATGACATATTCAAGCAAGACACTCAGACTCTTTGAAGGATGTGAGTCAGAAATAGAGAATGGCTGCCATTCTCATCTTAAAAATATCATCAGAAGGTAATTGAAGAAGATATACGTACATACAGTGGAATATTACTCAGCCACAAAAAGGAACGAAATTGGGTCATTTGTAGAGACGTGGATGGACCTAGAGACCGTTATACAGAGTGAAGTAAGTCAGAGAAAAACAAATATCGTCCATTTATGCATATATGTGGAATCTAGAAAAATGGTACAGATGAACCTGTTTGCAAGGCAGAAATAGAGACACAGATGTAGAGATCAAACGTATGGACACCAAGGGGGGAAGGGGGTGGGTGGGATGAAGTGGGAGACTGGGATTGACATATATACACTAATATGTATAAAATAGATAACTAATGAGAACCTGCTGTATAGCACAGGGAACTCCACTTTGCTGTACAGTAGAAACTAACACAACATTGTAAAACAACTGTACCCCAATTAAAAAAAAAAAAAGAAGGTAATTGAGCCTTTTTTATTGGGTCAGAGTGCTTAAAATCTGTTTGTTCTCCATAGTATCTGTAAGTATCTTCCCTCTGAGGATCTTGTTTGTAAGTATCTGGACTCTCAGCAGAAAGTGTTTGCTTATCAGAGGCAAGCTTTAGTCCTGCTTTCACTGAAAAAGCTCTATCTCCCAGTCTGCAGTTTTTCGGTTTATATAAGGAGCTGCAGGGCCCTGCCATGTGTTCACGTCACACCCAAGCTGCCAGGCTGCCTGGTTATAGACAAACATCCTTTGTGCCAGGACCCCAGTCCGCCTGCAAGGGGCTCTCCTGGGGCCTTAGATGGGCTGGGTCGGTAGTTAGTGCTTGCCCCTTCTGACTGCTGTCCGGCCAGAGTGCGGTGTGGGGGTGATGACAGCCAGCTTGGGGACCCGCAGTGGCGGGGCTGGCCACCCAGCTTACGCTGGATGCACAGAATTCTATGTGTCAAGGGCGGGCTGGGCTGGATTCTAACCCCCACTTCTGCAATGTGGCTCCTTATATGACTCCCCAGCCTATGGGGAAGCCTCTCTGGTACCTGACCAGGTCAGGGACTGATGTCCTGGTGGCCCTATGTGCGCAGTGGGGAGACAGGTAGACCCAGCCATGGGTTCTCATCCCACCCTGCACTCTGTGGACGGACAAGGATGGTGGCAGGATCTGTCGCCCCCTAGCTGGTTCTCCTGGCAGGTGGGAAAGCAGCAGGCCTTCCTTTTCTGCCAAGGGAAGCAGTTACCTCACAAGGCGTAAAGCACAGGGGTGTGTGGGGTGCATGGGAGAGGGATGGAGGAAGGCTACGTCCCACTCCCAGAGTCCACTGAGCTTTCTGGAAGAGAAGTGGCTCAGGCCCCTTTGAGGGACAAAAGGCCCCTGCTGGTGCTTGGGTCAAGCTATGGGTTCAGGGCTATTGAGGGTCCCCCCCCCAGGTTCTCCACTGGTAAGTAGCCTGTGGCACAAAATTTATTTTTAATAGGCCCACCCGGTAATATTTTTGTTCATTTTGTTTTCATTTTGAGTTATCAGTTGGCACTTACATTGGAGAATCTTTTACAAACAAATCTAGATTTCTGGCTTCTCTTGAAAAATCAGAAGACCTGGCAACGGAGGGCTGGAGCGGAGTCACAGATGCCACTGGGGAGCTCCTCTGGGCGGCAGAGCTCCCTTCCAGCCCACTGCCTGGCCCTGTGGCCTGTGAGGAACTGATCTGGGACTGGTGCTTTGCAGGGAGGGCTGGGAGCAGCCCGCATGGAGGCGCTGGGTAGGGCCGTCCTCTGTCCTCTGGGGAAGGCTGGCCTGGGCATGATGGGCAACAGGGGTGGGGGAGATGAGTGGCGGGAGGCGGGAGGGGTTGCAGCTGGGACAGGGACCTCAGCTCTGGAAGGCCTTAGGAGATCTCCCTCCCAGCTGAGCAGCAGTGTGGGTTGGGAGGGCCAAAGCCTTCTGTGGGAAAGTTTGGTAGAAGAGGAGAGGGATTAGGGGATGGGAGAGGTTTCAGTTCCTCTTTGTCTTCCTTCCCCCAGGCCTGGGAGGGCTTTGCCAAAGTACCAGCTCCTAAAGTCTGGCCTGACGAGAGACTGGAGGCAGGGTCTTCTCACAGCTGTGGCCAGGGGCAGCTCCAGACTCCAGGTTCTCCGAGCACCCGCAGTGGCCAGGAAGCCCTGTCAGGAGCACATGGGAGGCCAGCTGGGATGTCTGAGAGGGGTTGGTGGCAGTGCCCCTCTCCACCTCCCCAAGCCCCATTGCTGCCAAGTCTCCCCTGGCAGAGCCTGCCACCTGATTATTCTGTAGTCACAGGCGGGTTGGGAGGGGGAGGAATGAGCCTCAGGTCAGTCTGCAAAGTGCCCAGGGCTCCCGGCAGCTTGGGCGGGAGGATCCTCCCTTAGGCCTGAAGGGGACTCTCCTTGACCCAGGGGACCAACAGTCCCATTTCCAAGGGTCTGTCCTTACTGGAAGGCCACGGAAAGCAAAGGCTTCCAAAGAGGGAATCCCCTGCTGGGGGCTGTGGGATGCGGGAGAGATGACCCTCCCTTACCCAGGGCTATTGAGGGGGGCAGCTTGGTGGCCTTATCACGGGGAAGGATGACCCCGAGTGGCTCCATCTTTGGGTGCTGCTTGGGGTGGTAGACACAGCTCCACCAGGGAGCTAGGGTTCCACGCAGCCATCCTGCCTGTGACCTGGGCGAGTAATTTAACCTCTGTCAACAGAATGTCAGAATAGCTTTCTCACTAGGTTGTTGCGAGGCCCAAAGGAGATTACAAACAATGGTAGCCAATATTTGTCTTATTGATTACTGGCTGTGACCCAGGCAGGAAGTCCCAGTCAGATCAAACACCTGCTTCTTAAGAAAAATGGTGTGTTAGTGCCTGTGGGCTGGGCTCTGAACCTCCCCCTCGGGACCTGCAGGACTCAGCAGGAGACCCAGACATCCTGCAGACCCTGCTCTTGCTGCCCACACACCCCTGGGAAGCCTCAGGGAGGCAGGAGAGCAGGCGGCAGGCAGGAAGTATGGCCTTGGGGTTAGGGGCACCGGCCAGGCAAAGCACCGGGGTTCAGATGACCTTGGGCACGTCCCCTACTCTTTCTAAGCCTTGGCTTCCTCATCTATAAAGTGGGCATAATGGTAGTGTTGATATTTACATCACAACGTTGTTGCGGTTTAATGACCTACCAGCCGCCCCATAGCACTTTGAAAAATGGACTGGTATTTTTTCCCCATTGTATTTCTTCCCTTCCCCACCCTTCTCCCATTCCTGCAGCCAGGCTCTTCTGTACTCATTGCCTCAGGGAAAGGATGTGACAGAAGGAGGCAAAGGGAAATAGAAAGGGTCTCTTCCGGACGTTTGTGTGCAAAGCCTTGGCTGTAGGGGAAACTGAAAAGATTTAGGAAAAAAACATCCTGAGTGAGTAAGTGCAACCCCACGCCACCAACTATAAAACCACTCCCTGATGGGGAGGAAAAGGAGGATGGCTGGGCGGGGTTGAGGAGATGGAGCTGTGAGTCGAGGCTGGGTCCTGGGGAAGGGCCACGGCTCCACTTGAGGTCTGGGATCTGGGAGCAGAGGGGACCTAGGCTCCCTTCCCGGGGAGAACCCGGGGAGGCAATGAGGGCCAGAGAAAGGAAAGGACTGTGCAGCGTGACAAGGTCATGGCCTTAAACAGCCCCGTTGTGAGTTCTCCTGCCCCATCAGGATGTGGAAGCAGCATATGGGTCCCAGGGGTAACCGTGGCCCAGAAGAAGTGGAGAGAGACCCCCCCCCACCCTGCATCCCCTCCCAGATTGGAGGGATCATGCAGACAGGATCACAGGGCACCTCCGTGGTGACCAGGTGGACTCATGACATCATGGTCTCACTTGATGTCTTCTTGTCTCTAATGATGACCCTACTCTCACCCATGGGAACTGGGACATCCTCCTGGGCAAAATGGCATGAAATTTGAGTTGTCTGAGATCAAGATTTGGCTGCCACTGGCATGGGGATTCGAAATGAAAATAAGGCTGAGTCATAGAAAATAATGAAAGTATTTCTTACCCACTTGAATTATGGACTGTGTGAGATTGGTGCCTGCTACAAATTCACGCAAGGGGATTAGCAAGGTCCCTAGCATGTAGCAGGTCCTGGCTGCTGAACCCAATATGGGTACACTGTGATCAGTGTGTTAGGTCCAGAGCCAGGTGGGGTGCCGAGCTCAGCCCTGGCTGTCAGGCTCTTAGTCACCTTCCTTCCCTGCTGAGGGCACTCAGGTGGGCAGCTGTGACTCCGGGGAGTATGTGCCCGCTCAGCTCCTGGCGCTCCCCAATCTCCCCCACGTACCGTGAACGTTTCTCTTGCTTTCCCCAAGCCCTTGCGGTTCTCTGCTGAGCCCCTGGAGCCCTTGGCCTGATGGCTGGCACCGCCTAGACTCGGTGAGCGTAGAGCATTCTCTGAGAAGATGGATCTCAGTGTGTCCTGCCCGACCCGGGACAACACAGAGATGCCTCAGACAGCTCGCCAGAGCCATGGGGAGGACCAAGCCCGAGTGAGTGACAGATTTACCTCTGGAAGGAGGCCCACGCTTACACCTCTCTTACTCTGGAGTCCAGGGAGGCAACACAGTGGCTGGGAGTGGTCCATGTTGTCTGGGCAGGGGCAGCTTGATCAGGGTCAACAGAAGAATTCTGCAGAAAAGGAGCCTGGTCAGAGCCTTTCAGAGGCAGCTTAGGGTTGAATGTGGGGTTTTCTACACACACCTGGACCTGAGGGTCCTCACCAGAGAGAGGGTCCAGGCTTTATTCTCATTCATGGAGCTGATTTGCCTGAAATGTCCGTGTATCAGTCAGGATTCACCAGAGAAACAGAACCAGTTGGTTCACTGTATCCTTCGTCATAGGGTTTCAGCAAAGCCCCAAGAGGGTCAATGTCTTCCCTTGTCACATGGCTAGAAGGTGGCAGAGAGCCCTGGCTCTCACTTCTGTGCTCCTTTGAAAGAAATCAGCAGGTATCTCTTTAGGCAAAGGGCAATCAAGACAGATTTTAGAAGCAATGTCAACCCTACTCCTATTACTTTTCTGCTTCCCACTCATGAGTTCTTTGTAGCTCTTTGTTTTCACAGGACCCAGAGTTGCTGGGCTGAGCCTGATTTAGCAGTATGAGTGGCAGACTATCACAGTTGTTATATGGGTTCAGGGCAACTAAAAAAGACAAACCACCCGGTCCTCATTAACAGTGATAGGCAGGTGAGGTGCTCAGCACAGAGGGTGCACTCAGCAAACGTCAGCTGTCATCGTCATCACTGTTGTCATTATAGTCGGTCTTGCTCTAAGCTTGTCTCTGCCAGTGATTCATGTTGTGACCACGAGCATTCTCATGTCAGTTCCTCACCTGCATCCTCTTGGGATCATTTTGAGGAGCAGATAAAATAATGGATATAAAAGTTCTTTGAAAAATATAAAAGTAAGCCAGTAGTATTATTACTTGGCAAGTAGTTGAAGTTACTTGTACTTACACATCAAGCCAAGCACGATTCACCTCTGAGGATTATGCCTGTGACCATTCTTGATGGAAACTTGTGTGTGAAGTTAACAGCTCATACTTCAACCCAAGGAAGAACATTTTATTTACTTCCACAACCTAACCCCTGCAATCAAGGCAGAAAACTGAATTTGAAGAAAATAAAGCTTAGGTTTGGAAATTGGAACATAACTAGAAGACTGTACCAACTTGTGATTGTTATACAAAAGCTCACCAGAGTTAGGTAACATATAACTGAAATCTAGGACTCTGTGGTTTTTAATACCAATTTTGTCCTTTGAAGACAATCTGATGGTAAATCATTGAAAAAAAACAATGTGGTTTAAAAAATGGACCATAGATATAAATGTAAAGTACAAAATTATAAAACTCCTAGAAGATAACAGCAGTGAAACTCTAGATGACCTTGGGTATGGCAATGACTTTTTAGATAACCCTAAAGGCCAGATCTGTGAAAGAAATAATGGGTAAGTTGAACTTCATTAAAATTATAAACTCCTTCTCTGTGAAAGATGGACAAGAGAGTTGGAAGACAATTCACAGACTAGAAGAAAATATTTGCAAAAGACCTATCTGATAAAGGACCGTTATCCAAAATATACAAAGAACTTTTAAAACTCAACAACAAGAAAATGAATAATCCAATTAAAAAATGGGCAAAAGACTTGAACAGACACCTTGCCAAAGAAGATATGTGGACAGCAAATAAGCATATGAAAAGATGCTCAATATCACAGAGAACTGCATTAGAGAATCACAAATTAAAACAACTAGATACCACTGTACACCCATGAGAATGGCCAAAATCAAAAGCACTGACAACACTGTGTGCTGATGAGGATGTGAGGCAACAGGAGCTCTCATTTGTTGCTGGTGGGAATGCAAAATGGCGCAGCCACTTTGGAAGACAGTTTAGCAATTTCATACAGAACTAAACATAGGGCTTCTCTGGTTGCGCAGTGGTTAAGAATCCGCCTGCCAATGCAGGGGACACGGGTTCGAGCCCTGGTCCGGGAGGATCCCACATGCCGCGGAGAAACTAAGTCCATGCACCACAACTACTGAGCCTGTGCACCACAACTACTGAGCTCGTATGCCACAACTACTGAAGCCCGCGTACCGCCGCAAGAGAAGCCACCACAGTGAGAAGCCCGCGCATCTCAACGGAGACCCAGTGCAGCCAAAAATAAATAAAAATTAAAAACAAAAACACCCCAAAAAACTAAATATACTCTTGACATATGACCAGCAATCATATTCCTCAGTATTTACCAAAATGAATTGAAAACTTATGTCCACATGAAAACCTGCACATGGATGTTTATAGTTTATAGCAACTTTATTTGTAATTGCCAAAACTTGTAACAACCAAAATGCCCTTCTGTAGGTAAACAGATAAATAAACTGTTGGTACATTCCACACAGTGGAATATCATTTAGCAATAAAGAGAAATGTGCCATCAAGCCATGAACGACCTGGAGGAAACGGAAATGCATGTTACTAAGGGAAAGAGGCCAAGCTGAAAATACTACTTTACTGTATGATTCCAACTGTATGACATTCTGGAAAAGGCAAAACTATGGAGACAGTAAAAGGGTCAGTGGTTTCTAGAGGCTGTGGGAGAGAGAAGGACGGATGGTGGGACACAGAGGATTTTTAAGGACTATTCTGTTTGATACTTAATGGTGGCTACGTATCATTATACATTTGTCCAAACCCATAGGATGTACCTATGAGTACTTAGTAAGCGCTAGGTACCTGTTCACCCAGAGTGAACCCTAATGTAAACCATGGACCCTGGTTGATAAGGATGTGTCCATGTGTTCAGTGGTTGTAGCAAATGTACCTCTGTGGTGCGGGAAATTGATAGTGGGTGGGGGAGGCTTGCATATTTAGGGGTATTTGGGAACTTTCTGTACGTTCTGCTCAATTTTGCTGTGAATGTAGGACTGCTCCAGAAAGTGAAGTCTATTTTTAAAAAGTCAACGTGAGACAAACATTGTCTTCCAATACCATTCTGTCCTCCTCTTCAAAACTTACTTTTGTTTTAAATTTTACATTGTGGTTGAAGTCAACTGTTTCCTTGAGACTCAGCTTCTTTGGTGAAAACTGAAGAGATTTGAGCTCTAGTTCTGTTTAAGCCACTAAGTGTCCTATCTTGCAAATCACGTCTTCCCAGCCCTCATTCTTTCTATCTATGCAGTGCGGGTGTTAGGAATGCTGGAGGTGTTATGGTAGGGCTGAACATGGTGATGGCGGTGGAGATGATCGTAGCTGTGGTCGACGGGATGATGAAGGTGGTGGTGATGGTGTTGGGCAGGATGGTGCTGGTGTTAGGTTGGTAATGGTCGTGGAGGTGGTGTAGGGAGTGGTGGAGGTGTTGGTGGCGGGCAGGGAGGTGGTGGGGACAGTAGAGTTGGTGAGGGTGGAGATGGAAGGAGAGGTGGTGGTGAGGGAGGGGTTGGTCCAGATGGTATCAGGTTTCCTTTCAGAGCTCCTCTTCTGTGTTCTTTGATTTCTGTTGCCAAGAGCTCCTCTTCTATGTTCTTTGATTTCTGTCGCCATTTATATGGGCAGGGGTTGGCCCCTGAGGCTACCAGTGGAACAAAGGGGAAAGGAAGAAAAGATTCAAAATCAGCGTGGCCGAGCTCTTTCGCTCACTTGAATTCTCTTTGCAGGTTCTACTTTTGCATTTTGAGGTCCTCTTCTGTTCTGTAGTATTTGTGGAGTAAAAAAAGGTTGAATTAGGGAGGTTATTCTTGGTCAAGAGTCCATCAGACACCTACATCTTCCACCAAACTGCTGGAATTGAGATGAAAGGGAGAGCACTATATTGGAACTTTGCTGTAAGAAATTGAAATTTGGGAATTATGTCAGTCTCAAGAAGGAACAGATGGCACACAAATTAGGAGAATTCGAGGAGGTTTAATTTACAAAGAGATATTTACAGGGGTGTGGCCAGGGTGAAGGGGAAGCACCATGGATGGTGCAGGAACCTGGGTTACCATCCCTAGGCTTGCTGATAAGAGGGAGAGGTTGCCAGTGCCCAGGAGAGATCATGGTTTGTGTAATAGAGGAACTTCTGTGGAGGGCCCCAGCCAGCAGAGGGGATTCTGTAGTGATGTAGCCAAGCGCGTGGATCCCATTGTCCTCCCTCCCTCCAGTCTCCTACCTGGGCTCCCCACTGACCCAGAGGGCAGGGGAGCCCACTGAGGTGGTTCATGCCCATAAGTCTCCTGGGCAGAGAGCAAGGTGGACACAGGGAGAGAGTGGACCTGGAAGGGCAAACAGATGTCACTGGCCAGGACGTGATTCAATTACCATTAATTCCTCCATGCAGTACATATTTTTTGAGCGTCTGTGATGTGCCAGCTAATGTCCAGGCATGGCAGGCAAAGTCCTTGCCCTCACGAAACTAACATGCAGTGGGTCATGGTATTAGGGGTGACACCAGGGCTGTTGGGCCCAAAGTTGGAAGGGCCGTTTAGTTTGGAATATCCGCCCCTCCTGACCTCCTTCCCCCAGTGCACGTTCTCATCAGTAGTCAAGTGGGCCAGGTCGAAGGTTGCCACCCTTCTGCCCCTTTCCTGACCCTGACCATGACGCATCCTGCCCCCCTGCACTGCAAGGCTTTACTTAACATAGAGGTCACTGTCCTGCAGTTTCCCGGGTGTGGTTGTGACCCCACTAGGGAGCTGTGTGTCCCCATGCCTCGAAGGCTACCTAGCGCTTACTAAGTACTCATAACAGTAGATGCTCGATAGGCGTTTGAGGCATGATGATCAATGGTTTTATGCCCTCACAAAACATTGTGCTCTTTCTTCCCACTTTTGGCCACGCTCCGCTTTTATCCTTTTCCCAGGTCTTGTTGTCCTTATGGGCTGCAGCCCGCAGCAGCCCAGCCCTTCTGTACTGATGACAGTTCGTTCCAGCCCACGACCAAATTGTTTCCGTATTGTCCTCGGTGTGCCACGAGGCTCTCCTTCTCAGCCAGCCATGAGCTGGGCTTCAACCCAGGACGGTGAATTTCAGAGCCAAGTCTTCTACTACTTTTGCGTTTGCAACCCGCCACTGCACCACCCCATTGTAGATGATAAGAGAATAAAGATAATAATTACTGATTATAATAATGATCAGTCTCTGGGCACACACTCTGGGCCACAGACACAGGGAGCCCTTTGACTTGAATTATCTCATGTAATTCTCACGACAGCCCCCTGAGGCCATAGCTTGGCATCCCCACGTAATGGATGTGTAAACGGGTTTGGAGAGGTTTTCAGTGACTTGTCCAACATCCCACAGCTGGTCAGTAATGGAGCCTGGCCTTGAACCCAGGTTGTCCAATTCCAAATCCTGCTCTCATAACCACACCTCTACTCTCTGGTATTCTCCTCCTCATGCTCTACCCTTTCCCTCTCCAACTCAGCATCTAGAACAGACCTGGGTATATAGAAAGTGCTTAATAAATGTATGTCGACTGATTGTTGGATGAGGTACCCTGTGACTGATCAATACTCAGGAGACACTGGCATTTCTTGTGACACTGCAGCTACGGGAAAGCCCTTGCAGCCAAGCCTCATCTCCAGAAGTCAGCACGTCTCCCTGCAATAGCCCGACAGTCCTTTGTCTCCCCAGACTGAGGCGCTGGCTGGGTTTCCAGCCATCCCAGGACATTGCTCCTGACAAGTGGCCTTTGCTTCCAGAGCAGAAACAGGAGGCGGAAAACCCAGGTCCCTCTCTCAAGCCCTCTGAATCAGAGCGGCGGGAGCCCATAAAAAATTCAGTTATGAAGTGTCACAGTGTCTGAAACAACTGCTTCTTTATTGCATAAGCACTCACCAGAAATTGGTTTATTTCTGGGCAGGGGCTAATAGAA
Organism: Monodon monoceros; assembly: GCF_005190385.1. Lineage (NCBI taxonomy): Eukaryota > Metazoa > Chordata > Mammalia > Artiodactyla > Monodontidae > Monodon > Monodon monoceros. Next base: position 20,289,166 of record NW_021703781.1, read on the forward strand.
AAAGAGAATAACTTTCTGTGTATTTATTATGTGAAACATAACATACAGGGGATATGCATGGTGATATGTAATTAGATATAAAACGAGCCAGACTTGAGGAATTGCCAAAAATATGCAGCAGGATAATGAAGCTGCTTTACAGGGTTTGAGTGGTATCTTTCCTTCCCAGTCTGTCATTGCACTCTGCTACCCCGCTTACCTGTTGAATGGCGACAACGCCACAGAAACCCAGAGCCGGGAGTTCATTCTCGGGATGCCTGGCTGGCACCATCTTTGGTTAGTTCCCATGTCTTTTCCAAGGCAAGGATCTTGATGCCCTGGATGCAAAGGAGCTGGGTAAAGAGAGGGTGGGTGTGGAGGGGACGAAGCCCATCGCAGGCAGAGGGTGATAGAAGTGCCCTGATTTCCCCAGTCCTCGTTGGACTGGGCTGACTGTTATCTTCTATGACACACCAGCTGGACAGGTGGTGGGGACCGATGTGGGGGTGGAGACTGTGGCAGCTTCTAATTTCAGCCCTGTGGCCGTCTTGCTTTGTGATCTTCTCCAAACCACTGGAATTTCCGGGACCTCAGTTCCCTCCTCTGCAGAATGGGGACAGTAATTCACCCAAGAAGCCAAGGCACAGGGATACGTGCCAGGTGATTGTGACCACGCGCGGAGGACAGCCTGCTGTCCTGGCCCTTCCGTGAGAACCTGTCTGGTGTATCATTCATCACCATGGGTTGATTTCAAGTGTTTCATTAACAGCATGCCAGAACAGATCATTGTGTGTTTTTTCCCCCATTCATATAGAATGTTGGCAGCATGTACACCTGGCATGTAGCAGGTACCTAAGCTCTTCTTTGCCTTGCAGATAATTGCTCGCCAAATCCTGCCGGTCTTACTTCCTTAAACTCCCCTACATCTGTCCCCAACACTGCGTTTTTCTCTGCAACTGCCCTGGTTCAGTCTCTCAGTGTCTCTTTCCCAAACCATGACAACAGCTTCTAAATCTGATCTGGGCTGGTGAGTCTCCTCTCTTTGTCTCCTCCCCGCACCCCAATCTTCTCTCCATCCTTCTCTGTCCTGCTCCGTGTCCCCAGAAACCGACCCCTGCAGTCTCCTTCACGGGGACTGTCTTGCCAGTGGCTCTGGCTTCTGCCCATGGAGAACCCCAGGAGGAGATCTGAGGATGGGTTCTTCTTGCTCCAGTCCTTCCTGGGGCCAAGTTTCTGGCCATGATTGCATTCCTAAGCTCTGCACCTCCGGCTCTTACCAGGGCCAGTGATGCAGTTTCTTGCCCTCGCCCAGCAGACCTAGCTTAACGGGGGTAAAGGCTTCCCGCTGCTGCCCAACTCTGGGGGCCTTTTCATCCCTCATCGCTCCCACCCACCCCTCCCTGAGCAGTGGGCTCATTCACCCATGGATTGAGCCCCCTGAATTGCACTGTCTCCTGCCAGAGCCCTGAGTGTTCCTGCTGTTCCTGCTTCCAGGCTCTCCCCCTCCCGGCTTCTGTTGCCTGCACACCATTCCCAAAGCTCAGTCCTGACCATGTCTCTCCCATCCCAAACACCTTGGCCTCTCACTGTCTTCATTCAGTGTAAGAGGGGCATTTACAACCCACCGCAACGTGGCTGATGTTTTCTTCTCTGATCTGCAGCTTTCCTTGCTGTCTGTTGCTCCCCGGCAGAGCAGCTCTTCCTAAACTCGAACCCTACTGCTCCCTCTCCCCAAATCTCCACGGTTCTAAATCCTACCTGTCCTTCAAGGCTCGGCTAAAATGTCACCTCCTTCATAAAACCTCCCTCTCCTTCCAGCTGGAAGCAATGTTGCCCTTCTCTGAACTCCCAGGGGACATTATCTGTTTCCCTCTGGTCACTTATCACTTCCCCAACTTGCATTAGAAAAATGTATGGACAAGCCCTATCTTCCCTTTGGGCTGGGCCTCTTTCATCTCGCTGTGACCATGTGGCGCGGTCATTAAACACGAGTGCTCTGGAGACAGCCGCCCAGCTTCAAAGCCTGGCCTGCTGCTTTTTGCCCACACGAACTTGGCACGTTGTGTTACTTCTCTGAGCCTCATGTTCTTCATCTTTAAAATGCAGGCGGCATAACCATAACACCTGTCTTACAGGCTAGATGGAGGATTACGTGCGTTAGTACATAGAGAACACACTTAGAAGGGGTCTGGCACATAGTAAGTCCTCCATAAATGGCAGATCTCTTCTTCGTCTGATTGTTCCTCTAAGTAGCACACGGATAATTAATTCCATGTGTTGTCAGAGATAACGGGAGGGTAGATGGAATGATAGCATAGTGCCTTGAAAACAAAAACTTTCTCATCAGAAGGATTTTCCTAGATTGGTCATGTTGAAGAATGTGACCATTTCCAAAGCTAGAATTATATTCAGAGTCCAAGTCCTGGCCTCTCATTAAAACAGTGGGTAAACAGGTGCCCAGAGCCCATTTGATTAGTGGCTGTTTGTTTGGTAAAGCCCTGTGTGACCTGTGAAGTAATCAAAATAATTATGGGCACAAATTGGGGGACAAAAACAAACTTGCCCAGAGCCACACTATGAGTGGCCAGAGTTGGGGCTTGAACTCAAGTCTTACTGCAACTGTTTTTCTTCTATACTTGTCAAGTTTCTGAATAGTTAGAGTTTTCAAACTTCCAGGCCCCAAGAGAAGCTGACCTCTGTGGGACTAGGCTGGACGATGGGACCACCCCCCGCAGTGGACAGGGGGCAAGGGCCTATGGACTTGGGGGTTCCCTGGGACTCACCTGACCCTCTTATAATTTGGGGGTGGAATTCAGGGATCTGGAAACCCTGCCTCGTGTTTGCCTCCTGGAACTTTCCACCCTGCTCTAGGGGGCAGTTTACCCCCTGAGCAGGTCTCAAAACACGGGGAGAGTCCTTAGCTCTGAGTGAGAGACACGAGCATTTTAGTGGGAACGGACAGACGAGAAATAGGCCAGTTGGTGTTGGCCAGTCTGAAAACTGAGAATAGATCTGATCTGATGATATTTGGGCAACTGTTGACCTTGTCATGGAGCCCAAAGCCCTTGGCTGGGTGGGTGAGGATTAGGCAAGAACTTTCAGAAAGAGTGTTTCTGTGCCTCAGCCCCCAGGAAGGCTGGTCATTCCCGCCCTGGAGGAGGGAGCCTGTGGGGAGAGGAGCCCACAGGGCCAGCACTTGGGGGGGTGGCTGCTCCGGAGCCCATCTGGCCACCAATGCTGATGGCTCATGGGCCAGTCGTGGTGGGTGACATCCCCATTCCTGGGAGCCTGTCTCCTGCCTGTCAAGGCATCCTGCACGGCAGGGTCTGGGAGGGAGACTGGGTGCGGGGCAAAGCCAGGCAGAGTGGGCACTAGACGTGGGCTTGGATGTGAGGGCAGTGTTGGGATAAGTGTTCTCTTGCGGGCAGTGGGGACGTTGGAGCCAGGTTGGCGCTCCGGCCCAGCCTTCTGGGAGATCTCTGGAAAGTCCCCTAAGCCCACCAAGGGTCAGTTTTCTCATCTTTAAGATAGGACATTGATACCTGCTCCAGGTTGTCTTAGTGTTACTGGGGGAAGGTGAAAAGGCTAGAGATGGGGGAGTGCGGGAGTGTGGGGGGGTCTGGGTCACCTGAGACAGGTGAATTCAAACCCTGGTTCTGCTGTTTAGCACTGTGTGTCCTTGAGAAATGGATAAACTGAGTCTCCTTGTCTTCATCTTTACAGAGGGGTCAGTGGGAGGACCAAACAGTGATACATGTGAAAGGCTTTAGCACAGCACCCATTCATGTTATTATTAGCAAAGCACAATTCCGGGCACAAGGTAAAGTCTCAACAAATGTTAATCGGATGGACGATGTATGGAAGGTTCCTTGGAAATTACAAAGGCCCACATAGATGCGAGGACTGTTACCATCAGACCCAGGCAATGGGGTACTTTGGGCAGCCTGTGGGGTTTCTGTACCTGGGGGACCTTCTCCCTGCCATCCGAGCCTGTCAGGTTGGGGCCCAGCTTGGACTAGACAATTCATACAACTGACCTCTCCCCAGGTGGGGAAGAGCTCAGCTGGGATATGAGTTTCTACATGGGAGTTAACCTATGATCCAGCCTTAAGTCTCTGTTCAGAATGTTTAATGGTCAGGACACTAAGGCCCCTTGGGACCCTCCCACCAAGCTTCAGTTGTGGGTTGGAGCAGTGGAGGCCTTTTCTGGGTGCAGAGGGGTAGGAAGTCAAGAGGTGGGTCCCTTCGGCTACGGTGGGCCAGTTGTCTGTGTGCTCCCCGAGGCCTGGCTGCTGGCTGAGGAGGTTGGTGCATCAGTGTCTCCCAGTCCTAGCCCCCTCATCCTCCCCTGGGAATCAATCTTTCAACTTATAAACACCAGGGAGGGAGCTCACTATCTTTCTTGTCCACGTGGAGAGGAGGGAGTCATGGGATGGGGAGTAGCTGAGAGATCTTTTTTTTTTTTTTTTTTTTGAGAGATCTTAATGAAGCAGATATGTTCAGGAATGAGACCCAAGAACTCCCCCCACCCCTGTGACCATCTTGCCCCGCTCTCAGATGTGTGGTCACATACACACATGCATACACTTGTGGATACAATACATGTGGATACACAGACTTACTCTGAACAAACATTTATTAAACTTCTCTAGGGTGCTGGCAATGCAAAAGCAAATCCAGTTCTGTCCTCAGGGAGTTTGTGGTCCAGGGCAGGGTAGGAAGAATTGGCATAAACAATGTGATGGTCACTGCTTTCTCTTTTATGTGCAAAGCCAAGGGAGTTTTGGAGAGAGAGACATTTATTCTGCTTGTGGGGATTTGGGAGCCCTTCAGACAAGAGGTGCTACTTGAGCAGGGTGTTGAAGGATGAGTAGGCAAGACAGAGTCTAGTTACATGCTCCCTCCCGCAGGAGGGAGGTCCTTCCTGATTCTCTCCCCTGTCCTGCCCCCGTTGGCCTAGGTGTTCAGGCCTGTGATCCCTTGATACTTTGCATGTCTCTGCCACTGTGAGCCACTGAGGACTGGGCTTGTGTCTTTGTGCCTCTAGCTTCTGAATCACGTTGAACATATAGAAGATGGTCAATGAATGCTGAATGAGTGTATAAAGGAGGACAAATGAGGAACAGAGCAGCCCGTGCAAAGGCAAGGAAGAGTGGGAATGAAGGGGAGTAGAGGCATCTGTCTGGATGGAACACAAATAGAGGCACACAGGGACACAAGCCAGAGACTACTGAACAGGGCAGCCCACAGCACCTCTCACCCACTCTCCCCGTGAAAGAAGAACTTCCCTTAGAGTGAGGAATGAATATTATTGTCTGCACGTCTCCCCAAGCGCCTGCCTCCTCTCCCACCCTGGAGAGACAAGAAAACCAGTGCTGCCACTGGCATCGCTCACGGTCACGAACAGGGCCCAGTTTCTCTACTGTCACTGTCCACACCTCACAGTCCACAGCCTGGCAATCACCGACCCACCCTATGGACTGGGGGACGCTTTGCAAATCTAGTTCCCATTAGAGTGTCAGTAAAGAAACCCAGGAAGTTCTCATGGTAAAATCAGACCAGATGTGAGTAGATGGACAAAGGTCCCAAAAAGCAGAACTAGCCCTGTGGTTCTGACATACCTGGAGGGTTTGAAAACATCCACGGCTTGCTTGGTACTGGGCTGGGGGTTGGGGGCAGCTGGGAGGGCCTTGGCTATTCAGTGCTCCCCAAAGAATATAGAGCCACGCCATAACAAATGACTGGCCAGTTCCTTTGGGAGCTGAAGAAACCAAACTCCAGAAAAGGTTATGAACGTGTTCCAGGATGGCACCGCTAGAACCGGCAGAGCTGAGCCCTGAGCCCGGGCAGGCTGACCCGGAGCCCTTGGTTTTGAGCTCTGTTTTATATGACTTCTTAGTAGGACATGGGAGCTCAGATCAGGCTGACTCCAGAGCATCATTTCCTAGAACTGCTGTTGCCCAGTTCCAAGAGCTGGGGCAATGTCGGAAACAAGGAGAAGGCAGAGAACGGTTGATGGAAGCATCAGTAAAGAAACAGGTGCTAGATTGTTAGAAGTTTCCAGAGAGGGGTTAATGGACCAAGGGCACCTGTTGTCACATCCCCTCTTCAGACGAGACGGGCTGGCTCCGGGTGCGACGTGGGTGTGAGGTAGGGTGGGCTGCAGATGGCTCAGCTGGCTCATTGCACGATTTCCTGTTATTTAGTCTGGTTCGGAGAGTACCCCCATCATCTTGCCAGTTCAGGGTAAGAGAATCCCGAGAGCTCATTCAAACGCCGGAGAAGCTCAGCTTTTCAAATAACCGTCAGTAAAGTCGGTTAAAATTTTTCAGTCAAACCAGTCAGAAGTCCAGTCAGGTGCGCTGAAAATTCAGGAAACTCAGAAATCCAGTCAGGTGCGCTGAAAATTCAGGAAACTCAGAAATCCAGTCAGGTGCGTTGCAAATTTGGGAAGCTCAGGCCACACTGCTTTAGGTCGGGTTTTGTCTCGACTTCTGCAAAATCAATCGGAAGCTTGATGGGTTCATCCTGAAGTCCTGGGAGTCTAGACGGAAGTTCAGGCAGGCTTCACGAGTACTGAGGTGGTGAGCTAGAAATCTGGTGAGGTCGGTCCCAAATCCAGCAAGGTCAGTCCCAAATCCGGATCAGCCCTGAGATCAGTGTGGTGAGGCTGAGGTCCAAGCAGTGTAGTCAAATACACATAACGTCTCCCCAGCCACTTGGCATCACGTGGGCCCAACATCCGGGCGTGGGACTGGGTTTTCGCCGGGTAGACCAAGAGGCAGAGGATTGGCTGTGGGCGCAGGCAGGGGAGCCAAAGTGGCGACGAAATGGTGCTGTCGGGGGTTTCCGGAAGCATCTCTACAAGGAGCTGGGCCGAGGAAATGGCAGGCTGAGCAGGGGTGACATTCCCAGACACGCCCCTTTGCCTGCCTCGAGGAGACCCGAAATGCCACTCTGCTGATCTCTGTGAACCTAGCATGTGGTCGAGCTTTCAGGCCTTCAAAAGCCAGTGCCCCAATCCAGCCACAGGCAGCCAACCAGGGTGTCATCACCTCCAGGGCACAGCCCTGTGAACACACGTAGCGCGCCTGTCCCCTCATGGCCGGCCTGTCTGTTCTCCCACGCTCCTTCCCCTCTCTGGCTGTAGCTGGGCAGGCAAAGCCGAGAGCTGGCCTGGTGCCCCAGAGCATGGAGGTGTAGCTGGGCTCTGACCCAGCTCCTCAAACAGGTTCCATATGGCCCTCCAGCCGCCCCTCATTCCTCTTCCCCACCTTGACTGTTTCTGAGATTAAAACCCTTTCCTGGTTGTCAGCACACAGCCATAGGGAGGGGCTGCCTTGCTGCTTTTGGGGGCTGAGCTGGTGTGGAATACTCATCAGAAGGCTGGCTGGAGGGGCCGGGAGCTCATGGGCTGTTGGGTAAGGGGGTGTGGGGGGCAGGTGGCCCGAGTGTGGGAGACGCCTCTGTCTGCCCCTCAGCCCAGCTGCAGCCTCTGGAGCAGTTCCTGAGTGTCTGGCCTGGGCATTGGGACCCCAGGTCTCAAGGCGGGAACGCGCAGCCATCTGAACCCTCTCTCCTAAACCCAGAGTTCCTACTGCAGCTAAGAGGGATGTGATGAAAGCAAAGAAGGAGACAGCTGAGATGGGAGGGGAGCTGGGGTGGGAGCGGGGAGGCTAATCCACATACGTGATCACCGGTGACAAACGGGCCGATCGGTCGGTGAGGGTGCCAGACGTGGCACTGGAGTGTTCCTGGCGTCCGTCCCTGCTGAGTCCGGTGCTCACCCTTTGGCTGCAGGCCTATGGGAAGTCTTTAGTCCTGGGACTGGAGTATTAGGTTGGGGTGGGAGTGGGGGACGCTCCAGGGGCTTGGGGCTGCACCTATTTACCCTGGTATTAAAGTATTTTAATGATTTAGCAGCCAGTCTGGCGGTCCTGGAGGCCCCAGCTGAACCTTCACCTTGGGTTGGAGCCTGTCTCAACTCTGCCTCTGCCTTTCCTGGAAAGGCTTCTGTTGACTGTGAAAGCTGAAGACACACATACACAGGTGTGTGTGTGCGTGCGTGCGCGCGTGTGTGTACGTGCCCTCCCTGGACACCCAGCACTTCTAGGTGCCCACGAAATCCACAAGCACGTGCCCGCCCAGGCTCTTTGCACTCCTTGCACTCCCGCCCAGCCCCTCCCCCGCCACCTCCAGCCCAGAGGCTTGTCTGGTCGCAGAGGCACAGCTGATCCACTTCTGAGCCCTTGACTGAACCATGTCCTGGGGATTCTTAGCTTTTACCCCTCGTCCATCCTGTCACAGACCCATGCCCAGGAGCTGGCGTGAACGTCTGCGGTGCCAGGCGCCTGGAATGCTCCCATGTGCATGGTCTCCCCGCCAGCTTGTCTTCCTGGCTCCACCAAGCCACACCCTTGACGTAGCTCTGAGAGCCTGTCCTGCCCCGCCTTGGAAGATCAAAGCAGGCTCCCTGTCTGCTCTCAGTGATGACATCTGGCTGCAGCAGGTGGTGACTTAGAGTCTCGGTCCTGGAAGGGCTGCGGATCTCCATTTTCTCCATGGAGACTCAGAGAGGGGAAAGGCCACTGACCTGGTGGCTAAGCTGGGACTGGAACCCAGGGTTCCACAGCCCCTGGAACCTCTCCAGCAGCATCTTCGTGGGCAAAGGGAGAGAGTGGGTGAGGATACTCAGCCAAGCCAGAGCTTCCCTTCTCCTCCAGAGCAAGTGTGGTCAGAGGGAGGGAAGGTCCTCCTTGGAGTTGGATGTCTAATAGCCTTGTGATCTTGCCCTTGGCCACACCTCTGTCACTTCTCTGAATTCATCTGGGGTGCTGGGACAGCATGCTAGCATGGGACACCCACAAGATGTTGCAGGGCAATTTCAAGGGTGTAATGGGAGCACGAGCTGTAAAACATTTTGGAACAGTGGTGAGGGGGAGGGGTCCTGGATAGAGGAGCCCAATTGACCTCAGTTCCATTTTCTTGTCCTTCTACTCCCTTCCTTTCGCCCTCTCTTCAGCCATCAAAGCAACTGCTGTGCACAGGGAGGGAATATGAACTTATTTTGTTTCTCCTTTAGGGGTGCTGCTTGGAAGTCTGGGGCTGAAGAAGGACCAGTTGTGGCCCCAGGCAGCCCCGGAGGTCTGAGCACTTTGAGGAGTGTGTATATGTGTGTTTGGGGGGGCGGTGCTGTGCACCTAGTCAGGATTCCCTCTGCCTGCTCCTGTCCAGCCCCATCTCCCTCACAAAGCACCAGAAGCTCTTTCCAACAGTCCATACCCAGATGTCCCAGGCACATTCACAGTGGGCAACTTTGAATCCCCCCAGCTCTCCTTCCATTTCCAGCATCTGGTCCCTGCTCACCAGTTTCTTCTTTAAGATGTTTTTCCGGAGACAGACACCCCATCCTTCCAGCCCTGCTCAAACTCTGCTGGGGCCACGCCCCCACAGCATCACATTCCTCTGCTAGGGAATGGTCATGGTCTCAGCAAATGAGGTGGGATGCGCTTGTTTGAGACATCACTTTTTTCTCCCAGGAGTTCACTCTGTGCTCTGCATTCAAGACACTGGGCCTGTGTGGTTAGGATGAGGGATGGGACAGATGGTGGGTGGAAACAAGGAGCTTGCCTGGCTTGGACTACCCCCCAACCCTGGACCTTAGAAGAAATGAGAGGATGCAGGGGCTTAGTGGAAATGGAGCAAGGTCTGGAGTGAGAGCAGGCATGGCCACTGAAGGGGGAGATTCCCTAGAGAGCTCCAGGAGACAGCAAGACCCGGGAGGGAAGGGCTGGTGGCAAGTTCAGGCTTTGCCTGGCTTCCATGCCCAGGTGAGGCCCAGACCTGAGAAATGGCCCCCGGGCCCTGGCACCTTGCAGGCAAGGGCAGGAAAACGCAGGAATGAGGGTTTTCTTGGAGATGCTTCATGGATTCATACCTGTTCTTCGAGGGCTCCACTGAGAGATGTCCCAGAGGACCCCATGGGGCAAATGCTTCGGAGACACACTAACTCCCCCAGTACCTGGGGTTATATGAGCTCCCGTAACTCAGACTCATCCTGGGGGACATTAGCGGGTTGCCCCAATCTCTCTGAGTTTGCATCCATCCCCACAGCTGAGTGGGGGAGCTCAAGCCCAAGATTAAATCACTATGGAAAGGTGAATTATTTTGCCTTGCACAGCCTAGCTGCAGCCCAAGTCTGGTTCCTGCTGTGCTGACACTCACAGACAGGTCCCGGGTAATGTTTCCTTTGATCCTCATGATTAGCTCCGTGGGGCACACTCTGTGATTCCTCCCATTTTACAGATGAGGAAACTGAGCCACAGAGGCACGGGGCCACTTGCCCAAGGTCACAGAGTTGGTATGTCTCAGGGATCCAGTTGCAAACCGGCATCTGACTCCGAAGCCCACACTCTGCATGCCCTCCCTTCTTGGCAGGTTCCCTTCCCCTCCCTGGACTGCCCCACCTTGGGGGACACAGGTGTATTTAACCATCTTAGCTTCAGTGTTGGTGTTTAGCCGGGGTCTACACATGCTTTTGTCAAAACCTTCTGTTCCAACCTGTGTGTTCTCCATAATCTCAACGTTTGGATTCTTCATAAACCCAGCCCCAGCACATCCCTCCCCAGCTACTTTTTTGTTTTGTCCTTATCACAAGCTCAGGAGCAGACCCAGCCCACAGCTGTGGCTTGGAAGGGACACATCATTGTTGATGTTGTGACAGTCCCTTACCTTGTAGGGCACGGTGCTGATTTCATTGCGCTTCATCGCAGCTCTAGGAAAGAGGCAGGGCAGGAATTGTGCCCATTTTACAGGCAAAGAACTGAGTCCCAAGGCTTGCCTTAGGCCCACTGAAGTTGAGGAGGATCTGGAACCCAAAGGCAAGTCTCTCTTTTTTTTCCTCCAAATTTGTCCAAAGATGAGAATCACTTGATATGTTTATTAAATGCTCATTTCTGAGTTCTAATTTAGACCTTTAAATCAGAGTTTCAGGGAAGAGATGATAATTCTCCTGCCTCTTCAGACAAAGCTCACTTGCCAGTGATTTGCAAATCTGTTCAGAGCCTTGGAATCTTTTATTTAAAAAAATCTTTATGCTAGAGAGAAAACCAATGAAACAGATCCTCTGATCTGAGGGAACGGGTTGGAGGTAACCATCCTGCTGCCCTGAACGGGTTCCACAGAGCCCCAGAGGTGCCTCTGGGCCCGGGTTACAAACCATGAACTGCACTCTCGTTCAAATCTCAGGTCTGCCACTTACCAACTATGACCCCAGGAACTTCTCTGTGCCTCAGTTTCCTCATCTATACAAAGGGGACAATAATATTATCTGCCTGACAGAATTGTGAGGATCAAACGGGCGAATGTCTGTTAAGCACAGAGAACAATGTCTGGCATGTAAGAAGTGCTAAATAAATCAGTGTCATTTGCTAGGCCACCCTGTCTTGGCTGATTATTTGTTGAGGACTGCACCGTGCATTAGCTGATTTAAATGGTTGCCTTGGTTAAAGGAATGATTAAATGGCATCATCCTAATGAGTCAGAAAGAAACACAGTCAAAGCAATTGGTAGATTTAATTGAACTGTTTGGAATGTTTATAAAAATACTGATCAGATTGTAGTGTGCGCTGTCGTTTTTGCACGGGGTGGCCAGCCACCTCTGTGCACATGGGGAGGCTGGAGTGTGATCAGATTTGTTCCAGCACCAGCCCCCCACCCCCAACCAGGGCTTCCGAGAGAAGTTCCCACGGAGGTGAGAGACATCAGACGGAGGACTCGTCGCCAGTGTTTCCTTGATTGCTCAGGTGCCCTCAGAGTTGCCATGGGGTCAGATCCTGGAAACCCTGAGTGGTTTCCCAGATGGGACCTTTGAGCTCTGCTAATTCGTTCCGCCTTGTTTCCTCTGGGGGAGCTTGGCAAAGGGATTATTCACTCCCCCGCCAAGGCTTTTTCTAGAGGGAGCAGCTCTGTCTGCTCTGGACAGGAAAGGGTGTTGGGAGGAGGACAAGGGCAGCCACTTCTTTCCAGGGCCTTGGATAGCTCCAGGAGAGAGGCTGCTGGCTGCCACAGAGACCCTGGGGTTGTCTGGGGTAGGACCTCTTTGGAGAGGCTCAGAGGGAACTTAGGACAAACCACACTTACATCCAGGTGACATTGGTTAGTCTAATCATCAAAGGGCAGCCTGAGGGGAGGGAAACGATCCCAGAGAGGAAATGAGAGATCTGATCATATTACCTACCTCCCTGGTCAGTGGCTTCCATTGAGATAAGGCCCCACATCCTCCCTGCACCCCTGCCCTGTTTGGCCCAGGCTGCATGCCAGCCTCGATTTGTGATGGTCCCTCACGCCCCAACCTCAGCTAAAGGCTGTTCCTTCTGCCTCGGGACCTTTGCACATGCTGTCCATTATTGCTTTCCCCAGCTCTACCTTTGCAACCCTTTAAGCTAAAGGCCTCACAGTCTGAATGTCACTCTTCCAGGGGAGTCTTCCTCGAAGGTGTGCACAGCCTCCCACCCCCACATTTCCAGATTAAGTTAAGGTACTTGCTCTTCTCACTTATTACACACACTCAACCTCTTTAGATTTCTCCTTCAAGGCACTTTGCACAGTTGTAACTAACTCTTTGTTTAGTGTCCATCTGCTGGGATTCTTAGCCACAAATGGCTCCCAACTGCATCCCTCACTGTGCCCTGCCTGGTCTGCAGGGAGCTGCGCACTCCAGGTCACACGTCCTTCCAGGGGTGACCCGCAGACAGTGACTGGCTAATGCTGGGATACAGAGACACAGCCTGCTTGCCTCGACTTGAGACAACTCTGAAGGGCCAGCTCAGCTCTAGAGCGCTCCATAGGTTGGCTGACGCCTCAGTTATAAACATACTGCAGGCTGACTTCCCCCTTGCCCAGTCCTGCCTTCCTCAGCTCCTTGTATCTCTTGCAAACACTCCCTTAAATACTTTCTGCGCACAGCTCTCTGAATCAGTCTTTCCAGGGAACCCCATCTGAGACACCCACCTTACCCACTTCTCTCAGAAACCTCTTTTTTCTTATCAAAACTTCCCTCAGGAAAGGTTCTGAAAATCTCATTCACATGGAGGTACCAGTGGTTGATAATAGCTCAGTGGCTTTCCTTTCCCAGAGTCATCTGCTATTTATGAGAATCTTATGTCAAAGCATAGATGAATTTTTAGGCATCAGCAAAGTGGGTAATGAGGTAAGGTTGGGGCACTTGGGATTTATCAGCAAATCAGGGACCACTCCATGCCAGCAGCCTGAGGCCCTGCCAGCGTTCATTGGTGAGGCTGGCACTTGTCAGAACCATAGAGGGCCACCACCTTGGGGGTCTCAGATAGGCAAGCAGCAGGGTGTGACAAAGAGGGGCCTGGTTAGCTGTGTGACTACTTCCCCTTTGGAGCTCAGCTTCTTCAACTATAAAATGATGGATTGTAGTACCCATTATACAACTGTGTATACATATGAGCTCAGTTATGAAGACAGTGCACACATTTGTTTATATACACCAAAATGCCAGTAGCGGATGCCCTAGAACAGCGGTTCCCAAACTTTCTCTGTTCATAGCACCCTTAGAGTCAATAATTTTCTATGGTGATCCTTTGATTAAGTAGTTACGTCTCTATAAGTCAAAGGCTATTTTGCAGTCATCTAAGAAAAGTACACATAAATTGAAAGAAAAAATTTATATTTCATTCTTAAATAACCACAGTTCTTTACTAATGGATGTGCACGGGGCGCTGCACAGCTTCTCAAACCTTGGAGTCATGTTGGACACCATCACTCGTGTCCTGCACCACGATGATTTTCACGTGGCATTTGCTTTTAATCACAGCAACCACCAAAAAACGAACTTCACAAAGATATGACATTGTTGGAAGGAATGCCTCATAATCTAATGTGGAAACTGGACTGCTAGAGCCAGCAGTTTGCTGAGCACCCGACAGATGGCACTGTGCTTCCCTCAAAACTTAAAATACCCCTGCAGTGTCTTAGTGGATCTGTTATTGTGCCCTGATGCCTCAGTGCACTGTTTGGGAGCTGTCACCTTAGTATTATTCATGGTTATCCCCAGGGAGTGGAATTTTCTGTAATTTTTACTCCTTCCTTTATATTGATACTTTCCCCCCATCTCTTTAATAATGAGCACATAATGCTTTAAAAGAGATCAGAACCAGGTAGAGGTGATGGACATGCAGCCTCATGAATGTATTAAATGTTACGTCCTGTGCATTTCACCACACACACACACACACACACACACACACACACAAATACACACACACACAATTTCCTTAAAAAAATTAGAGGTCAGAGGAAAAAAATAAGATTTGTATTTTTTTTTTTTTTTTTTTTTGCTGTACGAGGGCCTCTCACTGTTGTGGCCTCTCCCATTGCAGAGCACAGGCTCTGGACGTGCAGGCTCAGTGACCATGGCTCACGGGACCAGCCACTCCACGGCATGTGGGATCTTCCCGGACCGGGGCATGAACCCGTGTCCCCTGCATCGGCAGGCGGACTCTCAACCACTGCACCACCAGGGAAGCCCAAGATTTGTATTTTTAAAAATCTCAAACCCCTGAGAAAAGGTGGATGAGATGACAGAAGGGAAGATTCTAAGCTGGGAAGCTGTAAGGCATCCATCACCCCCAACCTGCTGCCAGCTTCCCAGGGAAACATCCCCACAGAGTTTCCACCACACTCACAGTCCACCTTTCACTGGAAGGAAGACCATTCACTGTTCCACTGACTGGCCTCCTTGCTGGCAGAGAGGAGGATAACAGGCTCCCAGGAAAACAGGAAATCCCCCCAGAAGATAACGCTGTCAGGAAGACTTCCCTGGGGGTAAGTGGCCAGCAGAGGCAGCGGCAAAATGGTTTTAAATTTCCTACTTGACAGTGCTTGCAGTGACTCTCAAACATAACGTCTCTCCTATTGATGCTGTACCTGTCCTTTCAGCCACATGGCTTGGATCACCTGCTGCTCCAGCTGCCCAAGTAAATGCAGAGAAAGAAAGATGGGGGGAGTTTCCTGGCGGTCCAGTGGTTAAGACTCCGTGCTTCCACTGCAGGGGGCATGGGAGCGTGGGTTCGATCCCTGGTTGAGGAACTAAGATCCTGCATGCTGCATGGCATGGCCAAAAAACAGAAACCAGAAAGATGGGGGGCTGTGCTTCTGCCTGTGGTCGTGTGTGTGCACACGCACCCCTCTGAGACCATCAGGCAACTGAGCCATGCACGACTTCCTTTGTTGGACTTCCAAGGGTAGCATCTTATGCTAACCTGTTTTATGCATGAGGAAATGGAGGCTCAGAGGGCCTCTGGGAGTGCTCAGAGGTGGTCATGGACTGAACTGCTATTTTTGGAGGTTCAGATGGAGGCACAGTAAAGGAGAATGCCAAGAAAGAGATTATAATCTCAGCACCAGGCCACCTCTTCTTGCATCTGCCTCCTTTCCAGTCTGGGACAGCCCCCTCCATCTTTCATCTCTCTCTTCCTCTTCTTATAAGGCCACCTATCCTATCGGATTAGGGCCCCATCCGTATGACCTTAACTGTTTAACCTTAATTACCCTCTAAAAGCCCCATCTCCAGCTACAGTCACATTAGGGGTTAGGACTTCAGCATGAATTTGGGGGGGGGCACAATTCAATCCATATAACAATGAAAATTAAAATGATACTTTTAATACATGACACATGCAAGATTACATATCTCTTCTTGGTATGTAAGTATGGACCTAGAGCTACAATTAAAAATAATTAGATAAATAGAAGAAGGTACTAAAACTAAAACATAATCTCTAGGCATTGTGGAGTTTAAATCTATTTGGGAAAACAATATAAAAATCTATAAGTTTGAAGAACGAAAGATTAAAGGACAATTTCAGATATAGATTTCCCCCACTATCTGAAAGCAGAGCTTTCTTGTGAAACCTTTTGTAAGCGGAAATGGTATAAAGCAAAGAAGCAACTCCCTTAAAATACATCTTGCCTAAAATGTACAAAACAAATCGAGATAAAGCACAGATGCTCACAGACAATTCAAATCTCTGGAGACTTGATGCTGAGTGTGGTTCCTGGGTAAGGAGCTTGGCAGTGCCACTCTCGCTGCTCTGGGTACACACTGCCTGTGTCACAGCTCACTGCAAACCAAATGCTAAACACTTTTTCACTTTTCGCTTTTTTTGTTTTTTTGTAAAAGCGAAAATCCTCTTCAGATTTCTTTCAGATAGTGAAACCAGGTACTAATGTAGGTCTTTCATAAAAGTGAAGTGGTGTTGGGCTTCCCTGGTGGCGCAGTGGTTGAGAGTCTGCCTGCCGTTGCAGGGGACACGGGTTCGTGCCCCGGTCTGGGGGGATCCCACATGCCGCGGAGCGGCTGGGCCCGGGAGCCGTGGCCACTGGGCCTGCGTGTCCGGAGCCTGTGCTCTGCAAGGGAGAGGCCACAATTGTGAGAGGCCCGCGTACCGCAAAAAAAAAAAAGTGAAGTGGTGTAAAGCAAGTTTTGAAAAGTGGGGGATACTTGTATATGTAGAATAAATGCCACAATGTACTCTAGCTTAAGGGTGAAGTAACAGTAGCTTTCATAGTATGATAAAGTATAAGTTATTGCATATCTCCCCATCTAGGCACTCTCCCCAATTACATTGGGAGCTGATAGAGAATGCTAGGAATATATGTGATCATCTCCTTTTGCCTGAATACAGACTACCTGGTGATTAATCTCACGCTGATGCCTCATTTATATATGTATTTAAAGAGTTATACCTAACTGATAATGACTTTTTATTTTGAAATAATTTTTAGACTTAAGAGGAGTTGCAAAGATAATACAGAGAATTTCCTGTACCCTTTCTTCAGCTTCCCCTAATGTTAATAGCTTACATAGCCATGGTACAGTTATTAAGACATTAACATCAGTACAATACAATTCACTAAACCATAGACGTTATTTGGTTTTCTCAGTTTTCCACTAATGTCTTTTTTCTGTTTCAAGATTCAATCAATGATACCACATTGTATTTAATTACCATGTCTCCTTAGGCTCTAATCTGTGACAGTTCTACAGTCTTTCCTTGTCCTTTATGGTGTTGATACGTTTGAGGAATACTAGTCAGGCATATTGTAAAGTGTCCCTTCTTTATGTCACTATGGCTTCATGGGGATTTGTTTTGTTGGTCAAACTGTTGTAGCTTTGGCCATCGGAAGTTCTTTCAGTTTGACTCCTCTGACTTTTGACTTTTTTAAAAGCACTTTCTTACTTCCTGGCACCACAAGGTGCTTTAGGTTCATTTTGCATTTTTCCTGCCCCAAGCGTAGAGTCAGGCATTTCATCAAGGAGCCTGGTTCCTTTTATTGGAGAATGATATTTAGAAACCAAGATCTAGGCATGAAGTGTGCTTATTACTACTGAGTGTCAGCGCTTCTAGATTCTCTTAGTGGACAGAGCTAGGAAGTGTATGCATGTATACTAATCCATTGTATTCACACATCTATCTACATCTATATATCTTTGCATCCATCCATCTATATTATAATAAATGTGCATTTATACCAATATCTCAGATTCCAACCCAGCACAACAGGGTCCATACCCTGAGTTTTGAATTTGGACAATTATACATACTTTTTTTGTTTCCAAAATTTCAATTTGTTCATTTGCAGATCTGTCACCAATTTTAAGGGTACCAGTTTTGAGTTTTTACACATGTATATACACCCATGTAACTACCTCCACAATCAAGATAGAGAACATTTCCATCGCCCCAGAAGGTTCCGTTATGGCTTTTTCCCATAAACCCCCATCCCAGCCCCAGACAACCGCTGATCTGTCTTCTATCACTATAGATTAGATTTGCCTTTTCTAGAGTTTCATAAAAATTGGAATTGTACAGTATATATTCTATTGTACCTGGCTTCTTTGGCTCACTGTATTAGTTTCCTAGGGCTGCCATAACAAAGCACTACAAACTGGGTTGCTTCAAACAACAGAAATTTATTCTCTCACAGATCAGGAGGACAGAAGTCTGAAATTATGGTGCTGGCAGGGTTGGTTCCTTCTGGAGGCTCTGAGGGAGAATCTGTTCCATGCCTCTTGTCTGGTTACTGGTGGTTGCCGGCAGTCCTTGGGATTCCTTGGTTTGTGGCAACGTGACTCTAATTGCTTCCTCCTTCTTCACATAGCATTCTTCCTTGTGTCTCCGTGTTTTTCTGTGTCTCTTTTCTTCTTATAAGGACACCAGTCATGTTGATTTAGGGCCCACTGTAATCCACTATGACCTCATCTTAACTTGATTACATCTGCAAAGACCCTATTTCCAAATAAGGTCACGTTCACAGGTACAAGGGGTTAGAACTTCTATGTATCCTATTGGAGGAACAATCCAACCCACAACTCTCAGCACGACGATAGGAAATTCATCCATGCTGCAGTGTGTATAAGTATTTGCTCCTTTTTTTTTCTTTTTTTTTTTTGGCCACGTCGCACAGCATGTGGGATCTTAGTTCCCCAACCAGGGGTGGAACCCGCACCCCCTGCAGTGGAAGCACAAAATCTTAACCACTGGGCCGCCAGAGAAGTCCCTGTTTGCTCCTTTTAATTGATGAATAGTATCCCATAGTATGGATATACCACAATTTGTTTATCCATTCTCTTGCTGTGGACACATGAGTTGTTTCCAGTTTGGGGCTGTTATGAAATAAAGCCTTCCGTAACATTCATGTGCAGATCACGAGAGCTCCTGTCACTTCACATCCTCATCAGTGCTTGGTATTGTCAAGCTTTTAATTCTAACCATTTGAGCAAATCTGTAGTGGTAACTCAACTTGTGGTTTTCATTTTCATTTCTCTGATGTGATGGCAAATGAAGTTAAACAGCTTTTCATGTACATGTTGACCATTGCATATTTTCTTTGGTGAAATGTTCGCTTGACTTTTTTACACATATTTTATTGGGTTCCTTATCTTACAAGTTTAGATACTTCTTTATATATTCTGGATGTGAATCCTTTGTCAGGTATAATATATATTGTAACTATTTTCTCCCAGTCTATGGCTTGACTTTTCATTTTCTTAATGGGGTCCTTCCAAGAGTAGAAATTTTCAGTGTTAATTAAGTTCAATTTATGAATTTTTTTCTTTTATGGTTCATGATTTTTGTGTCCTACCTCAAAGTCACAATTCTTCTAGAAGTTTTACTTTTTATGTTTAGGTCTTTGCCCATTTTGAGTATTTTTGTATATGGAGTTTGAGAGGTTTTTTTGTTTTTGGTTTTTTGTTTGTTTGTTTCCATATAGCTATCCAATTGTTCTAGAACCATTTGTTGAAAAGACTAGTCTTTCTGCATTAAAATACCTTGTATCTTTGTCAAATCAAAGATACATACTTACTACCATATATGTGTCGATTTACTTCCGGAATTTCTAATACGTCTATCTTTATGCCAATATTACATGTTTTGATTACTATAGTTTAATAATAAGTCTTGAAATCAGGTAGTATACGTTTCTAACTTTGCTCTTCCTTTCAATATAGTTTTGTCTATTCTAGGTTCTTTGCATTTCCATATAAATTTTAGAATCAGCTTGTTAATTTCTATCCCTAAGAAAAGCCTTTTGGGATTTTTATTAGATTTTCATTAAATCTGTAGATCATCAATTGGGGGGTAATTGACATATGTTCAGTATTGACCTATGAGCGTGATAGAGTCAACCTTTGTTTGGCAGTTTTCAGTGTACAGATCTTACACATACTTCACTAAATTTATTTCCAAGTATTTTGGGGTACTATTGTAAATGGTATTTTCCACTTCAATTTCTAGCTATTCATGTTAGTATATGGAAATATAATTGATTTTAATATATTAACTTTGTATCCTGCAAACTTGCTCACTTCACTTATCACTCTGGTAACTTCTTTGTAGGTAACTTAAGATTTTCTGTGTACACAATTGTGTTGCCTAAAAATAGAGTTGTACTTTTTTTCCAGCCTGGATGCTTTTATGTCTTCTTAACTTATTGCAGTGGCTAGGACCTCCAGTAAAATCTTGAATAGAGATAATGATAGGAGACATCTTTTTCAATAAAAGATGCTAAAACAATTGGGTAGCTGTGTGAAAAACAAACAAACAACTCTAGTGATTCCTGTGCAGGCTCTGGGAATTTTTTATCATACAGCTCCCTGGTAATTGTTCTGTTCCCAGATGTTGTTCTTTTCTCAGCCTTGGGTATTTACTCTGTGCTGCATAGGTTGAAATCCAGCCAAAGATTTAAGGGGACCATGCAGATTTTAGAAGCCCTTTCTCTTCATAACTCTCTTTTCTCTGGTATTCTGTCCTGCAAATTCTAGGCACCTTGGCCTCTCCAAACTCCAAATTCTATCTCTTCAACTCATTGAGGCTACTGAACTCTGCTTGGGTTCACCCACCCTGCTCTGCATTCCAGAAATTCCCTCCAGGCAGAAGATTGCAGTTTGGTTTGATCTCATTTGTTTCTTGCCTCTCAGTCTTTTTTTTAAATTTAATTTTATTTTTTTATACAGCAGGTTCTTATTAGTTATCTATTTTATACATGTCAATCCCAGTCTCCCAATTCGTCCCACCACCACCACCCACCCCGCCACTTTTCCCCCTTTTGCCTCTCAGTCTTGAGTTTCATATTGTCCAGTGTCTGAAAACAGTTGTTTAATTGTCTATATTTGAGGATTCCAACATTTGTAGTCCTTAGGAATGTAAATCTGTGGCGACTCATATCCTTGTGTGTTTGGTAATTTTTGATTGTGAGTTCACATTTTCTTAATCTTTGGGCATCAGTCCCAAAGGTGTCTGTTGGGAACACTTTTCTCCAGAGAGGATTTGTACTTGTCTGGAATCCAGACCCTTTCAAGGTCTGGTACCAACCTGGTAGACCCTTTCAAGAATCCCAGACTTAATTTAGGAGTACCAATTTCAGCTCCCCCCAGCCTATAGGTGGCTCCCTTTGGTGTTGCCAATAAATGTATTTACCCTCAGGTCTATATCACCTTTGGGTTTCAGCTTCTTGTGACTGTTTTTTCCTCCTTTGAATATTTCCTTATCATTCTGCAAGCTCAGAAATGTGTTCAAAAACGTGTGTTATAATTTATTCAGGATTCAGTTCTTTAGCAAGAAGGCCTTTCCCAGTATCTAGTTTGCCATAATGTTGGAATCAGAAGTCCTGGTCATTCATTCTCTATTCGTCTTTTCATCTGTCCACCCACTGACCTTTTCTGTATTCCGTACTCATTTTCTATTGCCCACCATACTGTTCCCAGCCCCCTGCAAGATGCTTCAGAGAGAACAAGAGAAGGTCCTTCCCTTTCAGGAGTGACGTAGTTGAGAAAGCATCTCTAACTTATTGACCCTTTTTCAAAATGTTTCTTCTTCACCTGCCAGCCCTTCCTTCTGGCATGGCCATGCTTGACCCTGGCTTCACAGGACCCAGTTTTGAGTCGCTCCCAGTGAGGGGAAGGCTCCTTTTTGGCTTTGCCCATGACCTGGACTTCAGTGGGCCCAGGGCCACTCTGGACCTTGGGTCTCTGTCTCCCCCTTTAGCCCATTCCTGCTCCTCTACATGGTCACGGATCTACCTGCAGCCTCAGCTCCAGTCCAGGCTTCCTTTCCTGAAACTCCAGAAGCTCATGAGGTTGTGGGGAAAGGAGACAGAGGCAGGGGTGGGTAGAATTGGGGTGGGGACACATCGGGGGTGTTTAGGTCTTGAGAACAGAGTCAGCAGGTGCAGCCCTGGTCAGAACAGGCCTGGCAACATATGCTCACAGTCCCTGGAACAAGCCTCGCTTGTTAAAAGAGAAAAACCAAACAGCCCATCTTTTTCTGTGTAGACTTAATGCATCTTTGAGGCTTGTGGCTCCTCAAGGGCCCAGGCGGCTGCCGCTGTTCGTGTGTTTGGTCAGGCTGGCTGCCAGCCCTTGACCTGTCTCCCGTCCCACCCCCCACCCCCCCGTCCCTGCATCCCAGTGTCTGAAGCAGTAAATCACCCACACGCTCTCTCTGAGGGGCACGAGGTTTCAGGACCTCCCGGGGCTGAGCAGAAAGGGGGCACTCCACACAAACATGCCCCTTCCCACCACAGATGAGCCGCCTCTGTAGCTGAAAAGGATTTGGGGGGGAGGTGGAGCAGTCGGGGTGCTTCTGGGGGTGGTAAAGGGGTGAGAGAATGTGAAGTCTGCTCTGCTCAGCGGTCTCAGGAATAAGGCGAGAGCAAAGGCCTGTATTTCCTGTAAGTCTGAGCTTGCCCAACTTGAATGTGTCTGCGAATGACCTGGACGTCTTGCTCAGGGCAGATTCTGATCAGGAGGGCTACGGTGGGGACTGAGGGCTGCACGTCTAATATGCTTCCAGGGTTTGCCCACACTGCTGGTCTACGGGTCACGGGTGGGGAGGCTAAGGGCTTTGCTGGCCTTAAAGGGCCACTGTGTTGGAGGCTGGGTGCAGCTGCTCCCTGGAATCACCTGGAGAGCTTCAAAAGACACACCTGTCATTGACTCAGCATCTCTGTGCAGTGGCTGGGGCCCTCACGTGCTTTCTTCTTTACTGCTCCCCCAGGAGGTTTCAATGTGCAGTCAGGATTGAGAACCACTGGGCTGGATTATGGAAAATGGTCCCCGCCTTCAAATGCTGGGCCATGACCAAATAACTGGCACTCAGGGAGAAATGGCTGGAAAACGGTTTAACATCATACTCTTCCCAGGAGCGTCTGCCTTTTCACCAGGGGTCTGTTTGGCCACAGAGGAATGGCAATGGCAGAACTCCGGGGAAGAATAAATGACCGGGTCATACCTTGTCCAAATAGCGATGCCTGTGATCCTGTTCCAGTGATTTCATGCCTTGGACCTCGTGTCTTGGCCCTGAGCAACAGAACTCCTGTTTTGGTCTGTCTGTTCAGCCCAGAATTCCCAGAGGTCCTGCAGCTTTCCACGGTTCAGGGGCGTTCTCTTCCCCCATCTCATCTGAGTGAAAGAGGCAGCTGGGGGTCCCCTCCACACAGAAGGCTGTGCTCCCCTCTGGTGACCCCATTGCCATGGCTGAGGACAGTGGGAATGAGGTGCTAGCGCCCCCGGTCTTGAGTAGATCCCCCCAAGGCCCACACATCTGGTTTCCATTTCCCTCTGCTGCAGGCCCAGCTGAGTAGAGCCTTTCTCTTTGGATCTCTTGGAAGATCAGCTCCGAAGGCCAGGTTCAGGCCACCCTCTATCCTCAATCCCCTGGGAATCCTTCCTCAGAGAGAGACCCTCTGCTCTCTCTTCCCCACGACCTCCTGGAAGCACATAGGCCCGTGCTAGAGGGGAGGGCAAAACAGTGGATTTGGCATGTGTTTTGTTTCCTTGGAGAATTAGGGAAGTGAGAAAGTTTGGGGCCATTTAAAAAGAAAGGGGAGGGCACATGAGCATCAGGGGAAGTGAGAGTGTCTGCTCCACCTGAGTTGTGAGGACCGCCCATGAGGTCATCCAGGGCAAGCGTTCAAAGTGCCCCAGTCTCATCCTCATCCTCACTGTCAGACTGGTGAGAGGAGAGCTCAGCCACACCTCCAGGGTCCTCTTACTCTCACCCAGGCCCTTGGGCACAGAGAGAGAGCAAGGACCCTGTGGAGTGGGGACGGGCTCTTGGGATCAGGTTCTACTTTAAAGGATGTCAGGGTCCTAAGGACAACAAACTTGTAGTGCTTGCTGACCAGAGGATCACCACTACACGTGTATATAATGTCCCCATGTCATGGGGGCAGCGCACTGTGGTGGCCAGGAGCCTGGCCCTGCATTCACCTTAGGTGGGTCGTGGAACCCCTTTGAGCTGGTTTCTTCTTCTGCAAAGTAGGGGCAATGAAGTAAAAATTGGATTGGGCAAACACAAGCAAAACATCCAGCCTAGTATATAGCAAACAGATAATAAATGGTGGCAAACATCTGTTATCCATCCGTCCATCCTTCCATCCATGCATACATATATATATATATCCATTCATGCATTTATCTATCCATCTAATCTATATGGTGGAAGGGTCCAGTGGGTCTCAGACCTGGGGAGCTTATTAGCTGTGCTGATCCTGGACCCTCTAGAGAGACCCTAATTCATAGGTCTGTGGTGGGGCCCAGGAAACTGCATGTTAAACAAGCTTTCTGGGTGATACTGATGGAGGTGGTCCTTAGACCCCTCTCAGGAAACGCTGGCCTAGGACCTCACCCCATTTTACCGAGGAGGAAACAGAGGCAGAGAGGGGGACGGCCAGTTGTGTGAGTTGGTGATCCAAACAGGACTCGCCCTCCCCCACTGCCTCTGTGAGCGTTGTATGTGTGGGAGGGGTGAGTGTGACCAGAGGCCCCAGGGGGCAGCTGGCAGCCCACCACGCTGCCCTCTCTCCTGCACCCCTCCCCTGCCCACCAGCACTGCCCCAACTCCCACACTGAGCCTGTCGAGGAGCAGGGATTTATTCCTTTGGGCCAGCTTTCCACCCTTTATTTCCTGTGTTATTTATGTCCCTGGCCTTTTATCTCCTGCCTGGCCGGCCCCCAAGGCCCATTATGTTGCTTTGCATGCAG
Source organism: Monodon monoceros (assembly GCF_005190385.1). NCBI lineage: Eukaryota > Metazoa > Chordata > Mammalia > Artiodactyla > Monodontidae > Monodon > Monodon monoceros. Next base: position 20,313,722 of record NW_021703781.1, read on the forward strand.
CCACGTCAATCTCCAGCCCCGGGGGTTCGAACCCCCCAGCCCATCCTCATCATTTATTTCCCGGGTCTCCTGGAGGCCCAGCCGGCAGCTGTCCCAGCGCGCGGATGGCCCCGCTGTCGTTGTCCTCAGAAAGGACCATTGTGAAGGGGCTTTGGGCCTGTTGGGTCAGAGGAGCCACAGGAGGCTCGTCTGGGGCTGGGGAGTGAGGTGACCTTTCAGGAATTAACACCGAAGTGGGGTGCAGCGGGCTGGCTGTCAGGACTTGGTGTCCTAGCCTGGAGACGGCCCCCCTTAGGTGAGGAGCAGCCCCTCTCCAGGCCTCGCTGACTCCATCTGTACCGCTGGAGTCGGCGCTGGCCAGGACGATCCAGATACCGGCTTCCAGGCCTCCCGGATATGTGACAGCACTTTCCAGACTGTGTTTTATAAATTAGCAAATGTTCATGAAAAACATGGAGTGGGGGGGTGGGGGAGCAGTTCCATAATCCGTTTGGGAAGTTCTGGCTTGGACAGAGGTGTAGAGAGTGGAATGGTGACCTCCGAAAGATACATCCACATCATAATCCCCAGAAACTTGAATGTGACCTTATTTGGAGAAAAGGTTTTTGCAGATGTAATTAAGCTAAGGATCTCGAGATGAGGTCATCTTGGTTTTAGTGAAGGCCCTAAGTCCAGTGACATGTGAAAGGCAGAGGGAGATTTGAGACTCAGGCATGCACGTCCTGAAGCAGGGTGCCATCCTTGAGCAGATGGGTCTGCTCAGCTGGCGCAAAGGGGATGGGGTGGAACTGGGCCTGGAGCCTTTCCCACGGCCAGCTGGGGAGGCGGGCAGTGCACACAAGTCTGAACTGGGGTGCAGATTATACACCTAGTCTCCGGCCTCGAGCGTCACCCCACACCTGGGTCTCCGTGCCAAGTGACAGTAGCTCCATTTATTGACCCTACTATGTGCCAGACATTCTGCTAAGCACTCCCCATAAACAGTCTCATCCAATCTTCACTAAAGCTCCATGCAGTGCGGTTACTGTCATTCCATCTAACACAAGAGAAACAGAGGCTCTAGGTGGCTGTGCCGCATGACTGCGCTGTGGATTGCACCCTATCTGTCTGACAAAAGCCTGGACGTAACCAGCGATGACATCAACGTGTTTGACAACCGGGGCTTTGGGGACTCTGCCCCTTCAGTTAAGATGCCACCCAGGAGCCTGCCCAGTGCAAACCAGCTGAACGTCCACTTTACTTGTAACCAAAGCAAGTGTATACTGGAATCATGCTGGGAAGATAGTAGGCACCAACAGATTTCAGCTATTCCTTTCCTCGTTATTATTTTCATTATTAATCACTCCTGGGGCCATGGGGAGAGCAAGGCATTCTGTTCCACTTCATACTGCATGCTCTTCCAGGTTTTCTAAGCTGTTATTTACAGGTTATTTTGCTGCTCAAGAATCTGCAAGGGTTCCCATTTGCCTACAGGAAGTACTCCACCTCCTCTGCTGGTCACAGTTCTCTGGGACTGGCTCCAAGCTGCCTCTCCAGGTGGATTTTCCTCCTCATCTCCAAGGAGGCTGTCCTCCACCAGGCTGCTTCCTCACGGTGCCTGGGACAAGCCACGCGCCTCCCCCCCTTGGGCCTTTGCTGAGCCGTTCACCCACCTCAAATGCCTCCCCTGCCTCCTCTTCCTCTCCACCAAACTGTCCTTCAAGGCTGCTGAAATCCCACCTCCACCCAGAAGCCTTCAGAATACTCCAGCGCTCAGGGGGCACTCACTTTTGAACATCCTACAACTATCCCTGTTCCGTTGGCCCTTTTTCACATGCCACGTGGCATCTGTTTTTGGCCTGCCTCCCAGCAGCCCAGTCACAAAATCAACCTCTCAATGTCAGGAAGCCATGGTTTTGCTTCTAAATCAGCACTCCCCAAACTTTAATGCATCCCTGATTCACCTGGGGATCTTGTGAAAATGGGATCTGGATTCGTTGAGATGCGGTGGGGCCTGACCAGCCCCCCGGGGTGATGCTGCTGTTCTGGCCCTTGGACCACACTTGGAGCAGCGAGGACCAAGGCATCTGTCAGAGCCTCTAGCCCCTAGGCTCTCAACCCTGAGAGCATACAACAAAATACTATGCCTGGGCCCCACCCTCAGAGTCTCTTTTTTATTGGCCGTGGGTGGGCCAGGCACTGGTATTTTTATTTTTTAATTTTATTTATTTATTTTTTAAATTCATTTTTATTGGAGTATAGTTGATTTACAATGTTGTGTTAGTTTCAGGTGTACAGCAAAGTGAATCAGTTATACGTATAGCTACTCTTTTTTAGATTCTATTCCCATATAGGCCATTACAGAGTATTGAGTAGAGTTCCCTGTGCTATACAGTAGGTTCTTAACAGTTATCTATTTTATACAGAGTAGTGTGTATATGTCAATCCCAATCTCCCAGTTCATCCCACCCACCCTCCTTTCCCCATTGGTAACCATACGTTTGTTTTCTACATCTGTGATTCTATTTCTGTATTGTAAATAGGTTCATTTGTACCGTTGTTTTTAGAGTCCACATATAAGCGATATCATATGCAGGCACTGGTATTTTTAAAAAGCTCTTCAGGTGATTTTGATGGGCAGCCAGGGCTGAGAGTCACTGGGCCAGCACCATGTTCGAGGATGCTTAGACAAGAACCTCAAGGGAGAGCACCCATGCCTGACAGCCCAGCCCAAAGGCATCTCTGAACCTTAAGGACTGGCTGCTGGGAGGGGATCCCACGGAGCCGTTTGTCAGGAGCTCTCTCCTCCTGCCGGGCAGCCCAGCTGCATCAGTTCGTGCCAAAGGACTCCCGCCCTGGCACCCAGGAAACAGGCTACTGTGTGGAGTTAGAAGGCATGGGGTGCCCTCTGCTGGGAGGTTTGAGCTGTTTCTCCCCGGGGACTCCCAGGGTGAAGAGGAGACCCAAGATGGGAGGGTGCAGTGGGAAGGGGTGCTGAGACCCGCTTCCTCTAACCCCTTGAAACGGGGGAAGATCAAGGCAGGCCAGGCTGCTCTGTGTCTCTTCTCTGTCTCCCGATTCCGGGGTGGGAAATACTTGCTCACACAGAGAAATCACACCACGGCTCTTCCACCTTTTCATTCTTATCATCAAAATCACCACCATCATCAGGTGACATGCAGTGGCTCATATTTAGAGGTAAGAGGACTAGAAACGTTGATTTTTGCTCTGTGTCCCCAAGAGGGGCTTGGCTCTGAGCACCCACAGCTCCTTGTCTGTACTCCTCTGTGGTTTATAACACACAGAGGTCAGTGTGGGGTCAGCGTCAGGATCAGCAGCGATGGGAGTTAGAATTCAGTATGGAGCCAGGGGTCAGCCTATGGCTGGGGTCCGGGGTCATCCTGGCAGAGTAGGGGTCAGCCTGTGTCCAGGGTTGAGGCTTAGTAACCAGGGAGGCACCAGTGGCCAGGTCCATCTCATTATAGGCTATGGCCACACGTCTGCCTGTGGTGAACGAGCCCTGTGTCTGGGAGACCCAGGCAGGAGAGGAAGACAGTGAAAGTGGAGCTGCCCAGTTTCCCCCAGCTCTCCCAGGATGGCTGCTCCAGCTTTTTGCCATACTTAGGGACTGAGGGTCCAGGGATCAGTGCACAGTGCATCAGAGGCCAGCCCCCTGGGCATGACCCACGGAGGGCCCAACCCCTTGGCTCCATCTCAGGGCCCAGGGCCCAGATTACAAATCTCTACTGGCTTTGTCACAAACACATGCTCGAGACTAGGCAATGGTGGGCAATACTGAGGGAAAGGGGTCTATCCAGCGTTATTTTGGGGTTGAGAATCAGCACGTGGATACATGTGGTAATCGATGCTGCTGTAGACTGGGGATATGAAAGCTGGGGTCTGAGTGTGGACTTCACAGGTCTCTGGAGATCCACAAACCCACCCGGAATCATGTCCACTTTCTGCATGTGGGACTTTCTATGGTTTTCATTGGATTCTCAGAGAGCTATAATCCAAAAAGTAGTTAAGAATCCTTGCCTAGGCCTATCCTTAGCACTTTTTTTCCCCAAAAAAACCTATGTTAATTATAGCTTTACTGAGATATAACTGACAGACAATAAACTATACATTATGTATTTATAGTGTCCAATTTGATAAATTCCAACATGTGTATATACTGTGAAGTGATCACCACATTCAAGATAATGAACATTTCCATCACCCTCAAAATAGATCTGCTATCTGTCACTATATATAACATTCTAGAATTTTATATTAAGGGAATCATACAGTATGTACTTTTTGGGGGGGTCCAATTTCTTTCACTCAACCTAATTATTTTGATATTCATCCATGTTATTGTGCGTATCAGTAGTTCATTACTTTTTATTGCTGAGTAGTATTCCATTGTGTGGATGTACCACAGTTTGTATATCCATGAATCTGCTGATAGACATTGGAGTTGTTTCTAGTTTTTGGCTATAACAAATGAAGCCGCTATGAACATTCATAACTACGTATTTGTGTGGACGTATGCTTCCATTTCTCTTGGGTAAATACCTAGGAATGGAAAGAAACTGTCAGACTGTTTTTCAAAATGGTTGTACCATTTGCATTCCCACCGGCTGGGTGTGGTGTGAGTGTTACAGTTGCTCCACATCCTGGGCAACACTTGGTATGATTAGTCTTTTTAGGTAATTTTTAGCCATTCCAGTGGGTGAGGTAGTAGTATCTCCTTATGCTCTTAATTTGCATTTCCCTAATGACCAGTGATGTTGAGCATTTTTTCACTTGCTTATCTGTCTTCCAGATCTTAGGTGAAGTGTCTGTTCAGATTTTTGCCCATTTAAAGAATTGAGTTGTTTGTTGTCTTCTTACTGAGTTGTAAGAATTCTTTATATAGTTCTTACTGAGTTGTAAGAATTCTTTATATAGTATATAGTTTAGATACAAAGCCTTTGTTGGACAACTGTTGCATTGCAAATAGTTTTCCCAGTGTGTGACTTGCCTTTTCATTTTCATAACCATATCTTTTGAAGAGCAAACATTTAAGATTTCGTTGACGCCCAATGTATTTATTTTTTTCTTTTATAGTTTGTACTTTTACATTCTATTTGTGAAATCTTTGACAAAAGCAAAGTCACTAAGATTTCTTCTATGTTTTCTTCCAGAAGCTCAGTAAGTTTATTTCTTACTTTTAGGTTTATGATCCTTTGAGTTAATTTTTGTGTATAGTGCAAGTTATGAATCCAAGTTTGTTTTTTTAATATGGGTATCTAATTGCTCCAGCATTGTGTGTTGAAGAGATTATACTTTACTCACTGCCTGGCACCTCTGTCAAAATTCATTTACCATATTTGGACTATTATCTTCATTGATCTTTTACACCACTATCATACTGCATTGATTATGATAGCTTTATAATACATCATAAAACCAGAGAAAGTCTTTCAATTTTGTTCTTTTTCAAAGTTATTTGACTGTTCTAGATCATTTGTATTTCTGTAAAATTTTAGAATCAGTTTGTCAATTTCTCCAAAAAGCTTGCTGGGATTTTAATTGGGATTCCACTGAATTTATAAATCAGTTTAGCAGAAAATCAGCATCCTTACAATATTGAACCTTCCAATCCATAGCATATCTTTCTATTTATTTAGTTCTTTTGGTAAATTTTTCTTAGCAATGCTTCGTAGATTTCAGTGTACAGGTCCTACACATCTTTTGTCAGATTTATCTCTAAGTATTTCGTACTTTTTCATGCTCTTGTAAATGGCAATGCTTTAAATTTCAATTTCTTTTTTTTTTTTTAGATTTTTTTGATGTGGACCATTTTAAAATTCTTCAGTGAATTTGTTACAATATTGCTTCTGTTTTATGTTTTGGTTTTTTGGCCACGAGACATGTGGGATCTTAGCTCCCTGACCAGGGATCAAACCCACATGCCCTGCATTGGAAGGTGAAGTCTTAACCACTGGACCACCAGGGAAGTCCCTAAATTTCAATTTCTGATTACTCATTGCTAATATATAGAAATACACTTGATTTTTGTATATTGATCATATTTATTTATTTTTTTAATTGAAGCATGGTTGATTTATAGTGTTGTGTTAGTTGCAGGTGTATAGCAAAATGATTCAGTTATATGTATACATATACATATATATATATTCTTTTTCAGATTCTTTTCCCTTATAGGTTATTACAAAATATTGAGTATAGTTCCCTGTGTGTATTTGATCTTGAATTCTATAACCTTCTGATCCACTTTTAATTCTAGTAGCTTCTTTGTAGGTTTTATAGGATTTTCTGTGTAAGTGATCATGTTATCTGCAAATAAAGACAGTTTTGCTTCTTTCTTTCCAATCTAGATGCTGTTTATTTATTTTTCTTGCTTAATTGCACTGGCTTCAACTCCAGTACCATGTTAAATAGGAATGGTAAGAGTGGGCTTCCTTGCCTTCTTTCCAATCATAGCAGGGAGGTATTCAGTCTTTCACTCATCCTTGGCTTTTATTTGCCCTGGTAAGTTTTGGACAAGCTCAAAGGGGTAGCATTTTAGGACTGGTTGGAGGACCCTGGAATTAGCCTTGGGTGGTGTGCTTTTCTTTCCCCTGTTTTGGTCCATGCTTGTTGGAGACTGCAAGTGCCTTGAGGGCAGAGATGGTATATTTGATTCTGGTTCCTCATACTGTTCCTAATATGGCTGGTCAGCTTGACAAATTCAGCTGCCAATCAAGTCACTGAATCTTGCAGAATCTTGCAGAAAGGGTATGTATGTGTCCCTCTCTGTCCCATCCCCTTTGCTTTCCTCCTAACCCAAAGGCAGTCATACTTCCCTCCTTCCCTTCTCTTCCCCTCCAGAAACGTGAATGGAAGGAGACATGAAAGCAAAGGGTTCAGGTTTTGCCAGCATCAAGTTACTTTCACACAGCGTCCTCATTCAAAAATAAACCTGTGGAGAGGAGGGGAGGAGGGTGACAGAGACAGGAGGGAGCTGTTAGCATAGCTCTGCTTCCAGGCAGTATTTTTAGGGCTGGCATTTAGGCTTGGCCTGGGGACAAGCGGCTGGAAAATGCAAGGCATTTCCTCTTCCTGTCAGCCGAGACACTGTGTGTGTGTGAGTGTGTGTATAAGGCCCCTGCCACCTTCCCACTTAGCACCTCCAAATAACAAACAAAATACACTTCCTCCACCAGCCTGTTCCCTGCCCCGCTCTTGGTCCCGCTGACCACCAGCCTTTCCAGTCCTGTCTCATCTTGGGACACTCTTGAAGTTCCTCCCCAGACCATAGCACATGCTGATTCCTGCAAGGAGAGGAGCACCTTGCTCCCTTGGGGGTGGGCTTTGCACTCCCTGAGGTCCTGGGTGGGATGTTTTAGGAGGACTCAGTGGTGACATAACAGATTCATTTGTTCACTTATTTATTCATTACTAGCTGTGTACCGTGTGTGAGTTACTTAACTGCTCTGTGCCTCAGTTTCCCCATTTGTAAAATGGGGGTAATAACAGAACCTGCTTAGTAAGGGTGTTGAGAGGATTCAATGCATTGATATTTATAAAGTGCCTAAAGCAGCTCCCGGCAGGTAGTGAGGGCTTGGTAAAGGGTAGCTGTTATTATTTGAATGTCTGTTGCATTTCAGCCTTGAGCTTGGGAGGGGGCAGGGGCTGCAGTGGTGCGCTAGGCAGATATGGGATCTGACCTTTTGTAGCTTATTCAGTTGGAGATTTAGTTGCTGCCCTAGAGAATTTTAAATTCTCAGTCTCAGCTTTAGACCAGGGCCCTGCTTTCTCTCCATGGAGTTGAAAGGTCTCCTTTATCCACCACAAGGTGATGAAATATATAACCAGAGATGTGATGGTATTGATGTTATTGGCATTTTGTGGAATTCTGAGTGGCTTTGTTCCTTCTTTGCTTTGTAAAGTTATTTCACTTTTCATGGTCTCATTTTCCTTATTTTTAAAATGAAAGGGAGAACAGTTAAAGTGGATGATCACCCAGGTCTGTTCCAACGCTTTTTTCCATAAACTGAATCATCTCTTTGTCTCTCCCTTGCTATCATCTTCCTCTCTCCCATTCAGCTATCAGGGCTGCCCCCTCAGGTGCACAGGTTGCGTATTGCACAACCCTTGGGAGTGCTATTTCCCAAGACTTCACCGTGGATGGCATTCCCTGGAGTTGTGCAGTGCACAGCCTGTTCAGCTGTATAACCTAGCCTGCTTATGACCCACCTAACCTCCATCTCCTGACTTTATGCAAAGCAGGAAAAAAAGTATAACATCAACCAGCTCAAACAAGAATGAAAAAAACAAAATAACACTTATCTGATTTTCCCCCTTTTGTCATTTCCTAAGTTTGGAAGGTTGTTCTACTGTTGGTTTCTTTTGCCTGAGACTTAATTCAACAAGGGCTTGTTGACATTCCCAGTCATTCATTTAACAAATATTTATTAAACACTTACAATGGGCTAGGCGCCATGGGATATGCGGGGATACAGCTGAGCCGAGGTCCTTGCTCTCACGGGGTGTGCATTAGAGTTCGAGGAGACAGATAAGAAGACAGGCAGAGAGGGAGGCAAGACAATGTCCAAAAGGGTTAGGGTAGACAATTACAGAGAGCCCTGGGTGTGGGGAGGTGAGGGGGCCGCTGTAGACGGTGGTGAGGGAAGGCGTCTCTAGGGAGGTGACATTTGAGTTGAATGACATGGGTGTCCTCACACTGGGCGGGCCAGGAAGGGGTGAGCCACCTCCCACTCTTGGCCTCCCTTCATCACTCCTTGCCCTTTCCCTAGTCCATCGCCCTACTTCCCTTCACCTGAGAGAAAAATCCCCAGTGGCGTATCTGGAGAACGGAGGTGGAGGCTCATAAATCTCCATTCAGACTGAAGTGGTGGACCCAAGCAGAGGAAGGAGTCCTTCAGGTCTTTCTGTGAGTGGTTATTTGCGGTGGGTCTCCCCTCCAAGCCAGCTGTAACATGGATATGCGAGGGCCACCTTTAAGAGATGTTGCAAGTGCCTGCTCGGCTTACTCAAAGGCTGCCCTGGCTGGGATGATGGGGAAACCAGGATCACTAGGTTGGGCTGGTGAAGAAGAAGAACAGAATTGTCTCTACTCCCTAGAAGAACAGTGTGTAGGAGCACAGCTGCTGGAGCAATACAGCCATGGGTTCAAATCCCATCTCAGCCTCTTGCTGGCTGGGTGACTTAGGGAAGGTACTTGACCTCTCTGTGTCTCAGTTACCTCGTTTCTTATAAGGGGCAAGAAGTAATCGTATCTACCCCCGAGGGTGCTGCGAGGATCCAGTGAGTTTGTACACAGAGCTCTTAGAGCAGTGTGTGGAATGCAAGAGCACGTGTGTTCAGCCTGATCTCAATTTTCAAGAGCATTATCTATTCACTGGTAAGTTTTTCTATGTGTCAGAGACCTCTGTTCCAAACCTACAAATGCAGTCTTGGTTCACTCATAAGAGGCTTGCTCTGGAGGAGACAGAACTATACACAGGTCAGGGGGGAATGTCTGAGTGTGCGTTTTTAATATATGGAAGGAGAATGGGAATGGCATGTATAGGGCAGTGTTTCCCTGGTTGTGTGCATTAGTGTTTTTAGCTTGAATATGTGGGTATCTACATTTGCATCTCTAAGAAGAAGTTCCTTATCGTGCTCTATTAGTGAAGATTTTTATCCATCCCTCTATCCGTCCATCCATCCACCCCCTTATCCATCCATCTACCCACCCATCCACCCATCCATCCATCCATCCATCCATCCCTCCATCCCTCCATCCCTCCATCCCTCCATCCCTCCATCCCTCCATCCATCCAACATTCTATAGCACATGTTTTTGCTAGGTGTTGTACTGGTTTTTACCAAGGTAAACACCTTAGCCTGGGTTCCCCAGAAAACAGAGCCTGCAGCAATGCTTGTGTGCTAATGCTTGATTGTGGGGTGCAATCCCAGGAAGCAAGAGTGAGGGGAGGGAAGTAAGGCAGAGAGGAAGGAAAGCAAAACCAAGGTGATGTTTTACCGAGCTGGCCTCAGCTTCTCAGAAAACACAGCTGGTTGCTCAGTCATGTGGACTGTCCCTGGAGAGGTCCTGTGGAACCACTGTGTCTCAGAACAAGCTTCTGCGGGGGGAGGAAGAACAGATGGTGTTTTGCTGGTCCTTCCCCATCCACCATGTAATTGACTGCTATGTAATTCTGGACTGTATTGCCTGGCCCCTCCTGACAGCTGCTGGGGAAGCCAGAGCTTGGTGAGTCCTATGGGGTTGAACCTGGGCACGGTGGCTGCCATAGTTTCCTTTGTGGCCGGCTTGATGCTGGCTATTCACCCACCATCACCCCTCTGGGAGGCTGAGCTGATGAGAGCTAAGAAGGAAACAAACGGGGAGAGCCAGAGCGTCACTGGGAAACACCACTTTAGATAGGGCATCTGAGAAGGCCTCTGGGACAATGTTATTTGAGCTGAGGAGGCCTGAAGGATTAGATGGAGCCCTAAGGAAAGCTGGAGGAAGGGCATTCACAGCGGTGGAATCAGCAATGCAGAGAGAGGCCCTCAGGTGCTCATGTGTTGGGGCGGCTGGAGCAGGTGCTGGGGTGAGGCTGGAGAGCCCCAGGGGCCAGCGCCTGAGGATCTTCTGGGTGGGATGGAGTTTGAATTTTATTCTAAGAGGCATTTGAGGGTTCGAAGCAGGAGTGACCTTAGTCGAGGTGCAGTTTTCAAGGTCAGAATGGTCACCGCATGAATAGATTGCGGTAGTTGAGTGCCGCCTTTGAAAGGCTATCTCAGTGTCCAGGCCCGGCTCTGCCACCAACAGGTGTGGGACCCCAGGCTTGTCCTCCTGAACCTCCTGCTTCCAGCCAGGAAAGAGGCCCTCTGGGAGGGGTGCAAGAGGCAGGACCCCCAATCTCGGGTGGGGACAACGGCAGTGCTAGAAGCCTCTGTTCTATGTCTGTGGAGAGGGAAGGAGGGAAAGTGTTCAACGACAACAACGACAAACTCCACTGGCCCTAAAATGCACAACACAGAGGCTTTTAGCCTTCCTTTCCGTTGGTCTGCAGGGGGGCACCCAGCCGCTCACTTGGTGTGGTTTGGAGGCTCTGGCCAGGAGTCTGCCCCAGTGACGTCCTCACTCGACTGCTGAAAGGAGTTTTGAGTTAATCATCTTTGAGTTAAGAATTGTCCTCTGTGGAACTGTCTTCTTTTTTTAAACATTTAAAAAAAATTGTGGTAAAACAATTTACCACTTTAATGATTTTTAGGTGTGTGGTTCAGTGGCATTAATTACATTCACATTGTTGTGCAAGCTTCACCGCCATCCATCTGCAGGAATTTTTCCTCCCCCAAGACTGAAACCTTGTACTCATTAAACCGTAACCCCTTCTCCCCGCTTCCTTCAGCCCCGGCAAGCAGCATTCCAGCTTCTGTCTCTACGAATCGGACTAGCCTGATCACTTCCTAGAGGAGGCACTTAGGAGTAGAACCACACAGTACTTGTCCTTTCTGTGACTGGCTTAGTTCACTCAGCATCATGTCCTCACGGCTCATCATGTTGTAGCATGTGTCAGAATTTTATTTCTTTTTAAGGCTGAATAATACTCCCTGTGTGTATATCCCACATTTTGTTTATCTGTCCCTCCATCCACAAACACTTGAGTTGCTTCCACCTTTTGGCCACTGTGATTAATGCTGCTGTGAACATAGGTGTAAAAATATCTGAGTTCCTGCTTTCAATTCTTTGGGTGTGTACCCAGAAGTGGGATTGTTGGATCATACAGTAATTCTATTTTTAATTTTTTCGGGAACTGCCATACTATTTCCCACAGCAGTTGTACCATATTACATTCTGTGGGTCTTTCTTTAGTAGGAGGTTGTGGTGTGAATGTCAGAGGGCCTCCAGATGAAAGGCCTACCACACGCACCTAGTTTCCTTCCTTCCTCTCTACGGTGGCTTAGGGTTGTCACGATGCTCTGGTTTCCCACTGCCACACTGACTGTGAGGTGGGGTCATAATTCCTCTTCTATAGAAGAGGACGCTGAGCCTCTGATTCTATGGCAGGCAGCTGCTGCTCTTGCCTGCCCAGCCTCCATTCACCTCCTTCTGGTTTTTCCATTAAGAAGCCATCCTTACCCTACTCTCAGTGTGTGCTGATTCAGTGGGGGCCAACCCTGCCCCTTGGCTGCAGGGGCAAACAAGGATTCTACTTCCTCTGGACATGGTGATTAATTCAGCAGGAGTTTCATGACCCAGACCTGGCCAACCAGAGCCTGTGAGCATCTTTTGGAAATGTGCTAAGTGTTTGGAGAAGTGGAGTTTGCTTTCAGCTGGGGTTGATAAGCAGACAGGATGGAGCCTCCAGCTTCTCTGGTGTCCATTTCTACCATCTCTTAGGGTGATTATAATGGAGCATGAAGTCAACCCAGAAACACAGAGCCAAGAGGTAGAAAGAGACAGGCTTCAGAAAATGTTATTTGAGCACCTGGATCTAACTATACCTGAAGCTCTCATGTCTGCTCCTGGACTTTTCAATTACAGGAGCCAATATGAATCTTCTTAGCTTAAGCAGTTGAGTTGAAATTCTCTCCTTTGCACCTGAAGGGAATCCCATTTAATTCAGAGAGTAAGAAACTTGCCCAATATCACTCAGCCAGGGAATGGTGGTGCTGAAAACTCAAATCCTTAAAGGAATTCCTGGCTTAGATCTGGATACCAGCTCAGGATCAGGAGTAACCATTGTCCAGCTCTCATTCAGAACTCTCGATCAGCTCGATGTCAAGATGCAGCGTCCCGGGACAGGAGCTCCAACCTGCCTGAAGAATTGCAGGAACCAACAGAGCCAACAGAGCCACAGAGCACAGCCCTTGTGAACTACACCCAAATGGGAGTTGGCAAATTACAGCCTATGGGCCGAATCCAGCCCAACCCGTGTTTTTGTAAGGCCCACAAGCTAAGAATTCTTTTTACATTTTTAAATGGTAGGAAAAAAATAAGACTATTTTGTGATACGTGAAAATTACATATATTCAGATTTCATCGTCCATAAATACCGTTTTATTGGTTCACAGTCACACTCGTTTACATGGTGTCTGTGGTTGCTTTGCACTGCAATGCCAGAGTTGAGTAGTTGCAACAGAGACCATATAAAATATTTACTGTCTAGCTCTTCACAGAAAAAGTTTGCTGACTGCTGCCATATCCTGAGCTTCCCTCCTTAGCTTTCCACAGCCCTTTGCCCAAGCTTTCCTTCGCATCCTTTCCTGCTTCCTCTTCCTCTAGCTCTGCTGCTTAAAGAAGCAGGACCCTCACAAAATCAGTGAATGCATGGAAAGTGCTCAGCACAGGCCTGGCCCGTTGTTATTGTTCAGGAATGAAAAAGGCGCTGTTAAGTAACCTGATTCAGCAGTTAAGGACTTAACGTGGTGGCTCTGTATTCTATATCCATTGCTTACTTCCTGTGTGACCTTGGGCAAGTTGCTTCACCTCTCTGGCCTCAGTGGCTTCCTGCAAAATAGGAATAATAATAGTATTTACCTCTCACAGTCCTTGTGACATCAACTTAGCCATTACATGTAAAGTGCTTGGCATATAGGAAATGCTCAGTGAGATCCTGATTGTTATTCCTATTTGCTTAATCTCCATGGAGGCTGCTGGGATCTGCCTGCAACTGAACCTAGCCCCGCTCTGGCCCAGAATCCCCCAGCAATGCCAAGCCTTTGCTGGGAGCAGACACCTGATATCCTGACTCAGAGCTGTCGTGCCTTGTCAGGCTGGGGCTCTGTGATACCCCAGCAGGAGACAGAGAGAGAGACAGAGAGAGAGAGACAGAGAGAGACAGAGACAGAGACAGAGACAGAGACAGAGACAGAGACAGAGAGTGTGTGTGTGTGTGTGTGTGTGTGTGTGTGTGTGTGTGTAGCTGGATGAGACGGACTCATCTTGGGGAAAAGAAAGAGCAAATGGGTCCCGTACAGGATGAAGAAGAGGACAAGATAGCAACAGCAGCCTGTATATTGGAGGGGGTGTCCCTCAGTTCAGACCATTAGTGAGCTGAATGAAAACAGGTAGAATTGAAGGGTCCATGGGACTTCTGCCCAGGCTTAAGGCCACTCAGAAGTTCTGGAAGTCTTGTGGGAGGGGGATCTCTGTGGATCTGCTGCCTCCCCAAGTCTCCAGCTTTGTCAAGGCCTCAGTGCAGGGTGAGCTGAATAGCTGGGCTTGGCTGTCCAGCCTGCTTCTCGCCTGACCCAGCCCCTGCCCCCTCCTAGCCACTGACCGCAGTGCGTTCCAGGCCAGTGTCCAGCTCTGCAACTCCCCATGGGGACAAGCATTCACTGTCTCACCCGGAGGGCAGGTAAGGGGCAAGAGGACCTTCCTGAGCCATTTCGGCACGTGTGCATCCCCAGAAACACAGAGGTGACAGGAGAGCAGTTCGCTATGCAGAACCCAGCCTTGGGTGCTGAGTGGACACACACATACACACACACACACATACACTCTGATGACATGCACACGCAGCACACACTTCTAGACAGACACACTCTCACTCCCCACTCACACAGCCCTTTTCCACCACACACCCACAGCCGTGTGCCTCATCTAGCACACACCCCCTGCTGACACTGCCCAGCCCGACTACGGGCTTCTGTGCTTGTCTGAGGCCAGAGCAGGCTGACGTCAGCCTTCCCAGAGTGACTGTGAGAACCAGGTCCAGGGGACATCACGCAGAGGCCACCAGAAGGTCAGCAGGTTCTTACACACCATCTGGGCCAGTGGCTCCCATACCTGGAGGCACACCTTAGGGGCTTTGTTAAAAATTCCCAGGAATTGTTACCTGAGACCTGGTGAACTGGAACCTCGGTGGTGGGGGGTGGTGACTGGGTGGGAGGGCTGGGATCTCACAGGCCTTCTGGGGGTTCCAATGCCAGCCAGACTTAGTAACCTGCTCTAGCCCAGGCCCCTGACTGTTCAGTGCAGGAACCAAGGCCGAGAGAGGGAGAGTGACTTGCCCGAGGTCACACAGCAATTGCATAGGATAACCAGGGTTAGAACCCAGGTCTCCTCACTCCCGGTCCCCAGGCTTCAGGTCTGCAGAGACCCTGTGCCCTTTCCTGCCCCCTGCCAGCCCTAAGCGCCCCTCCTGGCCTGCCTCCCAGCCTCCCAGCAAGGGGGCCATCTGGTTCTCACACTGGGCAGGGGGCTGGCCCACAGCAGGCAGACTGACCCCATCCCCACTTCCCATGTGAGGGCCCTGGTCGGTCGGGAGGCCCGGCTTAGGGCAGGGGAGGGCTGGGCTCCCTGCGGTCGCAGATGTCCGCCACTACATGCTGAGCCCCCCACTCCACTCCTCGGGGAGGCCGGAAAGGGGAGTTCACATGCTGCCCAAACATCTGGACTTTGCAGAAAGAGCCAAAACACACCATCCAGATGTTTTCAAAGCTCAGTGCTGGGTGTCAACTGGAGCAGACATCTGGGTGGAGGTTATGTTGATGTTGGAGGGGAGAGGGTGCATTTTGTTCAGAGATTCAGGGTAGTGTTCGCGCAAAGCTGGGCATGGTAGTGTATATATGTCAATGCTACTCTCACTTCGCCCCAGTGGGAAGCAGCAGCATAGCGCAGGAAGATCAGCTCAGTGCTTTGCGATGACCTAGAGGGGTGGGATAGGGAGGGTGAGAGAGAGGCGATATGGGGACGTATGTATGCATATGGCTGATTCACTTTGGTGTACAGCAGAAACTAACACAGCATTGTGAAGCAATTATACTCCAATGAAGATCTATTAAAAAAAAAAAAAAGCTGGGCATGGGGGTGAGCCTGGGGTCTTCAGCCTCCCACCCCAGGGTGTGAAGTGGGCCAGGCCTGGCTTCTTTGGGTAGGATTCAGATCCCAAGGGCAGCAGCCAGGTGGCATTAACAATCATAACAGTAATAACTACCATTTGTGGAGCACTCACTGTGTGCCAGCTGTGCTCTACACATATTATCTCATTTAACCGTGGCAACAACCTTGTGGGACAGGTACTGTTGCTGTCCCCATTCTCTAGGCAGCTTAGATGCAGGGAGGTCATGTCACTGGGCCAGGCTCACCCAGTGAGCCAGCGGCAGTGCTGGACTCACACGGAAGCCGGTGCAGGTCACCCCTGCACCCCTATGCCATCTCATGTGCACCCCCAGTGATTTCTAGGGGCCAGTCCCAGTGTGCCCTTATTTTCCCCAACATCATTTGCATACGTGAGATTTTTCACAGAGAGGATGGGAATCTAGGAAGTGCCCTTTTCCTTGTCGTTGGAACCTAGGGAGGGGGAGTAGTAGGAAGCCAAGCCAGGCCCTCCTCCCAGGCTGGTGGGTGGCTGGGGAGGGGGTGGGTGCCAAGTGTCCCAGAGCTTCCAAGGCAGAGGCTGCTTCCTGAAGGAAAAGTGAGCTCCCTGGGGCCAAGGCCAGCTGTGGCCAGCAGGGCTATTTATTTTTCTGCCCCTAAGCCTTTAAGTCATCTGTTTACACAGGGAGGAAAGGAGCTGGGCTCCGTGTCCCTGCCCAGCACCCTCCCTCCCCCACAAGCTGGGCCTTGCAGGCTGAGCCAGGGACCCCTAGAATCAGTGGAGGAGGCTCTGGAGCCAGAATCACAGGGCCACTGGGGGACACTGCACTCAGGGCTCTGGCCAGGATGCTGACCGGCCCTGGACAACACCCTCCACCCTCCCTCCCCAGCCCCCGGTGGAGTCCTCAGGCTTGTAGGACCTGACAGGTTCTCAAGAGCTGCTGGATATCTGCCATTTACACCCTAGTGAGGATTTGCCTTCCTTCTCCCTGTGGCACAAAAGGTTGTGTTCCCTCTTTTTTTTTATATATATAAATTTATTTATTTTTGGCTGCGTTGGGTCTTCGTTGCTGCGCGCAGGCTTTCTCTAGTTGGGGCAAGCGGGGGCTACTCTTCATTGCGGTGCGTGGGCTTCTCATTGAGGTGGCTTCTCTTGTTGCGGAGCACAGGCTCTGGGCGCGAGGGCTTCAGCAGTTGTGGCTCACGGGCTCTAGAGCGCAGGCTCAGTAGTTGTGGTGCACGGGCTTAGTTGCTCCGCGGCATGTGGGATCCTCCTGGGCCAGGGCTCAAACCGCGTCTCCTGCATTGACAGGCGGACTCTTAACCGCTGCGCCACCAGGGAAGCCCTGTGTTCCCTCTTAAGACATCATCCAGGGAAGGGGATATGGGGGACAGGCCAGGAATGAAGTGGGGAGGCTTTCCTGGGCTCTGTGGTCCTGGGAGAGGCAGGCTCTGCTTCTAAAGGCTGCTCTGGATTTTCCATTCCATAAACATGTCTCAAGATCTAGGACAGCCGCACTCTGGGGCAGGGCATGCACAAGAAGAAATTTCTGGCCTCAAGGAGCAGGGGAGCTGGAAGCACAAGGAGCAATCTGTGGATGTCCTCACACAGCTGTCTGCCTCATGTGCGGGAGGAAGGTCTGGAAGCATCCGAGGGAGGCCTTGCAGAAGAGGTCACACTTGAAGTGGCTGTAGAAGGGAGAGTGGTTTCCCCAGCTGGAGAGCGGGAACTCCGGTGTGTGCAAGAATCAGGAGCCCGAAACTCAGGGCCCGTGTGAGGAAGAGCAGACAGAGCATTCGGGGCACCAACTGGGAGGGCGAGGCCAGAAAGGTGGGCTGGAGCTAGGGCAGGAGCGGCCTTGGGTGTCCCCACAGAGTTACAGGCAGTGGGGCGTCATTGAGGGTTTGCAGCGAAGGAGCGACAGTATCACAGTGCTGATTAAGAGAGAAATCCAGAGGGGCGAGACGAAAGGCAGGAAGACCCTGTGTGACCCACGAGTGCCACACAGTGAGCCGGACCCAGGGCGGGCAGAGGTGTGGGGAGGTGGGCAGACTGGACAGATATTCACGGGCCATATTTATCTCATTCCAGAAGGGACTTAGGGAGAGAATGTGGAGGGAGCCTGGGAGATAGAGCTTCAGGGTCCTCCTTTCTCTGGATCCTGCAGGAGAGAGGGACAGAGGACCTGGAAGGAGGATATTGGCTCAGAGGAGGGAAAGGTCCCACTGGGTGGGCGTACAGGACAGCCTAGTAGCCAGGGAGGGGAGGCACTCAGGTTCGGCTCTCAGTTATGGGCTGGATTTGCAAGGAGACATAGGGTGGGGAGGGCATTCCAGGGAGAAACTGGCTAAACAAAGGCTCAGAGGTGAGTGGCACAGAGAGTCCACATCCTTGTTTCTTCTCGAGACCCTTCACCAGCATCATCTTGTGGTCTGGGGTGATGGGCAAGGAGGACAGGATGTTGGACTTTAAATCAGGGCATCTGGCTGGAGCACCCCCCCCGCCCCTGCCACTGACTACTGTTTGACCCGTGCCTCTCTTCCCCCGGCTCCTGGGACTGCTCTCTCCAGTTCTCGCCCTTCTTGCTCTCCTTTGCTGCCTCCCCATCCTTCCCATCTGATGTTGGAGCCCAGGGCTTGTCCTGAGCCTGTCTCCCCGCTACACTCATCCATCAGGGACACCTGGGAGAAGAGGGCATTGTGCTGCAGGCAGAGGGACAGCACGGACAAAGGCTCTGCGGTGGCAGAAGCTTGGCCAGGCTAAGCCAAGACAGCATAGCTGGGGTGTAGCAGGGAGGGAGAGATCTCCAGGGCTCTGCAATGAATCCTCTGCAGAACATGCGGCCTCTCAGCCAGGAGAATGTCAAGAAAAATTGGCTCTATTTCCAGAGAGAGAAATTGAGGCACAGAAGGGCCTTGAGAGAAGGTGAACCCTAGAACTCTCTGAGTTCTGTCTCTCCTCGTGCCTGGGGTTCCTCCCTCCTTCTGGACGCTGTTTCTTGGAGGAGGGGATAGGTGGCAGAAGGGACTAAGGATCAGGAGGGAGGCCTGGTTCCACCTAGACTCTCCTACTAAGTCTGTGGGACCCTGGAATGCCCCACCCCACCTCAGCTTCCTGTGGTTAAGAAGGTTCTGGGTTGTCCTGAGCTGAATGAGGCCAGCACTGAGCCCCTTCCCCAGTGTGGGTTGACAGCTCCACATCGATGCAGGCGCCAGCAATTTTCCTGCCTCTGGAAGGGCCTCCTGTGAGGCTGTCCATATGGCTATCTGGGCCAAGGCTGCAGCCTCTGCTCTCCCCCTCTCTGGACCCCATGTCCTTCTCTGTACGGTGAACAGTTTGCACAAGACCACCTGAAGGGGCCCCCTTGTTCTGTAGCTTGTGAACCAGTGACTGTAGGGTCTGGCCGGCCTGGGAGACACACCTGGGCCTTGGAGGAAGGTAGATGTTTCAGTTCGGGCCATCGGTGACCAGAGGGGTCCACTGCCCCACACTTTGCATCTGCAGAGCTCAGCCTGCCTGCTGCAGCCACAGTGTAGCCGGGACCAGCTGTCACTGCCTCTGGCATCCCTCCTTGCTGTCAGACGGGGATGAGCCCTCACATGCCCCCTCTGGGGGTTGGGGGCTGTCCTGCCCCTCACCTCGCCCCTTCATTTGCCCTGCTCTGAAGTCAAGGCAAGACTCCTTGAGTGAGAAACTGATCGTAAGCTCCATGAGGGCAGGGACTGGGTGGGTCTAGTTCATGGCTTTATTTTTGGCCTGTGCTCAGGAAGGCCAGGGCCTCGAGCGTTCCTGATCTGTGAAGTCCCACAGGGAAGGCCCATCGAGCAGGACATGGAGCCCACTGGCCAATGCCCCTCCTCCTGGGGCCCCTGCCGAGCAGAGGGGAGGACGCCCCTTGAGATGCCCCAGAAGCAGGAAGAGACACAAGGAGGCGGGCCAACAGCAGCCTTTGACCCCACCTCCTGTTGGGAACTGTCCAGTAAGGGACTCAAATTGGCTTCCAGGCCTGGATTTAGTTCTCATTCACTGGGTTACCTTAGACAAGTCACTTAACTTCTCTGGGCCCGAGTTTC
The DNA here is from genome assembly GCF_005190385.1 of Monodon monoceros. NCBI lineage: Eukaryota > Metazoa > Chordata > Mammalia > Artiodactyla > Monodontidae > Monodon > Monodon monoceros. The sequence continues at coordinate 20,333,586 of NW_021703781.1, forward strand.
TTTTTGGGAAAATTGCAAGAAAAATGCTTGGGTTTTTTCTTCTCCTCTTCACTCTTCCGCTTCTAAGGGGAGGAGAAATGATGGGAGTTACGGTCAACTGTGTTACAGATTTCAGGTGCTACAAGTGTTACAGGATAGACAGATCAATCCAAAGCCCTATGATGTGGCTTTGAGACCCAGCACACACACCAAAGCACACACACACACACACACACACACACGCACACGCACACACACACACACACACACACACCAGTCTGTATTCCCTTTAACTCCTCCAGTTTTGCCAATTCAGTTAGATTTTTCCATACCTGATACCTAAGAAGACACTCCAGGTTACTGGAGGAGTTGGGCGGACCTGTGCTGAGGCAGTGGTATGCTTGTGTTGGCCATGGAGGTGGCTATGTGTGTGATAATAATAGAGGGAATGGAAGTTGTGGTTTTGTGGCTCCATAATCAGCTCATGTTTAAGCCCTGATTTCAGTTTTTTGAGACATTACTAATATCTCTCCCCAGCCCACCATCCCAATGAAAGAAGTTCACCCATAACTTTAGAGCTCAGGGCAAGATGGCATGGAGAGGTGAATTCACTTGTCCATGGTTCCACATTGGTCTTGAGAAGAGGACAGTGCATCCCGCTGCCCTGCCCTCACTCAGCTTCCTTTGCCCCACACACGCCCCTGTTCCCCGAGCCTTTGAGAAGCCTTGAGAATCAGGTCATTAGGACCCAGGGTCTGTCCTTTGTCTGAGACCCAGCCAGGGACAGAAAAAGGGCCAAGACCAGAAGCAGGAAGTGGCTGGGCGCAGAGCAAGACCCCAGAGTGAGCAGCCGGCTCCTAGCTGGGGTGACTGTGTACTTGCCAGTTCCCGGGGTGGGAATGAGCCAGTGGAGCAGCTGTGGCCTGAGAGCCGCCTTGGCCCCTGACCTGCAGCCTGGGGAGCCTGGCACGCACTGGGCTTCCTCTCCGGCGGCCAGCCCCTTCCACTGAAGCCGCTTCTGGCGGGACAGCTGATGCCCGGGCCTTTGCAGGGTGAGAGGGCCTGGCAATGAGGCCATTCACTGCCCTCATCCACGCCCCTGCAGTCGCTCCACAGCGGCGTGTGGTCTCCACACCTGTCCCCTGGCATGCCTGGGGACAGGGGCCTGGCAGGAGCCTGCTCTCTTCCTTAGTCTCCCCCAAACCAGGAAGGGCCTCCTCCATTAAGCACCATTCATTCTCATTCTGTCCCCCTCTGCCCATGCTCCTTGATTTGGGGTGGATACTGGGAATGAAGGGATCATTCCTGATGCCGAGGAGGGCTTGATGAAATATGCTTTGCCTGAAATATCTAAATTAGTAAAGGCACGTTCATTGCTCTCTGAAGTTCTTCAGTGGCTGACTCCATACTAACAAAGCTGCCAGGGCTGTCCCTGGGCCTCCCCTTGGAAAGATGAGTGCGGAGACAAGCCCAGGGAGCAGCTGGGTAATGAGAAGTGGTTGGCAAGTCTGTCTTCATAATACTAACAATAAAATAACAACAGTAATAGCTAATTCATATACCACGTACCATTTGCCTGCCACTCTTTTTAACACTTCTTACATGCTAACTCATTTAATCTTCAAAACCCTATGAGGTAGGTATTATCATATTATCCCCATTTCATGGATGAGGAAAGTGAGGAAAGCCAGGAGGTAGCAGAGGTGGGGTTTGCGTATCTGCAGGTTAGCCGCACGGCCCCTGCTCCGGAGCGATTATGCAGACTGCCTCTGGGTTCTTAGGTGGCTCCGTGGTCCCTCTGTCATCCTGTTAGTCCTAGTTTGGCTCCACGTACTCTTTCTTCCTGGATGATACAAAAGCCCATGCCGGCCCAGATTCACATCTGAACTCTTTTGTAAAGGATCTACACGAGTGGATCTTTTTAGGCCAAACAGCTGAGCCTGTGCAATGTGAGAGGGGCGGCTACTTGCCAGAGGTTTCCAGAAAGCATGCAGAGGTCACTTTGGGCTGGCCCAAGTAGGCTGGGCCCCGACCACTGCTCTGAATAGCCACCGTCCCGCCCGGGTTCGCTAATTGATGGGTGGGGAGGCGTGGAGGGCTGGAAGCTGGTCTGCAGTTGAAGGAGCCACAGGGGAGCCAGGCATTTGGCTCAAATAGCAAATGCCAAGAGAAATGGAGTGGAGCCTACAGATCTTCAGCCTAAAACTGCCTTCCCAAGCCCTGTCCCTGTCTGTATACCCAGCCTCTTCCCAACCACTGGCTTACCCACCCACCCACCTAATGAGCCAACCCCTTACCTCCCGTGCCACTACTGAGCCACCCAGCTAGTACCCAGCCCACCTAACATTCAGAATACACACTCCTGACCCCCATCTGGACCTACAATGCTGACCCTACTCGCTGAAGCCCAGACCCATGCCTCCCAGCTGGCCTGCCCTGAATCCACACCCTACCTGGGTTGTCTCTGGCCTGTATCTACTCACCTTTCACCAGGCCTGTTGACTTCTGACACCCAGCCTACCAACCCAACTGCTGGGCAGCCTGCTCTGCACCGTCACCTCCCCCAGACAACTTCACCTGCCCACATAGCCCCTCGCTGCCCATCCACGTTAACCGACCACCTGCCCACTTACCTAATGCCCAGCCCACACTTCATAAATCACAGCCACTACTTCCGGACCCAACGCCCCTCAGGTGCTAATAAATGTGATTCACCAGCTCTTCTGGGACTGTCCAAGAATTGTATTAGAGGCCTCATCTTGGACAGAGATATTTTCTACTCAGGTCTCAAAGGAGCAGGGCAGGTAGGGCTGGGGCACTTGAAGAAACTGCTTCTTTCCCCCTTATAGTGCAAGTACTGCCCTACTGGGAGAGCGTGAGATGGGTTCCACACCTCTTAACCCCTTCTACTGAAAAACCTCATTGGAAAGACAGTTTCAAAAACTAGGAGGCAGCTGAAGGTGTCACCAGCAAATGAAATTCAGGATAGATGGACAGAACTCTTTATCTCTCTAAGTTCCAAAGAAAGGAAAGCAGAGTGGAGTAATGAAAGGGCCATAGGCGAGGATCTGGGGCCTGCACCATGAGAGTCAGGGGTTCTGGGTTTAGACCCAGCTATGTCACTCACCATGTGGTCTCGGGCAAGTCACCTGGCCCCTCTGGGCCTCTTCAGTAAAGTGAGAGTTGAAGGCGATGACATCTAACCTCCCCAGCCTCTGGCCCCACTGCTGTCTTGGGCTGGAGAGTCCCTGTCAGGAGCTTGGCCAGGCTGCTTGTCCACTCTGTCCTTGGCACTCTGTTCCAACAGCAGGGCTCCTGCTTCATCCACTGACCAAGCCCCACCAGCTGCATGGTTCATGTATGGTCCTCTGTGCTGAGCAGGGAAAAAGTAGGCAGGGAGACCTCTCCAAGGACTCCCTGAGAGGACGATATGTCAGCAACGTCCCCACAGCCAGATTCTGTAGCCCAGGGAGGGCAACTAGGCATCATTTCACATGTAAGCACCCACTGACTGTTTGTGGCTGCCTGGAGCACGGTTCAGAGAAGGATCCTGTGCTCAGGGAGGAAGTGCCAAGATCAGCTGGTGATGTCTGCATTGGAAACAGGGAAAGGGAACATGAATGCCAGGAGCTGGGCCTCTGGGTTTATTTTCCTACTGTTACCCTCAAGCCTTTAGTAAAGTCTCATTTAAAAGAGCCTTCTCTCATTGCACTACAGGAAATTAAAAGAGAATAGTGAGTCCTCCCCCTGGGTCAGATGCCAAGTGGGAGACAGCGCTCCCCCCCTGCCCCCACCCCAGGTTAGTATGATGGTGGCAGGGGTGATTACCTGGAGATCTTCCCAGAAGGGCGACTCTCAGGATGCTGTGGAGTGTGGCCTTTTGTGGGCCCTTTTTCCTTATGTACATTTTCCAAAAATTATCAGATTTCCCCATGAAAATGCAAACTCTATGAGGACAGAGTCTAGTCTTGTGTCTGCTATTTCCAGTTGAATGAATTGTAAGCCCTGGAGGGCCTGAATATGTTACTTATTCATTCACTCCTCTCTTCCTTCCTTCCCCCATTCATTCACTCCACTTATTCACCCATCCATCCATGCATTCATTCATTCCTCCATCCATCCATCCATTCACTCATTCACTCATTCATTCATTCCTTCCCTGCACATTCACTCACTTCATCCATCCATCCATCTATTCATCCATTCACTCCTTTATCCATTCATCTCTTCATTCATTCATTCATTCATTCATTCACTCCTTCATTCAGCAAACATTCACAGGGGCCCCCGACTCACCCTCACTGCCAGGGAATCTGTTAATCCTTCTCAACTAGGCCAGGGAGGATCCCAAGCTAGAAAGTCTTAAAATATGGTTAAAGGAAGCATCCGGATGGGCAGGGGCCTACCACAGACTCACTGTGGGGCCTTAGATAAGTTGCTTTCCCAGTTTGATCTCTGTTCTCTCAACTGCACGTGGCCAGTGGGCAGTGACACCAGAATGAGAAGGGACGATCTGTCAAAGTGGAGGGCAAGTGAGCAGCTTCCTGGGCCGGTATCTACGAGCTGCCTGTGGGAGAACTGGTCCCACAGGTCTGCGTTCTTCAGGTCGATGGGTAAAGAATGTGTCCTAGGATGTGGTCTGGTCGGGCAGCCCCTGCCCTGCTGCAGTGGGGCTGATCTCCGTGTGAGTGAGCATGTATGGGTGCTTATGAGCGGGTTGTGTGTGTGCTCACATGCGTGCGTGTGGGTTTGCATGAATGTGTATACACACTGTGCAGTATTCCCAGGACATGGACGGGGGTGGGTTTCCACCCTGTGGGCCCTTCTTTAGAAGGAAACTGCAGCCCTGCTCTCCCCACTCGTCTCCCCATATCCCCCACCTCCCTCCCCCTCCCTGTAGCCCGTCTTCATTTTAGGAGGCCCCCTTAGCAAAGTGGCGAGCATTTAAACTCTAGACTGCCTAGGTTTGAATTCCAGATCTACCCGTTACTTGCCGGTCATGTGATCTTGGGCAAGTGCGTTTCCCCAGTGGCAAAATGGGGGTGTTGGGTGATTCTAGGGACATTGGGGCCCAGTGTGTAGAGCACAGCCCTCCCTGCATGCCCCTTCTCCCTGCCCTTGAGTTAAACATCAGGGCCTCAGCTCTAGATGGAGGCAGAGGTAGAGGAAAGACCCATTTCCCAAAAATACTGATTTCGTCCCTGAACCCAAGCAGCTGGTTGGAGCTGGTGGCCTCTTTCTGGGATTGTTTATGTAGCTTTCCTTATAAACACAAAGGTTGGAAAAACAAAACCAAAAAAGATGTTTAAAAATAAGCGAATGAATGAGAAATTTTTGTGGGTAGCACGGACAGGGCCTGGGGCAGATGGGGTGGCCACAGGGCATTACCCTGGGGATTAAACGCTTGAGTGGGGTTGGGGCCTGACCCCAAGGCTCTCTCCAGCTGCCCTCCTTCTAGTCACATTTCCCAGTCCTTCCCACCTTCCCAGAGAGGCCTGACTCCTCAGCACTGTCACCTGGTCACAGCCATGAAAAACGCCTGGGAGCCCCTGCCAGGAATTGGCCCAGCTCTACCCACCTCTGTGTGACCTTGGGCAAGTCACTTTCCCTCACCGGGTCTCAGCTTCTGAGGATCCCTAAGGATCCTTTCAGTATTAACATCCTGTGATTCTCTTCTATCTAAGAGAGTGGTTATGAGAGCACTTTGAGAAGAATAAAGAACCCCATCAAGAGATGCCCGTTAACACAATGTTGGTGGATAGGGATCCACCCCTTAGCTGCTGGAAAGGATTCTTTAAAAAATTCTTGAATTCTAAAAATTCAGTTTTAGGATTATTTTGGCCAGATCTGGGCCTGGATACCCCCTGAAATACTTGTTGGTGATCTGTGCAAAGAAGAGAAGGTCTGCCCCCTTTCTGATCGGAGGCAGATGGTGTCCTGGGATGGATTTTCCCCAACACACACCCAGGAGGGTGGCCTACCCTTTCTCCAGGTTTCCTGGATGCAGAGCCCAGCACAGGGGCTGACCAGTCTGTGGTTTCTGGTCTCTCTCTGGCCCAGAGCTGACCCAATGTGTAATCCTGGTACCCTACCCTGAAAACGTAGGACACAGCGACCCTCTCTTCTAGCCAGGTTCTACCCCAGCCTGGGCTACCTGCAGCTCTGTCTTTCAAAGACACGTGTTGAATGGGGAATGGAGGCTTTGAATCCTTGCCCTCAGATGGAAGTACAGATACATACCTTGGGAATGGAGAGAGCGTGGGGTTTGACAAGATAGCAGAGGGTGGGTAATCAGGAGACCCAGACTCACCTTGTGTCCTTGGACAAGTCCCATCCCTCACTCTGGGTCTCAGCATTTTCACTGTTCTTCATTCTCTTACATACAATGCATAGTTATTGAGCATCTACCTTGTACCAGGCACCGTACCAGGTACTGTGGGACCATTAGTGAACAAGACTTGACCTATGCCCTTGAGGAAGGTACACTCTGGTACAGGGATGACCACTCCATTACGCCAGTACTATTCCTCTCCTTTCCTGCACTCACTGCAGACATTGCTCATCAATCACAGCGCTCTATAACACTGAGCCCAAATGTAACCTCGGCATCTCTTTGAACACAGCACTCCAGTTTCCAATCAGCTGGTACCAGGTGGGGATTATCCCCTGCCCAGCTTTTCTCACAGGGTCACTCAGGGAATAAAGCAAGATTGTAGCTGGGTGAAGGGAACGTGCTCTAAAATCAAATCCAAGTACAGAGTCTGTTTTTACACTGTGCAAGCATGCAGAGCGGCTGATAGGTCAGGAGGGGGCTCCCTTCCTAAATATTCTTGAGAATTAAACCAAGGAGCCAGAGCAGTTTGTGTGCAGAGACCGTGCCTGTCCCTCAGCACCCAACACATGGCCTAGCACACATGGCCTGTTCCAGAAACGTCCGTTGCATAAGTGAACGCATCCTCCCATCTCTGCCCAGCCCCCTCCACTTATCCAGGAAGGAGGCCATGCTTCCTTACTCCTCCTTTCTGAAATAAGTTAGCCCAGGCCTGAGGGCTCCAAGGAGGCTGGCTTTGGGACAGACAGCTCCTCAGAAGGCAGACCCAAGGCTCCTGGTGTGCAGAACTGCAGTCAAACGCCGCTCCCAGACCTTGTCCAAGTGTCTTCCTTCCTGTTTTGGCCAGAGCCTTGTGGGGTAACATTGTCCTTAGCAAGGTGGGGCGTGTCTCTTTGACGCTGTCTCCCTCCCCACTCAGCAGCTAGCTAACCCAGTGTTTAGACCGATCGTGGAAACCTCTGGGGTGTCTGGGGCCTGAGGCTGCTCCCAGAATGTGACAACACTTGTGCATTAACGGAGGGAGAGGAGGCTGGGGAGGGAGGCTGCTCTCCAGCCCCCACTGGTGGGGCTTCACCACCTGCTTCTTTCCAAAGCAGGCAGGTGAGGAGTGGGGAGGTGGAGTCCCCCAAGGGGAAGCAGAGTCTGGGCTTGGCGCCTCTGCTCTGTGTGTTTATGAACAGGAGTCTGGCCCTGCAGACTCTTCAAGGCCCTGTCTCATCCGGCATCCGATGTGAACCCAGTAAGGCTCTGGGAAAAAGGCCATGCAAGATTGTTATTGCTGCTCTGCCTGTGGGGAAGCTGGACCAGAGAGTTTAAGTGGCTCACCCCAGGACACACAGCCTTACAAGACTGGCTCCATATCATGCCTTCTGACACCGTCAGAGAAGCCTGGAGATGCCAGGGCTCCGGAGTCTACAAAAGGCTGCCCGTGGGAGCAATGGAGCACTCTGGGCAAGTGCTTAGGCCCTGGAGTCAAGCTGTCTGGTCCCAAACCTTGCTGCCACCACTCTCAAGCTGTGGGGCCTTGGGCACATGACTTAACCCTCCTAAGACTCACTTCCTCATTTGAAACCTCGGGGAAATTTTACCCACTTCATGAGGATTTTAAAGAAGTATATGTTTCTCTCTCTTTTTCTCTCTCTCCAAACATGTATTGAGATTTATTCTGTGCCATATTCTTGAATGCACTGAGGTACAGAGATGGAAAAGTTGCCATCTCTGGCCTTCAGCTTAATCTAGGCATATACGTCAACAAATAATAAAATACAGCGTGGTTAGGGCCAGGATTCTACACACTGGTTTGGAGATGCTGAGGAAGGAAAGATTAACTGTTGGGGCTGGGGATATTGGGAACCAAGGTGCTGAAAGATGAGTAGGAGTTTACCAGGTAGACACGATGAGTTGGAAGGGTCTTTGGGGAAGAGGGAACAGTCTTGGAAAGACTTGAGGGTGTGAAAGCACATGGCAGGTCTGGACAACAGGACCGTTGGTGTGACTGGTGCCTGTGCTTCACCACAGAGGTGAGCCTGAGGGGCGGTTGTGCCAGAGGGTCAGGAGCTTTGCAGCCCGGTAGGACCCTCAGCAGACGGGGAACCATGGGAGGATTTCCTGCAGGGCAGGGGTGTGAGGCCTCTGACCTCAGCTGCTGCTTCTGGGACTGAGACCCAGGCCAGGGGCTGCTGCAGAGACGCCAGAGAGATCAACCAGGCCACCCAAGGGCACACAGCAGATCTGGAGCCAAGGAGAGACTGAATGGAGAGTTTCCAGAGCTGGGAATTCTGGAGCTTTTTTTGACCCTAATCTTGTGGGGGAGGATTGAGAGTAGGGCCGAGGAAGAAAAGCTATATAGGGGCCTAATGGGCAGCGCCGGCTGGAAGCCCATTTGGAAGCTTTTGTTTGCAAAGCGCGGGCTCTTATAGGGTTCTTGTGCCGACTGCCCTGTGTGGGGAGAACACAGAGGATACCTCAGGGAAAGGTGGGAGCACTTGTTGAGATAGAGTTTTAGAGAGACCCCTAGGCTGGGAAGAGAAGGATGTCTGTGACACCTGAGGCTATGGAGACCAGAGCCCACTCCCATGCAGGGCCCCTGAGAGGCCCCTAAGGATCGTTGATGGGGAGGCCCAGGGAGGCAGGAGGAGTGAACCGCAGGAACCGTGGTCCTGGGAGCTGCAGCCAAAGACCCCAGGAACAAATGGAGCAGCCGACTTCACTGGACCATGGGAGGTGGACAGTGAGGCTACCCCCCAGATCCTTGTGACCCTAGAGAGAAAGGGGCTCCCCCATCCCCCCACATTAGGCCTTCCCATGCTTTTTCCTCCTCTTCTGGGAAACTCAAGGTCACCTCTGGAAATGGTGCCTCTCCTTTGATGCCTAAGCCAGAGCAGTGACCCAAATGGTGGACCCTTCAGACAAAGGAGAAGGAGAGGGAAGCACCCAGGGAGGTCGGAGAGGAGGAGAAGCAGCTCGTTATTACAGAGCACCAGGGGCAGAGGCAGCAGGACTGAGGGAAAGGGAATGAGACTCTTCATGTTAGGTAACCTGGCCTCAAGTCCTTGCTCTACCACTGCGTGCTCTGTGCCCGTGGATGGGTGGCAGGAGTACTGCCCCAGGGCTGGAGTTAAGACAAGTAACTCACTGGGAGAAAAGACTTGAAACAGACACAACCCAGAAATCATCAGCGTCCATAACATATCAGGAATGGTTACAAATCAGTAATGTTTCATTTATATACAAATGTTTCTTATAACATATTACAAACAGAATGCTTACAAATGACACAATGGAAAAGTGAGCAATTGTGAACAATTTGCAAAAGAAACACAAATGTCCAATACAGTCAAGCATGCTCACCCTCATTAGTAACCAGGGAAATTAAAGCACAATAATAATTTTATCATCATATTGGCAAAACCTCAACCTTATTAATGGTCAAACAAAGGTAGATAAGGATGCGAAGTAGGGACTCATCCACACCAGGGCAGAAGTGTAAATTGGTACAACCACTTTCTACAGCAATTCAGCTGTAATAATGTATTAAACCTGAAAATGTGCATCGTGTATGATCCAGCAATTTTGCTTCTAGGAACCTATTGAAGAAATACTAGCCCATGTATAGGATGTTCATTCCAGTATTAATGGTGAAATAAAAATGTGAAGCAGACTAAATTTCCAATCAGTAAAAGCTCACTGAAGTATGATTTATTCCACAACAAAACACAGTTTACTAGTTAAAAGATGATCCCTATATACTTATGCAGCTAGATCTCAGAATCATTGTTGAGTGGGAAAAAAGCAAGTCATAGATTGACATAGGAGTCAGGATTCCTTTTTGCCCTAAGTAACCAAGCACCCAACCTTCTCTAGCTTAAAGGAAGAGGAGTTTATTTTTTCTCCAATAACAAGGAGTCGAAAAGTAGCAATTGCTGGAGTTGGGTCAGCTGCTCAGTAATACATCTCAGGGATTCTCTTGGCCTTTCCTTTTTGCTCATTGCCTCATGTCATGAAATGGTTACTGCAGTTCCAGACATCACATTTGTATTCAAGGCAAGAAGAAGGAAGAAGTGAAAGGGTTTTCTCTTCATAAAATTGTGGCTTTTTCTTTGTTAGGGGGAGCCCTCCCCAGTAGAATTCCCCTGATATCTCATTATGAAGAACTGGGTCATCCACTAACCTTTAGACATTTCTGCTTAAATGGATGAGATTGTCAAAAATCGTTTAGAACCGATTTTTTGATAATGGCCGTTTTGACTGTTGTGAGGTGATAACTCGTAGTTTTGATTTGCATTTCTCTAATAATTCGCAATGTTGAGCATCTGTTCACGTGCCTCTTGGGCATCAGTATGTCTTCTTTGGAGAAATGTCTATTTACGTCTTCTGTCCATTTTTTGATCGTGTTGTTTGTTTTTTTGATATTGAGTTGCATGAGCTGTTTGTAAATTTTGGAGGCTAATCCCTTGTCGGTTGCATCATTGGCAAATATTTTCTCCCATTCTGTGGGTTGTCTTTTTATTTCATCTATGGTTTCCTTTGCTGTGCAAAAGCTTTTGAGTTTAATTAGGTCCCATTTGTTTTTGTTTTTATTTCCATTACTCTAGGAGACGGCTCAAAAAAATATTGCTGTGATTTATGTCAGAGTGTTCTGCCTCTGTTTTCCTCTAAGAGTTTTATAGTATCCGGTCTTACATTTAGGTCTTTAATCCAGTTCAAGTTTATTTTTGTTTATGGTTTTAAAGAAAGTTCTAATTTCATTTCTTTTACATGTCACTGTCTAGTTTTCCCAGCACCATTTATTGAAGAGACTCTCTTTCCTCCATGGTATAGTCTTGCCTCCTTTGTCATTGATCAATTGACCATAGGTGCATAGGTTTGTCTCTGGGCTTTCTATCTTCTTCCATTGATCTATATGTCTGTTTTTGTGCCAGGACCATACTGTTTTGATGACTATAGTAGCTTTGTAGTGTAGTGTGAAGTCAGGGAGCCTATCATGATTCATTCTCATCTATGCTCCCTGATATCAGGAGATTTTTGCTGACCACTTGAGTACATCCAGGTTTCATTAGCAGGGAGGAAATGGGTGCTGTCACCTGCTGGGTGGGTGGTGGACAGTGTTGGCTGCAGGTAAAATTTATATGGAAAAGAAAACCCACCCATGTTTCTGTTTTTGTACCAAACACACACAGGGGGTTATGGGGCAGGGGTGTGGGAGTAAGGAACGGACTTGGGTGTGACACTCAGAGGGGCCTTGGACTTTACCTGCTGCAATTTTTTCATTTTTCAAAGGAAGGCTGAAGAAAAGAGACTGTATTCATGTACCACTTATGTAATTAAAAGTTAGTTTTTAAAAGTCCTATCAGAGGCCAGCTTCAGCACACCTAAATTTGGCCTAATCCCAACCCAGCCCAACACTGCAGAAGCAAAGGCAGTCACCTGGCCTGTTACTCCAAAAAGTTCAACTCGGGGGGGGGCCCCTGGGAGAAGAGGGAGGAAATTGCCTGAGTGACTCTTGGCTCCAAGAAGAAAGCTGGGAGCTGATCACTTAAGGCTTTGCAGCCCTTTCAGCAGGGCTGTCTTTGACAGACAGAAATTCAACCCGTCGGTATTTCCTTGCAAATTCGCTGGGCCTCCCTCTGGAGTCCTCCCTCATTCTTCAAACAGAAACTGCAGTCTGATTAAACCGGCTGTCAAATATCGGCAGTGCAGCTGCTCTCCTTAAAACCATTTACAAGACGCTCAGGGACACATGAGGCGGGATGGACAGGAGCAACGAGGGAGCCTGGAGCCGAGCCGGGGGAGCTCAGAGTCGCTGTGATGACCAGAATGTCACAGATCCGTGTCGGGCAGAGTGCAGAGCCGCCCGTGCTCCTGGCCACAATCCGGCCTTATACTGTCTACTAGCCCATTTTACAGGTCAAGAAATGGAGCTCCAAGGAAGGGAACTGTCCAGGTTCAAAGCGTTTTAGACTCACCTCTGATCCACAGCCTCCCTGGAAAGCTGGAAGAGCAAAGGAGAGAACTGGAGGGGGCATGGGGGGGGGGCGGTTCTTAAGCGTCAGCTCCTCCAACGCCCACCTGTTTCCTCCCTGTGCCCTGCAGTGCCTAACAGATACTGCAGCACCAAAAGCCCTGCCAAAAAGACTTGGCCTCTAAGAAGGTCCTTGGAGATCATCTAGTCCAGTGTAGTTTTCCAAGAGTGAGCAGATAAAATCCAGCTTTAAAAAAAAAATGCAGTACCTGAACTAGAAAATATCAGAGCATAGTGCTTGTAGTAAGGATCGATATTGTTTTGTGAAATTGGTCTGTGGGTGTTTTTGAGTCAGTGGCAAAGGTGTTTCTTACTTTGGATTGCAGCGAAAGGAAGGAAAGAAAGAAAGAAAAGGAAAGAGGGGGAGACAGAGACAGAGAGAGGGAAAAGAAGGCAGGCAGGGAGGGAGGCATTGATTTGGTCTGTATGCTTCATTTTACAGATGAGAAGACTGAGGCCCAGGGGAGGGTGTGATTTGTCAGGGTCGTACAGTGGATGGGGGTGGGACAGAGCCTCAGGTCTCCCTGGACTGTAGGTGCAGCTCAGGCCACTTCCCTGGTGATGGGGCTCCAGGTCTTGTGGGTCCTCCCAGGGCTGCAAGAGTTACAGGAAGCTCTTCCTAGCTGTTCCCACATTTGAGCGGCTTGTTTACCCAGCCCTACTCCTTGGGTCCCCAGCTAGGGGGGCCTGTTCCTTTGCCACTCCTGGTAAACATTCCTGCTATTGTAAATACCTAGCGGTAGTCACCCCATTTCTCTCTGAGGCCTCTAACTTGCTCTCCTGACCCCTTTCCACATGCACGTGGCTTGTGCTGAGAAGTTCTCGCTCCTTTACATGGAATTTGGAAGCGGTCTTCTCACAGTGGCAGGGCGTGGTCTGGCACTGGTGGGTGAAGCCCTTGGAGGGTAGGGACCAAGCCTCACGTTTCCACTGGGAGGGCATCCAGCTAGGTTGGCTACGTTGGTGTGGCCATGTCAGGGCCCAGAAACCTGAGTTTGAATCTTGTTATGCCTCCACCTTGCTGTATGATATTGGACAAGTCACAGTCTCTGAGCCTCAGTTTCATTCTCTGTAAAATAAGCTAATAATTCCCACCCAGCACCCTCACTGCAAGGATCAGATGAAATCAGCATTGATATATAAGCTCGCTAGCTTGGACGTTGGTGATTTTTACCTGACTAGCATCCATTCCTTACCGCTCACCCTTTCTGCTGTGTATCCAGTTTCCCTTTGAGGGACCACATCTCTCACAGTCAGCCCCAGAGGTGGGCGTGGCTGACCTCCCCAGCCCGCCCCCAGGCCCTCACCCTTGACCCAAGCCTGGCAAATCAGTGTGTTCTTTCCTCCTGGCCTAATGATGGTTCAGGAATGAGTGCGTGAAGCAAGCCAGACCAAGGGACTGAGCCCAGGGGCTGTCGTCCATACACTGCTGGGGCTTCTGAGCTGATAGAAGAGGCCAGAGCCATAGGGAGTCAGCATGCGATGAGCCAAAACACTGAAAAAGAGATCCAGGAGACAGAGAGTGAGAGACAGCCTGCTGACACTGCTTGGGCTTCTCAATCCAGATCGACGTAAGGCAAACTCTCCTTCCAACCTCTTCAAGCCAATGAATTCTCCTTGTGGTTTAAGCCAGCTTGGCTTGAGTTTCTTTCACTGGCAGCTGAGAATGCTAATTCAGTAGCCAAAACATATAAAGTGTTAAAAAAAGAAACCAAAATCCCACATTTTCTCTCTTTGGGGCCTCAGAGGGCCCCTCCTCCTTCTGCCTTTACTGCTCCACCAGCAGCGTCCCTGCCTTTCCTGGCAGCTCCCCACACACTCAGTGCCTCCTGAGACCCTCTGTACTCACTGGCTGGCGAAGGGCCAACCTCACCTCTCCTGAGAACCCATCCTGGACAGACTGGCAGGAAAGAGGACTATTAACTGACCATATTTGGTTCGGACATTTATATCCAAAGAGCAGGGCTCCAGCCCACCCAGCTCTGTGCCAGCAGATCCCATTCCTCCTCTGGGAAGCCTTCCAGGCCTGCAGCCCACTTAGACCTTTTCAACTGTAGAGCATCTGCCTGGGAAATTCCTGCCACTCCCCAAGCTGCCCAAGTCTGGGCTCTGCTCTGGTTCTGCCCCCTCCTCTCCACTGCTCCTCCCACCTCTCTGCACCCTTTCCCTCTTCCCTATTTGGGATCTGGCCCTCGGCTACTGCTTCTTGCCTAGCCCCTTCTTGGCAGCCTCTGCTCTGGCTTTCCCAGGGCTGTCAGTGCACTGTGTGTGGCATCTCGTCACCAGTGCAGGTAAGAAGGGCCATGCCTCATGTCGGACTCTGGCTGCCAGGACCTGCCCAGCTGATGGGGGCACCCTCGCTCATCCCTCCCGACAGGTGATAGCCATCAGTCATCAGGGATCATGGCCTTTCACACTGAATTCAATGTGGACTGACCCCAATTCCACTGACCCCAATGTAGACTATTGTCCAGCCTAGGGGGTGGTATCTGAAGCAGCTTCTCTCCTGTGGGACAGGGCAGGGCCTTTCAAGTTGCAGTGGGAAGTCAGTGCTTCAAGGCCAGTCCCTAGCTGGGCATGAGTTACGCACTTACAGGCTGGGGTCAGCCTCAGATATGGTCATGCCAAGGGTTGCCAGATAAAATGCAGGACACCCAGTTGTACTTGAATTTCAAATAAACAACAAATTATTATCAGCATAGTATATCCCAAATAATGCAGGAGAAATACTTACATTAAAATTTTTCTGTTGATTATCTGAAATTAAAGTGTATCTGGATGGCCTTTATTTTGTTTTTGTTTTGTCTAAATCTGGCAACCCTAGCCATGTGGCTAAAGCTGGAGAGATTGCAGTGGGTTGTAGAAGAAGGGTTCTCTGCCACAAAACCCTGCAACAGGTGCCAGTGGAGTTGGTACCTCCTGAGAACTTCAGAAGGACAAAGAGAGATGGTCGTTCTGAAAAACAGATCATCGTCTACTTGGAGGTGGATGAGCTTCCAGTATTGGCCCAGCTCTGAGTAGACAACTGCAGACCCTTGTGAGTCTGTGTTTTGGGGGCTGCATTTAAAGTACCGTGAACTCTGATCTCTTCCCCAGACCATTTTTCTCTCAGGGGTTTAACTCAGGATTTCATGGTTGTGTTAGAGCTACATAAATCCACAACAGGTGGCCCTAAATGCCAGAGGACCTGGAGAATAAAAGGGGAGGAGGGATGATTGCAACAGACATTAGCAGGGAGGGAAATCAACTTCAAGAGTAGTTTCTGCATATTGTACCCTAGTTTTTCCTTGACTTTAATTGTTAAATTGGAGGTGGATTCCTCTGGAGGGAAAATTTTGATTCCAAGATGTAATGAAATGACTTTTTTTTTTTAAACTAAATTGTATATTTAAAGGGAAAATATTTTCCAGTGTAATAATGGTAATATTGAAAGTAAGTTGCCAAGCATAAATATAAAGTGATTACAAGTGTGTGTTTGCATTTGGCCCAGAGTTTCAAAACACCCAGTGACAGCTTAATTGAGCAGAACACAAGGCTCGTAAACCTCTTTCCTCAATTTCCTACAGCAGCAGACAGCGCTGTGTTTCTTGGCTGCCTGGGTTGCGTTTCAGGGCACACTGGGAGCTATGATCCAGGTTCCTCTAAACAAAGGCAGGTGGAGGAGCTGATGTAAAGTTGAGCAGTCGTTCCAAAGGTGGCACGGGTGAACAGGTGGGGGAGGGGCAAATTGCAAAGTAATTGATGGAGTGAGTGGTTGCAGGGAGGAATCAAGGAGAAGGACCCCATGGAATAATCTAGAAGGTATGGCTCTAGGTTTTGTATTTAGAATTAGTCTCTAGATTAGTAATAAGACAAAAGCACATTTCTGTGCATTGTGTTTCTACATTTTGGGGTCCGTCTATAAACAGGAAGCCTAGAACAGGAAGGCTTGGCCCATCGGAGATGCCCTGGAAAATAGCTTTGGAGCATCTAGCAGACGCATATGGCGTGACCCAGCTCCTAGCGAAGAAGGGAACTCCTCCAGGACTTATTATACTGTGGGGGAATCTGCATTATGGAGCCAGTCTAGTACAGGAGTGGGAGTGGGAGGTAGAGGGAGTGAAGACAGGCAGCTATGGCCCAGTGTTCTGATATTGCAAATTGGGCTCCCATTGTGTTTCTCTGTTTCTCTCTGGCTCCACCCTACCACCAATTTCCCCATTTTCTCCACTTCGCCCTCCTCCGTTTCCACCAGGCCGAGGCAGGAGCGTATCCTGGGCCGGGCCATGTCCTGGGCTCTGGCCTCTGTGTGCCGGGGGTGGTGGGTGCACCGGGGGTGGTTTGTGGCTCACAGGATGGAAATTGTCTCTCCCAGTTTGGAACACTGGCCTTGTGTGTGGGCCGCTCAGATTTTTCCAGACACAGTGCACTGCAAAGAACTCTGGGGTCTCCGTTGTGCAAGAGCAGGGTTCGGGTGGGGATGGGGGGAGGTTTTTAGGCTTTCTCCTCCCTTGAAGGAAAGGTCAGTGAGCAGATGGCAACCCCACAAAGGGAAACAAAAGGATCTGGCTTTTGGCTAAACCCACAGCTGAGCATATAGGTAACTACTAAGTGGGTGAATTCAGAGGAACTCTGGGGGGAGGGAGAGGAGACTGTGGGAGAGCTGGAAAGCTTCTGGAGAAGGGAGCTGAGAAAGATGAAGGGGGGGCCCATTTCAGAGAGCAGGGGAGAGAAAGAGTGGCTCCAGGAGAGAGAGCTCAGGGGAGCATGGACACTCCGATCTGAGGAGAAAGGAGGGTTTGGGGAGGGCGGTGCCGTGGAAGTCACAGGGGAGAAAGCCCGAGGTGGCTCATGTTTAAAGGAAGAAACAAACCTCCTCTCAGATCCAGGATGGATAGTGCTGAGGCCAAGTGAGGTCAACTTAGAATCCCCATGCCTGTGGCTTAACCCCAGTTATTCATTCTTTTTTTCACTCAGCAGACATTTATTAAACACCTACTGTGTGCCAGGCTTTATGCTTCCTACCCTCTGGTAGTTCCAGCCTGATGGTGTGTGAAAACATCACATAATACAGAGTAGTAAAGCCTAGATGAACCAATCACAATTCAGGTGCTGGTAAGAGAAGCTGGGCAGGCCTGTCCATCAGGCAGCTTTGTGTGAAGTCTTTGGAGGGTGAGAGGGCTGCCTAGTCAGTCTGTGGGCTCCTCCCAAGCTCAGGTGAGCTGGCCTCGACCCCCCCCCAACTATGGCCCACCCAAACATTCAAGGTGAGGCTTCTCCCCCACTCCAGGTCCTCTGCCCCATCACAGGCACCAGGACCCACTTGCCCCTGACTCTCCAGGACTTTCCACCCCAGTCTAGATTTTGTTCCCTGGGGTCTCCTCCCTATAGATCCTCCCTCACTCTGTGTAACCCCTGGTGTTCTTTCAGATCACTAGACTAAGCTAATCTGAAATAGTCATTCCCCCTGTGTGTTGAGAATGGAGGAAACCTTCATCTCTGGCCACGCTGAATCATCTTTGTCGTTGTCATCATATGTTTTGATTTTTACAATTTCTTAATGACTTTAGTTTCCAGCAACCGAAATGAAACAGACAAGCAGAGATTCTTCCTCCCGTCTACAGGTGGTGTGAAACGCTGAGGCTCAGAGAGGTTCAAAGACGTGCCAACAGTCACACAGCTAGAGTGAGAAGGTCAGGGTTTGAACTTGCATCTTTTGACTCACATCCAGACCCTTTCTGATATATGATACAGATAGCATGGCAGGACAGTGGGGAAAGTATGGTGTTTTCCCTAAAGGTGCAGAATAATTGGGCATAGATGGGTGGGGAAGGACCTTGGACTCCCTTGTCCTTTCTTAGCTATGTAGAATCATTTCTAGGGGAATGGAAGTCCTTGGTTAAATCAGCACAGAACGGGCCATCTCAGGCAGAAGTGAGATTCCAGCCAAAGGAGGTGTTCAATCATGGGCTGAGTGACATCAATGGCTTCTTGCGGTTGTACTAGCTGCTGCCTGCCTCGGGTTCCTTCCTCTGAGCTTGGGCCCTAGGATACAATTACATGATTCTTGGAGACATGTCTTTCTGACACCGAAATGATTCAGTTTTCAGCCCCCCAAAACCTACCCACACATGCATACTCCGTCCCACCCTGAGAAATAAGACAGGAGCCAAGCCACACGTTGAGCTTGGAAGTCAAAAGCAGAATGGTAAGGAAGAGGGACCCCCTCACCAGCCCCTCCAAGTCTAGCGATGCCATCTACAACCTGTTCTGGGAACACGTAACACCTGTGCCCAGAAGTAGCCAGGTTCCAGAGTGTTTCCGGTTAAGTCAGCCCTGTAAATACACCCAACAGGCTGGCAGCCAGAGACCAGGCTGCTTGGCACCCAGCAGAGTAAAGATGGGTTTTCTTCCCCCCGATGGCAAAGGCTAGGCAAAAGGCCTCACTGTCCTCTCCTGGACACATCTCTGACAGGTCGTGTCCCTCTTCCCTGCCTCTCTAGTCCTAGTTATTCTGAATGCAGGCCTGTCTGAAGCCAAAGCCCACTGCCCAGCTTGCAGCCCTTGGGCCATGGTGGTGACTTGGGCATTCTCTGACCAACAACCTGAAGACTTTCTAAAGGTTTGCATTCTATCTATCTATCTATCTATCCATCCATCCATCTACCTGTCTGCCCATTCATCCATCTATCCATCCAACCATCCATCCATCCATCCACTTTACAAAGGTGGCACAATCATGGGGAAAGTTTCACCATGACAGAAGAATAAGCATGAGTATTCACTCCATCTTGAACTGGGTATTTCTGTCTAGATTTTTTCACTAAGTATGTGCAGATATGTAATATCATACATCTATTTTTTCAAAGATGGTACCACTTTTTCAGAGAAAGAGACTTCCTTGTGTGTTTGTTTTCATTTAATGGCAGATAACCACTGCTTTGTGGGAAGATGAAACACACACAGCCTTACCAGGAGGCATGGAGACAGACTCAACCCAAGGGTTGAGAAAGATGGAGCACACACAGGCCTGGGTGGAAAGTCTGGACCTTATCCCTGATCACTAACAAGGTCTCCTACCTCTGTCTGGGTCTCAGTGAGACACATCTGCAGGGTGAGGGGAATGTCCAGTAGATTTCCAGAAACTCTTTCAGCTTTTGTTTCTCTGTAATAGCCTCTATTTATAGAGAACTTACTGTAAATGAGCTCATTTAACTCCTACAAGCCTGTGAATGGGTGCTATTTCTCCTCTCATTTTACAGACCAGGAAACTCAGGTACAGAGAATTTAGGTAACTTCAAGGTCACATGGCAGTGCATGACACAATCAGAACTTGAACTCAGGTCTGTATAAGTTCAGAGCTTGTGTATTTGGTCACTACGCTACACCATCTGCCACCGACTGCCGGAGTGAATGTCAGTGGACCTGGGAGAGCACACACTAGGACGTGGAGGGCATCTTGTACTTGGGCTAGTAAAGACCTTGGCTCAGGGTCACCAGCTCATAGTTTAGAGTAAAGCAAGACAGATGCACCCTCCCAGACGAGTTGGGCTTAAGCCCCAGAGCCTGTGGGGTCACAGGGCAGCCAAGCCTGTTGCCACTTCCAGTGCTGGGACAGGGCAGGCACAGGGCACAGGTTCAGCTGCCCTCAGGACAAGACCAGTGCTTTTAGTCCAAACTAGGTGTCTGAGCCTCCTGAAGCTTCCAGGGAGAGTGTAGGTCTGGCTGAGCTGAGCTGCCCAGCTCCCAGGGAGAGACCCAAACACTGTCCTGAGGCTCAGAGGTCACAGGGAGGATTCATCCCTGGGAACTGCATCTACCCAAGAGACTCTGGGTCAGGATCCAGCCACCTCCACTGAACAATCACCCCTCCCTGTGAGACAAACATCCCGCATGGATCATCACGGCCACTGAATGTGACAGGTCTCTGTACTCTATTTCCCCCACTCCCTGCCACCCCGGTTATCCACATCATCTGGCTGGTCTTGGCGGTAGCGAGCGGACAAGGAGAGTGCATGCCGCAGCCCCCATAGCTCCCGGCGCATCCACCATGGGAACGGGATTCCTCAGCCTTGCTTTCCCTCTGCCCCCTCCTCCTCCACCACCACCAGCGCCCAAGTCCACCTGCAGCTGAACCCAAATGCCAGAAAATATCTTGGCTGTACGGCTGAAGTGAAAACATGGGTGTGATGGAAACTCTTCTGTACATTTTCATTAATATCTTCCCCAGAAACTTGCAGATGGAGGGGGAGACTTCTGAGGCCAGCGTCTGGCACTCCGTGTGCCGGAGGATGGCACAGACCAGCCAGGAGCAGCACACTCGTGCCCTGTTGTCTTGGAGAGGAACTCACGCGGGCTGCCTAGGGGCTTGAGGGGGAGCAGGGAAAGGGACAGAAGGCCCTCCGCACCACCCACCTCTGAGCCCTGTTTCTCTCTGCCGTCCCCAGAAACTCAAGATCCCAGATCCTAGTTCTGTCTTTGACACTCACTGGCTGTGTGATGTTGGGCAAGTCACATCACCTCTCTGAGCCTCAGTTTTCTCATCTGTAAAGTGATGATAAAAATGCCTTTTTCTCGGAGTTGTCGCAGTGCAGCTTTTGGGAGTGGACAATGGACTTATAAAGCAGGTCCACCAGCCCTCATCCACAGTTCCAACCTCCAGAAGCTCTGAGAACCAAAGCTTTTTGTAACCCATTTGGCAGCAAGACTTGAGCTAAACTGATATGAGACTATTTATTGAATTTATGTATCCTCTTTGGTGTGAATATCCACATATTTTGCCACAAAAATATGATGTTTGATCATGAGGTGCTGCCCTAGACCCTGTTAGGGGTTTCATGTGTTTAAATAGACACCTCGAACCCCAAAAGTTCTGAATGCTGGAACACATCCAGCTACAAGGGTTTTAGGTAGGAGTTTGTCAACCTGTTTTTGGAAATGAAGGGGAAATTCATTTGTGGTTTTAGATTTTTTTTTTAAAAAAAAGGTCTGGAGTTGTGCTGGATTTGAGATCTCTTTTAAAAGCCCCTCTTCACTGCCCAGGCGTTAGCTGTGACCCAGGAATAATTAAATCAACACATTTATCAAGCTCTTATTGTGCAGGAGGCACTGTAATGATGCTTTATAAATATTATCTATTGTAACCTTCCAACAGGCCTGTGAGACATTTCTATGATTTTCCCATTTTACAGATGGGGAGATGGGGGCTCAGAAGGTAGGTGACTTGCTGATACAGGCAGAGCCAGTAAGAGGCAGATTCAACCCGGGTCTGATCAACTCCAGAGTTGGTGCTCCAGGCAGGGGACCAGGAAATCGTGGTGCAAGGAAGGGGCTCTCTTGGGAGGGGTGACATGCAGGGACAAGGTCCTGGAGAGGGTGAGGGATACTCAGCTCCACTCTCCAGCTAAGGGACACTCTTCCCAAGCCACTCCTTCCCATGTGCATCTGCCCCTTTCCCTCATCCAGCAGGGACCGCCACCCCCAGTGGTCCCTGAGACTGCTCCTTTTCCCCTGCTGTGGGAGTATATGCTCCCAGATCCCCCTGGTCCGGTCCTGTCGGCCGTGATTCTGAGTCCTCTCATCCACCAAATGAGCCTCGTAAGTTTCAGGCAGCTCATCTTGCAGTGGTTGCACAGGCCGAATAAGGTCAAAAGTCAGTGGGCTGCTTAGGTGTAAGGCGCTGCAGACCACTGCAGGGGTGACAGGGAGCTGCCCTGGGGAGCATCAGGCCAAGGTTTCCCTGGGGACACTGCAGGGAACTCCCACAGGCTCAGTCCCGCCTCAGTCCCGCCTCTGGACTGTCTGCTCAGCTGCCCTCAGAAAAAAAATACACAAATGCACAGAGTAAACAATAACAATTCTACTTTACCTCCGCCCTCTCAAACCTGTTCTCTCCCCTGGGGTAACTACTGTTTACAGTTCCGTATGTATCATTGCTGTCCATTTTCTTGGCATTTATTTGCACATATATATCATTTGGACTTGTTTGGGGCATTTTATATACACACCTCACGTAGTGTTCTGCACTTTGGTTTTTTTCTGCTTACCATATGTCTTAAAGATCTTCCCACATCAGTTCATATAAGTCGGCCTCATTCAGTTTAACTGCTGCCTCATAGCTACCCTATGGATGTCCAAGGGCTTACATAACCACTCCTCCATTGATGCACACATAGGTCTTCTGCAATGAACATCATGTATTGGTATCGTTGTACCCCTGGGTGATTACTTTCTCTAAGAGGAATTGGTGTGTCGAAGAGCGTGACAGTTTTTATTTTTGCTAGCTTCTGCCAAACTGCCCTCTAAAAGGCTGAATCAATTCAGCATCTCACTAATCCCATATCATAGTCTGAGGCAGCAGTTCTCCTACCTGACCGGGTCCACGGCTCCCTGGCAGGTTGCTCTGAGATGGCTGGGACCCATTTCCCCTCTGGAGAAGTCATCTGGCAGCAGTGTGGAAAGGTGGTCTCTAGTTGTGCCTGGTAATCAATATAATACAGTGATTACAAGCAGGGGATTTGGAGCCATTAAGACTTGGGTTTGGATCCTGGCTCCACCATCCATGAGCTCTGTGATCTCTAGCAAATATAATTTCTCTGAACCTTTTCATCTGAAAAATAAGAGTAACAATAACTAATCTTATTGACAGGTGGTGTAAAACTTAAGATGATACGTGCAAAGCACTTAGTACAGTCTCTACATAGTGTAAAAGGCAATAAACTGACACTTTATATTACGAGAATACGATCGTTAATATCTGGACCCTGTATCCAGAAACACAGCCCTCTTTCCTCTGGGGTGTCCTCACATCTCTACCTGTGTCAGCCACCGAGCCCTGCCCAAGCCCAAGCACTGTGTCAGCTGGCTGTTGGCCACCTCACAGTGTCTGCCGCATGCACAGGTCCGAGCCCACAGGGAGTGGGTGATGGCACCCGGCAGGCAGGACGAGCAGTTCTGGCTTCCAGGCTAGGAGGGTAGACAGGATACAACCGGATCAACACCAGTAAACAGAAGTGGGGAGTTTTACAAACAGAGACCCGTGCCAATGCAGCTTCACCGAGGTAAACACGTGCGAGCCAAGTCACCAGGTGAGAATGGGAGGGAGTGGGGCAGTTGCAGAGTGTGTGTGGGTTGCAGGTGGGGACAGGAGGCGGTGGGAGAGAGCGAAGCCAGACAGATGGCATAGCCTGGGAAGGCAAAGTGGAGGACGGAAGTGGGGTGCAGGGGGGTTGCCTAGAAGGTGGCTGTGCTCCTGGCAGCCACTGTGGAGAGGAAGGTGCCCTGGACTAGCTGGCCACCAGAGTCCTCAGTTCAATTCCCGGCCCCACCTCTTGCCAGCTGTCTGGACTTGGGTAAATCTTTTCTTTCTCTGGACCTTGGTTTGAGCATCTTAAAATGGGGCATGAGGGGCGTGCTGAACTTGATCATCTAGAATCATTTCCAGCTTGAAACTTCTAGGAACTTCTGCCCCGTAATAAAATCTCTGCTATGACCAGTCTCATCTTGGATTTGAATCACTGTGGCTGTCACTCTAATCTCTCCAAAGTATTGGCACTTAACAGTTTATAAACTACATTCACATCTGTTTCTTCATCTAGTTCTGCCCTATAGCTTTGGATGCATGTGGAGCTGAAATTCAAATCTTGTTTTGCACAAGATTACATGAGGGACGTGGGGCTCACTAAGGTGAAACCACTTACAGAGGAGGCTGGAAATGAGTAGAGCTGGCATCTTGCCTCTCCAGATGTCACCCCAACAACTCCTGAGCTGTCCAAAGTGCAGACAGTGGGTCAGACTGAACCACTCAGTGTCCCCATATGCACTACCACCGGGAACCATCTGGCCCTGGTCACACTCTCCGTGTCAGGCTCTTGGTTGGCCCACATCACCTTGTCTAATCCTCGTAGCCACCCCCTGAGGTAGCACAGTCATGATGCCCACTGTACAGATGAGGAGTGGAAGCTCAGAGAGATTGAGTTAGTGCCCAAGGTCACCTATCTGGTCAGCAGCAGAGTTGGACTTCCTAAGACCCCACAAGCAGACCTCGCCTCTCCTTTGCTCCTTCCTGTAGAGGGAGCTCACACCCTCATTGACATCTGAAAGCTTCGCTCACCATCTATTTCACTCCAAACCTTTCTCAAGGCCCAGTTCCCTTGCTGTCTCCTCCAGGAAGCCCTGCCTGATCTTTCATGCCACTCCCAGGCATTTGTCCTTTCTCTTTCCCCTGAACACACTTACAACCTTCCTGTCTGGGTCTTCCTGGTGTTCTTTATCATGCTCCATTGGGGAGGAAGGAGATTTTCCTTCTCTGTGGCTGGAGCTTGTCTTTATAAAGTGGGGTTTACTGTTTTCTAAATAAATATATTTTAATGTGATGGTAAAAGAAATACATGTTTTTATAACAATGAAAACTGTAGAGAATGATTAGGCTAGTGGTTTACCCTCTCTAACCCTACCGTGTAAGGTAGGACCAATCGTTTCACAAACGTGAAGCACTGTCTTAGTTTGGGCTCCCCTAGGAGCCGACTCTGAGTTAAGGGTGTGATTTATTTGTGAGGTTTATTTGGGAATGGTTTATTAGTAGTCGAGTGGGGAAGTGAGATGGGGAGTGGAAGACAGCCAGGAGAGGGTATGTTTCCAGCAGGTCATCACTCTGGGCAGCTGGGGCTCCATCTTGTTGGAGAACTCTGGGGGCCTGTCTAGGACCCATGACACAGAGTTATCTCCCCACAAGGGTGAGGGACCTGGGTGTTTATCCACAACTCCGTCAGTCACTGGTTGAGAGCTACTTGTGGGCAGAGCTGGCTCCGGTGGCCGGAGAGAAGCCTCAGGCAAAGAGACACAAGTGCTGGAAGGCACAGGAGCTATTGATAGGGCACTGATATGTTCTGCTACAAGTACCTGCAGGTACCAGGCCCCCTGCAACACAGCAGTGAAGGAGGTAGACTAGGTCTCCACAGGCAAGGCACTCCTAACCTTCTGGGGAAACAGGTGTTAGTGAAAAACTACAGAACAGATATAAGTATACATGAGCCAAAGAAAAAGTTCATGGATCTGAAGCCAGATGGCCAGGATTGGAATCCCAAGTCTGCCACTAGTTGAGCCAGTTATTTAGTCTCTCTGGGGCTCAGTTTCCTCATCTATAAGATAGAAATTATAAAAGTAGCAACATCTTGGGGTGACTTTGAGTTCGTTTAAATTAATACATACAACACTCAGCGCAAGGCTCGTCATAGAGTGCGCTCAGTGAGCGCTAGCTGTTACTATCATCGGTCACATCATTATCATCATCAATGTCATTACACCATAAAGAGGGGCTTGGCCGAGCCTCGGGTTCCACTCCCACAGAGAAAAGGGAGGCCGCCGAGGCCAGTGCAGGGGACCATTTCTGCCAAGGCCCCCTGATGGCCTTGCACTTATCACATAGACCACCCAGCAAAGGCCTGACCCACAGTTACCTAAGTCTCGGTGGAACATGTAAGCACTTAGCTGCTGATGGGAGGGAAGACAGGAGCCTGTGGCTCAGTGTGGGTCCTGAGGGCTAGTGAGACAGGAGAGGTGCCGTGAGTGCCCTCTGGCCCTAGGCTGGGCCTATCCTGTCAGCCTGCAGGAAGGGAGGAGGAGCCCGACCCGACCCCTTCTGGCCACACAAGGCTGCCCCTCCTGCCCCTCGCTAACCAGGTTGACTCTGGAGACCTGTATGTCGAGGGAAGAGGGAGCTGCCCTCCCCTGGCCCCACCTGCCGGTGGCCCCATCACTGTGGCCGCCGGTGGTCCCTGGTGGCCGGGCTTGCAGCCAGCAAGTGCTTCACACAGCTGCCACGCACAGCAGTCAGACTCCGAGGCGGCTCCCCCGGCCAGGGGAACATTCCAGGACAGCTTGGAGTCATTAGGCGCTCTCTGCTCCCTGTTCCTGGCGAAAGCCTGCATTCAGACCCGGACCTATCCTGCTGCCTGCCTTCCTCTCACTCCCCTAAATAGCCAGCAAGCCTCCTGGGGGGAGGGGACAGGATGTTGCTCAGCCCCCCAACATTGCTTCCTTTCTCTAGATGTGTTTCACTCTTCTGCCCGTGATTCCTTCTCCCAGTTCTCAGTGTGAAATGAGCCACTATGGCCCTTGCAAGGCAATGAAAGAAAAGCTGGGTTGTGGTGTGGAGTCTGCTGTGTGACTTTGAGCAGGTCACATAACCTCTCTGGGCAGCTGTCTGTTTTGGTTGTCAGCAGGAACTCCTGGTCCCTGCCTTCCCCCCTACTCTGTGGAGGTGAGGAAAGCGTGTCTGGAAAACACTGACTTGGGAAAACATGCTTACAGAGGTTGGAACACATGTTTTCTCCGGGGGTCAGGCCTTGCTCAGCTCAGGGTACACTGAAGCATAGAACTAACCATCAGAAGCATCCAGCGAGCCAGCCTCGCTTTAAAAGTAGGGAAACTGAGGCCCAGTCAGTGACGAAGAAAGCTGGGGTCAGAAGCTGGCCTTCTTTTCACTGTATCGTCTTGTCATTTGGTGATGATGATAGGGGCACATGACTTTTGAGCATTTGTGGGCCAGACTCTAGTCTTAATCGCTTTCCGTGGGGCTTGTCCATTCATCCTTTTGAGGTAGTGTTAGTGGAGTCCAGCAGGGGTGAGACTGGAATGGTGGGTGGAGCTGTGCCAGAATCTGTTTGCTTAAACAGCATTATTTTTTCTGGGGCCAGAAACTTCTGAGGATATCTATGTTTTGCAGACATAGAAGGAAAGATTATCTTTCAGGACCTTGGGGTGTATTGGATGAGAGACAGGGTTAGAGATGTTTGCTGGGCTCCAAGGGACTCGTCCAACTTCTGGGCCCAGTGTGGTTGGAATGGGGGCAGGAAGGGGTGGACACTTCTCCCACTCCCTTCTCAGCTTGTGCTGGGGGAGGGGCCTCACAGAGCAGGATGTGAAATCTCCCACGGGGTGGGGGGCACTTATGTAGGGGGAGGCCAGTGGACCAAGGGGCGTCACCAACTCAGGTCTGACTTTGGACTCCACCCTTCACTAGCTTTGTAACCCTGGACACATGACAACATCTCTAAGCCTCAGTTTCCTTATCTGTAAAACAACCTGTGTTCAGCATTCACATTGGGAGGATTTGGAATAACCCGCCGATGCAGTGGACACTCAGCAAGCTGGGATCTACCGTGGAACCACTGAACAAAGGACAGTAGCGGGTGTGGTGGCCTCAGCCTGGGGAGGGAAACTTGATCCTGCAGAGGACGGCTGGCTAGGGGGCAGGTAGCAGGGGGCGGGACCTCTCCAGTCCCTTTAGCGCCCTCGTGGTAGAAGCTGGCGACTGCCCAGACAACTCTTGGCCAGGGGCTCTTGGGGCCCCAAACCCAGCCTAGCTTGGGCCAGACGGGCTCTGGCAGAGACCCCGTTTTCTCCTCAGAACAATGTCATTCTGCCAGCCAAGGGCAGCAAGAGGCGGGCCAGGGTGCTGACAGGGCCAGGGAGACTACCTGACTCCCCGCGCCCTGCCCTCCAGGTTTGGGTGTATCCCTCGGTATCGCTGCCAAAGGTTTTGCCAGCTGGGAAGCAGTGATACAGTTACATATCCTCCAGCGTCCTGGGCCTCTGGGAAGAGGGGCACAGCAGCTCAGGTGGCTCTACACCTTTGTCCTTGAGCTAAGGGACCCCCCACCCCTCCCCAGGTGACAGAACTGAGTCACCGTCCTCTTCTTCAGGCAAGGCCCCCAGCGCAGGGCTCTGGCCTCAGGGTCGTTCCCAAGGTGCTAAGAAACCCGCTGTTCTCCTCCACCCCCCAACTCAGAAGTTCTGAAGAAGAGAGACCCTCCCATTATGGGCACGTGTGCGTGTGCATGCGTGTGCATGAGTGTGTACTTGTGCGTGTGTGCATGGGTGGGGAGGACTGTGGAACCGAGGATCCCAGGTGAGCTGCCTCTCTCCCCCTCTCCTTCCATTTACGTGGTCCCAGAGCCAGGCGCCGTTCTGGGCACCGCAGTGACAGTGTGAGTGAGGAAGACCTCACCTCTTCCCTCAGGGAACTCACGTTCTGTGACAGCAACACCACATAAACCAACAAGGTGCTCTCAGGGAACAAGCCATGGTGGGAAGAAATCAAGAGCAGTAGGGGCCTCTGGTGGGGACGGGGTGCACACTGCCCTTCCCCGCCCCTCCTCTGCAGCAGGGAATGCAAGTGCGGTGTGGGAGCAAGGAGGCTCCGAGAACGCTCAGGGGTGGTGAGCGAGGGCTGTGTAAGTCCCTCCTGGGCCCGCTCAATGCAGCGGGACGCACCGTCCACTGCATGGGGGCAGGTGGGCGAGGCCTTGGTCCTGGCATCCCCCTGCCCCGCTCCCCCGGGTGGGGCTGGCATCCCCGTCTCTTCTGACAGCCAGAGGGGTCCCTACCCTTTCAGTTCAGAGTCTGGTAGTTTACTGCTGGGGAAAAAAAAAGGAAGAAGAAAGAAAGAGGGAAAATTCCATTTTAAACTCTTTTGACCAAAGCACAAGCTTTCTTCCTTCCTTCTTTCCACCCTCCCCTCCCTCCTTCCTTCTTTCCTTCCTTCCTTCCTTTTGTTTCTTTCTTTCTCTTTTTTCTTAAGGGTAGAAAGGCCCTGGAGAATGTGAACAAAGAATCTCCTAGCATGAATCAGGCCATCTTGTTCCCAAACCCCAGGAAGAACACGTTTTCCTGGAAGCTGGGATCTGAGCAAAGGGATGAGAGGGCTGCATGGCCAGCTGGGGCCAGTGGCTCAGGTAGGGACGTGAGCAGGGCTTGGAGTCATGGTTGGTCTGTGGGGTTCCTGGGGAGCCTCTGAAATAGCTGCCTCTTAGGTCCATATATGCTACCAGAAGAAGGGTCCAAGAGAGGCCAGAGGGGTGGGCTGAGGTCACCTGGAGCCAGGGTGCCCTGTGAGCTGATTTGCTCAAAGACAAGTCTCGAAGAGCAGAATCCTAGCCCTCCTCTGGGGAGGTCTCTCCCACCTGCAAATGACTCCATCATTTGTACATTGTTCCCCGAAGGACCCTCTTAACACTGTGCCCGCTGATGGCTTTGTTTCCTTCTGAAATGCAACCCCTAACAAGAGGCAAAGCCCCAGCCACAACCAGTCATTTACACTTTAATGTAAATCGCTCATCTGACCTTCTTCCAAGGGCAGGGTTTGGCTACGAAGAAGGGAAAGAACATGAGAATGCTGGGTTTCCAAGAAAAAGGGTGCCACTTTTACAGGGGCTAGGGGTCACCTGAGGGGGAATGAGCCAGAAAAGGCAGGGGAGGAGCAGGAGAGACCATTCTCAGACTTCATACTTTAGGATGGGGCCAACACTTCCTTGAATAAAATCAACCTTGCTTTGCAAGTTCATGCTAAACCAGAGATCAGAAAGTCTACTTTCTCATGAACAATGAGTTGTGAGAAAGGCAGAGGTAACAAGCCCGGGTACTAGGTGCAGGCCAAGTGCTCCGCCTGCGGCATTTCATATAATCCTCATAGTGCCTTTGTGAGGCCAGGATTACTTACCCCATGTGGCCAACGAGGGAGTGGAGACAACCCCTCTAAAGGCTCTTCCAGGTCTGATATTTTTGTATTCTTTCATGATGCCAGCCAGCAAGGCTCAATGGAGAACAAAACACTAAGCACTCATCCTGTGCTGTGCAACCACTAAGTGCTCAGTGCTTTACTCTGGCCTTCTAGAAGGATGGTATATCAGCTAGCTATTGCCACAATAATGCTGCATAACAAAAGAGCCCAAAACTCAATGGTTAACCACAATAACCATTTACTCCTGGGGTGGTTGACAGAGGTTCAGCTGATCTCAGCTGGGCTTGCCTTACCCTACTTCTCACTGCAGGTTTGTGGGTCAGCTGGGGAGGGTCTGTTCCTTGTGTCTCTTATCCTCCTGGGACAAGGGGGTGGGCAGGGCATTGTTCCTCTTGTGACAGCAATAGAGGTGTAAGAGGGAAGCAGAGAAACATGAAGCTCCCTAAGGAGCCAGTGCCTTTTCACTTCTGCCTGAAGCCATTGGCCAAAGTAAGTCACACGACCTCACCCAGAGTAAAGAGACAGAGAGAAGCTCTCCCCTGGGGTGAGGTTATGCCAAGGCTTGGCTGCCAAGGAACCTATCAGCCAATTCAGCATGAAAAGAATGATTCAGCTCCCTTTAACAGGGAAGTTAAACTGTTTCCCCCACTTTCTCTATTGCACTAGAACGGACTGAATGCAAATATCTCCCCTCCCTTCCTCATTTAAGGATTAAAGATTTGAGATTAAGGCCTCCCTATCTTCAAGCAAAGGAAGCCAGTTTCTCAGTCACTGGGAAGTTGAGGGTTATTAGGTGAAAGAATGGAAGAGAATAGATCTCAGACCAGAAGGGGGATTAGAGAGGGACTCCCCGAGAGTCTCAGGTTAGGCTGTGGGAAAAGTATAAATGGGGAAGGTTTGGGACCTGAGCAGGGGCAGATGGCCCACGAAGAGTCAAATGAGCTGATCTGACAAGAGACTTCGTGGAAGAGCCATGTTTGAGGGCCCAGGAGCCACACGGGCTCTGAGTTGCCACCTGCCAACCCAAGAGCGAGAAATTCCCATCACAGGTGCACAGGCCAACACTAGTTGGCACGTGACTTCACTTCATCCTTATGAACCAATCATCAGGCCAGAGAGGAACCACCGCCCTGGCCACTGGACCTTGTTGAGCGCCCATCTGATGACTCTGTGAGAAAATTCCCATCACCCACCCCTGGGTACCCATGAACAGTTGCCCCATCATCTTGGGGGTCTAGAATAAGAGTACAAATAGTGTCCCACATACCATACACTATAAGTTTTATCCTCACCATCTGATCCAAGCTGGGAAACTTCTGTCCACAAGGTGTCTCCCCCTGACCCAGCCCCAATCTCCACCCACAGGGCAAACCCAGAAAGGCAAAGGCACAACCCTTGCCTACCTGGAGCCACCCAGGTGAGGAAACTAGCCTGTATTCAGGAAGAATTTTTTTTTTTTTAAATCCACTTCAAAAAGAACATCTCATTAGAGCAACAATAGACCTTTCACAAGACCTTCCATCAATCACCAGCGTACCAGTGAACCAGCATTAATAGAAGCATCCAGAATGTATGAAGACGGGAAAATGACTATGCATTGAGTGAGATCAGGCCCGTTTACCCTTCACCTACTCAACATCTACCATGTGCCAGGCCCTGTGACAGGCGCCCAGGAGACAATGTTGAATGAGACATGGTTTCTGCTCTTGAGGATCTCCCAACCTTAAAAGAAAGATCTGGGGAGGATTGGTGGGAGAGAAGGGACTTCATATACATTTTAAAGAATAGGAAAAACGGGGGTAGACGGAGGAGGAGGTGGATGATTTTCAGGCAGAAGAAAGCAATCCCTGGAAGGAGACAGGGTCTTCCTTCCACAGGAAATTTGGCTTGTAAGGGTTCCACAGGAGAGGGTGAGGGTAGTCGAAAGGAGTGACTGTCTAATGGTGGAATTTTGATAAGCATAGCACCTGGGGGAGAAGGGATTATCAGACATCCACATCTGTAGTCACCCCCTTCATGGATGGTCAAGGCCCATTCTGATTATAATGGCCTAGAAAAGTTTTCCAGCAGTTTCTCATACCCACGCCATGCTCTTTTCACATTTTCTCTTACTAAGCCATGATTCTTTGCTTCTGGAAACATGTAAATACCCCTTCTGAGAGAAGTGCTGTGGAAACCTCACCACAAATACACTGCTGTCCCTGATTGTACTAATTGAAGGAAAGCGCTGGTGGAAGAATGAGTTTAAGGAAACAGAGTTTTATTATTTTAAAATTAATACACTTACTTGAGTGAGGTAACCACTATGCATTCCACAGAGATGGTCTGTAGGGGACCTGCTATAAGGGATTTATTGGGTGATCCATTCAATCATTAAACATTTATTGCACAGCCACCATGGGCCAGAGGCTGGGGATTCAAGGCTAAGTAAGTCTCAGTGTCTGCCCTCCAGGAGCTCAGTCTGGAGCGGGGGACAGACACATAACCATAAAGCAGAGTGGTAGGTGTGGCGAGAGTGATGTGTACAAAGATTACTGGAGCACAGAAAAGAGCAACCGTACAAGAGTGGAGGTTGGGGTCACCAGGGAAGACTTCTAGAGGGAAGAAAAGGGGGCCTCCTACTTGGGTAGCATGAATAGATGCCTGCAGGGGAAAAGCTGGAGGATGAGGCAGAGCCATCAGGGGGCATCTCAGGTAGGGCACAGTATGCACAAAGGCTCACAGGGGAGAAAAGCAGGATGACTAGAGTAATCGACCACAGATTGGTGTTGCTAGGATGTAACATGGAGATGGGGGGTAGCAAGAGTTGCTACCTGTCATCAGCAGAGGCCAGACCTTTGAGGCCTAAAAGCCTTGGTAAGGGTTTGGACTTCATCATATAAACAAGGGTCGGGGGGACATAAAAAAAGTTCTGAGTAGGGAAATGATACAAATAAATCTGTGTTTCAGAAAAAAAAAAAAAAAAAGGAGCAGTGTAGAGGATGCATTGGTGGTAGCAGGGGGATCAGCTGGGACAGACTGGGAGAGAGAGATGGCAGGGCCTCTCCCTGGTAGCAGGAGGAGGGATGGAGAGGAGGGGTTGTATTTGGGAAAAGCTTAGGAGGCAGAATTAGTAGGACCTGGTGATTTATGGATATAAAGAGAAGCAGGAGAAGGAAAATTGTGGAATGACAGCTAGGTTTACAGCTTGGGTTATAAAGTACACGGTGGTACCTTCAGCTGAGATTGAGAATTCTGAGGGAAAGGAGTTTAGAAGGGGAAAAAACAGGAACAATTTTTGATGTTGAGTTGGAGGAACTTGTGGGTGGGACGTCAGGGAGAGACCAGCAGTTAGGTGGATATTTGAGTTTGCCCCTGTGGAGGCAGAGATCTGAGAGACATGAGCATTAGAAACCACAGAGTGGGGTGGGATCATTCATGTGCTCATCAGGATGCTCCAGGCTTCAAGGAACAGAACATACACTTAAAAGTGGCTAAAACCAATGAAGGCATTTATTTATTTCACTTAATAAGTTTGGAGGTAGGTCCTGGGCTGCTTCTCAATATGTCATCAAGGACCCAGATCTTTATATATTTTAGCTCTGCCACCTCTGTCCGTCCATAACTATGTCCTGCAGTAACGTGAAGACAGACGAGGGTCCTAAAGGACTTGGAACCCAGGGGAAGGTGGGTAGAAAACAATTGATTAATAGATGTGATGCCTGCCTTTGGCTGTGTTTGGAAAGAGATAAGAAAGGGATAGGCTCAGGGAAGAACTGGCTGGTTGACAAGCAGGAATGAGAGGGAATTAAATGTCTGCTAATTAGTACTTATGGGGTTGGGAGAGGCAACTGCTTTTTTTTTTTTTTTTTTTTTGGCGGTACGTGGGCCTCTCACTGTTGTGGCCTCTCCCGTTGCGGAGCACAGGCTCTGGACGTGCAGGTTCAGCGGCCATGGCTCACGGGCCCAGCCGCTCCACGGCATGTGGGATCCTCCCAGACTGGGGCACGAACCCGCGTCCCCTGCATTGGCACTGCGCCACCAGGGAAGCCCCTGAGGCAACTGCTTCTTAACCCTAAACAGTAAAAGGTAAAGTTTAAAAATGCTTTCAGTGAGAAAGGCTGATGAAAACTTACCCTGTGTGGACTTCTGCTTTGGGCTATGATGGAGTTACAGATACTAGACTAGCCCCCACCTACCATAAACAAATAGAAAGGTGGGTAACTTACATGAAACATCTGTTTTCAGACATTGGGTAACCAGCAGAAGAAGACTGTGTTCCCTGAGGGAAGAAAAATAAGATTAACTCTATGATCAACCTGACTTTCTGCCTAGAGGCATTTACCAGACCATGGCCCTGGGAAGGGGGACCCAAGCAGAGCACAGAAATCTCACTGTTTTGAGGAGACACAGATCAGAATTCAGAAAACTAATGCAGCTGGAATTTGCAAAGTAGAATAGTGGAGAAGAGGGAGCTATTCAGAGAAAGAGCTTCAGAAAATCACATAGGAGCCTTTGGCTTTTGAGTCTTTGGCTAAATTCAGTAAGTCCCCTACATAAAAACCTTCAAGTTGCAAACTTTCAAAGATGCGGATGTGTGTGCCAGCCCCTGTGTGCCAGCTGTTGTACCGTTCTACTGTACTTGTCAAGGCACTGTACTGTAAGATTAAAAATGTATTATTTTTTTGTGATTTTTTTTTTAATGTACTTATCATTTGTGTGAAAAGTGTTATAAACCTACTGCAGTACAGTACTATATAGCCGACTGTGTTAGGTAAGGTAACTAGGCTAACTTTGTTGGACTTAACAAACAAATTGGATTTACAAATGAGCTCTCAGAATGGAACTCGTTCGTGTGTAGGGGACTTACTGTAGTAAGTGTGTATGTGTATGATGGGGCTCCATGAGGTTGGACAAGTAACAAATACTGGAGAAAGAATAATTACTGGGGAGCTGTAAACTGAACGACCCTCTGAGCTGAAACAGTTGGGAGATGTTCAAGTTCAGGCTAACCAAGGTGGAGAGACTGTTGAACACCCAGAGTATTTAGTGGAAACTTCAGAAAGGCCACACCTTAGGAGTAGAGCTAGACTAGTCTACTAACTACTAGCTAAACTAGTCTACTAAACTAGCCCTGGGGTAAAAGCTGTTATAAATCTATCCTAACAAAGCAGAAAGACAAGCCTTGAAAGATCAAGCTCATCTCCAGGTTATTTGCCAGAACAAAACTTAACACTCTTTAAAGAACCGATAACAAAAGTCAGTGCTCAATAAGATAATATTCAAAATGTCTGTCTTCTAGTCAGAGATCGCTGGATATGAGAAGCAAAAAACGACACTCATAACCAAGAGGAAAAATAATCAATCAATAGAAACTGATTCAGACACGGGACACATGTGATGGAATTAGCAGACAAGAATTTTAAACAGCTATTATAAATAGATTCAAGCATTTAAAGGAAAATATTAATATAAGGAGGAAAGAAATGGAACATTTTTTTTGAAAAGCACCAAATGGAGCTTTAGAACTGAAAAATACAGCACGAAAGTTAACTTTATGTGTCAACTTGACTCGTCCATGTGATGATCACAAATCTGGTTAAACATTATTTCTGGATATGTCTGTGAGGGTGTCTCCAGAAGAGATTAGTATTTGAATTGGTGAAATGAGTAAAACAGATCACCCTCCCCAGTGTGGGTGGGAATCATCCAGCCCACTGAGAGCCCAAATACATAGAACAAAGAGACAAAAAAGGTTGAATTCTCTCTTTGCACTAGACTGCCGAGCTAAGACAGCAGTCTTTGCCTGCCTGGGAACTTAGAGCATCAGTGCTGCTGGCTCTCAGGCCACTGGTTCTCCCCAGCTTGCAGATGGCAGATCATAACCTTCTCAGCCTCTGTAATTGTGTGAGCCAATTCCTTAAAATAAATCTCATGATAGATAGATAGATACATAGATGCCTAGATAGATACATAGATACCTAGATAGATATATAGATAGATAGGGATATATCCTATTGGTTCTGTTTC
The DNA here is from genome assembly GCF_005190385.1 of Monodon monoceros. Taxonomy (NCBI): domain Eukaryota; kingdom Metazoa; phylum Chordata; class Mammalia; order Artiodactyla; family Monodontidae; genus Monodon; species Monodon monoceros. The sequence goes on from NW_021703781.1 coordinate 20,369,427, forward strand.
TGTGGTGAATCCTGACTAATACATGTAGTATAGGAAACAAAAATTTCACTGGATAGGCTAAATAGCAAATTAGACATGACAGAAAAAAAAAAAGATCAGTGAACTTGAAGACAGGATAAACTGAAGCACAAAGAGAGAAAAAGCATTAACAGAGCTTCAGTGACTTGTTGGACAATTGGTCTTACATACCTGTAATTAGAGTCCCAGGAGAAGAGTAGAGAAGGTGTGTGTATTTGAAAAAAAATGACCAAACATTTTCCAAATTTGATGAAAAATATAAATCCATATATCCAAGAAACTCCATGACTTTCAATCAGGATAAACACAAAGAAAACCACACCAAGGCACATCACAACCAAATTGCTGAAAACCAATGTGAAACAAAAAAAAAGAAACCCTTAAATTCAGGCCCAGAAAAATCTTAGCCTGTGGTGAGGATCAAATTGATGACATGGCTGTCATACCCATTGTCGACAACTCTGAATGAACTAAGAGGTGAATCTTTTCAAATGGACAAACTGACTCAGGGAACAGAGACTTGAAGGGGTGCTCTCCCATCTAAGCCTGAGAGGACCAACTTAACTGTGATTAATTACCCCAAAACTTAGTGTCGTAGAGGGAGTGGAGGCCAATGGGAATAAGAGAGGAAAGAAATTCAGCAAATTTAAAATGTATATCTAAAATAAAAACTATAAATGAATGTGGCTATTGGTAAATAGAGTTGTCTAGAATCAAATAGATAAGAAGACTGCTATGTCTTTGAGTTGTACTGTCAAACTCATCACAATTCTGGACTGAAAAGCCTTGTGACTGTCCAAGTTTTAATTCTTGGGAGTGCAAAATTCTACAGGCAGGAAACAGGCTGAGAAAACTGCTCATCCCCCAAGGAGGGCATATTCTCCAGTGCTCACTGTAGATGTGACTGAGGAGGATAATGGGGTGGGAGATGGAATGCACTTCTCGGAACAGCAGATGTTATTGCCCCAAGAATCACGCTTCACACAAGACATGTAAAAGCTGGAAGGCAAAAGGAGAGTTTCTCACTAATCTCCTTCTCTTTATCAGGGAGAGAAATCTTTCACAGAACACCCAACAGACTACTCCTCAGGTCCCATGGGCCAGGATTGGATCTTGTGCCCAAATTCTAGCTGCAAGGGAGGCTGGTGTCTGGTATTTTGAGCCCCAATTATGGGAGATGGAGTCTACCAGCAGGGGAGAAATAGGGCTTGTGGGAAGACTATTGGATAGGCAACCCATAGTGTTTGCCCCATCCCAGGAGCACCAAGAGTGAGAAACAAGGTCATAACAGTGGGGTCCTGGGGACAACTAACGTTTCATGGAGCTCCATATACGTGGTCAAAGAAAGAGAGTCTTAGTTTCTGAGGAACAAGTTGCCCCAAAACTTAGTAGCTTAAAGCAAGAAACATTTATGTTCTCACAATTTCTGAGGGGCAGAAACCTGAGAACAGCTTATCTGGGTAGTTCTGGCTTAAGATCTCTCAAGAGGTTGCAACCAAGCTGTTGGCCGAGGCTGTGTTACCTAAAACCTTGATTTGGGCTGGAGGATCCACTTCCACAAAGGCTTACTCATAGGGCTATTGGTTGAAGTCCTCAGTTCCTCACTGGCTATCATCTGGAAACCTCAGTTCCTTACCCAGTGGGCCTCTCCTTGGTTAGCCTGAGGGTCCTTAATATATGGCAGCTGGCTTCTCCTAAAGTAAGTGGTCCAAGAGAGAGAATGAGAGGAAGACCAACATGGAAGCCACGCTGCCTGATAACCTAATCTCAGAAGTGATATGCCATCACTTCGGCTATATTCTATTGGCCACACTGTCCAACCCTGGTACAATGTGGGAAGTGATTATGTAACGTGAACTCCAGGAGGTGAGAATCTTTGGGGGCCATCTTGGAGACTGGCCACCACAGAGCCCTTGAAGGAGACAGAGAAGAAGACACCAAAAGAGATGGGTTGATATCACAGAGACCAACAGAGAGAGTTCCAGAAGAGAAGCGTTTAATAGTTTTCAAGACAACAGTGAGAACCAGTAGCTAAGGACTGAGAAATGTCCATTGGATTTGTCAGTCAGGGTCAGTAAGAACATTAAGAGCAGCTTCAGTTGACCAGTTTGCAGTGGACTGAGGTTTAAGTGGGTGGTGAGCCATTGGAAAACAGCAAGTGTGGACAGCTTTTTTGAGAAGATTGGATGAGAAGGAGGGGAGATTTGGACAGAAGCTAGAGGAGGACACGGAGGATTTCATTTTGGGGAATATAAGGGGCCTGAGTAGAGTTTTAGGCAGAGGAGAAGTAGCCAGTGGACCGGAAGAGGTGACAATCCAGGAGAGGACAGTATGACGGATGGGGTAGCCTCTTGGAGGAGGCAGGAGAATTAGAGGTCAAAGACACAGGTGGGATGCTTGCCTTTAAACAGAGAGACACCTCATCCTCTGAGGCTTCAGTGAGGGATGCAGGACGTCTGACTAGTGCAAGACCTGAGGGTGAGGATGCCTGGGAATTGAGAACTCGTAGCTGATGGCCTCAGGTACGAGGCAAGGTCACAGAGAGCAGAGAGTGAACAATGATGTCAGTTACCATGGTGATTGCTTACAGATGCAGAAAGGCTCGGAAACAGTCTGTTCTCATAGACAGGGCAAGCCCTTCCCTTGTAATCTAATTTCACTTTCTATCTCTCAGCAAACTCATTTTTCATAGTCGGTGATGTCTTCAGATAGCACCTGTCTGAGTTACCACAAGGTATGGATTAGTGGGGGTTGAAATGTACGAGGGTGGGAGATACCATAACTCAGTGGGTGTGGAGAATCATGACATCTAGGCAGGGCAGGAACCTCCAAGGTCTCATTGAACGTTCCATGCAAAGGTCTGTCTTACCATCAAGGGTTTGTCCATCCTCTGCTTGATCGTCCATCCTCTGCCTGATCACTCACTACCTCTAGGGAGAGTCTTTCCATTTTCAATCCAATCCTTAGGTCTTTTCCTTCAGCAGAGCTGAAGTCTGACTCCCTGTGTCCCTCAGGTCCTACAGGAAGTCCCAGATCATGTCCTTCTCCCACCTGACAGCCTTCAGAGATGCTTCTCCTCTAGAATAAATCTTCCCTGTTTCTTCACCCTCCCTCATATAGCAGGATTTTCTGACCCCTCCTCAGAGCCACCTTCTCCTCCAGATTTCCTTCAAGAAAACAATGGTCCTCAAGATTCAGCTGTGACCTGGCCCCGTGGCTTTCTTCTGAGCGCCCAAAGTACTTAGATGAATGCCAGCAACTCACAACCACCTAATGCTTATGGGTGATTGCTGGAAACTTCTCCAGTTCTTTCTCTCCCAGGATGGTTCGGTCAGACTGGTGGTCTTTTAAGTTTTCTCACCATCCCTAAGCATGATCGAATCCCGCATTTTGGCCTGGAGAAAGAGGTTCCAGATTCTCATTTTGGATCTGTGACTAGTGTGGCGTTATCTTTATAGGTCACTTAAACCTCTCTGAATTTCAGGGGAGCCTTGACAACACCTCAGGTTAGTGTTTTGAAATATTAACTAATGTTTTACTTCTCTGGTATTTCCCCCTTCCATACTTTGCTCCTTTGCTCTCACCCGCACCCAAATTCTGTCCTGTGCTGTTGTCTCAGGGGAGGACTGTGGTCTCGGAAGGCAGGGAAGGGAGTCTCCTGGTTTTGAGTGGAAAATTCTTGGTCCATGAGGCAGCATAAAGGGCTCACACCAGCAAAATTCAGAAGAAAACTTGAGCAATGATTCCACTCCTCAGATTTGCAGAAAGTTCCCCCACACCAGGATGGCCCCAAAGAACAGGAATGACCCAAGAGTGGCACGGAACCAGATGAGAGAGAGAGACCGGCAAGGGTCTTGCAAGGGGACAAAGGCCATCTCCACAGCAACTTGAGGGACCAATGAACAAGGACAGGCATAGTGATGGACATCACAAATGACAGTGAAGACCAGATGCCTGGATACCACTTAAGCTTCTGGGAAATTAAAAAGGAGAGGACTCCAAATTGGCTGGGATTATACCGCTACTACTGTGGCAGAATAAGGCCTTGAAATAGAAACAGAGTAGCAAAGACTGGGGACGGTTCTGTTTCTGTCATTCCTGAGATGGTGGGCTGGAATTCCACTCCCCGCACACCCCTGAGCAAAGGAGCGAGTCACCCACTCTAAGAAGTTCCAATATTTTTATCTTTCCTAAATGAAGCACAGAGGGGTTGAATGGTGGTTCCAAACCACAGAGCAGTAAATATTCAGTGTCTATGCTTCCAGATAGAGCTCCTGTATCTGCTCCCCCGCTCTTCCCCACCTCTCTCCTTCCTGGCCCATATCTTCATTTAGCCCATGCTCCCATCCTCCACCATCATCACCTCTTTGGGAAACTGACTCATTCCTCTGCTCTTCTCAAATCCTTTGCACTCAAAAACCAAACCCTTACAACGTGGAAATGGCAACAACCAGCGGCTCATGATCTAATGCAGCCAATTCGCGACAGGTAAAGTTTGCAGCTATAGTTTGTGCCATTGGGTTCTCATGTAGGAGGTGATTTAGAAACCACCATGATGCCGTAAGACATAATTTTTTTTTTTTAATATTTATTTATTGCTGCATTGGGTCTTTGTTGCTGCACGCGGGCTTTCTCTAGTTGCGGTGAGTGGGGGCTACTCTTGGTTGCGGTGCATGGGCTTCTCATTGCAGTGGCTTCTCTTGTTGCGGAGCATGGGTTCTAGGTGCGCGGGCTTCAGTAGTTGTGGCACGCGGGCTTAGTTGCTCTGCGGCATGTGGGATATTCCTGGACCAGGGCTTGAACTCGTGTCCCCTGCGTTGGCAGGCGGATTCTTAACCACTGCGCCACCAGGGAAGCCCAAGACGTAATTCTTGGCTTTGCTTTGAGCTTGTCAGATTGGCTCAAAGAAAGGAAAGTCCTGGCCAAAAAAGCAAGAAGTTAGTTAAGAGGGAAGGCCGTAATGTGACCATGAAGGCTCAGTTCCTACAGTTAATCCATTAGATACGATGTTTTCGTAAACCCCAATGAGCTTTAGATGCAGAGACATGGCCTAAGGAAGGCAGCAGCAAAGATGAACATGTGGCCTTGTATCATTCTAAGTCTCTCTCCACTCTTCCCTGGGCCCAGAAAGCCTCCCTTCTCTCTCTGGAGTCGGGTTCCCCCACTGCTGAAGGGTAAGCACCAAGGCAGGCCCAGTGAGTCCTGTCATGCCTGTCTCCCCCTGCCCCCTGCCTTCTCCTGCACATTCTCAAAACACAGGGCTCCAGCTCTCACTTGCCCTTATTTCTTTTAGCCTGTATAATAGCCTGCCTTTTCACATCCTACCTCTCCCAACTGAGTTCTTTGAGGAGCAAGGGTTGCATCTAATTCACATCAGTGCTTACTGAAGGCCCAGCCGAACCCAGGCCTTGCAGGAGAAGATGCCCGGTGGTATCTACTGAATTGGACAAAATCAATCTACACAGTGGGAGAGTTGACACACGGTCCCACGAGTTATGGGATTCTGTTGACTTGAATTCCACAAGAAGAACGTCTCAATCGGGTTGAACTTAGCTGCCTGGGACAGGCGGGCAGAGTATGGATGTGGAATGAAAAATACGTGGCAAAGCTCTTCAGATTATTTAGCCATTTGAGGAAAGGCATGAGTGGGAGTTTGCAGCAAAGCCATGCACGATCTCTTGGGAAACATTCCCACCAGCCAGGCTTCATTTCCCTGGGGAGTGACCTGTAGGCCTCCTGTGATGCCTCTGTAAGGGTGCCTTTCTCTTCTCCCTTTGGAGCACCTCTTTCTCCAGCATTTCACAGTAATGATCACAGTAATGATGGCCTGACACTGTGACTTGGACCCACTGTAGACAAATGTTTTTTCTTCTTAACAGGCCCCATGTTTCGACACCCCGGAGCAGAAGCATTTGACACGGAAATAGTGTCCTCGTTGAAAGCCTGGGTTCTGCTCAAGGTGGATCAGGAGCTTTTAGTCCACGGTGAGTGGGGCTGGGGCTAAGTCAAACACATACTCTGTTAGGACACATCGGGGTGCCAGTGACAGAAAACCCATTTCACTGAGCTTGAACAAAAAGAGAATTATTAGGACATGTTCCTGAAAAATCCAACATAGCTCTGGCTTCAGGTGCAGCATGTTCCAGGGTTTCAGATTGTCACTAGGAAGCAGTCTTGGTCCATTTCTCAGTCCTATTCTTTTCTGATTGTCTTCATAATCAGGCTCCAACTTGTGGTTAGATGGCCATTGTCAGCTCCAGGCTACACTCTCCCAGACTCAAACTCAGCAGAAAAGAGGAGCTTTTCCTCCCCTAATTATGGAAAACAATGTTTTGACCTGGCTGTCATTGGCACAGATTGGGTCATGTGTCTATCCCTGAACCAATCACTGAAGCCAAGAGGGTGCAACTGCACTGATTGGCTAATCCTGGATCACATGGTCAACCTACGTTGCATGGTCCCATTCAAAATCACATGGACACAGAGTGAAAAGGACAAATTGTTCCCCCAAGGAAATCTGGGGTGCTGGTTCCATGAGGAGCATAAGGAGATCATAAGATGTAACAGAAACAAGTATCCAGCACACAACTAAAGAGAAAACCACATTATCAGCAGCCCATAATCCATTCTACATGGGTGTGCAGTTAGGGTCCTAGAAACACCTACATCTACATGAGGAATCACAAAACTTCTTGTGCTATTAAAATATTTAAATGTGTTTTTACTGATAAAGAGGTTATGGGGTCCACAGCACCATGAACCATGTGGACATTTATTGGTTGCCTCCCAGGACCTGGTTGCGCTTCCCCATAACCCTGTTTTTTTGTTTGTTTGTTTTGTTTTTGCGGTACGCGGGCCTCTCACTGTTGTGGCCTCTCCCGTTGCGGAGCACAGGCTCCGGACGTGCAGGCTCAGCGGCCATGGCTCACAGGCCCAGCCGCTCCGCGGCATGTGGGATCTTCCCGGACTGGGGCACGAACCTGTGTCCCCTGCATCGGCAGGCGGACTCTCAACCACTGTGCCACCAGGGAAGCCTCATAACCCTGTTTTTTGTGTGAGGATAATGATTCAGGAGGGTGGACCCTACACTCACTCCACGCCAGGGGTGAAACTAGTTAGCGCATTCCCTCCTCCTTCCCACCGGGATTGGTCCAGAGTGAGCACATGACCCGAGCCAGTCCAATTAGAATGAACCTCATTACCAGGACTTTTGCTGGCAATGCTAGGGTAAGATGCTCTTTCTCTTTGACAGGATATAAACGAGAAAGGATGTAGCGCTGGGAACTGTGGGCAGCCATCTTGGGACCACAAAGGACGTGAGGCTGAGGGTGTCATAGCAGAAGAAGCAGGGGTGGGGGATGGAGGGAGGGAGGGAGAGAGAGAGAGAGGAATAGAAAGTGAAAGAAAGAGAGAGAGATAAAGGAAGGAGGGAGGGAGGGAAGGAAGAAAGAAACTGAGTCTTTAGTGATGCTGCAACTCTGTATCAAACATCACCTTAAGCCAGACCCGCCTATGGACTTTTCACTCAACGTGAGTCAGTACCTTCACTTTATTATTCCAGCCAGTATGAATCAGACTTTCTATTACTTGCAACCCAGAACATTCTAAACATTTTTGAGCTGCTTCCAAGTCTGGGCAGCCTGTGGAAGTGGCTGTAAACAGGCTGTCTACTCCGAGTGTCATGACAGATAAAAGGTGGAGGGTGGCTCCCCTCAGAGTGCCTCACAGACATTCCTTTAGAGATCCAGTGTTCCTGGGTATCTGGGAGTATGCTCGACATACAGAGCTCTTTTAAGGTTCTGTGGCCTGGCAAGAGGGTTAGAATTCCGTCGCTGGTCAGCTATGTGCCTGCACCTCCAGGCACCCTGTGGATGGAGCTCTGGACTCAGATGGGGGTGGAGGAGAAGGGAGGAGCTTAGATGCAACCACTGAAATGCCTGATTCTTTTAATTTTGATGAGGACCATCTTCAAAGTCTTTATTGAATTTGTCACAGTATTGTTTCTGTTTTTGGCCTTTTGGCCACAAGGCATGTGGGACCCCAGCTCTGCGACCAGGGATCGAACCCACACCCCCGACATTGGAAGGCAAAGTCCTAACCACTGGACTGCCAGGGAAGTTCCATGAAATGCCTGATTCTTGAATTTCCCTGTCTGGGTGGCCACGTAGGTGATGGCAAGGAGTCAGGTGTGTGCTTAGTTGACAGTTCAGAGAAGGACTGGTGTCTTTTCATCAAGAGTCTGCCTTCTGCAGGGTTAGCTTTTAACCTTGGTGCAGTGGATGCTGGGATGCAGCACCCAGATCCCCTCCAGGACAGAGGCACTGGTTCCCCAGCCACAGGGGCGTTGCTGCTGATGGCTCACACTTGGCTAAAGGGAACAGCGTCACCCAAGATCATACTCCCTCCCTGGGGGGTAGCCTGTATCCCAGGACTGGAGAGAGAATGGAGGCACAGAGACCAATCCTCCTTCAATTCAGGGCAACTCTGCCGGGCATCCCCACTCCCGGCTTTCCATGGGGTTGACAGAGACCCCTTACTACTGCCGTGCAATTAAACTTCTTCCTCTGCCCTGTCCCACTGCCCTGGTTCCCCAGTATACCCCCTGCACGCAAATCTCTTTCTCAAAGTCTGTCTCTTTGGGGATCCCACCCAACAAATGACACTAGGTCAGGTAGGTGGTTGTCTACGTGGTATGATATTAGAGGCCCGATCCCAATTCTTCTTTTCCTGGGTGTAATAGTTCCTGGTAATAGTGGTGGAAAGGAAATGGAGTTGAAAAGCACAGACAACGGGTTTGTGTTTTATTTAAACGCAGAATTTTTTTTCTTGTTAGAGAAGGAATATATGCTCATAGTAGGAAAATTTAGAACAGCCAAGTTAATTAATACCCATAAATCTTTCCATGAGAAGCAATGATGGTTTCTTGTGATTTGAGTTTGAAAATATGTTTTGAGTCCTTTCTATGTGCTAGGTGGTTCGTGCCCCACCCCACAAAACCCCATGCGGTAGCCTCAGTACTCCTTCCTGCAGAACAGACAAGGGAGACTCGGAGCTGTGTAGTGACTTATTGGGTTACTCAGAAGGCAAACAACAGGCAGATAAAGCTCATGGCTGCTGACTCCAGACTCAGCTTTTCTCACCACATCCCAGAACAACAGATTCATGTCAGGGCTTCTGCAGCATGTGCTTTTGACGGGGCAGAGTGGCTGGTATGGAAGAAAAGTTCCCAGGCCAGGAGTCTGAAGCCTTCCCTCTGGTCCTGGCTCTGCCTTTTACTTGCTGGGTGACCTCCGACTCGTCTTTTTACCTGGCGCCTCCTCAGCGTGGGGTTACCAACATGCAGTGTGCTGTAGATAATGGTTCGCGGGCCCCCGTGGTGCTGGCTGCCTGCAGGGGGCACCACCAAGAGGAGGGAGCGGGACTCCCCTCCCAAAGACCACATTCCCTCTGTTAACCACCCCCCTCCCCCCTTGGCCTCCCAGGGGCACTGGGATGGGTGCTCCTGAAGCCTTGGGAGCCTCCAACAAAACCAGAACCACGTCAGGGTGGAGCCCAGAGCTGGAACCTCCCACGTCTGTGTAAAAGGCTTCATTTATCTTTCTTAGTTCTCTTTGGCCAAGGGAGATGACAAGGGAATGTTTCACTTACTTTCCTTCTTTTTTCTTAAGGCAAATTTTCCATTATGGAAATGGCATGTGTTTATTTTTAGAAACCCAGCCACAGGGATCTATAACTCCTGGGGGAGGGAGGCGGCCCAGGAGACCAGTGCTGACCCTCCTGTATTAGAGGCGGATCTGGGTTTCTTTAGCCCTGGGTTCCTCCCTCCTAGGCCTCTCTCCTTGCCTTGTAGCAGAGCAGGGATCTTGCTCATGGACGAGAAGGAGAATGACAAAGAGGACTGAAGCCCAGGGATTACAGTAGCAAGAACGTTATAACCACTGGCTGACATTCGTTGAGCGCTTACTGGGTCCCAGGCACTGGGCTGTGTGCTTTATACACTGAATGCTCCCCGTAACCCTGGGAAGTAGGAATTCTCATCTGCACTTTACAAGGGAGAAAATCAAGTCTCAGAGAAGTAGTTACCAGCCCAAAGTGGTGAAGTAAGAATTACACACAGGTTTGTCTGACCCCAGCGCCACACTGACAGTCTTCTGCCTGAATCAGAAACGGAGAGCTGTGTGCTCACTACTGCAGGCAGGAGCCCTCTGTTGGGGAAAAGGAACTGAACCCCAAGGAAGAGGCAGGCGCTTCCCAGCAACCCAGCTCTCTTCAGTCAGCTCTCCCCAGCGGGGGCAGCAGGACCAGGCAGCTCCCTAAAGCAGGTGGCCTCTTCCATGGGACCCACAGCAGTTCACTTCCTCCCCATTTGGCCCCAGGTCCTGCCTCTGGAAAATGCTTTCTTGGGTAGAAGGGGGTGAAAGAGGAGGCATCCAGGGAGGGCACTGGATCGGAAGCGTTGCTGGAGGTGGGGTTCCACCCTGAGCACATTTCCCAGTGGGGTGTAACGAGTTAGGGGATGGGCCCCGGTGACCAGGCTGCCGGGCTTCCCACCCTGCCTTTCTGACGGTGTGACTTTGGGTGATTCATATAACCTCTTCTCCCTGAGTTTTCTCTTTTGTTTAATGGGGAATAGAAATACCTATGGCTGTGGTGATTTCATCATGTGAGATGAGGTATATAAAACACGTAGAACAGCCCCTGGCACACAGTCAATGCTTAACAGAAATTAGCTGCTATTATTCTCCAGAAGTAACTCATTTTCACCAAGTAGATCACGATGAATAGTCACAGATATAAACAAAGTATAAATGGTCAGACAGGAGACGCAGTGCTTTTTTACGTTTGCTGTCCCACCTCAGGTTCTTCTTGCCTGAACCCCTGGAGGCACTTGCAATGACCAAAAGGACCTGATGGGGTTGGGGACCCTGGGTCTTTCTGTTCCAGAAGGTTCCAACATGGCTCTGAAGTTCTATGGGGGTACATTCTGGGACCCTCCTCTCCAGGTTCAGCTAGGACTTATTTAGCTAAGGAAAAGGACAGCATCTGACATTCTGGAAGAGTTTGTTCTTCCTCCCACCCTTTTTTATAATCCTCTCTTGCGTCTTTTGGGCCTATGCTTCTAAGATATGTACCCAGATTAGGTTGGTAATGCCTCAGCATCTTCAGCAGCGTTATCATGATCGATCTACGTGATTACTGCCATCATCACAATATCATTTCCATCAATGTCACCATCAAATCTGAACCGTCATCACCACCACCTCCATTTTTGGCAGCACCATTGCATCACCATAACCACCTCCATCACTGATGTTGTCTTTGCCGTCTTCATTTTCATTTATCACCGTTAGGCTCCCTCTCACATGATCGTCTTTATACTTCCATGATCACCTTCTGCTCAGGGTCAGTCAGAACCCTTCGGTAGCAAGTGACAGAAACCCAAGTCAACTAGCTTAACTGGAAAGGTCAAGACCTTCCTAGGGATGATTGTTCCCAAGGGACTCAAACACCAAAAGGATGCTCCATCTCTTATCTCCGCTTCTCTCTGCTGTTCATTTAAGTTTCTTCTGTAGACAGACACCTGTCCATGTGAGCCAGGGATTTACATCCTGGCTGCTCAGTGACCCAAAAGCAAAAGAATTTTCATCTCCGAAGCTCAGATTGAAAACTCCCAGGGAAGTTCCCTGGTTGGTTCAGCTTGGTTACCTTCTGGGCCAATCACAATGGCTAGAAATGTGTGCTCTTATGATTAGCCCAGATTGGTCATGTGCCAAGCACAGACATGGCAACTGGGGGAAACGTGGCGAGCAGGTGTATAACCTAGTTTGTATCCACATTGACCTATCCCACCTAACACGACCACCCCGTCATCTCTACCACCACCTCCACCAGCACCATCACTACCATTCCTACCATCATCACTCTCGTCCTGAGGATTATAATGCGCCAAGCCCTGCACTTCACATTTGGAACCTCAACAAATTTGAATCTGATGAAGTCTCCAGCCCTTCAGGAATTTTCCATCTCTGGAAAACAAGAAAGTTGACATGTTCAAGGAGCTGGACTGCTAGTCCTTGGCCATGGGATGGAGCAAAGAGGGGAGCTGTGGGGACAGAGTCCAGCACCTCTGCAGCACTGACCCTAATCCCTGGCCAGGCCCGGCGTAGCAGCAGCCTGTGCCTAGCCCAGAGAGGGCGCCATTCCTTCAAGTGTGCAAAATTCCCGCAGCAGCCCATGGCCTGCGCCTGTAGGAGCCCTCAGCACGTCTGCCCCCCTTCTCTGGCGGGTGGGGCTTGCTTTTGGATCCAGGCCTCCTGCCCCTGCTCCATCTCCAAGCAAACATCTGTTTCCAGATGTTGTCCGAGAGCCATATAAAGCCAAAGGAAGACTCAGATTAATATATCTACAGCAGACCCAACTGTCACTGGCGAGCTGGCGTCAGGAATGGATCACTCAGGGAAAGCAAGAGCCCTCATTTCCTGATGGGACATATAGGAAAGACAAACAGGGCATTTCCCTCCCAACTTTAGAAATGACCTTAACAAAGCAACAGGCTTTAGGAAAAGGAGAAAGAAAAAGAAGGCCTTTGTAATGAAGTTTACAGGAACAAATGTTCCAGGCAGTTCTGCTTTCACAGCTACTGCTGGTGAAGGAACAAGAGGGAGCAAAGCTCTGTGGGGAGGGCAAAGCCTCCTCTGGATTTACTGGCCGTCAGCTGCAGTCCAGACACTGGGCCAAACTTGAACCTGGGGGCTGTACCATACCTGGTAGGGAAGAGACCTGGCCCAGATCCAGCGCTGCCACTAGTATGCTGTGTGACCTTGGACCACATTCTGACCTGTCTGCGCTCAGTTTCTGCGGGAGTCATATACCAGTGGAGGCTCGGGGGATTTATAAAGGTCCTTCTGAGCAAGGGGTATACTCTCCACTTCAATCCAGGAGAGCCACTCCTAAGTTGAGGCTTAGAGACAGAGCTCCGTGGTCAAGACAAAGAGTTCCACAGCGATGGGGGTGGGCAGAAGGCTGGGGACAGGAGAGCACGCAGAGATACAACACCATAACTTGCAGTTCCCAGATGCTGGTAAACAAGGATCTGCTTCAGTAAACTAATTGTGCTCTTCATTACCCATCTGTCAGCAACCAAAAACATCTGTCTCTTAACCCACAGTTGCCTGCCTTTCTGACAGCTCTTCCCCCCTGTGAGGGAGAGCTTGAGTCCTAGGCCTCTTCTCCAAGCACATGCTTGGGGCGCCCTTCCACCATCCCTAGGCTGAGGCCCAGATTCCAAGCCCTGTTTCCAGGGGCTGACAGCTCAGAGGGGCTACGTCTCACTCTCACTCCTGAAATGATTGTTCTTCCTCCAAAAAGCTGCAAATGGGGCCTTAATGGATGCATTTGCTCGAGGCTTCTGATGTCTGGCTGCAGCGTGGCCATCACCGTCATCTCTTTTGGATTTTGTGCTTTATTAGAGTCTTGCACACATGGTCTCATTTGAGTCTCTCAGCACTCCCCTGAGTAGGAATTAATATTCTCTTGCCCCAGGCAGGAGGCTGAGATCCAGAGAGGTGAAGACACTAACTGAAAGGAACACAGTTTGCAGATGGAGAGGCCAGGATTCAGCGCTTCTGGATTTCAAAGATGGTGCTTTGTTTTAGCTCAGCCTGAGTCAGCAAAATGGTTTCACCCCAAGCGCTAACCTCAATAGATTGATAATAGCTTCCTGCTTTGAGAAGCCTAAGCAGAGTGTTTTTGTGTGTGTGTTAGGAGTGGTGTTCTGTAGTTAATTAGTGATGTCTGCTGATGATGTGGGAATGGGAGTGTTGGTATGTATGCCAAACATGACCAGACCATGCCACCTGAGAAGAGAGGAATGGAAGGGACAGATGGTTAGGGCTGTTGGGGGTCAGGTGGTCACATGATGCATCCCTGGCAAGGATGTACCACAAAAGTTTGGAACTTTTGCTCTATTATCCCAGTCCCCTCCTCTGTCTGGATCTTGCCATGCTCAAGGGCCCTGCTCAGTACTCACTTCTCTACCAGGAAGCCAGCCTGCACCTTCACCCAACTCTAAGTCTCCACCTTTCTCTCCTTCTCCAAGTCCCGAGTCACTACTCATCTGCCTGTTTGTTTGGCCCTCAGTTAATTCTGCCTGGAACTGCTGTTCTCTTTCCTGTGCATATAGGTTCCTACAAAGGCCCCATGGGACTGCACGCTCTGTGAGCACCTGACACTGGGTCTTGTTCCCACCAGGAGCTCAATAGTAGGTGTGGACTGACTGAACTGATGGATCAGTGACCTGCACCATCCCTCCCCTCAGCTGCAGGAACACAGAGTTTGGGAGGAGATGTGAACTCTTGTATGGTCTTTGCTGTATGTCCCCAGTCTCTGCAGCTGTGATCATGGCAGTGATGGGCTGTGTTGAGTACCGACATGGCACTCAACATGCACTATTGCATCCAATACTCACAGCGGCCCTAGGAGATAGGAATTGTTCTCCCCATAGTTCAGATTTTAAAAGCAGGTGCAGAAGTGGTTAAGAATCCACCTGCCAATGCAGGGGACACAGGTTTGATCCCTGGTCCAGGAAGATCCCACATGCTGTGGAGCAACTAAGTCCGTGCGCCACAGCTATTGAGCCTGCGCTCTAGAGCCCACAAGCCACAACTACTGAGCCCGTGTGCCACAACTACTGAAGCCTGAGTGCCTAGAGCCCGTGCTCTGCAAAGAGAAGCCACCGCAATGAGAAGCCCGTGCACTGCAACAAAGAGTAGCCCCTGCTTGCCGTAACTAGAGAAAGCCCGCGCACAGCAACAAAGACCCAACACAGCCAAAAATAAATAAATAAAATAAAATAAAATAAAAAAAACAGGAGCAGAGAGGCTACACAATTTGCCCAAGATCACACAGTTAGTAAACAGTGGAGCCAGCACCTGAAACCACTCAGAACAGCCTCCAAGTGAGCAGAAAATGGGTTCCAGAGCTGTCCATGAAATGAGGCCAGGTAGGAGATTTGTGCCGAATTATTCCTGAACCACCTGAGACCAGAGGGATGTGAGCTATTTGGAGCCTCCAGCTGTTCCTGCAAGAGGTCATCAGGAGAAAGCTGGGAAGGGTCTGGGCAGTAGAGTGGACAGTTGGGCATGACCTTTGCTAACCACAATATTCCCCAAATCCAACTTTTTAGGGTCAAGTGATTCTATGGACAGGTCCACTAGCCCACCCTACCAGGCATTCTTCTCAGGCTGGGGTAGACAGCTACATCTGTGGATTCCATCTGGAACCAGGTTCATAGGTAGGTCCCTCCCTGACAAGAATCTGGGCTTGGCCAGGTGACTTGTTTTGGCCAACGAGACATTAGCAAGTGTCACACAAGCAGAGGCATCATAAACACTTGCCACTGGCACTTGAAATCTCCCTTTGAAAGCCAGCCACCATGCTATAAAGAAGCTCAGGATAGAGTGTGGGATGATGAGAGGCCACCTAGAGTGGCCCCATGGGGATGAGAGGCCATCTGGAATGTTCCAACCCCAGCCAAGCTCCCAGCCAAACTTCCACAACACAGCCTCACGTGTGACCTCAGCTATGTTACTTGGAACAGAAGAACCACTCCACTGAGCACTATCAACTCACAGAATTGTGAGAAATAAGAAATCACTCTGTTTAAGGAACTAAGGCTTGGGGCCATCTGTGATGCTGCTATAGATGCCTGAAATACTGTCCTGGTTACTGCACTATCTCTCCTAGGCACGGTTGGGGTCCTGACCATTCAGAAGCATGCACACGTTCTCGTATACACATCTCGACCAAAGCAGATTGTACACGGGTAGGTCAGCACCCACCCATTCTGGGCACATATACGTACGGGTGCACATCCTCATCCATGCACACGCTGGGGGTGGCTTGGAGACAGCCCAGTTGTACTGTGGGGCAGCTCTGGTCACCCACAGCATTTGCACTCCCCTGCATGTACATCCTTGTACGTGTGTGCAGAAATGTGCATGATCTCATGTACCAAAGCACAGGAGCAGAAAAAGGCAAGTACACACAGTGAGACCCTAGGTTGAGGGAGCTGGTGCGGGGGGGGGTGTCACACCCCAGCACATGTGCACACAATCATTCATGGCCTGAAACCATAAGTATCCAAACTCCTCCAAGTGAACAGGGTCCCCCAGCGTTTTCATCAGTGTAGCCTCTGCACTTGGCTCTGCTCTCTACTTAATGAGAGAGTTTGTTTTGGCCCCAGTTAACAAGGCTCCCAGGGCCTCCTGGGCAGGCTGGCCCTCCCCCGCACATCTGCAGCCCCTGCCCCTCGACACCCATCCTCAGCTCTGCAGAGTCACAGCCCGTGAGCTGATTGGCGTGGCTGTGTGGGAAGGAAGTGGGGACTCAGGAAAAGGCATTTCCAAATGTCCTATCTGCAACTCCAAGCAGGGGCCTCGGGCTGGCCCCCAAAACCCCAGTGCACTCTCCTCAGAGACACTGCATGCTACTGTCCTCTAACCTGGGGCAAACTAATTTAATCTCAGAGCCTGTACAAGGGCGAGATTGAGAGCTTGAGCCCCAGAGAATGCCTGCCTTGCTCACCTTATTTCTACTCCAGGCCTGGCCTTGGTTCATTCTCTTTGGGATCCCCATCTGGTGCAGGTCAGTACCTCCCGACACCCAGCACAGGGGCAAAGCCTCTTCAGTGGCTCCCCTTCGCCCTCAGGACAAAGTCCAAATCCTCTGTCCTCCTCAGCCCCTGCCCACCTCTTCAGCAGAAGCCCCCACCCTGTCCCTTCGCACTCCACATTTCAGCCTCAGTGAACCACTGACAATTTCCCCCAAACACCACACTCTTTCTCCCCTCCAGGCTTTTGTACAGGTAGGTTCCCCTGTTTGGCGCGCCCTCCCTGCACCCCTTTATCTGATTAACTCTGCTCATCCTTCAGGTCTCATCCCCCGAGCACCCTCTCTGTCCTGCATTGTAGCTCTTATCCCTGTCGGCCTCCACCATTAGTCTGCCTTGTTCACCACTGTGTCCCCAGCACCAGCACAGGGCCTGGCAAGTGCTCCATAAATATTTGCTGAATGGATGAATGTTTGAGTTAGGAAGACCCTTATACATCCCAGTTCTCCTTGCCTTCCGTTGCCCATCAGTTTCTAAATCTTACAAAAAAGGAAGTAGATGCCCAGGTTAATGGAGCTGAGAGAGAACCAGAACTAGAATCCATCCATCCATCCATTCATTCATTTGCTCATTCATTTGCTCATTCACTCATTCACTCATTCAAACCACCATTTCTTGGGCATCTACACTGTTCTGAGTACTGAGCATACAGAGATAAATACGGTCATCCTGATCTCCAGAAACTCATAGCCTAGGGGAGGGAAGAGACACAGGTCCCAGTTAGGACATGATTTAGCCTACACAAGACAGACTAGGATAACAGTGGCTCAAATGAAGTAAGTTACTTCACTCGTGTGAAAGTCTAGGCTTGTCTGTCACCTCAACTCCGCAAAGTCACCAGGGGCCCAGGCTCCTCCTATCTTGTTGCTCACTACATGCAGGAGTCAAAAACAGAGCTGAGAAGCAGGGCTGTGATGCCCGTGATCATAAAGCCTGGGAGAGAAATAAGGAACAGGGAGTCTGCAGTGTATGGGAGAGATTATGGTAGATCCCCAGGCCAGGCCTCCTTGGGTGAGGTTTCCCAGTTGGGGCTACTGTGTGGGAGAGTTGGACCTGTTTAGAGGACTGGGCATGGGGCAGGCAGCAGAGCAGAGAAATCCAAAAGGAAGGACATATCTGAAAGAAACTAAGCAGGTGGAATCTACGGAACGTGATCCCTATTGGATAAAGTGGGTAAGGGTGAGGGAAGAGGTGAACATCCAGCCTGAGCCTCAGGACGATGCCTATGCCACAGACCAAGGGAATGAAAGCCAGGCAGTGCCAGGGGAAGCTGACTGTGAGGTGAGGTGGTGGGGGAGGAGAGCACCGAACAGAGCTGCCAGAGGCAGCTGGAGACACGGGTGAGAAGTGCTGGGAGATGTGGGCTGTGGGTTTGCATGGGAAAGTCATCATCAGAGATGGAAACGAGCTCAGGAGGGACAAGTTCCCTCACTGTCCTGTGTGCAGTGCAGTGACCTTCTGACCTTGGACGTACATCCGAGTCCCTTGAGGAGCTTCCATAAGCAGGATGGGAACCTGGGCTTCCCTGTGCCCCTACTCCCACCACAGAGATTCTGACTCAGTAAGATGGAGTGAGGCCCTCTCTGTGGCTCTGGCTTCTTTTACTTGCAGGAGAAGAAACCCAACTCACACCGGCTTGAGCAAAAATGAGTCCTGTAATTGCAGAGTGCAGGCGTCGATGAGTTTCGGCACAGTTTGATCCAAGGGTTTAAATACTGTCTTCATGACTCAGTGTCTCCGCCTCTGCTTGCCTCCTGTGTTGGTTTCATTCTCAGGCAGGATCTTTAAGAACACAGGCAAGTTGCCCACTGCGGTAGTTGTTACTCTTTCAGAAAGCCCTTTGCAAAGAAATAGCATTCCCTTCTCAATCATTCCAGCCTGATTCTCCTTAGCCTGAACTGGGCCACATACCCATCTTGGGCCCAATCACTGTAGCCAGGGGAGATGGAGATGCTAATTGGTTAGGTTAGTTCACATACCCTAGAGCCAGGTATGGGGTCAACCCCACTAGAGCCACAGGGACTCAACTTGGAGCGATTGGCAGGATTTTAAGGTACAGAGAACAGGTGAGTGAAGGATGGACTTCACTGGCAGAGGGACCAGCGTGAGCAGATATGTGGAAGCAGAAAAACACAGAAAATACTTTAGGAACAATACAGCTTGTGTGTGCAGGGACATTTTTTCTTAGCTTTACATTCTGGCACCCAAGAGTATCTGTTTTTATCTAGGAGTAGAATCATGACCACAGATTAAAGTCAAACTCTTTGGGTTAGCACTGAAAGTCTATCTTCTTGCTACAAGCAAGAAATTCTGTTTTCTAGAGATGTTAACTCCAACATTGACAGAACATTGATCCAACATTGACAGAGAATTCCTGAGTTTCTGTGACCCCAGAGCCCCCTGGATGCCTCAGGGTTCAGGCATGTCATTTCTTTCTCTCTCTCTTTTTTTTTATAAATTTATTTTAATTATTTATTTTTGGCTGCGTTGGGTCTTCGTTGCTGCGTGCGGGCTTTCTCTAGTTGCAGCGAGCGGGGACTACTCTTCTTGTGGTGCGTGGGCTTCTCATTGCGGTGGCCTCTCTTGTTGCGGAGCACGGGCTCTAGGCACACAGGCTTCAGTAGTTGTGGCATGCAGGCTCAGTAGTTGTGGCTCGCGGGCTCTAGAGCGCAGGCTCAGGAGTTGTGGCGCACGGGCTTAGTTGCTCCGCAGCATGTGGGATCTTCCCGGACCAGGGCTCGAACCCGTGTCCCCTGCATTGGCAGGTGGACTCTTAACCACTGCGCCAGCAGGGAAGCCACCAGACATGTCACTTCTGATGCAAGGGTCAGGCTAGTACTGCTGCACCCTCCCCCTTCAGCTCCCAATCAGAGGATGCTGTAGCCCCAAATCTTTTAGGTTTCACTGCCGTAGCATTCCTGAGGGTCCCAAAGTCTTAAAAGGGAAAAGATCAGCTTGTGGAATAAGGAAGGAATGAAACTACCCTCCTAGTTTAATTCCTCCATTCCCGCTACCCTTGACGGGGGTGTGGGGGGGGATGTGAAGGTGGAGCCAAATCAAAGTCCCTGAATCCCGGGGCTTGTACCTCTCAGTGCAGAAATTCTCTGGCGTCCCCTGGTGGTCATCAACACCACTGTGTTCTCTCAAGGATTACTCTCTACAGCTCAATTGAGATATCCTTCACAGGGTAAGGAAACAGGCACGCTTACCCAATGTCCCATGTCAAGGAAATGCTAGAGCTGGAGCTGACCCAGAGCTCCTGGCCACCAGTCCTTTCCGCAGCATCACTTTCTATCCCTGTAGTCCTCCCTAGTGGCTAACTGACCTGGCAGGCAATGTTGTAACATTTATTATTTATGATATAAGTACTATGTTGCTATGTTACTCTATTAAATATGCCACACTCTGAGGTGTGCTGTGATACTGGATTATATATTAAGCCTGATCAGGTCAATATATAAAACGTGAAATTGGCAACCCTGTTATTATAAAATGGAATCACAGAAACACCCCTGTCACCCTACCCACCTCAGTTTTACATTTCAGGGACCAGCCTTTTATGCCCTACCCCGCCCCCGCACTGTTCCTGGGAAGCAGGCTTTCTCCATAAACTCTGTCCCATCACCTCATTCGCAGGAATGTCAAGAGGTGCAAGGAGATAAAGTCTCGTGGGATACAAATGTTACTTAAAATGGGAGAGGTGACAAGAGAAGAGAGGAAACTACAAAATGCCCTTCAGGCAGCGTTCTCAACTGGAGCATAGGAAATGACAGCAGGAGGGAGCAGAGGAGAGAACTGCTCACCTTTAATGGCTGTGATGTTTGGGGCAGGCTGGTCTGACAGCGGAGGGCTGGAACAGGTCTCGGGTCGATGGCAGACAAGAAGAGGAGGCATGAGGACTGGCAGGCGGCAGGACTGCCTGGCCCATTGGATACTCTGGAATAAGCCTCTGCTCAGTTTTTATTCACCTGTACCTTATGTCTTAGTCCTAAAAGAGAGACAAGGGCACCAGTTCTGCTACCCCGCTGGAGGGCTGACTTTTCACACTGGAGTAAAAATGCGGTTGGAGAAATGAGCCCCACCCAAGGCGCTGGGGCAGCTGCAGGACGTGGGAGGTATGGAGACCAAGGTGGGGCTGGTTTGGGTAGGAAGAGAGAGGATGAGACAGGACAGGGATGCCCAATGGCAGCTGAAGGGATTCAGATAGTCCTGCTCGGGAGATAAAGACACATCTAGACGCCTGACAGTAACTCAGCCGGGCTCCTTGGAGGATCCCAAAGGCTGGCTTTGCCAACTTGTTAGAAAGCAGAGTGATGCCTGGACCCATGACTTATGAGGAAAGCAAAGAGGGCCCTCAGTGTGAATTCGGAGAAGGGGAGAGAAGTGAAGCCCCAGCTCCACTCCACACCCCCTTCCTGTCTATAAATAACCCCAAGTGTCGCTTCAAAGGGGACAGGGAGCGCGGGAGAGGGGCTCCCAGGGCCGGTGGGTGGGGGCAGCGGGCGCTGCAGACCACGCCCCCCACCCCGGGCGAGTTTGCATAAATAAACAAATCCTAGCCGTCGGCCCTGCAGGAGGTGGAGGAGGAGCGGGGAGGAGGAGAAGGGAGCGGGGCGGGAGAGATTAGTTTGGGAAGTAGCACGGATTGCTCATCCGATCCGTGCAGCCGCAGCCAGTGTGTCAAGTTACAGAGGCGCCGGAATCGGCCCCAGCGCTCCTCGGCAGCGGCCACGACCCACCTCTGCCCGTGGGGCCCTCCACGTGCACCCCTTCGCCCCGGGACTGAAACTGGCTCGCCCGGGAGACGGGAGGCACCAAGAAGGACAGACGGCGCAGAACCAACTCCAGGACTCTGCAGATACCTGAAGGGAAAGACGGGGCGGAAAGGAGAGCCGGCCAGATTCCCCTAACTTTCCTGGACTTGGAACGTTCTTCGAAGTAACTTCTTCTTCTTACCTGGGTGTACCCCAATTACTGCTGGTTGTGTTTTTTCGGCTTTCCCCCTCCAGCTGCTATTTTTTCCATCCTCTTTGCCGGGAGCCAAGGATAGGGACATTTTCCAGCGACACAAGCCCTTTCCCCCTGCCCCGCAGCTTGGATCGCGCCTTTGGACAGCGGCTCTCGCCTTTATTTATTCTATTTATTTATTTATTGGTTCTCAATACGCGAGGGGATGGTAGCAGAGCGCTCCCGCAAAGCGACAGCCGCCGGTGCCCGCGGCCCTGGGGAGCTGGACACGCCCGGGACGGTGGCGCTGGCGGTGGCGCCGGCGGAGCGCTGCGCGCGGCTGCCGAGCCCGGGGTCGTGCGGGCTACTGGCGCTGGCCCTCTGCTCGCTGGCGCTCAGCCTGCTCGCCCACTTTCGGACAGCCGAGCTGCAGGCCCGGGTGCAGCGCCTGGAAGCAGACCGTGGGGAGCAGCAAATGGAGCCGGCTATTTTGGGACGAGTCAACCAACTGCTGGATGAGGTCTGTGCTCTTTGTTGCTGCCTTTTATCCCTCCCCGCGGCGCCCCCTCGCGCAGCCTCCAAACTCTGAACCAGCCAGTGCCCGTGGGCTCTTGCTCTTTCCGCCGCGCCGTGCGTCCCGGCCTCGCACCAGTTGTGTGCGGGAGGGGTGGGGGCAGGGATGGACGCCGTCCTGCAGGGTGCCAGGAAGACCCGGGCGGCTAGCGCGGGACCCGTCAGCTCCAGCCTCTGGCAGGCGTCTCCCGCGTTCCGCGGCGGAATCGCCCTAAGCGCGCGGGGCAGGTGGTGGAAGGCAAGGCGCGGAGGCGCGCAAAGGCGGCCAGGCGCCACTTCTCCCTCCCGGCACCCCGCCAGGGTGTTGAGAGAGCCGCCCAGCGCCCACGCGGTGGGACTTGAGCCCGATGGCCGGGGGCGAGGCTTGCTGGGCCCCCGCGGCCCTCCCCATCTATCCCTCGACGATCAGTGCTGCCTTTTATTGCCATGTTCCTTTGGGAAGAGAGAGGGAGTGAGTTATCCAAGGGGCTGAGGGGGACAGGGAGGCAGTCCTTGCAAGGGGTGGTGTCCTGGTCCCTGCCCAGAACGCTAGGGCCCAGGTGTTGGTCGTTCTGGTTCTGCTGTCCTTGGGCATGAATAAGCGCTTACCCTCTTGTTCTGAAGCTGGGTTTCTTGTCCCTGGTTCCCTGGAATGGTCCCCAACATTTTGTGTCGGTGTGTCTTTCTGGGAAAAGGATGCTGAGCTTTCTCCCATTTCCAAAATGTCCTTGAACCCAAGTGTATTAGAAGCCACTAGTGTCTCTTAGCCAGGGCAATCTCGGGACTTCATGGAAAGACCACAGGAAGTAGGGACATATGGTCTCATTAGTGCCACCAGAGTAAAGGCTAGGCCAGGAGACCGTGAGGCCTGGTGACTTCTGAGAATCTGGACAGCACAGGGATCCAGGGCCCGGATGAAGGGGAGGACCCACAGGTAAAGGCCACAGCAGTCTGAGAAGAACTCTTGGAACAGGCTGGCCGTGGACGGTTTCCGAGGGGAAGAGCTGGGAGGGGACCTCTGACTTAGTAGGAGGTGGTATGGAACAGTGAAAAGCAGGAGGTGGAGCCCAGCAGGCCTGGTTTTTGTCCCCACTCTGCTACTGAAGCTGTGCAACTTGGGGTAAATACCCTAACCCCTCTGAGTTCCAATCTGCCATCGAAGCGGTGGTGACGACGGCAAGCATCAGAGCCCAGCACTAACTGCAGTGGGTGCCGATGGTGCCCCAGTTCCCCACAGCCAGGCTCTTCTTGGGCGCCTCCACCAGCCAAAGGCTGCTCCTTGCCAAAGTAGCTCTCCAGGGTGATCACGGAGAGCGAGGTCAGAGGGCCAGAGCAGACAGGGTGGTCATAGGACAAGTTTACTGATGCCAGAGGTGCACCCATGACTGCTACTTTCAGCTCATTCCCATGTCCCACCGGGCCTCAGGGAAGCTGGAGGGCTCTGTCGGGCCACCCAAGGTCCCCCGGGACTCCGAGGGAAGCCTCTGCACTCAGCAGTGCCGGCACGCGGCCTTTGCCGGCTAGTTGACAGTGCACGTGGGACTGCTGGGTGGTGGGGAGGGTGTCAGGACAGTGAGGGCTGCCCCAGGGATCCCTGGGGCCCTGGCTGCTGAAGGACAAACATCTGACCCTGGATGTTCCGCTCAGTTCCTCTCTGCATCCTCTCCCCTTCCTGGCCCCTCCTGCTGGCCAGGGCATGCCCAGCCCTTTCCCAGATCTTGGCTTCCTCTGCTTAAGACTTAGCCAGGCCAAGCATCATACTCTCAGGGCCTTGGGGCTGACAGTGTTATTATTATCTGCCAGGCTGAGTCCTCCTCTCCAAATTCCAACTGACTTCTAGACCCCCATTTTACAGATGGGGAAACTAAGGCCCAGAGAGGGGCAGTAGGTTACCCAGAGTCATGTGGCAAGATCCAGGACTGGAACCTAAGCTTCCAGTGACCCTGCCTCCAGTGCCCTCCCCACTCTGCCCGCCACCTTCCTTTGTTCATCCTCATCCACTCATTCGGCAATTGAACCTGAGAGCCAGCTGTGGGTCAGGCATTGTGGGGGCACACTTCTGCCCTTTGGAACTTACAGGCAAATAGGACACAGAGAAGAGAATGGGCAGTGACCATGTCGTGTGAAAAAAGCTACGATAATGGAAGCAGAGGAGATCTGGGGAATGGATTACGATGCAGCTACCCGATGGCAGGGGCTTCCTGGGAAAGTGATTTTCAAGTGAAGACTTAAAGGGTGAATAGGAGTTCTCCAGGCAAATGGGGATGAGTACAGGGCAAAGGGAACAACTTCTGAAAGCCAGAGGGAGGGGTTTGCCTTGGGGAACTGAGTGGTGGAAGATATGGCTGGAGAGAGACAGGCAGCCTAGGTCAAGAGGGGCCTTAGAGACAGTTCATTCTTTGTAAGAGCACTGGAGAGCCGTGGAAGGGTCTTGAGGAAGGCAACGATGTACACAGAATGAGTGGAAGAGCAGGGCAGAGCAGGGGGGCCAAACGAGAGGCTAGTGCAGCCAGAGGGGACTGTGACCTGGTCAGGGGCACTAGTGGAGACAGGGGAATGAATGGAAATGGCAGCCACAGTGGTGGGACCTGAGATCAGTAGCAGAGGGCGTTGGGACCAGAGGGAGGGAGCGGTCCTGTGGGTAGAGGGGGCAGGTGGTCTAGTCTGTATGGTGATGACCCCAGGAGGCCTCCCCTGGACGGGGCCTGCAGTCCAGTGGCTCCGGAAGGGACACTCTAAGGTCTGCCCTGTCCAGTACGGTAACCATTAGTCACTCATTATATTTAAATTAAATAAAATCTAAAATGTAGTTACTTGGTCACATTAGCCATCTTTCAAAGGTACCTGTAGCTAGTGGCCACCAGATAGACAGCGCAGCCATAGAACATGCACGTCACCGCAGAAAGGTCTACGGGATGACGCCGTGCTAGGAGCAGGCAGCTTCTGGGCCATCAAAGGTGTTCAGGAGCAACTGGAGGCCCTTCCTCCACCCTTTCCTTTCCTAGGTCTGTTCTCCCAGATCAGAGCAAAGGGCAAAGGTGAGGAAGGGTGAGGAGAGAAGTGAGAACTGGGTCCAGTGGAAACCCCCGGGTGAGAAGGCCTGGCAGAGGAGAGAGAGGGAATGCTTTTGTTGCAGAATGATTCTGTGAAATGGACATGCAGAGGGTTCGTGCCTGCGAGGGGCACAAAGGCACCCCATGTGCCAGGATTCCAGCTGGGCTTTGCCAGCCATGTGGCCTTAGGTAAGCTGTGCCCTGCACCTGCACCTCAGATTCCTTCTCTGTAAAGGTCTGGAGAGCTCCTGGGGACCCGGGGCAGGCAGTGCATCCCGGAGCAGGTGAGCCCGGGGCCACTCCCTGAAGGATGGAGGCAGGGCATCGGGCAGAGCGATCCTGGGGAGGCACACAGCCTGGGCAAAGGCCTGGAGGCAGGAATCCAGGGGCACATGCACACCACTCATCCCAGTGGGGAAAGCAGCATGCTGGGGGCAGAGGCTGTGACTGTGAGACAGGAGGAAGAGGGAGCTGGCAGGCCAGGCTGAGGGTACCCAGTAGGGAGAAGAGGCTGGAATGAGGTGAGCTGGGGCTGATGTGAGCACAGGCCCAGATCTGAGTGGCTAAGCCACTGGGAGGGGTGGGTCAGGGCCAGGAGAGGAGCATGGGGGCAGGAAGCCAGCTCAGGGGAGCTGGGAGTGTGGCTTCCAGGCCTCAGCTCCAGCTGTTCCCCCATCAGCGCCTCTCTCCTGGTCTGGGACCCTTAATGAGCGCTCCAGCTGCCTGCTACTTGATTTGCTTGCTGTAAAAAAAGAAACTGGAATGGCCCAAATGGAGGAAATCAGATGTCACCTAGGGCTGGGCAGACGGTGTGCGGTGATAGAGAAGAGGGTGGAATTTAAACTTGCCAGATCCATTTTGCAGGCCAAGGGGGAGCAAGGGGTGTCAGCAGCCTCCTTCAGGGTGGACGTTGAGGGATGCCAGGCAGACTCCCCATCCCCAACAGCAAGAGTAACAGCAGCTGTAATAGGAGTGTCCCGCATTTATAGGGTATGTACAATGGCCCAGTGCTACATGTATTATCTCTCTCACTCCTCACGACTTCCCTAAGGATTGATACTCTCATTACCCCATTTTATAGCTGAGAAAACTGATGTCACTGGACCTCCATCTCACTATCTGTGATCCAGTCCTTTGGGTGTTGAGGGCATTTTCCACCCCAAGAAACCCCTGGGCGAGGAAGTGGTTGAAACTTCCAAGCTAAAATGTTGAGGGAACCCCAGGCAGACTCCCTCATCCCTAAAAATAACAATAGCAACCATTGTAACGGGAATGTTTTACATTTATAGAGTGTGTACAGGAGCCCCTTACTGCGCTCTTTCCAGGAGCATTTGGAGGAGGGATCAGAGCAGTGGCTGAGAGATTGGGGCTCTGGATGGGGTCCTCTAGGATTGAGGACAGGAGCAGGTTCTTAAAGGGAGAGTGTGTGAATGGTGGGGTGTGGGCCTGTGTACAGTGTCCTGTGTACATCACAGCTGCCTGGACCTCAGTTAATGGACAGAGCTTAGTTCCAGGTGCCCTTAGATGCAGCCAGCGCTCCACTGAGTCAATCCTAATACTACTCCTCTTTCCACACTATGAGTAAATGACTAGTCTTATGGGGAATTAATAGAGGGAAGATCCTCAGAGACCCTTGAGTCCAGTCCCCTCACTCTACTGATGAGAAAACAGGTCCAAAGCTGCATACCAGGTATCAGAGTAGCTGGAGGTAGGACCTCTGTCTCCATCAGTCACCTCTCCTCCACACCACACCTTCTCCTTTCTGGACAGTAGTAATTGTCTGGCCAAGTGGTGGCCAAGACAAGGCAAGTGTACACTCCACTCTCCACTTCTTGGCCCTCAGCAGACATTATTAATCGATTGCTGCACACTTTTCACAGCTTCGGAATCCTTTTCAACACTGTTCCAGGAAACTGCTACCCAGCTAGCAAGAGTTGAGGTTCAAGATAAAGAGCTATTTCCTGACTCTAATTAATTTTTTAAAATACAGAGCAATATTTACCATAGATAAAACTAGGAAGAGCTGTTAAAGTTTTATTGCTTCTCCAAAGGCCTTAAACCTAGCAAGTAGCTCCAAACCAGACTGAGGACCTCATTAAGTAGCCAGCCTTCATAAGAAGATGGTGAGAAAAAGTCAAAGCATCTGAAGCAGTATGCCATCTGCCTTATGCACAGTTTCAAAATTTGACACCCTCAGAAAGATGCCTTTTCCCCTTATTCCTAATCATTCCAGACTTGCCCCAGTGCCCTCTGGAAAGTCTTCCCAAACCACCCTGACCCCAAATAGGCCCTCTCCCTGCTCCGACTTCCTGCAGAACTGCCTGGCCATGCCGAGCATCTAGCTCAGAGAAGGAAAATAGACAGGGCACGTGCTGACTTTTCTTACCCGAGAACCACGGCAGGCATTACTAATCACTCAGCCCATGCCCCGTGAGTCTACCTAGGCCTCAGAATCTTTCTCGACACAGCTCTCCAGGCTGCCGCTCCCAGTCTATTAGAGTCAATGCACAAGATAAAAATCTATCTGCCAACCACGGCTCAGTTTCAAACACATTGTGCAGTGTGCCCTCCTCTCCATTGCCGTTAAACGTCTCGTCTCTCCATTTGACCCCATACAACCCAGTGGCAGGGATAGGAGGTCACTGGTCTCTGAGTCCTTGGCTGAGTCTTGCCTGGGGCTTTGCACAAAGTAGGCAGCCCTCAGCGATTAGTTGCTGATTTAAGGTCCCACTGCTGGAGGCCAGTGAAGCCGTCTCAGTCAGCTGTCCTCCGCCCACTGCCCTCAACCCAGACCCAGCTGTCTGCTCAGCATTTGCTCAGGGGGTGTGCCTTGGAGCTGGGTGTTTCGCAGCAGTCAGTAGAGGATGAAATGATTAACTCCTCTTCAGTCAGAGCTGCAACCCCTGGTCCTGGCTGAGAGTGGGGATAGCTCAGTGTGATGTGTGCCCACCTGTACAGAGCAGCTAGGAGCATCCGTCCCCTCCCATCCCCTACTCGCAAGGGTCAGGAGCTTTGTCTTCACCTGCCCAGGCTGCCTGGCATGTTTTTGGTTGGGGCAAAACAGTAAAGTGGGCAAGCCCACAGCACCTCTGCTGCTAAATAGTTGTGTGACCTGAGTCTCGGTGTCCTGATCTGCAAAATGGGGATAACATCCTCCTCACAGAGTTGGTGCAAGATTCAGTTAATAGCAACTGTAACCATTACGACGTCCCTCATCAGTGGTGGAGATAAAATGAGGCTGTATCATGTCTACAACTTTTATTAATAGCTAATATTTATTAAGCAGTATCCAAAGAGCTTTACATCTATTAATTCGGTTAATTCTCACAATAATCCTATGAAGTGGTTATACTTTTACTCTTCCCTTCTTACGGAAGAGAACGCAGAGGCCCAGAGAAGGTGCATAACTTTCCCAAGGTCACACAGCTAGTAAGTAGCAGAGCCAGGTCTTGAACCCAGGCAGTCTGGCCCCAGAGCTGGCATTCAGAGCCACATGTGTATACAATCTGTATAGAGTACCATATTTCACTGTCAGCTGAGGCAGGTCACATAGGCCAGGGCTAGGGACCCGTTTAGTTCAGTCTGATTCAGCTCCCACAGAGGTGGCATTTACCGAACTGACTTGGCATCAGCTCACATTACCATCTTTGTTGTAAGAATGGAGCTGAGAATGCCTTTTGATACAGCAGGCCTTGGTGATGAGGACCCTTAGAAAGTCCCTGTCCAGCCTTGGCTACCAGAATGTTTGGGCTTCCAGGAGGGATGAGTTGGGTCTTGTCTCCTGGACGTTGAACTGTCCTCTAGGAAGCTTAGCCCCAAATCTGGCGTTCACCCCACGGCAGAGCAGAGTCCTTCGGGCAGAAGGTTTTCCATAAGCTCCAGTCTCAGCTCTGTTTCGTCACCCTGCCCTTGCTTTTCTTTCTCTCTCTTCTGTCCTGCTGCTGTGCTGTATAATGTGTGTCTATCTGTGTGCCTCTGTAGCTGCCTGAGTGTCCCCTTTTGGAGCAAAATAGGGATAAAAGTTCTATAGTAACTAAACTTTTTTAAGTGACTCTCCCCTCCTTCTCTCATGTCTGCACACCCTCAAAGGCCTGTCCCTGGACTGGTGATGGGCAGGCTGCATAGTGGCACTGGCGGAACTTTAAAACACACCAAAGCTGACCTCCTTCCCCAAACCCTGATGTGAATCCCCGTGGGTAGGGTCTGGCAGTAGGTTGTTTAACAAACTCCACAGCTGACAGTACTTGAGACAGAGACAGAGACTGTATCTGTTCCCCTGAGCCAGGAGCATCCTGTGCAATTTACCCCAGGCCCCTCGCCTGAGTCCTGAGCAGCGCTTCAGGGGTTGATGGTGGCAGTATCAGCAGTAATGGCAGTAATGAGGGTCACGATGAGATGTCAATAAAAGTCCTACTGTACACTGCACAGTTTGAAAGTAGGGGTTGGTTAAAGAAGCGAAAGCAGTGGGATTTATTTTTTTGGAGTGGGGTTGTTGGGTTTGGGTTTTGGTCTTGGTTTTTCAAAAAATAAAATCAACTTTGCCCTCCAGAAGAAAGGAGGTTTCAGCAGAAGCCTTAGGAATCCTTCTCCCACCTCTTTTGGTTGGATTCTGTCCCTCCCAGAAGCAGTTCTTTTTTTTTTTATTCAGATAAAGTCACAAAAATTATAATCATCCTCATCAGTTCACTCAGTCCCATGTAATTAATTTTTTTTTTCATCTTGATCTTTTGTTAGCACTTTTATGAATGCCTCAGTTTTCCGTTAGAGTTCTGAAAATGCTTATTCATTCAGTTCAGCAGTATAGTCAGTTACCAGAAACCTGTACTTGTCAGAGTCTTTTCCATGAATTCCTTGAAGATGAAACCCTTTCATAGGAACATTTTTGCAAAAGCAACAGAGTATACCCAGAACTGTCTGTAAATGACAAAAGACTTAAAAACGACCACGGTTAAAGATTTGATGAAAGTTCATAATAATGCAGTTGACAAGGAAATTTAGTTACTTCTGAGATATACATTTTAAAGTAATAACTAGAATTATGACTTATAACATTATACCAGAACATACAAGATTTTTAGGAATTTCATGTAATGTCTGAAACATTTATATTCAGAAGCAGTCTTGTTGAGTCCTCCGTAAGGAAAGGAAGTCAGCAGTTTCCTCCAAGGGAAACTGAGGCCCGGGTGTGGGGAGGGGCTGGGAGGGCTGGGGCAGGCTGGGGTCCCAGCTGCGTGGCGGGCAGGCCCCAGCAGCAGAGGCATGCGGACACTCCCTGCTCCTCTGCAGGCCTCCTGCCCTGGGTGTGGGCCTCCCTGCAGAAAACTCTCTGTGGCCCAAAGGGCGGGAATGGGCCTGCTGGCAGTGGGGACTCCTCTGAGCCTTCAAAGAGCGAGGGCAAGCCGAGCACAAAGGGGCGGAACTGCCTGCCTGAGAGGCTGGGCACAGCCTTTCCAGGGGACACTGGGCCCCTGTCTCCCCTCCTGGAGGCTATTGTGGGAAGTCCCGCATGGCTGGAGTCCACACGGGCTGGGCCTCCTCAGCCCCCTTTCCTCTCCTGTCACCCATCCCCAGCCTCCCAGGCCTCCTCCATGCCCGCAGTCCAAAGCGAAGTCTCCGTCTTTCCTTAGCTCAGGCATTTCCTGCTGTGGGCAGCTCACCTGGTCTGCCTGCCCCCCCCCCCCCCCCCCCCCCCCCCCAGGAGGCTCATTCCTACCTGTTCTTTTCACGTGGCGTGCAGAATCCCAGTTCCCCAACCAGGGGTGGAACCCATGCCCCTTGCAAGGGGAGCACAGAGTCTTAACCACTGGCCCGCCAGAGGAGTCCCCTACCTGTTCTTTCAGTTCAGCAGGGGAGGCCCTGCTGCCCCCAGAGGACACGTCTTCCCCCCATAGGGTGTCACAGGGCCTGGGATTCTGCCATCCAAGGGACTTTACACCTGCAGTCACCTCTTATGCTGCAGATGCCCCATGAAGGTGCCTCTTAAGCCATCACTTGGAGGTTTTCTGCAACAGGTCATGCTCTGACAAGGTGGCCTGTAAGGCAGGACAGGAAGGGTGACCTCTGGGGACAGGGATGCAGAAAGGGGCATGAGCTGGGGCTTTTCCAGGGACAGGCTTAGCGACTTCCCTGTGAGCTGGCACTGAGGTTTCCCAGGGGTAGGGGGAGACTCGGTGACATGGGAGGGGAGGGTGGTCCTGCCACCTCTAGCGTCTCCCCACTCCGCGAACTCAGAATGTTAGAAAGAAAGGATTTATGTGCTAAAAGGAATCCCCGACAGCACCCCTGATTCTCAGGCTTACACTCCCTCAGTGACGGGGAGATCGCTGCCGTATGCAGCTGGATGTTCCATGATTAGACAGCTCTGGCTGTAACGTTGTGTGTGGTCTTCATCTCGTCAGAACTCCAGACCCCTTCTACACCTATCATCCCACTCCTCCAGCATGTCTTAACAGCACCTCACGTTCAGTGTCTCTAAGCTGAGCAGGAAGTCTGGCCTTCCCCAGAACCTCTGCATGCCCAGCACTGGCGTCCAACTGCACTGATTCCATGTCCTACTGACTGCACCTTGTCGGCCTCCCACAAACCTGTCTTCTTCTTTGTCTCACTGCCTGCACCTCCCTACCTGACCTACCCTTGGGTACCCCAGGCCACGGCAGGAGCCTCCTAACTCATTTACCCCCGTTCACCCTGCCCTGCTCTCTTCATCATCCACATGGCAGCCAGGGTAATCTTTCAAAAACTCTAAATTTGATCACCACATTTCCCTGATTACAGAGACTTCCTATTGCTTCCTAATATGGTCCATGAGGCCTGCAGGATGGGGCCCTTGCCACCCTCTCTAGCCTCATGGCTCTCCTCCGCTCACTTTTGAAGTCTAGCCAAATGACTGTACACGGTCATGGCTAAGAGCACAGACTCTGGAGCCAGATTGCCGGGTTCAAGTCCAGCTCTGCTAATTACTGGCTGTGTGACACTGGGCAAGTTGTTTAACCCCTTTGTGCTTTGGGTTGTATCTCTGTAAAATGGGGTGATGATGATAAGAGTATCTCCATCTTATGAGTGTTGTTCTTAGGATTAAAAAAAGTTAAAATGAGTGCTTTGAGCAGTGCCTGTCTCTCCAGTAATAGATGTTGCAACCTCCCGAAAAGAGCCCATCTCCCCTCACCCCCACCCGCACAGGCACAGGCATACAGAGAGGGTCATGGGCTCAGAGCCAGGCTCAAATCCTGCCTCTGCCCTTCTTGGCTGCGTGCAAGTTAATTCACCTGTCTCTGTCTCAGTTTCCGCGTTCATGAATGGGCTGCTGTGAGTGCTGAGTGAGTAAATATGTGCAATACTCCTGCCTGGTTCACTAGAAGCACAGTATTACATCGGGTCTTAGCCCGTTTCCCCTGTATCTGGGCCCCTCCCTGGTTAGTTGCTGCGTATCCTCAGGTGTCAGATCAGCTGTCACTTCCCCACGAAGAACCAACCTAGTCGGTACCCCAGGACTGGCTCTCAGCACCTGGCCCCCGCTGGCCAGAGCTCTGATGACAGTGGCTGCTTCACCTTGATGTGTGTGGTTTGGAGACTCTTATGTGCCCCTCCCTAGAGAGTAAACTCCATGAGGACAGCCTCCATGTCTGCTCCGCTCACATGTGGGTCCCCGGCACTTTGCGTGGCTCTGCTGACATAGGTGCTCGATACCCATTTGTGGAAGGGAAGGGAGTGGGGGAGAGGCTCTGATTTCCGTCCCAGCACTCTTGCCCCCAGCCCCTACCCACTCCACTGCGGGGGACCCTGCTTCATCCTGCCCTGGGTCCATGGATGACCTCCGAGCCCCTGAAACCGGAGGTCCTAGGCCCCATGCTAACCTGGCTCCCACCCACGTCTGCACAGTCCAGGGCCCAGCTCCTTTCTCCCTGGCAGCAGCAGAGACTTAGTTTAGCTGGAAGAACTTTCTCATATGAAGGCTAGAAAGTTCACACAGGGACAGGCGCCTCCTTCCCCAATTTTCTGATCTGCAGAGCCTGGAGCAATATCTCTCCGTGGTTCTGGTGAAGCAGGGTGGCAAAGGCAGCTCGTGGCATCTGGAGGATCCTCCAGCCCTGTTTCATGGCCCTGGGAGTCTGTGGTCAGACGCCAAGTCCGTTGCACAAAGAGAACGGGGAGGGGGGGAGGGAGGGAGAAGACAGTTCCTCAGGCCCCCCACGGCAACCCGTCCGGCCCCCAGCACACAGGCTCCCGGAGCAGATGGGGCAAGTCCAGTTCTGGTGGGGGTGGGTTGAGCGTCTCCATTTCCTCCGCTTCGATTTCACTCGGCTCGGCTGCCTGCACTCCGGGGCATGCAGCCACACACAGGCCTGTCCCCTTAACAAAACCCATCTGTCCCTCTCCTGCAGTCCCTGGGATTCGGCCCACAGAGCCAGCACTGTGCAGCCCTGGCCCTGCCTCCGTGCCTTTGCTTTTCTCCCTGGATTGCCCTCCCCCACCCTCATCTCCATCGATCTGAATTCCGCCCAAGCCCAGGCCAAAGCCCACCTGGGACCACAGGGATAGATCCTAGCGGGGGACAGGCCTAAAAGTAAGTAATTTGGTTCAAGTGTGGCTCAGAGACACCAGACCAGGCCCTTCCCTCAAAGGGCCAGCTCAGTCTCCAGTGGGGCACCAGCCCAGTAGCAGCTATGGCACAGGGCAATGAGAAAGCTCCAGCAGCTGGAATGGAGCACCCACTGTGTGCCAGCGTTGTGATCAGATTGGCACAGGGGCCAGAGCTTTGCCCAGCATGGTCATTTCAATGGGCAACTCCTTCCTTCAACTTCTGGTTCTTGTGGTCAAAAGGCAGGGTTGTAGACAGGACCCTCCATCACCCTCTCCTTTGTGGGAAGAGGGGGTCTGAGTTTCCCAGGAGGGGGAGGAGCGTGACCACATGTCGGCAGCAGTGCATGAGGCCAGGCCAGCCTCACTGTGGCAGGTGGAAGGAGGCAGGCCTGGCACCAGCTCAAGAGAGAAGTAGCCTTCATCTGGCCGCTCAGAAAAACAGGCTGGCACAGCAGGTGCTCACCCTTCTTCACATCTGGACCCCTCTTTTTGTTTTCTGATCTCATCTCATTTTACCCCTCCAGCTGTCCAGTATGGTCCAGTGGATAACTAATAGTATTCCTATTTTATGGATGAGGAAACCAAGGCCCAGAGGGGTTACATCTCTCTCTTAATACACAGTTAGTGGGGAGGCTGGGACTAGACCCCAAGGTCCTGGCACTCCCAAAGATAGCTCAGGCGCGTATCCATATTGCCGAGCTCCGCATGGAGTGATGCTTCATCAGGATTTGGGGGCCAGCTGTGCTAACCCAAAAGAGAGTCCCACCACAGCCTCCAAGGGCAGGTGGGTTCTAATAGGAGTCATACACTAATATCAAAAATTAACTATTAAATGCTAAAGCACTTAGCCCTGTGCCTGGTATATACTGCTCTATATGTGTAGCTACTGAATATTATTATTAATATTAACTCCTATTTAATAATTCCAGCTGGTAAGTGCTTCATGGCTTCCAAGGCACTTTCCACGGCAACACTTAAGAGGTTGGCAGGTGGGTAATATCCCCATTTTGCAGATTCTCCGAGAGGGCAGGTGCCAGGCTCAAGGTCATGGCTGTGGAGTGAGGAGCTCACCTGGCCTCTGCTATGGGCTCCCTCCTCACACCACAACTTGGACCCACCCACATATTACAGGGGCCCAGGTTGAGCCTGAGCCCTTTAAGAGGCCTGTGGCTGAGCGTGGGGAGGGAGTGGGCCCTAAACCCCAGGCCAGGCCGGAGCTGCATTCTCTGGGGAGAGTAAGTGGCCACTTGGCATTTTCCCTTTGATACTGATACAGGCATTTTAATAGCTGCAATGATCAGGCTGGTGGTATTTCAGCTCTGGCTGTGTGGGGCATTCCAGGAGGCCCTGGCTTGCGGCAGGGGTGAAGCAGGAAGGCTTTTCTGTCCAGGGCCGCTGGAGGTCCACCCCAGGGCCTCAGAAAGTTTTACACCTGGCCCTGAGCCTCAGCCTGGGGATTTCAAACCAAGGGTCTCAAACTCTGATGCCTAAGGGGGCCAGGCTGGTGACCTAAGTCGGTGAGACTGGCCGGGGGTGGGGTGGTACTCTGGGTAGCTGGACAGCACATGCCCACCTAAAAGGGGCAGCCGTCACTCAGCACCACCCGATTGTTACCACAGCCCAGTGTTGCTGGATCTTCCCATTTACAAGAGAGATCAGAAATCTAGACCTACATGACATCTCCTAAGCAACAAATATTTATTGCGCACCTACCATGTGCCAGGCCATGTTGTAGGCACTGAGGATATAGCAATGAATGAAACAGATCAAAATATTCATGTCCTTGTGGAACTTGCTTTCTAGGGATGGAGACAATAAGCAATATAAATAAGCCAACAACAACAGAATCTGAAGGAGAAAATAAAGCAAGGAGGAAGGCTATCAAGTATTTTGCAGAAGGGCGCTAGGGACCGGGGTGGGGGTGGGGGCCTCATGGAGAGCGAGCCAGGTGGAGGGAGGGTAAGAGCCTGGTGGGAGTGGTCCAGGGGAGAGCAGGCGAGACACCCTCCTTCAGGGAGTTTTTCTAGGAAAAGAGTTAAACAGAGTCCATGAGGATTTTTCATTTATTTTTTATGGTGGGAGGAAGAGCAGCATGTTTGCATAAAGATTGCATCAGGGGTGGGCAAGCGACCACTAAATCCCACTGGAAGGCTGTTTTTGTAAGTATGTTTTTATGGGAACACAGCCGTGCTTATTCTGCTTTTCGCCTACGACAGTAGAGCTGAATGGTTGTGACAGAGATCATATGGCTCACACAGCCTAAAATATTTACTAGCTGGCCCTTCACAGAAAACCTTTGCTGACCCCCGGTGTAAGTGACCCAGGATAAGGGCGGGAGGGGGGGACTTGCCTGCGTGCTGGTGGAGGGTTGGCCTAACCTGAGAGCACAGATGCAGGTGGGCAGGTGTGCCTCGGGGCGGGAGCCTCTGGAAGGGCTCTTCTGTTGCTTCTGTTTTCGCGGTCATCAGGTGACAGTGACATTGGGGTTGGGGAGACAGAAGGTGTGAGAACTACTAGGACAGTGAGATGGAGGGACTGGGGTATGCTTGCTGGGCTTTCCTCTGAGATAATGATCATGAATGAAGTGAGGCCGGTCAGCAAGGCTGGGCGCTTTCCCCAGCTTCATCTGCTGCTTGGGTGCCGGAGTGGGGTAGGTGGAAACGTTGCATCTGCCAGGTTTGTGGCTTGGCCCAGAGCATGTGCTGAAGGGGAAGGGCATCAAGACAGCCGAGGGTGGAGCCTGGGGAGTGATTATAGTCACTGGCCACAGAATTAGAGCTGAGAAGGAGGGAAGTGAAACATGGCAGGCGAGGAACAGTGGAAAGGTGAAAGGACCCATGGATTGAAGGACCAGGGGCTGGAAGGATCCCTGGGGTTGAGTATTAGAAGGAATGAGCTGCAGACGAGGGTCAGTGGGTGGGGCTGAGGCCCAGACTCTCAAAGGGCTGCGATGATGTTCCGATTTAATGCTTTTCAAAGATAAACACTGGGCGGGCCGAGAGAACACACCCACACCCTGAACGTAGCCAGTTTCACACCTCTGTGTCCCCGGTGGCTTTGCCCCCTCACATGTCTCCTGCCCCTCCTGATGGATGCTCCTGATTTCCGCATCTACCTTTCTCACCCAGGCCTCTTTCCTGAGTGCTGGAGCCACATGTGCCCCTCCCACCTGGACCCTTCCACTAACTCAGCTTGTCCTCAACCAAAGTCATCACCTTCCACAAGCCTGCCCTCGCCCCTGTCCTTTCTCCATGGGGGCATCTCGGCCACCCACAGCAGAGCCCGGACCCTACCCCCTCACCAAGTCCACCCCATGCTCTGTCCATTTTTCCTCGTGCGTACCCCTTTCCGTCGCCCGCCTCTCTCCGTCGTGCTGCCAGGCCGTAGCCTGGACCACCAGCATCTCTTGGTTGGATGGGTGACTGACAGCCTTCAGAGAGGAGCCTCAGCCTCCAACCTTCTCACTGTCCTTGTCTGTTCTCAGCATGCTGCTGGAGGGCCCTTATACCAGCCAAATTTGACCATGTGCCTCCTCTGCTTCAAACCCTTGCTTGGCTCCTTCGGTCTGGACCCTTACCTGGGCACACAGGCCCCCATCACCCACTCAGCATTCAGAGTCTGCAGTCAGCTGGACACTTCTCAACGTGCTTCTCCCACGTGAGGCGCAAGCCCCTTTGCCGATGGGGATGGTGTCTTGTTCTCCATTTTGCAGTCTCTCAGTTAGTAGGAGCTCCATGTATATGGGATGAATTGAACAAAAATACCGAACTTGAAGGTGGAAGACCTGGAATTTAAGCTCTCTGTGGCTTACCTGTTCAAGGCAATTCCCCTTCGCTCTCTGAGTCTCAGTTTCCTTTATTGTAAACTGGGGCTGATTTGTGGCCTGCCTATTGCACAGGGCGCCGGTGAGGGTCAAGTGAAGGCTCAGGGAATGTGGAAGTCACTCCAGGTTTGCCTGAAGCAGAGGTTTGTGAGCAAGAGGCTTATCGGATCAACATTGGAGAGGGCGAGGGAGGCAGGGTGGGCAGAGGGTTGAGCCGTGACGCGGTCACGACAGAGGCCTCAGCTGGTGCCGTGGGGCTCTGCAGCTCATCCTGAATTGAGGCCTAGGGACCAGACGGTGTCTATGAGTAATTGGATGCGGGTTGCCGGGGGAGTGGATGTGACCCTGGTCAAGGCAACCGCTTAAGGTGAGAGTGGTTCCTAGAGAGGAGCTCAGCCGTCAGCAGCCAGCATACCTGGCACTAAGGGTGAGTCCTGACCCTCTCCTGACTGGGAGACCCGGATGGCTCACCACAGCATCTGTACTAGCTCTAGATTTTTATGGCTGTCAGTAAGCCATGGACATGTCAGGAATCTGTGTGCTGCTAAATTCAAAGTCTCTGCCCATCCTTCCTTCCTCACCCGAGTCCCTCCTGGCACACTGTCCCCTATTCTCCTCCTCAAACACTCGGCACACAGTCCCGTCTCTGAACCTTCACTTCTGCTGTTCCTTCTGCCTGGAACACACTTCCTCCACATCTCTCCACGACTCATTTCCTTACTTCTGCCAGCTCTCTGCTCAAACGTCCCCTGCACAGAGAGAACTTCCCTGACCCCCGAGTTTAAAATACCACCTTCCGTCACTCTCCGTTCCCCTTACCCTGCTTTATTTTTCTCTGTAGTGCTTATTGCTGCCTGGGTTATATATTCATTTGTTTCTCTATTCATTGTCTGTCTCCTCCACTGTCAAATAAGCCCCTTGAAGAGCCCACAGGTTGTTGGTGGGAAGGGATGTGGAAGCAGGTATGTACAGTCCCTTCCTTGGAAAGTGGTACTAGTGAGCTAGGCTCAGAGCTGGGCATCACAGGGCCTTCCACCAGACCTTGTCCTGGGATGTCCTTGGTTTGCCCGGTGGCCACTCTGTGCCCACCTCGATAGTCATCCACCTAGTATTTGTGTGCCAGCCTCCCTTTCTGAGTGATGGTCTCCCCTTTGGGACATTCCTCGCTTTCTCCTCCTCCTGTGTGTTTTGACCTCCAGCCCCCTTCTGCTCTCCCCTCAACACTGTCGATCTGCCCCTCCCCCAACACACACACACACACAGACACACACACACACACACGCACGCACACAGGCACACACACACAATGGCTGAGCTCCCTCTTCCAGGGGGGTTGGTACACACCCTTCTCCAGCAGGATGGAGTAGACTTTATATCAAAAGGCCTGAGTTCTCATCCCACATCCACCACATACTGGTTGTATGACCTTGGGCAAGTCACTCAGCCTCTCTGAGCCTCACTTTCCTTCGGCAAGAAATGAGGTCACTATTTAACCTACCTTAGAGTTTGATTATGAAAAATAGATGTGATTCCCTGTAAGCGCACCCAGCTTAGCGCCAGTACACAGTGGGTGCTCAGCAGACACTAGTTTGATGTGACTCCTCAGGAAGCTTTCCTGACCTTCCCTCTCCACTGCCAAACCAGAGGTGACACCAAGTCCTATGACACCTTCCACGTGACTTCCTTTACCTTTCATCCTGAGTGGCAGAACTCCACAGTAGTGGGAAGCCATGTGCTGGGGAAATGCTTGCGGGGAGCCAGCCGGCCTCCTAACCGGTTGACAGGTCAGGGTGGGGACCACAGTGCACAGGAGAGCCAGTCACAGCCAGCCACACAGTACAGGCCCCATGGGCCCAGATCTTCCAGTTTTTCAAGAGAAGTTAGAAACACAGACTTTCATGTGAAATCAGCCTCTTCAAAACACTGGGGACAAATTCAATGAAAAAAAAAATCACTGGGGGAGCCAAATAAAAATACATCTAGGGCTTCCCTGGTGGCACAGTGGTTGAGAGTCCGCCTGCCGATGCAGGGGACGCGGGTTCGTGCCCCGGTCCGGGAAGATCCCACATGCCGCGGAGCAGCTGGGCCCATGAGCCATGGCTGCTGAGCCTGCGTGTCTGGAGCCTGTGCTCCGCAACGGGAGAGGCCACAGCAGTGAGAGGCCCGCGTACCGCCAAAAAAAAAAAACAAAAACAAAAAACATCTAAAGGCCAATTTGGCTCTGGGACCACCAGCTTCTAACTGCAGCACTAGCTTCAGAGAGAGGGGGTCCAGATCTCAGCCTTCCTCCCCTGTGACCTCGGCCAGGTTAGTCTCTTCTCTGTGCCCAGGTCCCTCACCTATAAAATGAGTGTAATAATAGCTAACATTTATTGATGCCTCCTGGGCACCTTTCTTTCTACGCACCAACTTCTTTGATCCTCTCAGTAACCAATAAGGTCAGGACTGTTATCAGCTCAGGAGCCAAGAACTGCTAGGATCCCAGGAGGTCTGACCCAGAGGCACACCTGTTAATCTCTGTCTTCCCCCCACCTCACCCCGCAATCCCCTCCCTCGGTGATGGTGAGGACCGAGGCGCTCAGCGCTCAGCGCCCTGCCCTTTCCAGGTGTCCGGGCTGGCAGGCGTGTACCTGTCATCGGTTCATCTCCACGGATGTGGCAGCTCCTTGAGGGCAGGCGTCTCAGTCTTCTTGTTGCCACATCTTTGGGGCCTTCCAGATTGGCCCAAGGATAGGCAGGCTGGTGAGAAAGGGCTCTGATGGAGGGACAGAGGGCCTGCCTGTACCTGGCTCTGTGAGCAACACCGGAAGGAAAGAGGTCACTGTCCCTGCCCCCGGGATCCATAGGTGCCCAGAGCTAGACAGGAAACAATTAGCAGAGAGCCAAGAAGAGCAGGTCGTTGTGCCCGTGAGCTGCAGGAAGGCCACACTCCTTTATAGGGTCCTGTGCTCGAGTTAATTTCCTTCAGAGCTCTCTGAAGACATCAGACCCCGAGGTTACCAAGACGGGACCTCTCCGTCTGCTTCTTATTATCCAGATGCCCGGTGGCCAGCCTTTGATCCAGGACCAGTCCCCCTGCCAGCCCCCCCGGGCGGCCCCTCTCCCCCGCCCCCTCTCCCTTCCACCCCCCCAGCCCCCAGCCGCTTTCCAGAACTTGGTGTTTACAACTCTCAGTGACTGCTCTTCTCTGTCTCCTTGTGCAGAAATGGAAGCTCCACTCACGGAGGCGCCGGGAGACCCCGAAGACGTCTCCAGGGTGTCACTGCCCGCCAGGTAAGGAGCCCTGCGAAGGGGTGACAAGGATGGGGACACACACCAGAGGCCCTCTCAGTGGCCATGCCATACCCTGTTCAGAGCGTCACTTTTCATTTGGAAGATGGAAATGACAGTGTCCTTGATGTTCACCCTCCATGTACCGATTGATTGGCCCCATCCCCCATCCATCATTCCTTTGCTTATTCAATCTTTCATTTATTCATCAACTCTTCTATGGGCCAGGTACTGTGCACACCGGGCTGTGAAATCAGGCAAGATAATGGGTGTGGCAACTTGTGAGGTGTTACGTGGAGTTGAAGAGAAGCCCCCCACTGTGCCTCTCGCTCCTGGCACATAGTCGGTTCAGAAGCGCTTGTTACCCAAATGAATGAATTACCCTGAAATTGCAAAACCTTGCCCCAGCGAGGTGGCTTAGGGGCCTGTGTGTTCACCGTCTGGTATCTAGGCCACACACACACACAAACAAGCTTAAGGTTGCTGGGTGATATGGTGTGATCAAGCTGATGGATTCCGAGTCTGCCTTTGCAGTTTCCTACCCTGTATGGGCAGCTCCCTACCGAGGATGTGTTCCAGTGCCCTTCCCCTGTGCTGTGTGGCCGCCTCCTTACCACATCTGCTCATTCAGTCCCAGCTGTGGCCTGGGTCCCGAGCACAGAGGTTTAACTGCATTGTCTGCAGTTAGTAATATTGAGAAGTCATGGTTTTCTAAGTTACCCACCATCATTATTAAGCTACAAGAACGACAGATGGGCAAGTTTCACCGTTGCCATGAGTCATGGGAATGGGTTGCACTCCTTTGGGGCTGAGGGAGGAAGCTGAAACAGGGTGTGGAGCAAGGTACCACTCCCAAGGAGCCGCCGAGGGTTTGCCCTGCTCCAGGCCGCTGCCAGCTCAGA
Organism: Monodon monoceros; assembly: GCF_005190385.1. Classification (NCBI taxonomy): domain Eukaryota; kingdom Metazoa; phylum Chordata; class Mammalia; order Artiodactyla; family Monodontidae; genus Monodon; species Monodon monoceros. Next base: position 20,411,241 of record NW_021703781.1, read on the forward strand.
GCGTGGCCCTGGATGCCCGCTGTGGCAGGACACTCCACTGGACACAGAGGCCGAGGAGCCCTAGGAGCGCCCACTCAGGGTCCCCAAGCCAGGGACGAGAGGCCGACAGATGCTGAACACGTGGGAAATGGAGGGACCACATTCACTGGAGAGTGAGTGGGCTGAGTCACAGTTCAGGTGCCACGGGAGCTGGTGAGACCGTGACGGGATTCAGCTGGCCTCGGGCAGAAGAGGGTCATCTGGGTTAATTAAAAGGGTGTCCAGGAGCCCTGGGAAGCTCCCTCCCTCCCTTGGGGTCCCAGAGATTGAGCCATGGGATCTGTGATGGCTTTTGGGGAAAGAATGCCAGGATTAATGAGATGAGATGAAGGTGAGGGTGTGTTGACGGGGCCTGGGCAGAGCAACTGTGTGCATCAGGGTTTCTGGGGCAGCCCGCGTTTCAAACCACCGTGTCTATCGTCCTCGTAGCTCTTGGTCAGTTGCAATTGTTCTTGCTTGAAGTATAGAATGCTGGTGAAGGGCAGGAGACTTGGAACCATGGAAGATCTAGGTTTGAATTCCAGCTCTGACGTTTACCAGCTGTGTGACCTTCAGAGAGTTATTTAACCTCTCTCTGCCCCGGTGGCCTCGTCTGAGAAATGAGGATAATACCCACCTTGCAGGTATGTGGCAGAGGTTCAGTGAGGTCCTCATAGAGAGTACTTAGTACTTCCCTGATTCCTAGTGAGCACTACTGTTATTTTTTTTGTTTTTCTCCTCGATTCCTCTTGCACTTTAAAGATGCACTGAAATCCTTATCAAACACTGTGTCCTGGTGTCGGGGGCACATTTACGGGCAGACAGGCTCGTCCTTCTCCCTTCCCCGCCTGATTGGGTTTCTCATGTCCTGCCTCCATTAAAGTGGGGGCCTACCAATAGGTATCCATTTAGTGCTTGGGAGAGTCTGACTCGGATGGTCCTGGGAGGCTGAGAGCTAGGAAGGGATGTGGCAGGAGGGAGGAAGGACTGGAAGGGTGCTTCAGCTCTTGGATGGCAAGGAGGAAGCTGTGAAGCAGTATGAGCCGCTCAGAGGTCGTGGAGAGGAAGGATGCTCGGAGGTGCTGGGGGGGAAGAAGGGCTTGACACTGGTCCTCTGTGCGAAGGGCCACCAGCAGGGACTGAGTTGGCCAGGAGATGGGAGGAGAGTGAGCAGGGGAACCTGCGAGGGGTGTCCCGAGTGTTGGAGAATTCCCCAGAGGGCAGTTTGGCCCGAAATATATAGCTCGGAGCCAGGTGAGCAACACCGGGAGAATATAGAGGCCCCAAACTGAGGCAAAATCAGAAGGAGAGTAAGATGCTCTCCAGCGTTTTGCAGAGTCAGCAGGGAAGGACTGGAGGGCTGCACAGAGGTGTCTCAGACAGCAGAATGACAGAGTAAAATGCATCTCCTAGGATGGGCTGAGTCCTGCTGGGTCCCTGAACCTGCCCCCTCTGCCCAACCTGAGGCTTCGCACCCCGTGGTAAAGGTACCTCCTCCACACTAAGGCCTGGGCCACATGGCTGCCAACCTTGTGCTGAGTAACAGCGGTCACTGCCCCTGCCCCTCCCTGGGCACCCACTCTGTACCAGGCACAGTACTGAGCACTTGACATTGATGGATGACCTTCTCTGGAACGCTGGAAACAGGCGCAGTGGAGTTCTGGCATTCTGAAATGTCTGCGGTCCCCAAAGTCAGTAAAACACCACTCTCATCCTTGTACGTGAATCATGCATCTGCGATTATTTGCTTAGGGTCAGAGTTTATAAACCACTTTATGAACCATTTTAAGGCTCCTGATGCTTGCAGAAAGACTTACACGACTGTAAAGTGCCGCAAAGCATTATTCACTCTTTTTCTGGCCAGCGCCTCATATTGTGCGCCACACATAGTAGATCCTCAATGAATGTTCAACAAATTATCATCAATAATCATTGCTGGGTGATTGGAAGCTTTCCGGTGTTCTCCATCTGACCTCCGGTTGGCTTTTGAAGCCTCTCCACCTCCGAGACAGCTCTGACTCTTGCCTGGTGCTGAAATCACTTGCTGTTAGGACACAGCAAATAAACACACACTCTTCCGTCTCACTGTGGCCACTGGATTTGGAACCTAGAGCCCCAGACCTGTGCCTGCCCCCAGTTTTCCTCTGCAGCCAGCCGGGCCACGGCTGGAGCCCTGTGGTGGGTGTGTTCTTCCTTGTGGCAGCCTCGGGCCCCTGGGCAGCATCCAGAAGGCTTGGGACACATAATCGTGGGCAGAAAACCCACCTCTTTCCCTTCCTACTCTGACCTCGCCAGCATCCTCCCAGGATCCTCCCTGTCCCAAAATAGCCATCTACTAGCTGAGATCTGACTGCATCCTGCTTCTGGGCTGCATGCACTGTTTGCCAAGGGAGGGATGGGCCTGCAGCCCTGGGATGGGATGCCAAAGGTCGGGCCTTGTTAGAAGGGTCACAGTGGCCAGAAGTTCAGAGGAATAGGTGTGGGCCATTTGCAAAGCGTTTGGCCTGGTGGGACAGGAGAAGGGCCTGGGAAGACATATACAGGCTGTGGGACTTTCTAGGCCACTTGAGAAGAATACACAGATCAGGGAAACTCCCCATCCTCTGTCCCTGTTCTCAGTAACAAACGAGGAGCAGGACAATATAGGCTCCAGTCGGCAAGGAAGCAGCTACTTCAGGCCCGCCACGCTGGGGCTGGGCGGGGTGGGCATCAGGCAGGACGGTCCGTGGTTGCACACACAGAGGGAGCCGTGACCAGCTGAGCCGCTGGAGCAGATCCCCTCACAAGCTGGGTCTCATCTCTAAGGCGAAGAATAGGCCAGAGTCATGTGCTGACCACCAAGCCAAGAGGTCTGGACTGCAAGAGCGAAGGCAAGGGGGTGATATGGTCAGGTTTGGGCATGAGCGCCATCGCCAGCACTGGTCCACAGGATGGATGGAGGGGAGAGAAGATGCCTTCAGCCTGGCTAGTGGGAGGGGCAGTAGCCATCCTGTGGTTTAGGACTGCCAACGTGAGGTGTGCACGAAGTGCGGCGGATCCCAGAGGAGCCTGGGACGCTGGGAAGACTTCACTGAGGAGGTGGCACTGGAGGGTGGCTGTAAGGAACAGGAAGCAGGTGGGAAGGCGTATAGTTATAGACTCAGCTGCCCCCAAAACCAGAGACACCCCACCCCACCCGCCACCCCCACCAAACACAGGGATTCCAACAAGGTAAAGGGGGAGGTCTCTTCCTTAGCAGGCCAGAGGACAGTGGTCCAGGCTGGGAGGCTGGCCCTGCCATCTCCATCATGTGGCTTCCATCTCTGGGGCCCTGGCAGCTGCTCTCTTCTCACCATCACATGGCCAGTGTAAAGGGGGAGGGGCCCAGGGGAGTATATGCCCAAACCCTTAAGTGCAAAACTTGGAAAGAAAAATAAAACATGCATCACTTCTGCTCATAGCCCATTGACCAGCACTTAGCACATGGTTACCCCCCATGTCCAAGGGAGGCCAGGCAGTGTTTTTTGCTGGGTGGCTGTATGCCCAGATACAACTTTATTGTTATGGGAGGTAGGAGAACAGATACCGAGGAACTCTGCCTAGAGGGCATTCCAGGGTGAATCATGACACGGACAGAGGCTCAGAGGGTGAGAAAAAGGCAGGTTTGTTTAGGAGTGGCAAGCAGTTGGAGGAAGCTGGAGCATAGAAGTAGTGATGGAAAATATGGGTGGAAAAAGACAGCAAAGGGACAGGCTGAGGAGATCTGGCTGTCTCTGTTCAGTGGGGGGCAAGCGGTTGTCATCCTGAGAGTGGTAGTTTTTTGGCAATGGCCGCCTGCAAGGCTTTGCTGAGTTAGATTCTGCGGCTGCAGCCAGGCTCATCAGAAAATGTGGCAATTGCTTAATGATGTCTGATATGATAGGAGTTAATGTGCTGCTATGCCTGTGCCCTGGCTTCGTTACCCCACAGGAGATGACGTGGTGTCAGAGAGGTTTGGGGAAGTGGCAGTGTGACCTGATCCAATACATATTCTAGAGCAATAACTAGGAATGACGTGAAGGATGGCTTAGAGGGCAGAGAAACCCCTTCCAGCAACAAAGTCTGTGATTCTGTGAACAGAGCTTTATTTTCTCATGCCCTGCTATTTGTGTTGAGGTTGGAACTGCCTCTCGGGCTTGGTTATTTTCCGTAGGTGGTGAGAGCTGGTGTCCACATGTCCTAAAGTCCTTCCTTTGTCTAGCATGGCCCTGTTTGTCCTGGCACCAGATTTCACCCCCAACAGTCTCATGGTGTTTACAAGGGCAGAGCCTATGGCCAGAGCGTCCATCCCAAACTGGGCTGCAGTAGAGCAGATCCATAGCCCCGCTTTCTTTGTGGCTCTCCTTATTTCAGACTTGGCTAACACAGAAAAAGGGAGAATTCAGACCAAAGTATCCTTTGGTGCCATTGGTGAAGAAAAGGACTGCAGGGCTGGTGGTTGTTTTAGGGAGGAGGTTTAAACTAAAGAAATACTGTTTTCAGGTACCTCAGAAACACTGCTTTACGTGTAAATAATTGATGGGTTAATTCTGAGTCATTCTTGGCTATTCCTTAAAACACATCCTTGAGGACCAGTCTGGGAAGAGACCCTCCTATTCAAGTCAGACTCTCCCTTGTTCTGCTTTCACATGCTGTGTCAGCTTTGTTCCCCCCTCCCCCGTCCCACCTCCTTCTCCTGACTTTGCAGTCCTTTGCAGACCCATCTGACCTCCCAGATGCTCAGGCTCCAACCCATTGTGGCAGCATCAGTGTCCCCTTCTCCCGCACCTCCTATGCTCCATCAGTTCCACTCCTCTGCTCAAAAAGCATCCATGGCTCCCTAGTGCTTATATACACCCCCTACCCCAATGATAAGCCCACCTTATCTCTCTAGCTTAGTCTCTGACCAATATTCCACCGTGCTGTACTCCTTTTCCTTCAGTAAAATTGGGCTGCTCACCCGTCCTGCCTATACGCTAGTGTCTTACCTGTTCGCATCCACTCATGCTGTTCTGGTACCTTTGTTCTCTGTTTCTACCTGATGAACTCTTCACCCCTCCAGGCCTGCTACAGCATCCCCCCGCGGTTCCTTCTGTCCTTCTCTCCCAACATAGTTCTGCTGTTCGGTTACTGTGTTAACATAATGCCTGGTGTGTGCTCAATGTATAATCCAGGCAAAACCACGGACTGCGACAAGTAATTTGTCTTCAAATGAGAAGTGAAAACAGACCTAGACATATATACCTGCGAAGGTTTCTCCTTGGCCATCATCATTAATGATTTGATGTAGGTTCTACAGGTGCTTGACAGCAAACCTCAGTATGAGGCACTTACATAGTGAGAGGAGCCTTTGTGGGTTTCCAGCCAGGGAGAACCTTCCCCGCCTGCAAACCCTACCAGGCAGCCTTCTTGACATCTCCCCCTGGGTGGGTTACAGGCCATCCATCCTCAAAAGGCACGTGGCTGAAGTCAGTGTCTTTCCCCTACACCTGGCCCTTTCCCAATATTCCCAGTCCTGGGGAATGGTGCCATCAGCCCACCTGGGCTGGAACCTGGGCATCAGCCTGGACACCACCTTTTCCCTCCCATCCCCTTCACCACTGAGTCTCAGGATCCCACTCCACCGATTCCCTCCATCTCCACGACCATCACCCTTGTCAGGCTGCCACCATCTCTCACCTTACTCGCTGCAATAGCCCCTAACTGACCTCTTCCAATACCCCTTCACCCCGAAGCCAGAATGGTCTTTTTAAACTTAATGCATAACCCTAGTTAAAGTACTTCATGGGCTTCCCTGGTGGCGCGGTGGTTGAGAGTCTGCCTGCTGATGCAGGGGACGCGGGTTCGTGCCCTGGTCCGGGAAGATCCCACATGCCGCGGAGCGGCTGGGCCCGTGAGCCATGGCCGCTGAGCCTGCGCGTCCAGAGCCTGTGCTCTGCAACGGGAGAGGCCACAGCAGTGAGAGGCCCGCGTACCGCAAAAAAAAAAAAAAAAAAAGCACTTCAGCGCTTTCTATCACCCTTAGTATAAAGGCCCAAGTCCCTAATGTGATCTGCCCACCCCCCAAGTCTCCCTCCTGCCATTCTCCCTTCTGCATGCCCAGCAGGCTCCCTGGTGACACCCATGCTGCTGGTCATCTGATGGCATTTGGATGGAGAGGCTGTAGGTGAAGGGAGCCACAGTCAAACCAGAGCGGGGACCTTGTGCTTTAGAAATCAGACAACTAGTCAATAAAGTTTGCACCCTGGGCTCCAAATGAAGGCACGTCCTGGAGCATTTATGGCCCATTTCAGCCCCAGCTTTCCCCAGAAGAGGAGCTGGCTGTTGCCTTTGGAGAGGGCACCTGACTGTAAGGAAGCTTCCGGCCCTCATGGAAAGGGAAGGGTCAGGGAACGGCCATAGAGCTGGGAGCTAGGTGCCGCCCCCAAAGAAAACACTGCCCCCATCTGCCCCTGGAAGCGCCTCTCCTCTCAAGGTCCTCAGCTTGGAGTTTTAGAGCTGCCTGGGGAATTCTCTAAAGTTAATTTCTTCCCCATTTCCCCTGGAAAGCACTTCCAGATCCCCAGCCCTCCTGGACGTCGCTGATAATGTGTTTCTCCTAGATCGGCTCTGATAACACCCACCCGGGTGGTCGCAGAGATTTGTAGAGAAAATAAAAATAAGGAAATGGAGGGTTCCGGACAGGCAGTGTGCTGTGCCCGGAAGGGCCCGGGACTGGGAAACGATCCCAGACCCTGAGGACTCTGAGCAGGTCACTGCCCTCTCTCTGGGCCTCAGTTTCCTCGCTGGTAAAGAGAGCTCAACGCCTTTGAAGAACAATTTGGCAGAATCTGGTCAAGTGTGGAGAGCTGCCCCCCTCCCAGCCACATCCTAGAGAAACACTCCCACGTGCTTAAGAGAGGGAAGGGTGTCCACCTCTGCACTGTGTGTGCTACTGACAAAAGGAAAAGAAAACCTAAATGTTTGTCAGGAGCAGAGTGGAGACACAAATTGCAGTACTTTCATCAGTGAAATACCTTACACAGTGAGCACGGATGTACTTGACCTCCAGACCAAGCAATGCCATAGATGAATCTCATCCTATTGAGGGAGAAAGCAAATGAGAAGAGAATATTTACAATATAATTCATTTATGTAAAATTAGAGACATATAAAACAACACCATACATTGCTCAGGGAGTATATGCATAAGTAATAAGTATGTAAAGAAATGCGTGGGAGAGGAGTGATGAACATCAAACTCAGTGGAGGGGGGCGAGGAGGAGGTAGAGGTTGGGGTCCTGGGGGGTTGGCTGTATTGGTAACGATTAAGCTGGATGGTGGGTATGCCAGGTTCATTATATTTTTTTGTAAACCTTTTTAAAGATATAATTCACATATACAATTCATCTATTTAAAGTATACAATTCAGTGGTTTCTAGTATATTCACAGAGATATGCAACCCTCACCATAGTCAATTTTAGAACATTTTTATGACCTCAGAAAGAAACCCCGTACCCTTTAGCAGTCATCCTCCATGACCCCAACCTTCCCAGCCCCAGAGAGCCACTAATCTATTTTCTTTTCTTTGGATCTAGTGTAATGTTTTCAAGGTTCATCCATATTGTAGCATGTGCCAGTATGTCATTCCTTTTTATTACTCAGTAACACATCATGTTAAACCTTTTTGAATATCTACAACATTTCAAGATAAAACATTTTTAATCATAAGTTTGATTAGAAGATACTGTTGGATTAGAAGATGTTGAAGGAAGCTTTGGGCCTGATTCTGTAATACCTAATTGGCATTCTCCACCAACGAGGATGTGCCACCGCTTGGAGCTTAAGTCCCATGTGTGGGGCCTTTGCCACCTCTGGCAGCAATAGTGCCAGCCCTACCAGGACCCCTGTCTAGGGGCCCAAGCCTTATTCAGCTGGACTCTAGCACCCAATCCCCCCGGTTGCTGTGCTGCCCCCTTTCCCTTCCTCAGGGTCACCACCTCTGAGACGTCTCCCATGACTCTCCCAGGCACAGCTGGTGGCCCTGGGAGCATCCAGGCATTGAGGGCTGACAGCCCTGCAAGGTCCTTATCTTTTCTGAGCATCGGTCTCCACCACTATAAATTGAAGGTACTAGGGCCCACTTAATAGAGATGAATATTCAATGAAATGTTATGTATCTATTATCCAGAGTCTTTGTCAGGATTTGCTTTTTTTTTTTTTAATAAGAGGCATGTTTTTAATTTTATTTATTTTTGGCTGCATTGGGTCTTCGTTGCGCGCGGGCTTTCTCTAGTTGCGGCAAGCAGGAGCTACTCTTCGTTGCGGTGCGCGGGCTTCTCACTGTGATGGCTTCTCCTGTTGCAGAGCACAGGCTCTTAGGCACGCGGGCTTCAGTAGTTGTGGCACACGGGCTCAGTAGTTGTGGCTTGCGGGCTCTAGAGCGCAGGCTCAGTAATTGTGGCGCATGGGCATAGTTGCTCTGCAGCATGTGAGATCTTCCCAGACCAGGGCTCGAACCCATGTCCCCTGCACTGGCAGGTGGATTCTTAACCACTGCGCCACCAGGGAAGTCCCAGGATCTGTTTTCATATCTCTGTCTTCCCCGTTACAGGAGGATGACCCTGGGCAGGGCTGTGCTGTCTGTAGGGAGAAGCAATTGCCCGGCTTCAGTAGCCGTGGTTCCCAGTTGACCTGCCCTCGAGAATCAGGCTAACCCAGCGCCTACAGGTGTGGGCTCTGAATTCCATCATCCCCGGGGTCAAGTCCCAGAAATCCCATTCTACCCCTATTAGTCGTGGGACTGTGGATGAGTTACTCTCTTGACCTCAGATAAAATGGGAATAATGATAGTACCCACCTTATTGGGCTCAACATGGGGCCTGACACATACTTGGCTCTTAACGATTGTCCATTGCCGTGATGATGATGTTGATGTTGTTGAGTGGAAGAGGCTTTTGCCCAGTTGCATCCGGCCATGTGAGGTCCTGGAAGAGAATGCACATCACGCACTGAAGGCAACACGGGAATGTGGTTGAAGCCGCAGAAGGTGCTCGCTCCCTCCCGCTTCCCTCTCTGCCCTGCTGGTGGCTAAGTCATTCCAACACTGACTTAAATTCTGGATACCTTTATACAGGACACGGGGCTCTGCGCTGCAGGTTGCGAAGCGGGTGAGCTGCATGCCTGCCCTCAAAGAGGTGATGGCAGCATTTGCGGTGGGGTGGGAGCCCTCAGGGGGAACCCCAGCTCTCTATGCCTTGATTTTGAGCATCGGAAAGGCCACTTAACCGTCCCAAGAGAAGTTTCTACCACAGTGGTGCTAAAGGAATGCCGGGTGCTGCTTTGCAGGAAAGGGGCAGTAAACCGGAAGGGCCATGGCCCTTACAAGAGGCTAGAAGGTAGGGCACGCTGGACATGTGGACACATCCCTCAGTTCTTCCTGGAGCCACCCTGCCGCGCACGCCCTTGCTAGAGCCCCACTCCTTGTCACAGCCCAGCCAGCCTCCCAGCTACTCCCCGGCAGATTGCTGTCCACCATCCAGGCGGCTTGGATGGTCTCTGACAGCAGCTAGTCTGACTGCCCACTTCGTACCTCGTGCACCTCACTTCTTCCTCCCAGCCTCTCTCTGAGGTTAAGACTCACGTGACCATGTTTTCTCGATGAGGACTCTGAAGCTCAGAGCACTCCGCTCAAGGATACAGGGTTAGGAAGTGGCAGGGTTGGGACAAGCCCTGAAACGTCAGAAGTTACTTGCTTCTAGTGTACATTCTCCAGCCACCAGAGTGCTCCCCGAGAGCAAACTGAGGACTTGGCAATGGCCATAATGCTTGTCCAGGGAGGTGGTGTCAGATAAGGCTGGAGGACATTAATTAATAATGATAACAACATGTATCGAGGGCTTACTCTGTGCCGGGCTCTGTTATAAGCACTTCATCACATTATCTCATTTAATCCTCATAATTACTTTATGTGGCAGTTACTATTATTATCTCCTTTTTACAAATGAGAAGACCGAGGCCCAGAGAGGTTATGTAATGTGGCCAAGGTCACAGAACTAGCGTGTGCTGGAGCCAGAATTATTTTAACCCAAGAAGTCTGACTCGGAGCAAACCAGAGCAGTGTCAGAATGCAGCCTCGCTCTCCCGCCCTCTGTCTCTGTCACTTTCACTCACTCCCTCCCTCAGCAAACACTGGCTGTGTGCCGTGCCGGGTCCTCAGGAGACTCAGGGGGGCTCACAGTTCAGGTGAAGGGGTGCACAGGTAAAGCAACAGCTGCTGTGGAGACCAAGGGCTCCGGTGGGGGCAGGTGGGTGCTCTGCGTGAGGCAGTCCAGCTGCAGTCTTGGGGTCACCTCTGTGAGGTGGGCCGCAAGCAGGACGGGGACCGATGCTGTTGACGGTGGCCTGCACAGCTGGCATTTGTACCTAAGGCCCTAGCCCAGGGGGGTCAGAAGAGACCCAGTAGCTCAGCTGCACCAGGCTCCTCGGTGAGAAGCAGGAGAGCCCCCCAGCTCTGCACTAGGGGGTGTGGCAGAGGTCGGCGGGAGTAGGGGAGGGAGAGAGGAGAGGATTCCAAAAGCGTCTGGCCCTGCAGTGGCTGAGTGGCAGCAGGGCTGGCCCTGGGCCTGCCTGCTCGTTCCTTCCAGCTCGCTTCGCGAACTCCTCTGCAGCCCGGCTCTCCTTCCCGGCCTCTCTGGCCTTTGCCATCGGCGAGGCAGGTATGGCAGGCAAGGCAAGTGGGAATGTCTCCAGTGGGCGGGGCGTGCAGCGAGAGGAACCGGGGGCGGCTGGTTTGGCGCCCCTGGCACCGCATCCCTTGGCAGGCGAACGCCTCCGCCTGGTGGAGACCCTGGGGAGGCTCGTGGGGCCTGGAATGAGGGTCGAGCGGGCAGAGGGCTCCAGCAGTGCGGCCTGCCGCTTCAGCCAGCCCAAGTGGGGAGGAAATGCATGACCGCCTGGCGTGGCGCCGGGCCCAGCAGGCGTGGGTGGCTGAGTGGACGCCAGCTCTCTACACAGCTCTGCGCACAGTCACGGGGCCGCCTGGCGCACGGTGAGGAGGCCAGGGCAGCTCCCAGACCTCGGGGGGCAGCGGGACAGAGCAGGGGGCCGTGGGCTCCCAGCATGTTGGCGTGGGGGGCTGTCCCAGCCGTGCCTCCAGGCTCCCTCCCAGACACCTAGGGCCTGAGGGCTTCGGCGGCCAGAACGTCCTCTTCGTGGCCCTTCAGGCTTAGAAGCTGGTGCCTGTCCTCCTTCAATGAGCCTCTCCTTTCCCTCAGGCGCTCGTGAGTCTGGACACTGGCCGCAGGGCCATTGCCATGGCCTCACCCTGTCATGGCGCCTTCACTGGCTCCGATTGGCGGGTCTCCGTGTCGCTATAGTTTCCGGTACTTGACAGCATCACCCCGGCTGCTTCGCTCTTTGCTGATTGGTGCCCAGAGGTGTTGACCGGAACGTGATGTTCTGTTTTTACCTCAGGGAGTGGGGATGAGGAAGGGTCAGATGACTTACTGGACTGAATGGACGCTGACTCTGAGAAACAACGCTGGAAGTTCACGGAGTTTTTTTTTTTTTTTAATCATGTTATTCTTTTGAAATCATGTGCCCTTGAGTCTGGAAAGTCTGTTCAACAACTCTAGAAGAATCCGGCTCCCAACTCTTACAGTTATAATCCTGGCATCTGCCAAGTGCTCCCCAACTTAGCTGAGGAAGGAACAGGAGGGCAAGCTGGGCATTGAGCGAGGGGAGTGCAGAGCCTGTAAGGTATGGGGTGAGATCGGCCTAATTCTGGATCCTGACCAGGTACGGAAGAGGGGGTTCCTGCAGGGACGGAGGGGGGCACATCTCCTCCTTACAGCTGCCAAATCCAGACCTCGACACCAAAGGGACATCGTCAGAGGCCACCTTGGGCAGGGAGGCAGTGGCAAACCCTTTCTTTGAAGGAAACTTCCCTGCAATCCAAACTTTACCTGTCATGTAAACACAGGGGCAGAGCCCCACAGGTGGGATCGGGGTGTCTGACTGGTGACCCCTCCAGGTAGCTTGATGCTCTAGGAGCAGGACTCAGAATCCACCGGTGTCATCCAACCTGTTCACTTTGTAGTTGGGGAAAATGAGGCTCTAGGAGGAAGAAAGGAACTTTCCCCAATCTACACAGCCAGATGGGGAGTGGCCGCGCTCTCTCCGCCATGTCTTGTCCTCCAAACGGGTCCCCAGAGGCACACCTGGGGCCACAGGGAGAGAGGACTTCTATGGAAACTGAGGCAAGGCGAAGGACTGTAAAGTAGCCCAGTGGCCAGTGTCGGCCAACACCGTAATGTGTCCTGAGGCCAGGAGCTCCCGCCAAGCTGGGTATCTGGTTCCGGATTCATCTGTCCATTAGACAGCCTGTCCTTCCTGCCAGAACAAAAGATGCTGTCATGTCCCTAAAGCTGATTGGCCCCTGAAGCCACCACCCACCACACGACTATTTCCAGGGATGAATCCAGATCCAGTCTTCTCGACTCCTCCCCGGGGGCATGTGTCACTCCCCCGTCTTGCTTCTGAGGGCAGCAGGTTCCTTGCAAATTCGAAATCAGCCTTGACTCTCACTTCTTCTCCATCCTCTCTGCCCATCTCCTTGTAGGGTGGACACCTAAGGCAGTAGGATCGTGTTTCTATAGAACAACAACTCCAAGATTCTGCTTAAAAAAAAAAAAGGAAAGAAAGAAAGAAAGAGACATACAGAGAAGGAACAATGAGATGTTATTATCCAGAGGAAGCTCAGGCTGGGGACCCATTTCTGATGTTCATTTTAGCAGCTGTGTGGGAGGGCTGGATGTACTCACAGCATTTGCCCACCTTGACAACCCCTGTGGATATGATGAGTCACTCTCTTGGTCTTGGGAAGCTCCGAGATCCCCCAGCCCTTCTCCATTCCCGTATGACCCAGTCCTTGTCATCCAGCCAGCAAAGGAGACCAGGGCCCTGTGGACTGCTTGCCCCTGGGCACTCCATCCACCAAGTCCTGGGCAGGGCAAGGTCTGCCCCTGCTCCAGGGCATCCAGGCAGCCCTTTCCTCATGTTGCAAGGGGCCACACATCCTCTCATCCCTTCCAGACTCGTGTCAGAGCCGGGCAGGCCTAGACAGGATCTAGTTTGAAGTCGGGCTTTATAGACAGAGTCTAAGACCCAGAGAAGGCAGGAGGTTCCTTCAGACATGTGTGGAAGCATCTGGACTAATGAGTGGTGAGATTGTCTGCTGGCTGAGTTCTAGGATTTGACTATGTTACAGTTACTGGGCAAGTGACTTAACCTCTCTGAGCCTCAGCTTTCTCATCTGTAAAATGGGGATAATGATACCATCTATCTCATTGCACTGCTGTGGGCACTGAGATGTAGGTAAAGCTCTCGGCACAGTGCCGGGCACAGGGGAGGTGCCTACTAAATGGTACTGAGCTGCTGTTACTCACCTCTCCTGAACACCCACCCAGTACTCTTTTGACTGCCCACATTGCCTCTCCTCCTGAGCCTCTGAAACACCATTGCCCTGGGACCAGCCCTTCCAGAGGAATCTGTTTGAACAGCTGCCTGTTGGCTGCAGCAAATCTCCACTGAGCCCCTGCTGTATACAGAGCACTGGGCACTCAGGTGGATACAACATTTGTAAAGGCTTCAGATCTGCACTGAGTCCTGGCTCTTGTGAACACGGTGTAGCCCTGACTCTCTGGGCCTCGGCTCCCGTGTCTATAAAATGGAGCTATGACAGTCTCACTGAGTGAGTCTCTCAGTGAGTTCATGTGTATGCAGCCCCTTTGAAAGTTCTAAAGTGAATTGCCATTTGCTGCAAACATACCAGTTGCTATTTTCATGATTTACACAAAGACAAGCAAGATCTTGTCCCCGCCTTCTAGAAGCTCATCTCCTGACTGGGCCCTAAGCAGTGTCCACAAGAATCATTTCACCACTTATATCCTGCAATGTGTACGTGCCAGCTGTGGCATTTAGAGAGTGTGGTGGTCTTAGAAGCCTCTCCGGGGCAGGTGACCCCTTCATTCATTCATTCTCAGGGGCAGGCACTATGCTAGGCTCTAGGGATATAAGGGTCAAGTTGACTGACAGGCCTTGTCCTCCTGGGGCTTCCAGTCTAAAAGAGAGAGCTAATAAGCATATAAAGAAATAAATAAGAAAATATCCATTGATTATTATGATGAAAATGAATCAAAGGCCTATTTTCCATGGAGCCTGGGGGGGTGGGCAATGGTATCTGTTTGAAGGTGGGTCAGGGAAGGCCTCCATGAGAAGGTGACATTTGAACTGACAAGAGGGACCCTGCCTTGTGAAGAGTTAACAAATGATTCAGAACTTGAAAAGTTCTTAGACTAAGCCTGGCATAGAACAAAGCACTATAAAAGTATCTATTAAATTAACTAATTAATTAATTGACTGATTATATCAGAGGATGGGGTGTGAGCATTCCAGTCAGCAGGAACAGCATGTGCAAAGGCCCTGAGGTAGAAATGAGCTTGGTGTGACTGAAGAAGAGAAAGAAGGTCAGAGTGGCCTGATGGAGTGAGTGAAAGGGAGAGAGGTGGTGCCGGCAGCCCTGAGGTGCCTTGCATGACTCTGGCCTGTGGGGGTTGTAAATTTCATCATTCATGAACCAGGAAGCCACTGGAGGGTTTTAAAAGGGGAGCCACACACTCAGAGTATAATTTACCTTCTTCTTGGCCTTGATAGAGAATGGACTACAGAGGCAGGGTGCTGAGGTAGGGAGAGAAGATCCTGCTGTGGGTGTCCAGGCAGTGGTGACAGAGGAGATGGGAAAAGTGGAGAGGCTTGGGCTGTGTTTTGGAGGTAACACTGGCAGGCCTTGCTGTTGGGCTGCCTGCGGCGGGGAGAGAAAGAGAGAAGCCAGGCAAGACTGAGAGCTTTTTGGCTGGAGCCATTGCCTGGCTGGGCTGTGCAGGGCATGGGGCTGGAGCATGGCTGCAGCCCAAGGTGCCAGGTTCCTGGAGGCATGGCATCAGGCCTGGAAGAAGAAGCTGAAGGGATAGTCAGCGGCAGTGAAGGCGCTGTGTGAGCAGTCAGAGTCAGGCGCAGTGAAGGCGTTACTTAGTGGCCCTGTTATTTACACGCCCCCCAGCTGTGGCATCTGTTGGCTAGAGTGAGAAGTTGGTTGAATGGCCTAGTTTCACTTCCAGTTCATAAGCTTATGCCCGGTTTGTTAGGTGCAGAGAGGGGCCTGGGTTTGGGGAGAGGGAGAGACGGGCCTGTCTGCATGGTTGTGGGCATACAGCTTGTTGGCTGATGTGATGATGCAAAGGGCCCCCAGGGTAAAGATGTCCTGAGTTCCCCTTCCCCCCCCCCCCCCCCCCCCCCCCCCCCCCCCTCCCCCCGCACAGCTCCTGGTGTATTTCCTTCAGCGTTGACTCCGGACAGGCTAGGATGATAGGCCCCGCCCCCTTTGAAACATGAGCGAGGTAAGTTTAGGACAAATTAAGGAAGTCCTACTTCTCACAGTGACTCAGGAGCTCAGGGGACTGCTTACCCCTCGAGGTGGTCCAGGCTGGGAATGTCATGGGATCCCAAAGGGATCTGGGGAAAAGGACAAAATGCAGAACCCTAAATGGCTCTGGAGAGGAAACCTGGGATCTGTGTGACCTTTACGCTGACGTCAGGGAGGAAACCAGTCCCTTGAGGCTTGTGCTGGCAATGGAGTCAGGAACCTTCCTAATCTAGCTTCGTACCCTCCCGGGCGCCAGAGCTGGAGGGGCCCCAGACTCTGCCCCACTCAGTCCTCTCCTTTTACACAGGAGGACACTCCTCTGTCGTCCATCTGCCAGAAAGCCCGCAGTGGCGCCAGCGCCTTCACGACAAAGTCCAGCTCGGTCCCCATCTGGCCCCATCTCTCCCCACTGCCCCCCGCCCACCTTGCAGCCTCGCTAGGGCTCTCTTCCCCTCACTCTGCCCTCTGCCAGGAACACCCTTGTTCCATCTTTGCCTGTTAACTCTCTCTTACCCTTCGGATTGGACCTTAGTTGTAATCCCCATCCGGGGAGTCCTCCCCGACTTCCAGCCCCTTTCCCACCGAATGCTTCTGCTAAAAGCTTCCTCACAGCCTGCTGGTCCTCCAAGCAGACCCTTATCCCACTGCATCATCATGGCCTGTTTAAATGTCTGTCCGCCTCTGCACAGCCAGCTCTGTGCCCTCCCCAGCACCTGGCATGGAGTAAATACTCTACAAACCATCACTTAAGGTATCAGGCCCAGAGAACAGAATTGCCTTGCACACAATCACAATCACAATAGCATCCTTTCGGACATTCATCCGTGCATGCATTCAACTCGTGTTACCTAGCACCTGCTCCATGCCAGGACTTTCCTAGGTGCAGGGGACCCGAGGGTGTGCAAAGTAAGTCCCAGAACTTACCGTCTAGTGAGGGAGGCACCTCCATTGATCGCACTAGCAAATGTACAATTGCAGTGGTGACCAGTCCTACCAAAGGGAGTACAGGCTTTCATGACAAGCTAGAAAGAGTCCTCAGGGTCAGGGAGGTCCAGGAAGGTTCCCCAAGGAAGTGACACTTGAGGAGCAGAAATTGACCAGGCAAAGAGGGGAGGGAGAGGGTTCATTCCAGGCAAAGGGACGAGCATGTGCAAGGACACTGAGGTGGGAAAGAGGGTGGCAAGAATGAGGAACTGGAGGCGCTGCATGGCCAGAGCAGGGAGCTCGGGGGCAGAGTGGCATAAGGTGAGATTTGGAAGGTCAGCAGGAGCTGGAACATGGCTCGTGGACCACGTTAAGGTTTTTGCCTTTATCTTGAGAGCAATGGGGAGCCACCGAAGGGTACTGAGCAGAGCCATGACCTAATCCTATTGGTGCATTGAAAAGCTCAGACTGACTTCTGTACAGAGCAGGGACCAGAACCTGGGTGTCCTCACACCCAGTCCCTATGTGACATCCATATTCTGTACCCCCGCCCCGCTGAGGTCAACACGTCTCTAAGGATTCTCTTCCCCTCTCCCCTCCCACCTCCTGAGCATTCATCTGCCCGTGCTTCTTTGGGCACTAACATTATCCCCACCCCGAATGCTGGCTTTCCACTGCACCGCGGTCTCTACCCTCTTGTCTCCAGCAGTCACAGCGGGCTGTGGGTGCCCAGATGCTAACCCCAGTGTGCTGCCAGGGGACCAGTGTCCCCAGCAGCAGCCAGGGGGCAAGGACTGCATCACTCATGGTTTGCTCCTTCCAGGCCCTACTGTGCGGGGGTTTCAGACAGGGGCCGCAGCGATTGGCCAGCGCCATTTACACCGGAGCAGTGGCTCTCACAGGCCTCAGGTCTGCAAACATTGGAAGTCGGTGCCAGGACTAAGCAAGGTTAAATCTTCCCCATTGCCTGGGCTGCAGAAGTGCAGTGAGAGTAAACTGTTTATATTCTCCAGCTGCGGAGCCTGTGACCAAAGGCCTCCTGCAAAGAAATCGTGGTTCGTGGGATGTGAGTGCTGGGGGATGTGGGATCGTCTCCTCCAGCACTCACTGTCACAGCAGGAGTGGAGGGCCCCGGGGAAGCCCAGAGTCTCACACAGGGCAGTCACACTGCACAAACCGTCAGAGGATTCGACTGGTGGTCGGCCACAGAGGCCACCAGCCTGCACTGGAGCTGGTGTGATGATGCAAAGCTCCTCCCAACCACACCCACAATCTGGGGCTGAGAAAAGGAGATGGAGTTAAAGCCTGGTGGCTCAAAGCATGGGTTTGGGGCCAGACAACCCTGGGTACAAGTCCTGCCTTTATCACTTGCCAGCTGTGGGGTCGTGGGCAGGTTACACAACCCCTTCAGTCTGTTTTCGTTTATGCTGAAATGTCCATTACCACTGCCCCTAGCCACATGTGACTATGTTTAAACTAATTAAAATTAAAGTTTGGAATTAGGCTCCTGGGTCACCCCAGCCTTATTTCAAGTGCTCGTGTGGCTCGTGGCAGTTGTGTTGCACAGCACAGACATAGAACATTTCCATCGTGGCAAAACATGCTGCTGGACAGCTTTGATCTATACAACGAGGGTGATGAGGAGACTCATCCTACGGACTTTGATAAGGATTAAACGAGATGATGAATGTGAAGCAACCTGACACAGGACCCCGAGTAGAGTAATTGTCCACTGATGTTTACTGTGATGGTGAAGGTGGCGACAGGGTTGGTGACAGTCTGTTCATTTCCACGTACATTCTCAACGGCCGGCTGCATCCACCAGAGAGGTGTTGCTATCCAATAAAAAGGTGCGGGGGCTAGGCATCAATACACCTGGGTTTATCTATCAATAAAAAGGTGCTTATCCTTTGCTCTGGGCCAGGCTCTGTGATAGGTTTTCAATAAGTCGCAAACTGGAACGAGAAGCGGTCCTCATCTTCCAGGAGAGATGCCCACAAATAAAGTATAGAATGTAAAAAGCACCCAAGGAGAGTCAGAAGCAAAAAAGAAAGGAATAGCAAGCCCTGAGGGCTTCCCAGAGGAGGCATCATTGGATCTAGGTCTTGAAGGAGGAGTGGGGCTTGATTTTTAGAGGGCAGGAGGGCAGCCCAGACCAGGGAGCAGCAGGGGCTAACACATGGGGCAGAAAAGCTGTCTGTGCAATGGAGATGATGGACAACTCAGCATGGCTGGTGCGGAGGGCATGGGGCACAGGCCCGATACTCGAATGCCAGACATTCAGGATTTATGGAATCAGTGATCCGAGGGAAGCTCATCACTGTGTCCTGCCCCCCTGGGCCTCACATCTGCTCCGATTACACCTCCTTCTCTACCTGGATTTTACTGGGTCCGAAATGAAATTCCCCATTTTCCTCTTGAACCAGCTCATTTTTCTTGTATCCTCAGCCTCAGGGAAAAGCAGGCCGTACCACCCACTACCAAGACTAGAAACTTGACACTGCTTCCACCCTCTCCCTCACCCCCCACCCTGTCCGCCAGGCACCATGACCTACGGACTCAGCCTCCTTGATATTCCCCATTGTCTGCCCACCCCCCCTCCCCGCCCCCCAGCTTCTGCCACCGTCTTACTCCCACCCTCAGCCCTCCTGCAGATCCTTGCCACAGCGTGCTATCAATTGCCCCTCCTCCATTCTGGTCCCTTCCCCCTACCCTCCACTTGGCAGGTAGAACAATTTCTCAAAACTGCCAACCCAAGCAAGACCTCCCTTGCTGAAGACATTCAGTTCCCCTGGGATGCTCCCGAGATATCGCTTGTTGCTCAGCCTGGTCTTTTTCTACGTTCCAGCCACACCAACCTAGGCATTCCCTAACCCGCAAGCCTCCTTCAACCCTTGCTCTCTCTTAGCCTGTCCACCCTCCCCAGCAGAAATCAGCTTCGGGCCACCAAGTCTGGAAAGCCTTCTCTGCTTCCTGCGCCCAGTCCCTACACCCTTTCTCGGCACTACCCCTGCTCCCTCCATTTCAGCCTTCCTCCCCGTGACTCTGACGTCCATTGATTCTGCATGAGAATCACCCACTCTGTTTAAACATGCAGATAGATGCTCAGGGCCCACACCAGACCTTCAGCATCAGAATCTCTGAGGGTGTGGTCTAGAACCCTGCGTTTAGTTAGGCATTTCCAGGTCATCCTTCTGCCCACTGAGTTCTGAACACCGCTGCTGTCTCTACGGTTCATTTTAGTGCATTGTTTTGTTCTCATCTCTCTTTTCCCCGCTGGACGGCGCATTCCTGGGGACAGGAGCTAGGGCAGGGACAGGAACGGTGCCTTGCTATCTGTTTCCCCAGTGCCCGGCACAGGGCCTGGCCCAGAGCCCGTACCCAGGCAGTTCTGAATGAACCATTCCTGGACGTGGCGCGGATCCTGTGCCCCCCTCCTTCCAGCCTGTGCCGGAAATAACCTTTTATGAAGGCTTTTGTGAGTGGTTTGTGATCTCTCTGGGAGACCATGCAGGTTTCCCTTGGTTACAGGGGAACCTAGATGAAGGGTGGTACAGCCCTTGGTGACGAGAGGCCGGGGGTCCCCCCAGAACAGGGAGCCTGGATGAGGCAGGGGTCTATCATGTTAGAGGGGGGTTAGGGGAGAGTGTCCCGGTTCCTAATCAACAGGAAGGGCCTTCTTCCTCCAGGATCACTTTTCAGCCCAGCTGCTTGGACATAACCTGAGCTGGGATTGGGACCGTGGGGGAGGGGTAATGACAGACAGGCTGATAGGGAGGCCAGCAGCTGGACAGGCAGCACGTGGCCCTGCAAGCCTGCCCAACTCCCACACACCCCCAGTTCCCAGGGGAAGGCCAGTCCAGGGAGAAGGCTCCGCTGGTAAGCACATAACACCCTCCTGCCCCCCTCCCCCAGCCCTTTCCTTCCCTCCTTCTGCTCTCTCCAACCTCAGGGACATTCAATCCTCCCTTTGATGGACAGCCAAGAAAAGACTTCTTCCACATCCTAAATTTGTTAGCACCAGCTAATCATCTTAACCTTCCTCCCTCCTGCGCTCCCAACAGGTGCCTCCTTAAAGACACAGGGTGCTTTTTGGAATCTCAGCAGGGAGCCCCAGGAGGGACCAAATCCCCCACCCCCACCCCGAGACGTCCCTCCTCTGTGCAATGGCTCCTGGTGAAACCTGGTGTGCAGGCATTTGGGGTGGGGGCAGTGGCTGCAGCTCTGCTGCTCGGAACCCTCTGGTTCCCCCTCCATCATTCTTAGCCGGGGCTTCCCAGTGGGAGCTGCGGTTCTCCTTAGGGGCTCACCCGCAGGGTGCTGCTGGAAAACTGAGGTCAGGCAAATCCCAGGCAAGCGGGTGACTTCTCTTGCCCAGACACTCCTCCTTGCCTCTCTCCTATTTTTCTCCTCTTCTCTCACGCCCCTCTCTCCTAGCCCCTTCCTCCGCCTCCTCGTGACAGCCACCATCTATCTACTGCAGCTGTACAGTGTGCCAGGACCCATGCTTGAGGCTTGGCTCCAGCTCCTCTAGAACTCCAGGAAGTAGACATTCTTAACCCCATTTTACAGATGAGAAAACTAAGGCTCAGAGAGGTGAAGGAATGTGTGTATATGAAGTCATCCCTTAAGCGTCAGGGCTGGAGATTGGACCCAGGCCTGACTCAAGAGCTGTCCTGTTGACCACTGTACCATCCTGTCTCCAAACACACACATCCACACTGCTCACACGTGCACGCGCCTCAGGTAAAAGTGACCTACTGTGATCTGTTCAGTGAAGTTGCCCCTGTAAATACCTCGTACAGGACCAGGCCATAGTAGGTCCTCAACACGTGAGTGCGCCTTCCTCCATCCTGTCCCTGCACCTCTCTCTCTCCCCTTTCTCCTTCTTTCCCTGCTTACAGCCCAGGTGAGAAGAGCCAGGACAGAAGAGAATGTGGCCCTGACCTCATCCTGGCCCTAAGCCTCCCAATAAATAATGGGACTGTGTATAAGCCTCTGGCTCTGCAGCATCTCAGCTCAGGAGGACAGGCCTTTACAGGGATTGGGAGCCCTGGGAGGGAGGGACATGGGCTCCTGCCTAGGTGGGGGAGGGGCCCTGAATCACTCTCCCTTTACCCTCCCCATCTGTGGCCCATAAAAGCAACCAGGCAGGCCCCACAAAACCAGCCAAGAACTTAAAGAAAGTTCAACAGGTTCTTCCCCTCAAGGTCCTCAGTGGGGTGGGACTGGCCCAAGGGGAGGGGGCCGGGGAGGAGGCCCTCTGCCTGCAGAGGGCTACATTCTGACCCACAGGCATGAGAGCACCTTCTGAGAGCCAGTGTGCTTGGAACTCAGGCAGGAAGCACAGCCCTTCTTGCCCCCTGGCTCCACCCACCATCCCCTTCCTAGCCTGTCTGGGTTCTAAGAGTGGGGTTGTCTAGGCCTGATGGATTCTAGGATCATTTGCTCAGGTTCTCTAAGTCGGGAGGTGAGGGAGCCCCTGGGAGCAGCTGACACCAGGGGCTCTGGGGGAGGGGGCAGGACAAATGCATAGGTTGCCAAGAAGGTGGATAGATGGCCAAAGAGTATCACGAAGCCGTACAGCTGAGGTTGTTGACAAAGTGTGAGCGAACTGTGGCCTGAATTGAATTAAAATCAACCCATAGCAAACATCCTGACCCATATGGTGGCCGAGTAACAAGAAGTAAAGCTGCCATTTACCAAATGCTTATTCAGTGCAAGACCCTTGCATCCATGTGTCCTGCCCTCATGACAATCTTACAAGCTGCTACTACTAGTTCCATTTATAAATAAGGAGACTGAGGCCCCGAAAAATTAAAAGAAACTTGTGGGGGGCTCCATAGCTACTGAGAGTCGCTGGGATTTGAACCCAGGTCTGTTTGGCTCCAAGGCTCCAAAGCTCATGGCTTCCAGTGTTATAAGAAATGCTGAGAGTGTAAACAAAACCCCCCTCAGTGAAAGAGGGAAGAGCCCGACAGGTGTGGACTGATTTTCTGTCTCACGTGGTTGGCATCTGATTCACCTGTCTTCCCCACCCCAGACTTCCGTTATGTCTTTCTGGGGACAGATGGACAAGGATGTTTCATTGAACAAGAAGGGGATCCCCCTCCTCTTATAAAACCCGAGTGAAGCATCCCCCACAGAAGAAACAACCAGCACCAGTGGGGAGCTTAAGGGCAAGAAAGGCTACTCCACCACCCCCGACGTGCCCCATCCAACAGCTCTCCTTATCCCTGCGTATCACGGGCAGTGCGGACATCCACACAGCTAAGGGCTGCCACATCCAGCCGGCATTTGCCCCTGCAACACCATCCCCATGGGGTATCCTGCTGTTGCCATGGTCCCCAGCTGCCCAGGGTACCGTGCCCCGCTTCTCTGCCTGAGTCACACAGGCAGTTCATCTCCATATTCCCCTCCAGCTCAGATGGACTGAAATTGCCTTAACAATTTTACCAAAAACAAAGTGAGGGAATTCCCTGGCAGTCCAGGGGTGAGGACTCTATGCTCTCACTGCCGTGGCCCGGTTCAGTCCCTGGCTGGGGAACTAAGATCCTGCAAGCCACTCGACGCAGCCAAAAAACCCCCATAAAAACAAAGAGAAATATTAAGACCATTTTTCAAATATCTTGGAGTGTTAAAAGGTTCTTAAATCACAGTGCCTACAAGGAACAGGTTCCTGACCCTAAACCCGCAGAAAGTCACGTGCAGGCCTCAGACCCATTGTCCCACCAGAGACAAGATGGGATTTCCCCCCCCCCCTTGGATTCCTTTCCTGCTTCCTCCAGGATGGCAGCTGGGGGCTGGCACAGATGCCCTGGTCATCTGACCAGGTGCTTGAGGGGGACTCGGGCAGCAACGGTAACTCACCATTTCCTTCCGCCCCAGCACGGAGCCCACGTGCAGGGACCAGGCTCGGCAGCCCTTCTGCCCCGTCTTTGGGAAGGGTTGTGGAATTATTGCCTCACAATGGTAGGTTTCTTTTCTTGTTTTTTTTTTAACAAGAGGAGAGGATGTTGTTTCTTTTTTTTCACATCTCTTCTTGATCCTGGCCCCAGCCCTACCAGCATCCCTGCCACCAACCCCAGCCCCTATTCTGCAGACTTTCTGACCCTAGCAGCACGGGGGTCCTGTTTCATCAGAAGCCAACTGTGTTGTCTTGCGTCATGTTCAGGGGCTACTGACATGGCTGGTGTCTCCTGACATCTTCCCAGGCTGCCTCAACCTGTCCCCAGCGCAGGTCACCACTGTCATCCCCAAGTGACTCTGTTATGGGCGTTTTTTCCCATCTGCTGAAGTCGCAATGTTCCTGGCCTCTTTCCAGGCCTTGCCCACTGTACACTGCCTTCAGGGGATTTCAGCTTCCCTGAGCTGTCCTGCCCCAGTGCCTGGGATGTGCCGTGGTCCCACAGCCAGCTCCCGAGTGAGGTCAGAGGTCAGGAGAGTAGCTTGGATTGACCATCCTGGGCTCCAGTGAATGATTTATTAGCCACTGTTCTCCATTAGGGGCTGTTAGCACATCAAAGCAGTATTTGTAGAGCCTGGAAAAGTGGTGACTATGACAGATGGTAACTGTAGCTATACCATAACCTGCCCCCCAGGTGAGGTGGAGGTTGAGAGAAGAGAGTGTCACTTTGGTTCTTGACTACAGCAAAGGCAAGATGAGACCCAAATGTCCATGTTCCTTAGCATGAACTTGTGCTTCAACGCATGACATCCTTGTGTTCGGAACTCGGTGAGTTTCGGCTGCACAGGGCAGTACAGGCGAAAAGAGTGGATTCTAGAATCAGCAAGATCCGGGTTCGCATCCCCGTTCTGGCATCTGGGAGCTGAGGGAAGTTGGGCTCATTATGACGCCTCTCAAGCCCAGGCTTTGCTTCTAGAAGGATGAGGATTACAGCGCTGCTCCTAGAGGCCTGGTGAGGGGCCCTGGGACCCCACGTGTAAACCGCGTGGCACAGGGGGGCACTCAGTGAACATGATTTCTCACCCCTTGGGGCATGTCCAATGTGAGGGCACTCTGGGGACCTTCCGGGGGCCACCCTCGCTCAGAGGAGGCTGCCTTCCGGTCAGGGCTGTGCTTGACTTAGTGCTGTCGTCATGGGGACTACGTTATGCTCTGACTCCTCCACCGTCTCCCACCAGCGGGCAAAAGGACCAGCTGCTCTCCTGTGATGCGGAGGGGCCGAGGCAGACTGGGTGCCCTGGAAAGCTGGCTTTGAAACGGGTGACGGGAAGGGAAGGATGCAGGAGTGGGCCAAGGGAGAAGCTGAGCTGCGGTGTAGTCTCAAGGAAGGCCCAGCCCATCCCGGGGAGCTCTGAAGGCGGGATGGCCCGTCAGCGCCGTCCCAGGTTGGACTCGGGGGCTGGCCTGCTGTGGCGGCCTTGGACAAAGGGCTTCTCTTCAGCCAAGGCAATCCTTGAAAAGAACTGACGGTGAGGGCTCTGTGCCAGCAGCACCTCTGCCTTCCCTAAGGGAGCCACACATCCCCCAGGGAAATGCCAGGTCCTGGGGAGTTTCTGGGGCATTCAGAACTTGTGGATTCGTCAGACTCAGTGAATATGTCTGTTCCCCTTCAGCTCTGGCTTTGGAGGATTCCTCAGGCTCAGAAAAGTGGGAGAATCAGAGGGAGCTCTTCCCGAGCCCAGTCCAAAGTCTGGTCACCTCAAGGGTTTCCCAGTACACTTGGGACAGACGCCACACTCCTTGCTCTGGCCTCCCAGATCCTTTGAGCTCTGGCCCCTGCCTGCCTTTCCTGCCTCGTCTCATGTCAATCTCTTTTTTTCCTCCCAAAGCTCTAGGGCAGAGCTGCTAATAGAACTTCCTACAGTGATGAAAATATTTTATACCTGTACTGTCCAGTACCGTAGCCATTAGCTATATGTAGCTATTGAATACTTGAAATGTGGTTAGTGAGACTGAGGAACTGAATTTTTAATTTTATTTAATTTTAATTCTATTTAATTTTAATTTTAATGGCCCCAGGTAGCTAATGGACACTGAATTAGATATCACAGCTCCAGCTATAAGGTCTTTTTTCTGTTTCCCAGACACCCAAGCTTGTTCCTACCTCAGGGCCTTTGCACTTGCTGTGTGGCTTGAATAGAATAATCATCCCTTGGATCCTCTCACACTGGCTCCTTCTCGTTTTTTAAGTTCCAGCTTAGTATCACCTCCTCAGAAAGGCCTTCCTTCACCATCTAAGCTAAAGCATTTTCTCATTTTCTCAAATTCCAGCCTCTCTCCAGTACATTACCATATTTTAACTTCAGGGCAGTTATCAATGCCTGGATTTTTCTCATTTATTTCTGTTTTTTGTTTTTGTTTGTTTGCTTGTTTGTTTTTTGTCTATTGCTTGCAACTAGAAAGAATAATGACAATGTAAAATCTAATATTTACATACCTCTTACTGTATGTTAGGTACTGGTTTAAGTGCCTCACATATATGATCTCACTTAATTGCCACAGCACCCCCATGGTAGGTATTGCTTTACCCCCATTTTACAGATGAGGATACTGAAGCTCAGAGGTTGACTTGCCCAAGGTCACACGCCAGGACTCTGTCTTTTTCACCTCTGTAACCCCAGCACCAACTTAGCACAGTGCCAGACACAGAAAGCAAGAGTTCCATAAGCAACCATTGACTCTGGGCTGGCTAGGACTTTGCTGGGTGGGGAGGCTGGGCTCGTGTGAGCTCAGGGTTGGCCTCCAGCCCTGGGTGTGGGCACCGGCCCTGCGGTTCTGTGGAACCCCAGGCTGGAACAGTGGGCTGGAGGTGAGGTCCTGGGTAGTGCTGAGTGTGGCCTGCAGTCATACCCACCCAGTCCTGGGAGCCCCCAGTGGGCTGAGTGGGGAGAGGAGTGGGGACTGGCTGGACTCAACTTACAAACGTTCCTCCTGGGCAGTGAAGTGATACTCTCAGCCAAGGTGGACTCGTAGCAACTGAGGCAGGGGCTGGGCCAGGGACTGGGGCTGAGCTGGGGCTGAAGCTGCTCAGCCTGTGTTTATTGTGCTTTCCCGGTGCCTCGGGCAGAAAGGGACCAGAGCTTTGGAGACCATCCAGCCTTTCCCTGCACAGAGCTCTCACACCGCTTGCCCTCCCCACTGAAGCCCTGGCCTCAGGCTGTCCAGCTGCAGGGGGTAGGGTGGAGGGGCTGGGTACAGTGGGTAGAGGCTTCTCCGCTGTGAGCTCCTTCATGCGGATCAGCACCTAAGACAACCTGGGCTCCCAGAGTGCCCCGCCCCCTCTAAACAGCACCTTCTCTTAATTGAAAAGTCAGGCAGGGCCTCCTGTCGGAAGGCGACCTTCCATGAGGAGGGGACACTGGAGGCCACCAGAGAGGCTTCACCCTCCTCTTAATGCCGTGTCCCCATTTCCTGTGGGCTCCGCAGCCCACCCCCTGTCCATGTGCAGCCCCCCACCCCTGCAGGGAGGGCTTATGGGCGCGCAGGAGCTTTGGACGAGGAGCCTGAGAGGCAAGCATCGGTTCCATCGAGGCCTCTCTTCTGCTGGGTGGCCTGGAGTAGCCTTCTTAACCTCCCAGCTGGGGTTCAGTGCTCCAGAACTCTCAAGGGTTTATACACATGTGAGGTCAAAAGCAAGGGCAAAAAGTCAGAGCGATGTTCATACAAGGTTTCATGTCAACCCAGTAGTCTCACTTCCTTAGCCTAAGAAAATAATTTATCACAAGAGAGGTGCTAAATGCACAGAGTTATTCATCATAGCATAAAATACAAAAAACATAGAGACTTCCAGATGTAGTAGCCAACAAATCTAGGCCAATCATGCTATACTGTGCAGCCATTTAAAAAATGTCACTTGGAAGGCGGCACAAGGGTGGGAATGCGATTACCCCGTCATGGAAAGTGAAGAAAGCAGCATCCCCTATTGCGTGCTCGGTAATTTCAGCCCCGCCTAGCCATGCATGGGGAAGAGGATCAGAGGGGAGAAGGGAAAATGGAAACAGTTGTGTAAGAGCAGGGGGCTGGGGGATGATGCTTTTCTTTCACAAAATGTCCTTTAATGTTCCTAAAGAGCTGTTTTAACAATAAATACATGTCAGAAAAACAAACCAAACTTTTTTTAGAAAGCAAAGCCAAATGCAAGATCCAAAGGGTTTTCACTCTTCTCAGCTCAGACGTATCCAGTTCCTTGGCCCCTGTTCACCGCAGTACCCTGCAGCCCCAGCACAGACATACGAGGTCACCCAACTCGCAGTGCAAACCGGGTCCAACCCCCAGCCTGTCTAGGTTAGGATATAAGACCACAGAGCCCAACTTCATCCTTTCTTTTTCCTTCTGCCTCTTCTCCTATCACATGTTTAAGGCCCTCTCAGTTCAGAAGATAGTGGTTTCCGTCTATCTCTGCTTGCCACCAGACTCCGGTTAGCATTTCTACATCTTCAGTTTATGAAAGTTCTTTGACTGGCAGTTGTGCTAAGAGCCTAGCCAAGGATGGCAAATATGTTTCCTCATGGGAGCCAGCTGTGATTGATTGGTTGTGGCTGCCACAAGTACGAGAAGCAGCATAGAAATAGATTGGTTATGTCTGCCACGGGCCCTGGATAGATGAGTAGTGAGTGGTACATATCCCAGGCATTTGCTATTCCAGAGTCGTCTGGTACTACAAGTAGGGCTCTGACATCTGGGCTTCCATCTCAACACTGCCAGTGCTTCCCTGAAGAATCTTGGGTACTGAACAACTTTGTCCTGTATAAGGAAGAGAGGATGTGCCCTTATTTAGGCAGTGTGCTGTGTGGAAAGAGGATGGGCTTCTCAATCTGATGGACCCAAGAGAGAATGCCACCTCCATCATTTTTAGCTATTTGACCTTGGAAAATCTATTTAACCTTACTGAGGCTTGGTGTTTTCATCTGTAAATTAGAATACATGCAGATAAGATGTGTTATGAGGATTAGAAATAGTGAATAGGAAATGCCCAGTCTACTGTCTGGCACACACTAGCTGTTATCCTGTTCAGAGGGTTTGGTGGTACCATCCAGGCAGGTGGCATGGAAGAAGGCCCATGCCGGGTTGCCAGGCTGCTGCCCCTGAGGCTATGTATGTCGTTAGGGCTAACTGGCCCACAATTACATGTGCACACCTTAACCATGACCTTGTGGGCAGATAGCACAGCTGCTTGAGACATAATTGAGAGACAGAGACAAGCAAATTTTTCACTTGATTATGCTATTCTAAGTTAAAACAGCAGTCCCCAACCTTTTTGGCACCAGGGACCGGTTTCGTGGAAGACAGTTTTTCCGCGGAACGGGGCTGGAGTCGGGGGAGGGTTCAGGCTGGTAATGCAAGCGATGGGGGTTGGCAACCCCTGAGTTAAAACACTCTGTATTATGACCAAACATTAACATTTATTAATTATTCATCACAGTATATTTTTTAATTGTGTGCATTTTAAAGTAAGATTTAAGAAAAATAGATACAATTTAGGTGCAATACAAATAGGTGCAGTTAAGCACCTCATTAATTGTTAATCTCAGTCACTGCTCAACATAACCCTGCTTTACCTCCAAGCCTGAGTAAAACTCAACTTTCTAACTCACCTGCCACCCTAAGGTTCGGGCCTTGTTCAGTGCTAGTCATCAGTTCTGGGCTTCCATGCCCAGCAGGAGGAGGACAGCAAAGAGGGGAGGGACGTAAACACGCTTGAAGGTGGCATAACTAAGCAATTCCACACTTGGTTAAAGCTAACTCTCAAACATAAATTCAGTTTACTGTTAGGACACTGTTTCTTCACAGACTTCTGGCTCCATGATAACCAGTGGATCCAGCCATCCACCCATTCATGTCCTCAGCAAGGATCTACTGAGCACGTATTCTGGCTGTGGAATTGGAACACATCAGGCCTGGAAGATCCCCAGAGATTATGTACGGTGAATTAGCAGCTCAAGGACCAAATGCAACTTTGTTTGGCTTGCTGAATAGTTTTAAAAAAAATTTTAATTAGTATCAACGTTTAGAAACCAGAAGATTTTGCATAAAATATCCAATTTTGGCTTTTCTTAAATATTTTCAAGACGTGACAATAGTGTGTCTGCATCCCCACCTGGCAGTACTTGGCTGGAACTCATAGGTGGTAACTCTGTTTTAGGCGCCCAAGCAAGCCTTTAGTGCTTTGCCACAGCCTCTACCACTCCCTATCGCACTACACCTGGCCTGCTTCATTCACTTATTACTTGTCTGGCTGTACAGACAAGTACAACTCCAGTGCCTGTATTACACAGGCACTGGAGTTGGCAGCATCTAATCTCCCTCAGCTTCTCTTAGAATAGTGACTAAAGAGTAAATGATTGCACCCATCAGAAAGCTTACAGTTTAACTGAAAAGACAAGGAAGAAAAACATGGAATTGGCTTTCTCACATAGAAATGAGACCAGTAACTAACTGAATATCTTGAGGGCTTGGAGAGAATCGTGCACAGTACTCTGGGGTCATGGTAAATCAAAGCCAGCTACCTAAAGGAGATGGTGTGGAGCCGCGGTGTACATGCGGTGACCTTTGCTGGAGAGCTCTGTGTGCCTCTTGGATGTGGCAAGGGAGCGTCGCTTGCACACTGCTGACTTCTTGGGGACGACCCAAGGTGAGCAGTGAGGGTGGGGCAGGAGGTAACTCCTCTTGGGAGGTACCTCCAGAGCTTGTGGGAGGATCTCACGGCTTCCTGGAGATTCAGTCAAGTTCAAGTGAGGTCCCAGATCCTTATCGAAATAAGGGTCAGAGCCAGCAGAGTCTGATGGATGCCCCAGCCCTGATTGATTTCCACCCTGACAACGCAGGGGGTGTCTTGATAGAAAACCTCTCCCCATTCCCTGGGCCCCCATCTGTGCTCGGGCAGCCCGGCCCCTCTGCCCTGTGCTGGAGGCCACTCCAGGAAGCTGGCGGCCAGAGAACAATGCCTGCCCTTGGCCTCAGTCTGCAGAGTTGGGCCTGCACTCTCCATCAGCAAGAACTGTCCTGAGATTTCCTCACTCAGGACTTGTGATTCTGACCCCAACCTGGAAGTGGCAGGACCCAAGGAAGCAAGAAAATATGTAATTTGTCCCACGGGGTCAAAGCTGGTGACTTTGTACTGTTTTATTCAGATGCTTGCCCAGCCCAATCCATCCTGCTCTGCTTATCTCAGCTTACCCTGACCCCTGCCTGTTTGTTCTTCGTGGTTTCCAGTGTTTTGGGGGCTCATCTGGGAGGCAGTGCAGCGCAGAGGCTAACGGCCTGGGCCCTGGAGTCAGCCTGCCCCTGCCAGCTGTGACCCCACGCCGGAGACACCACCTCTCTGTGCCTCAGTTTTCTCATCTGTAAAATGAGGGTCACAAAGATGTTCATCTTATAAGGCTTGTACGGGCTGAATATGGTCATGTCCATAAAACACTAAGAATGGTGCCTGGCACATGGAAAGAGCTCTCTGTGTTAACCGTACCTGTGCTTAGAACGGAGGAAGGTATCATAGCCTTCTGGGATAGGATGTCAGTTTTTCCAAGTTCATAACCATAGTAATTACCATAGCTATTATTTACTATATGCTTACTCTAAGCCGGGAGCAGTGTTTAACCTTTTACCTGTATTCTCTCATTTACTCCTTGAATTCCAACAAGGTAGATACTATCTTTACCCCCATTTAACAGAAAAAGACACTGGAACTCAGAGAGGTTAAGCAACTTGCCCAAGATCACACAGCTAGCAAGTAGCAAAGTTGGAATTTGAACCTGTGGCTGTTTGGCTTCAAAGCTCATGCTCTTCCCATGATTCTGGGCAGTTTGATAAGTGAAGAATGCAAGTTGTCAAGTTTTTAACCTGCTACTTCTAAATAAACGAACAACGAAGCCATGAGACCGAGTGTGCGTGTGGCTGGTTGTAGTTCCTGCTCAGACAGGCAGTGTCTCGGTGGGGTTTACAATCAGTCCTCAGTGGGGGAACTCGGGGAGCCAGCTTTAAGAGAGATGAGAGTGGTCTGAACTTAGCCCATGGATGAGGCCATGCGCAGTCCTCAAAGGGGCTAGAAAGGACTTATTGCAGATTTTCGTGCTCAACAGTCTAGCCCTCTCGCCCTACCACCTGTCTTGCTGACTTTTATTTGCTTTCATGGAAGCAATAAAGGTAGGGGTTAAAAAGGAAAGCTTTAGGGTGTAACTGATTCCAAGTGCCAGCTCTGCCTCTTCCAGCCGTCTGACTTTGGACAAATTATTTCACTTCTCTGCGCCTCAGGAGCCCCCTGTGGAGCAATAATAGCAGTAATAGCACTGAACCTGCCTGGGTTGTGGTGGCTGGTCAGGGAGGTAATGCATCGCTTTGCAGCTAAGGACATGCCTGGGCTCCGGCTGTATGACCATGGGCTGCTAACGTGACCTCCCTGCCTCAGCTTCCTCGTCTGTTAGGTGTGGATAATAATAGTGTCACCTTGCAGGGCTATTGTGAAGAGTAGGTGAGATGATGTATAACAGACTTGGCTCTTGATGGAGGTTGGTGAGTACTTAATAAATGTTAGCGTTTATGACAATGATGAGACAAAAGACTCAGGATGCCAGCCTCATAATGAGTTGTCAAGAACTGTGACTTTAATATAAAAACAAAAGCTCATCCTTGGGAGGTCCAGGCCTGGTTGTAAAGACAAGACCTACGAAGCCTGTGGCCTCTCCCAGGCCTCTGGGGGGTAACGACCCCTGGCCAACCCCTCCCCTCTCTCCCTCCAGCAGTTGCCTGGTGGGGCCCGGCCTGCAGAGCTGTGACGTTTGAGCTGCCCCGAGCAGGGCCTGCCACAGGAACTCGGATGCAGTGGCCAGATCCGGTGTCAGGAAGAAGGTCTGGGGTCAGAGGTGCGGTGCCTCGGAGGCTTGTCCTCCTGCAGGACCCATGTGACAACCGAAGGGAGAAAGCAAGCCCCGGCTCAGGGCTCCAGTGCAGGGGGGCGGGGTGGGAGGAGGGTGGCAGTCCAGTGTCTTAAGACCACTTGCTGCTTCCAGTGCAGTCAGTGGTCGCTGGGCCCAAGTTTGCAGGCGAGCGGGCTGCCCGGGGGCTGGAGCCAGAGGGGGAGACCAGAGTTTGCTGGGTAGCACTTCCCCTGCCTGTACCTCAGTCCCCCGGCCATAAAATGGGGCTGCTGATACCTGCTCCAACCTTTCAGGGTTGTTTTGAGAATCAAACGAGCAAAGATAAAATAAGATCCTTGAGAGGGCGGAGGGCTGAATGTCAATGAGACAGCCCAGCCCACGCACATGGCACCCCAGGCAGGAGCTCGCCAGGTGGGTGGCAGCCAAGTGGGAGAGAGGACAGCATCCCTCCAAGATCCACAGCAAAGCCGGCTCTAATCTGGACGGAAGTCAGGGTCCGGCCCCTGAACCCAGAGGGGCAGCCGCAGTCTGACTCTGGGGGTTCCTGGCCCCAGTCTCGAGGAAAAAGCTGGCCAGAAGCTCGGGCTGAGGGACAAGGTATGTGGGTGTCACTTGGAGTGGGGAGGCATCTCCTGAGCTAGAGGAGCCCCTGGGAACAGGGACGGTGCCTGACTTTCACAACACCCAGCACAGCAGTCCCATGCAGCTAGGGCTGAGCAGAAGTTTATGATAATAAACGCTCGTGCAGCGAGCATGAAGGGGGCACAGCTCACGTGTGCAAAGATGCGGTTGTCTTCCCCCTCCCGATACTGCATTCAGCTTTGCTCTCGAGCCCCTGCCTCTGCTGAGGGGGAGAGAAATAACCTAGAGAAACTCAGCCACTTCCTGTTTAATACTCAGCCCTTCAGACTCACCACTCAGTCAGTTCAGGACAACATCCCCTCCTCTCTCATCCTCCCAGGATTACAGCTGCCGTGGTGCTGGGGAGGGGACACAGGTGTGGCCGGTGGCCATCTTCGGTCGGAGCCGTTGTCCATTCTGCGGGGCCTGACGCTGCTCTCTGCCCCCCAAGCTCCACTTCCTGGAGCCTCGGGGCTGCTTCCCCAGTCACAGGGCACGTGGGAGTCTGGGGTGGTGGGAACTGCGGTAGTTGGACTGGGATGTCCCGCCCCTCAGCGTCCTCAGCTGTGGCCTTCCTCTTTGCCTGCGCAGACTGACCCCCCCCACCCCGAGCCATCTTCATGAGGATTCCTGGCCCCAGACACTTACCCTCACCCATTCCCAGCTAGGCCTGGGATTGGCTTCCCCAGAGACATGGGGCTGTGTGAAGAGTGGGTAGAGATGAGAATAGAATCGAGGTTCTGTAGGAAGGAGGAAGGGAGAGTGGGTGCTGGGGAGACGAGAGAGTTTGCTACCCAGACACCCCCTCCACATCCAGAAGTGCAGGGCAGGGCACCTGAGCCTTCCCCATCCCACTGCCTCCGCCTGTCCCCAGGCCCTCGCCAAGTAAGATGGGGAGCAAGGTCATGAAGAGGGACAACCTGCATGGTGAAGGGAGGTGTTCACTGAGGGCAGAGGGCTCCGAGAGCACCTGGAGCTGGCCCAAGACCCCATCAGGTGGGAAGGCAACTTCCATGGTGTCTGCAGGAAGGTGACCATTCGAGTTGCCCTCTGGTGGCTCCAGGTGTGGCAGCAGTAGGTCATCGGGGACCTCCTGGGGCCAGGACATGAACTAAACTGGAGGGGGTCTTGCTGGCTCCTGTCCCTTTTGTGCTCACACCTCCCCAGTCTCTCTGCCAGTCTTGACAACTGTCTGGGGACAGGGGGAGAGGGCTGCAATTAATGCTAGTTCCTACCCCTGGCATAAGGTACAGCTGGGGAGTCCAGGATAGCCAGCCTCTCCACCTCTGTTGCCCCCCAAGCCTAACCCAGTCCTCCCTGATAAGTCAGAAAATGACCCTCGTGCTTTGCCTACTTGTTTCCCTGTGTCTCACCACCCAGACGGCTCTAGTTCCAAGATGACTAATAGATTTCACCTCATGTGCCAGCTTGTGCTGATTGATAGTGGCCATGTTGGAAAAAATTGTGAAGCCTTGTCAAGGCGCATTGTGGGAAGACTAGCTGTGATCGATTAGCAGTGTCTGCCACGAGTGCAAGAGTAGAAAGTGTGGTGTGTGTGATTTTAGCTGCTGCCCACTCCTCTCAGGACCTGTTATTCTCCATCAGCCTGAGCTGGAAAGGTCTGGGGATGTCTTGTGGCTGACGTGATCATGGGACAGATCAGAGTCTCAGTGTGCTGGAAAATGGTTAACAGTTGGCTTTTGGGGTCGGGGTGAGGCTGCTTTGTAGCTTTTGCCAATTTCTGTGGTGTGAATACTCCCACCGTGGTTGATTTCTAGCTGCCAATGTGAACACGGGGTTGGGAAGAGATGAGCACGATCGGCCCTCACAAGACACCATTTGAGTACTTGTATATTTTTTCTAAGAACTATAAAGCCTGCCACCCCTCAAAGCTCTGCCAGTGGCGGGTTGTTCCAGGAAGGGCACTGGACTAGAAGTCAGGATCCCTTACCAGCCGTGAACCATAGTTGAGTTACAGCCCTTCTGAGCCTCAGTTTCCTCATCTGTAGAATGGGAGCTGGATTGTGGTGAACCTCAATACGGGGAAGCATTGGTCACAAAGCATGATTTGTGAGACATGCTCCCGCAGCACCGAATCCAGATGCTCTGCCCAGAGGTCTGCCGTGACCCCTTGTAAAGCCAGTATCCCCGCCATGGGACTGCACGGGAGAAGGACTTCCTGTTCTCTTTGAAGTGTGCCTCAAAGGGCAGAGGCTGCCTCAGATCCCGTTCAGTTTCCCTTAACAGGCCGTCATGCTTGTCCCTGACAAATTTCTCTCGATGGTTTTTGAGCTACTCGCGTTTCCCTCCTTCGCCAGTCCTCGAGGCAGAGTTTGCCCCCTTATTTCACCTACGTGTGTGCCTCCTTCAAGCACGGGGGCCCCATGGCCCTGGGAGGCTGTGCCAGGCTGCTTACACGCCACGGTAGTGGCAGGCCTGGGTTCAGCTACCCGCTCAGGCACACGTGAGCTCCATGACCACGAACACATACTTAAATTCCCTGGGCGTCGGCTTTTCCATCTCTAGAATAATAATAGTCGCTACTTCACTGGTTTGTTGGGTGGTACATAAAGTTCTTTGCATAGTGTCAGGCTCAGAATAATTGCTCAATAAATGAATTATTATTTGTCCTAACAAGGTCTTGAGTGGAGGCAGAACAGGCCAACCTATAGAAGAAGATCCCCAAAGTTGGCAAACCATGGGTGGAGTGAGGCCAGGGCCTCATCCTAGGAGTACAGGCAGGACTGCAGGCCCAGCGGGAGTCCAGAGACAGGACTGCTTTTGGTAGTGCAGGATTCCTCACTCTTGGCACTATTGACATTTGGGGCCAGATAATGCTTTGTTGTAGGAAGCTGCCTGTGCACTGCCGGATGTCTAGCAGTACCCCTGGCCTCTACCCACTAGAGACCACAAGCAGCCTCCCAGCTGTAACAATCAAAAATGTCTCCAGATATTGCCAGCTGTTCCCTGAGGGGCAAAATCGACCCTGGTTGAGAACCCATGTTCCCCCAGACAGAGTGTGACAGGCACTGTTGTTAGCCACCCAGGTCCTAGGAGAGCCAGGGTTACAGAGCATCTGTCCTGGCAGGATGGGCGGGTCGGCACGTGGCAGAGCCAAGTGGCAGGTGGTCAGCTGCAGGCGGCCTGGCAGCAGGCACCAGGCGGTATAGGTTGGGGCTAAGACCCCAGCTGCTGGGAGCCCAGCAGCCAAGCAGGGACAGTTCACGCCTCATATGACGTAGAACCTGGGCACACTCTGTGGTTCTCTGCTTCTCTGTCCAGGACCAGGACTGGATCCAAGGCCTGGACGGGGCAGAGCCTTCTGTACGGGGGTTGGGGAGGGTGGTAAGAGGGGAAGAGACAGGAGGGGCCCCACCCAGCCTGATGACCTTGATGACCTCCAGTCTGGAGAGCACAGGCTTCCGGCTGAGAGAGACCAGGTTCATACCCGTGCTCTGCTGCATGGAAATTAAACCTACAAAAAGTAACAGATGCTGCCATTTAAGACAGGGAGACCACCTTAGGCAGGTTGCTTAACCTCTAAGCCTCACGTTCTTCATTTGTGAAGTGAGGATAATGCCAACCTCATGTGGTTATTATAAGAATTGAATGTGCTGTTATAATGACTATATTTAACGTTATGTCTGGCACATCATAGGCACTCAGTAAATGTTGTTGATTGAGTGAATGGGTGAATCCTCACACAGCAAACCTTTCTCCCTTAAATCCTTTTGTTCGTTTTAGTTCTCTTCTCTGGAATTTCTCCAGTTCTCTGACATAGGAAACTGTTGATTTCTCAACGGGAGGAAATGAGTTACTCATCTCTGTATCACTAGAGCATCAGGCCTGGTAGATATTAGGTGCTTAAAAAATGAAGTTTTCCTTCCTCAGAGGGCAATGACTGTGCCTTACTCATCTTTATAGAGCCATAGAACAGCACAGCGACTGACACACAGCAGGCATTCATTAAATGTTTGTGAATGAATCAATGAACATACTAAAAATGGTTCAGTGAAAGGTGTGACAAGGAACACTACCTGGGATTCTTTATTGGAGCCCATGCCTAACATGTCCCTTTAGGAGGAACACGACTGTCTTACTTGGAGGAGGTCAGCCAATCCCTGGGAAGGGCAGCAGTGGCCTCACTGAGGTGGTAGGTGACAGGATCAACTGCACAGTCATGAGAGACAGTGAAGTTTGTTAGGAAGACCCCTGGATGGGGAGTCAGGAGACCTGGGTTCTGGTCCCATCCCTGCCACCCATCTATGCAGTGACACTGCATGGTCACTACCCTCCTTGGGCTTCTGTTTCCCCATCCATTCAATGGGTGCTTGGTCATGCCTTGGTGTGACTCTATCTTTTGGTGCTTGGCCAGGGTGACCAGTCAGTTAATAGCCATGTTACTGAGCGTGGCCAAGTGACCCACACTGGAGACCAACCAGTGACATCAAAGCACTACTGATTTCACAATCGGCTCCCCAGCCACCTTAGAGCTGCTGGGCTTTGAACACAGCACTAGGTGAAGCATCCACTCTGAAATCCAGAGGTCTGATGAAAGCTGCCAGGGGTAGGGCAGTAGTTAGATTTTCCAAGGGGCCTAAAGATTTTCCAGGGGGACCCTTGAGGATTATCATTAACAGGGGAAAAAAATGTTAGTGATAGAAAAAGTCTTTTTTGATAATTCCTCTATCCCTCTCCCCCTTCCTAAGGTACAGAATCAACTAACAAACAGGGGCTTTTCACATCCTGAAGCCTGTGTAAGTGACAGATAGGGGAACACTAGCCTGCAAGAGCTTGACAGAGTCAAATTCCTTTGCATTGGAAAAAGGGGCCCGTAAAAGAGAGATGAGAGGGTTGGGTCCAGAGAGAGGAGCCAGAGGCTGAACACAGCGGGCATCCAGGGGAGAGGATTGGAGAGGGAACAGGTCTGTGGGCGATTTGGGGGTGAGGTGAGTTGCTTTCTGAGTGAATGGCATGGAGAGAGGCAGTGGGATGAAGAGTCAGGAGCTCTGCGGGTTACTAGTGGCTTGTCCCTGGGGGAGAAGCTTAGCCTGTCTGTGCCTCAGTTTCCTCATCTACAAGGTAGGCATGACAGAATCTTCTCTGGAGTGGAAAACACTTAGAATTGTGCCCGGCATGTAGTAAAGGACCACAGAAGTGTGTGCAGCGGTGGTGATGGGGCTATAAAAAAAAAAAAACCTTGAAATCGCCAGTAGAATTTACATCACTTGGGAGGACCCAGCAAACTGCCCTTCAGGGACTAGGCTGAGTGGCAAGTCTCACGTTAGCTGCCCGGCAACACCTGGTGATACCTGTGCGGCTGAGGCTGCTAACAGCGGGCCGGGCCATCACCAGGGCTCTGCTGTGTCACCAGGGACACCCCACCTCCACCACCACCAAGAATGTGTGCTCTGGGAGCCCGGGCGGGTGCAGGACATCTGCTCTCCATGTGGCTAAACCGTCCCCAAATTGCCGTGGGCTGAACTTTGTCACCAGCATGTTTCTCACGAGGACACTTCCCCCCACCAAGAGGCACGGACCTTCCAGCTGGGCTGGCCCCCCTGGCAAGTGCACTTGGGGGATATTTTCAGGTTCTGGGTGACATTCCCCTGCCCCTCAGCCTAATAGGTCCCAGATGTCCCCTCCTCCCTTGACCTCCCTCCCTCTCGCTGTTCTGAAACCTCACTGCCGGCCCGCCTGGGGCCTCCTCACCCAGGCATTACACCCCTTGACTCTTTTTTTTTTTTTTTTTTTAATTTAAAACATTTTGTTCCCCCTTAATGTGACGGCTTGACAGAGGCCAGCATGAAAGAGGCTGTTTCCTGCTGGAAGGGGACCAGGATGGAGAAACAGGCAGATGAAGGCGGAGAAGGAAGCTGGCTTTGGGAATGTGAGGAGCAAGGGGAAACATAAGCAGTCTTTATTGGCTGAGCATAAAAGAAGCGACGGGAGTAGCAGCTGTCTTAACGTGTCCAGGTCACCAGGGGCTGGGCAGACACACCGGGCCCAGCTGGGAATCCCACGGGCCCTGGGGCTCTGGTGACTCACGTTTGCAGAAATGCCTTTCAGTTTCCTATCTTTCGGCCGCCGCTTTTTCTCTCCCTTACCTCCCCACCCGTCCTCCTGCCCCTTTTGCTGACCATTTGAATTTGTAATTCTCCGCCGCTGTTGTCCGTAATGAGATAGGGCTCATGCTGAGGGCTGTGGGAGGGAGGAGGGAGAGTGGCCACAAGGAGGAGGAAAGAAAGGAGAGAGCTTGGAGGGAGGGTAGGGCCAGGGCACAGAGGCAGGCGGTGAGAAAGAGGGAGTGGGCAGCGGACCCAGGAGGGCAGAAAGCCTGACTCAGAGCTTAACAGAAACCAGGACAGGCCTGATAAACATCAGGTGGGGAACCCAGTGAGAAACCTCCTTTGGCCCCTGCTGTTCCTGCCTGTTTTCTGTTGCATTTCGTGTGAGCGTGGAGAGACAACGGACATGCTGATAATCACAGCCTCCAGGTTCTGTAACACTCTGACCCTTGGCAAAAAGCCTTGGTGCCCAGCGCCCTGTGTTCGGCAAAGCCACTTTGTGCCCAAGCTGGGACGGGTCCCAGGGAGCGCGTTTTGTGGGGTCGGAAGTTGAGGTGTGGAAAGGACAGTTCAGGAAGTTAGGGCCCCGGCCTGGCTGCACCTGGGGCCCAGACCTCTGGATTTCTCATCCAGTGATAAAAATACAGAGATGAAATAAAGGGGGAAGAGATTATATTGGTGACAGTGGGCCAGGAAAATACAAACTTGGAAGACCAGATGGAAACCCCTCAGCTGAAGAATTCTTGGACGCTGCTTCTAAGCAGCCCTTATGGCACTGACACTGACCCTGGCATTTTCTCTCTCTCTTTCAGGACCTCCTGTAAGTGCTCCCTTGAAGCCTGGTCTCACGCATCTGAAAGACCTTGCTCCCTGCTGGTAACCGGGCCCTGGGTGGGGGGATTGAGGCCCCTACACCCTCCACTGAAGTCTGCAAGGTCCCTCCAGAAGGTTGACACGGCAGTCATTTTGCTTTCCACCCACCTCTGCAGCCTCCAGGGCCAGACCATAGTTGTGCCCCGGGCAGAACACGTCCCAGTTGCAATCTGAAAGGCTGGTTTGCCCCATTGTTAGCCTGCTCCTTTGTCCCCCAAAGAGGCAAGTGGAGTCATAGAAGCACCGGGTATTAGAAAGAAGAAAGAGATCATCTCTGGTCGGGTCTGGTCCTTGAAAGTCCCCTGCCTTTCAGTAAACAGGTCGGTGAGCGGCTCTAAGCGTGGACTGCTCCTGAGGATGTGGTGTCCGCACCGCCGAGTGGGCCTCTCCATCTGGCCAGATCACTTGGGGCAGGTGGTGGTTGGTGGTGGTGGCAGGGGTTTTATGTAAGAGAATGACGTCAGCGGGTTAGATTGGGAAACAACACAAACTAGAGGCAGCCTGTCGGGCTCCTTCCCCTGGCATCACCCTAAAGCCAGAGGCGGGGCGGGGGAGCTGAGCCATTTCCAGAGAACCTGAGAAGAGCCCGAGGAGACCGTCTCCTCGAAGTAATAGATCCAGAGAACAGGGGCATGTCTTCTGAGGACAGCATTTGATATCCCAACAAAAGGCCCAGAGGTCGCCGGGGGAGCTGGGTATCGGAGTTGAAAGGGCCGAGCCCTCCACATCAGATCTTTCTCAAGGATACTGAAAGCAGCCCTATCATCGTCCCTTCCTCGGAGAAGTCATTTCCATAGCTGTTCTCTCGATCTGAACCAACGAGAACAGCCGCCTAAGCTGTAACAAGACCATGATGTCCCATTCCATCTGTGTCCTGAAAGGCACATTGAACCTGGGCTGACGATCCCGCCCAGCTCGCTCACTGCTCAGTTACAGAGAGAGAGGAAAATCCTGTCGTTCCCTGAAAAGAGGAGGGATGATTTATCATCCACGCTTTGGATGTCAGATCTCGATTCCTGTCATCAATCTTCCAGAATAAACTCTGCCATAGGAAACTTCGACAGACCACCTGCTGGAGATGGGCTGCTTCCCCCTTCTGTGTGACAAAGCCAAAAAGGGTCCTCACCTCCCCCCATTCCAGGGACCTCCCGCATACACCTCGTT
This sequence comes from Monodon monoceros, assembly GCF_005190385.1. NCBI lineage: Eukaryota > Metazoa > Chordata > Mammalia > Artiodactyla > Monodontidae > Monodon > Monodon monoceros. Next base: position 20,452,210 of record NW_021703781.1, read on the forward strand.
CCCACAGCCAGGCTGCGGGGCTAACCCCAGTCAGCTCTGGGTCCCTGCCTGACTTGAGGGCTGCCCTCACCAGGAATGCAGCATCCTGAGAGCTTCTGCTGGCCTCACCCCACAACTTTCCCCAGCCAGGGAGGGTGCTGTCACTGCTGGGGGCTCTGCAGTGCAGAGCAGATCGGGGCCGGGGCGGGGGCGGGATATGAGCCTCTCCTCACAATCCCTGCCTGCCCAGCCACCACTCCCATGGACTGAGGGAGAGGAGCCCGGGTAGCTTCCCTGAATTCTCAGCCTGACGCAGAAGAGGCCTGAGTCTTCACCCAACTCTGGCTGAAACCGCAAGGCAGGATGAGGAGGAAATGGGAAGCTGGCCGGGGTGGAAATCACCCCCTAGCCCGTTCTCTCTGCTTCCCGCAAAGGAAGAATGCCGCCAGCCAGAAGCAGGGAGAGGGAGATGGCAGCTGGTCACAATGCCTGTCTGCCACCCTCTGGGTGTTTTTCAGGGGCACCTCTGGGGTGACACTGGTTACTGTGGTCAGTGCCTAGATAACACAACCATGGAGGATAGATTTAAGCAGCAGCAGGAATCATCTGAGCGGTGGGGCCCACCACTACCCCACCGCTCCTGTCCATGGCAGACATCGCTAATCAATTAAGAGGCTTCTTAACAGAATGCTTTACTCAGTCACTACCAATCCACTGGAGTCCGCGCTCAAGCTGACAGTTGCTGGCCATCCCTGCACTAGATTTAAGAGAATTTCTTAATTACAGGAATTGTGAGACTGAAGCAGATGACCAAGGGAAGTATGCATGTCTCTTTCTCCGAAGGAATATAAGGAAATGTATGAAGTCCAGCTGCCAGCCCTGGTTGAAAATGATCCTTGCTGAAATACTAGCTAACACTTACTATGTGTTAGGAGCTCATGTGCTTTTATGGAAGCAGTGTAATTGAGTGATTTCAAGCATGGACTCTGGAGGGAAGCCGCCTGGGTCCGAATCCTGGCTCTGCCACTTCTAGCTGTGTGACCTTGGACAAATTACTTTACCTCTCTGTGCCTCAGTTTCCTTATCTATAAAATGGGAGTAGTAATAGTACCTGCCTCATCCAGGTGTTGTAAGGAATATATATATGTATGTATATATGTGTATATGTATATATATTATGCATACATATATATGTGTGTATGTACGTATATTTTTTTTCCATTTAGAATGTATCTACTCATTTAAATTCTAAAAACAGAAGACTTCCCTAGATGATCCCCAAAGATTCTGACAAGTCTTTAATTTTCAGGAAGAAATTATTATTCTTTGTATTTTTATAAATTAATTTACTATTTCATTTTATTTCTACCCCACCTTATTCCAAGAAACATTTCGGGGTGATTATAAACTAGATACGGAAACAGTGGAGGGGAGTGTGGAGAGCAGAGGCAAGAAAACAAGGAGAATCCAGAGCTGATGACACCACAACATCCTGTGCAGATGAGCCACAGGCGCAGCTTTGAGCTTCTTGGTGGTCAGAGCAAAGAGGGAAGCAGAGCTGTTACAAGAGTCAGGGGGCAGTAAGGTGGGAGCACCCCTGGCTGTTGGGTGAAGCATAGCTTTCCCTGGTGCTGAGACCCTAGAGAAGTTCCTCCCGCGTACAGGTGATGTTGTTCAGTACACAGGAGCAGTGGGGAGACTGCCCCTCTGTCCCTATCGGGGTTAGACCCCCTGTGTGAGGTTGGGAACTCCCCACAGGCCCGTCTGCCTCCTGGGACGGGAGGGAGGTGGTGGCCCCTTGTTGGCCCACTCCCTGATAGCATTTAGAAATGACAGGAAGGGGGATTGGCTCAGTGCTACAGCTCTGGTTTGAGAACATTGGGTGCCCGAGCTGTCTTTGCAGAGCTGGGAAAGAAGGGGCTGAGTCCCCAGGTTTGTGGTACCCGCCCTCAGGTTCATTCGTTCACAAACATGAATTAAGGAGCTACTAAGAGCTCAGCACTCCTTAAGGCACTGGGGACACATCCGTGAACAAAACAGAAAGTGCCCTGCCTGCCTTGGGAGCTTACGTTTTAGTGCCTGGGGGCAAAGCAGAGTGAAAGGGTGGGCATGGGCTACATGCCCACGGGGCCGCTAACCAGCATCCCCCGAGCTTGGTTCTCTGGGGGGGCATCACCCCACCCCCGCCCCCACCTCTGGGATGTCCTCAGGAGCAAGGGACCCGGCGGGTGGGGTGGTGCCAGGGGCATTACTCCTGGTGCCGCCTGCGTTGCCTCAGCAGCCCTGAGGCAGATGGACTTGTCTCCAGGTGGGCACCCTGAGACCCCCTCCTGGCGCCGCTGTGGGTCTGTGGGAAGAGCAGGACACCTGGAAGGAGAGAAACTCACCTGATGGCAGAGCCTCTGGAGGGCGAGACCAGGGGCCAGCTCCACGCACCTCCCGGCCAGTCCTCTTCTTTCCTAATGATCGCAGCATTCAGCGCTCGCTGCATGCCGGCCCGTGTGCTGAGTGCTCTACACAAATGACCTCATTCAGTCCCGAGAGGTAGATATGATTGTTCTCCCATTTACAAGATGAGGAAACTGAGATACAGGGAGGCCAAGCGACTTGCCCCAAGTCACCGACTAGTCAGTGACGGCCAGGCAGGCTGACTGCAGAGCCCTGCTCTTACCTAAAGCCTGCTGCTTTCTCCCGTACCAAGACTGCATCTCTCCTGATCCCAGGCCCCGGCCGTGCCAGGCTGGGGCTCAGCTCCAGAAGCTCTCCGCAGGGGGTCCTCCCGCTCCGCATGGCGCCCCATGACACCTCACCAGGCAGCTCCTAGAGCAGTTTCTCCGCCACCCTCTTGTATCAGATCCATCTGGAACTTGGGGGCCAGAGTGAAAAACACATGACTTTCTCAGAAGCTGCTTTGTTCCTGAGCCCCCTCCTGTGCATATTACTATGCGAATATCTATTATGATCGACTTTTTTTTGAATGTTTTCCTCTTTTCAGTGGGATTTCAGATCCATCGTATGGAGTGTTTAGTCTATACCCAGAACTGTGCTAGGCAGGAGTCCTAGGGTCATAAAAAAAGTTTGAGGGGCTTCCCTGGTGGCGCAGTGGTTGAGAGTCCGCCTGCCGATGCAGGGGACACGGGTTCGTGCCCCGGTCCGGGAAGATCCCACATGCCGCAGAGCGGCTGGGCCCGTGAGCCATGGCCACTGAGCCTGCACGTCTGGAGCCTGTGCTCCGCAACGGGAGAGGCCACGACAGTGAGAGGCCCGCGTACCGCAAAAAGAAAAAAAAAAAAAAAAAAAAGAGCTTGAGAAAGACATGGCTGTGGTCAGTGAAGACAGACTTCTGGAGCCACACAGGGTGGGGTCCAGTCTCCTGCTTCACTGCCAGCGCCAACCCATTGTAGAGAGGGTGGCCTGAAGCTAGTTAGAGGCATTAAAGGAAGGAAGTCCCACTGCCCCCTTCACCATCCCAATAGAGGGCAAGAGGCCCCCTAGAGAGGCCCACACCCTTCCCACGCCCTGCTCCCTGGCCATGGTCCATCGGCTCAGATGGGGCAGACCCAGCAGAAGCGTCCCAGGCAGACCGGCTCCATCAGAGCTGGCATCTAGCTTCCCCTGTGTCGTAGGACAGGGAAGACCAAGCTCCAGCCCCTTGGGCCCTTTCCCAGGCCAGGACCAACACACATGAGTGGGGGACACTGAGGCACAGAGACTCAGAGAGAGGGGACATGCCGGTGAGTCCTAGAGCCCTGATGATCCTTGAGGGACAGAGATACGAAGGGACATTCTTGTCTTTCTGTTCCCTGCACCTGCCCTGAGCCTGGCACGGAGGAGACCACTGCTCACTGTTTTTATGAATGAATGAGTGAGTGAGTGCGTGCGTGAATGCATGCTAGAACTGAAAGGAAGCTTAGGGATTATGGCCCTCTCTTCATTTTGTTCATAAAATAACAGAGGCTTATAGAGCACAAGTGACTCCAAGGTCACACAGCTGGCTGGGCTCTGTGGAACAATACCCTGACCTTCCTAAACTTCACTCTTTCCCCCTTTATTTCAGGGTCCTGCTGGAAGACCTGGCCTCCCGGTAAGTAGCTTTCATTTCTTTTTTCCTTTGCATCTCTCTCACGGGCTCTTTCTCAATCCAAGGACAGGAGAGGTTGGGTGGCTGCTTTCCTCCAGGTGTGTCTGGGTAGGAGGCCTCTCTCCAGCGTCTCTAACCTACAGCTGAGGGTGAAGCTCCTTGGCACCTTTCCTGGGGCCCAGGCAGGCAAATGACTTCATGCAGGCCTATCCAGGGCCGCACCTGACTTCCATACTGGTGGCCCTATAATGGGGGGCTGGATGGGGAGGCAGTTCCCTGACTTACTGGGTGTCCTCCTTACTGGTATGCACCAGCTTAGTCGAAGGCCACTGTCCCTGCTTTGTCCTGTGTCCTCTGGTAAGAGTAGACTCAAAACCTTTGTTTTCCCCCCAGTTACCATTTCTGAGTGCTAGAAACCATGGGGACTCTGGGACAAAAGTATCAATAGTACTAGTAGCCATGTCTCAGACCTTCATAGGTGCCAGGCACTCTGCTAATCCCTCTTTATACATTTGATTTGTTCACCAGCTCAATGAAATGGGTATTATTATGCCCATTTTATAGATGAGGAAACAGAGATAGGTACAATAGCTTGTCCGATTGTCCAAGCTTCAGTTGTAGACCTGTTTGAGGTCCCGTGTTACCACATACCATCCCATACTACTGTTTCCCGCGGTCCGTACTCGACATTTGAGGACTATCTTTAAAGTCTTCAAAGGCATTGCCCTGTGGGGTGTAGCCTGGGGCATAGATGCATTGAGTACCGGATACCGCGGGCCCTTGGATGGGTAGTGGCTCAGGCGAGATGCTGTAGCCAGCCAGAGGGCCGAGGTGGGCGTGGAGGGGGAGCCAGGGCTGGCATCAGGCTGCCCTCTCTCCCTGCGCTGAAGGCCACACCCCCTGGATTCCAGAGCCTTCTGTGCATCCCTCTTATTCCAGTTACTCCTCTTTTAGACATGAATTATACTGTAACCTCTTGACTAAACCAGCAGCTTCTAGAATTCATGTCCAGCAGTGACTTATTTAATGAAATGCATGTGGGCAAATGTTTAGCCCTTGAAAATGAAAACTCTCCCAGCAAGTACGAGCCCTGGAGCAAAGAAGGATGGAGGACTCTGTCCCATGAAATCCAAGGAGGGGAAAAATCAGCTGACTGGGAGAATGTGGGCAGACTTTGTTTTTTTCTGACAATGTCCACCTTTAAAAAGCATTTGGGGGCAATTCTCAGAGCAGGGGCTGCCGCACAGAGTTTTCAGCCTCTGGCCCTTCCATGCCAGCCCCTAACCCGAGCATTTTATGGCCAGGACTGCAAAGAACATTAGTTTTAAAAAAGAAATGAAAAGAAACCAAAACACACATCCTGCAATATCATTCAGAAGCCCAAGAGTGAGTGGGTTGTTGGGACCAGCAGGCCTGTCGTCCTCAGCAGGGAGGGTCACAGTCCTGCTCGTGCTTCCGAGCACAGGGACCTGGGAGTGACCCACAAAAAGATTTGCGGATGCTGGTCTCTTGTGAAATACAAAAGTGTGAAGTACACACGTGCTTATAAAAATCACTTGCCTGTGGCCATACTGGGCTCACTACCTGTAGACGTAGTTTACACAGCACTCACCAGGTGCCAGGCACCCGGAGTTAGCGTTCCAGAACCATTGTCTCTTGGCATCCTCCCAGCAGTCCCGGGGGAGAGATCCGGATGTTCAGGGAGGTTCAAGAAACAGATCCACGTGTGTATATATATATATATATATATATAAAACAGATATCCACGTATTGCTGCAACCCTGCCACCCTTTCCCAAAGTCTGAATGGTTTACTAAAGACACCTTCGGCCTTGACAAGTGTACATGTAACAGTAGCCTAATTCAGAGCTGGTTGCTATTCCCTGGTGCGTCCACATACATCTTGGGATGCTAACCATCCCTCGGGACGTTTTGCCTAAGTGAGATCAGCAGACACAGAATCACCCCAGAAATGCCCACCCTTCAGGGGAACCCACAAACCCAGCTCTCTCCTGCCGGGACAAACACCGTCTGATTTTCAGCCCCTGTTGTTTTCCATCCTTCCAGGCCCCTGGCAAACCCCAAGCCCCACCCCAGATTTTATGGGTCTGCACATATATGATTGCAAAAAAATATTCTCTACCAAAAGAGGGAGGAACAAAACTTAATAAGCAGATTTCCAGAGTGAGAAGATGTAACCCCTGGCTGCAAAACAAAGCAGTTCCCTCTCAGCAGCTGAAACTCCTGTTGCGGCTGAACCCACAGGGCGCACTATTGGCGCGGGACGGGGTGGGGCCTGGGTGTGACAGTGAGGAGGGGCAGGACTCTGTTGGTGGCCTTCGCAGACACAGGGCCTGGGGAGGAGCTGGGGGACGTGGGCGCTGCTCCCCAGCTCTGGCAGAGATAGACCAAGGGAAGTGATTCGCCCATCTGTCACACGGGAGCTGCCATTCATTCACCCTGCTCCGTGCCTAGTTCCGCGTGGCGAGGATGCGGCCAGACAGTCTGTGGGACTGAAAGGGGCGAGTTCACCCACGTGACGCCTGGGAATCATCCCAAGTGCCCATGCAAACCAGGTCTTGGGTGTGTAGCTAGCCATGGGGTCCTTCACGTGCTGGCCTGGCTCCAGTCACATCTGTATGTTTCTGCCTCCATCAGGGGGACAAAGGTGCCATTGGGATGCCTGGACGTGTGGTGAGTTGGAGCACCTGTGCCTGCGTGTGTGGCCATTGCTTGCTTCCCCGTGCCGGCCTGTCCTGCAGACCATGGCAAGACGTTGCCTACCCCACCCTAAGGAGGGGTCGGACCTCTCCCTTCCCCCACCCAAGTCTGCTTCAAGGAGGAGGGAAAAGTTTTATTCCAATCCTTCCGATCTTGCTATATGGCTTTACTCTCCAGAGAACTGCCATGGCAAAGGAAAAATCCAAAAATGGCATGAATAAAGCTCATCGCCAGTCACTACTGAGGACTCCCACCCACTCCACTCCCTAACCTCCCGAGGCTGGCAGCTCACCCCCAGATTTATAGCTGCTCCTGCAACCATCCCCCGGCAAGAGTAGCGAAAGATGGCAAGAAATGCAAACTGAAAATGCTCTACAGAAACTGCAGTGGAGCCAGCTCCGTAGTCATCTTCCCTAGACAGAGGCTAGTGATGCAGAAAGGGCTTGCTTCCAGGCAGGGCGTCCAAATCCTCGGCAGGAGGCTGGGGGTTAAAACATTCATCGTTTCCCGCTGAAAACAGTAAGATGATGAAAGGGCATATTTGATAGGGAGCTTGTATCTCAGAAATGGGAAGGTTGGTACTAGGCTTTAAGGTCCCAGCACCAGGGTTTTTCCTGGTGGCTTCTAGCCTCCGAGGGGCTGGAATGGGCAGCACCTGGTGGCAGCCTAAGGCAGTGATGGCCACACGCTGGCCTCACCACCCCCCAGCCTAGTCTAGGACGTGGCCCAAGCTGCTCTCCCCGTCTGACCTCGAACTCCCCACCAGCCGCCAGCCTCAACCTCCACCCTGGCTCCCAGTGCCCCAACTTGCCCCGTGCCGTCCTTCCATGTCACTCACATGCTTTGCCTGGTAACCTCACCTCCTGGGCCGGGTTGGCCTTAGGCCTGGGTATGGCATCCTGTGTGAGTTTGCTGACCTGGTGTGAACCCAGTGCTCAGAGAAAAGGCACCCAATCATAGCTACCACTTGAAAGTGCTCCCGGTGTGCTTGGCACTGTGCTAAGGGCCTACTGCATGAGGTGGGCCCAGTTTCTACCCCATTGTTCAGATGAGAGAACTGAGGCTCAGATGTTAAGCGTCTGTCCCAAGGTCACAGGTCTAGGAAGTGGCTGATCAGGGACTTTAATCCAGGCAGTCTGACTCCAGACCTGTGCTCTTGACCTTGATAATGGAACTCACCCTGCCCAGGCCCCCTCCACTGGCATCACAGCTCTACGGAGGGTCTGATCCTTAGGAAGAAGCCGCAGTCCTAGGCCTAGGACCTGGGACATTTCAGAGGTTCAGGACAAGTGTTCCATGTCACAGAGCTTTGAGCTCCCCAGGGCTACCCAAGAACTGTCTGTCAAGACATGGAGGCTGGGAGCCCTGGGCCACCCCCGCGTGCAACTGTCCAACCACGTCCCAGATCACAGCACCGTGCAATTCCGGCCTGACCCTGTCTCTAGGCTTCAGTTCTCTAACTCCAAACCCTGAGTCCCCCAGACTGTCACTGGGTCCTTCCCTGTGTAGATTAGCGAGACCGCATTCAGCCGCCTTTCTCCGAGGCTAGCTGTGGGTGGGCCTGGGCCAGGCACGTTCTTCACCGTAGCCCTCTGAGATCCCATTTATCAATGAGCACGTTGAGACTCAGTTTGCCCAGGATTGGGGCAGAATTGGGTCTTGTACCCAAGACACCAAAGTCCTTGCTCCTGACAGGTCAGCTTCAGGAGTCTAACCGGCCTGCAGGGAAGCCAGCAAAGTGCAAAGCAATCCCTCCAGGCCTGCCCCCTCCTGCCCTTCTTCTTGGGCCCTGTGGATGTGTCCCCCACCCCACCCCCCCACCCCCGCCGGGGAAGTGTCCACCTGAGCCTCCGGTGGAGCAGGAAGGAGAGCCACAGGAGGTCTCCCCATTTCCTTCTACACAAAGCTATTTTCAAACCACTTTGGTGCTTTCATGCTGCTGGTGCTATTTTAAATGTGACAATGGACCCATTTGGCTGCCCAGTAGGAGCCCTGGCATGGACCCCCTGATAAGAGCTGGGGTGGCCAGTGGGTATGAAATGCCTGCGTTGTTCCCATGATCCACCAGAGGTGGCTCCACGGGCTGCCACGAATGAGGGTGGCTTGGGGCCATGTATCCACTGGTCACTGTGCGCACAGGGGTCCTTGGCCATGACCCACTTTCCTCTGCATCCCGGCCACATCCTCCATCCCCCAGGTGTGTGTGTCCTTCTATCTGTCTTCCCGTGTCCCTCCTCGCATCTTGCCTGGCCACCCCTAACGACTCCTGTTGCATCTATTGGCAGTTTTGTGCTTGGGTATTCGGTTGGACCTTCAAAACAACTAGACTCCACCTCACCACAGAGTCCTTGGGAAAGTCTCTCCCATGGCCACCCCCTCCTCAAATGACCCCGGCAGCTGGGGTCACGGCTCCTCAGGCGACTTTCTGACCTGGGTGTGTCCTCCTTTCTCTCTGTCTCTCTCTGACTGACACACACACACACACACACACACACACACACACACACACACACACACCCCTCTCGCAAGGGGGCCTCATAAGGCCCCTGCCACTGTTTCCTTCTTAGTTATCTGGCTGGGGCCGGCCCTCAGGCCGAGACACCAGCCGTCCACGTGCTGTGCTCGTTGGACTCGGGACCTGTCGTGTGTCAGCATCTGTGTTTTGTTTTGTTTCTTATTTCACGGTGACTTCCTGTGTTGGGTCATTGTGCCATTAACACGAATTCTTGTGTGTGTGCCTCTCTCTCATCCTTTCTTTTTTCTCTCCCTCCCTGTCTCTTCCCTGCACTCCATGTTGCATGTGGCCGCCACAGGGAGGAAAGGGCCAACCAGGCGAGAAGGTGAGTCCACACTTTCCCCTCCACACTGCCACCCCAGCCTCTGCCTCCACCTCCTGGACTCTTGGGGGGGCTTCCAGAGGCCCCCATCCCCTCCTCCTGGCACACAGGCCCCAGCGGAGCATGCCAGCCTGTCCTGCTCTGCCCTCACAGCCTCTCACAGCCTGGTTTCCTAACAGCTTCCACACCATCGGGCAGGAGTCTTGGGACTCCTGGACTAAGGGTCCCAGCTTCCCTGGCTGAGGTCTGAGGGGGTGTCCCCTGCCCGCCTCTTCGCACTGATTTCAGCCTTAGGCAGTCACCCTTCCCAGAGGCAAGGAGAGCAACAACTGCTGTTTTGTGTAGCTGGTTCTAGCCCCTCCCTAGCCCTCCACTGGTCCCTCAGATTTAGACACTCTATTTGTGCTGCTCCAGAGAGAGTCCCCCAGGGAAACACCCCGACCTACACCTAGTCACACCAGGACTAGGAGGCAAGGCAGCTCCCACCTTCAGGCTCAGGGCTGCTGGGCCCAACAGCAAGTGTGTGTCTTCTCCCCACCCTCTCTTTACAGCAGCTCCAGCCCGGGGCCAGGGTGTGAAGCCGTGTGGCCACCTGGGGCTGGGGAAGAAGACCTCAGGGGGTGTGAAACTTGGCTGGGGCTGGGGCAGGTTGGGAGCATCCTGAGCAGGGCCCTGTGGGGATGCCTCTGGGGCCTGAGCAGCCATGGCTGAGCTGAGGCCTCCTCTCTCCCTCCCTCCCCCCTCCCCCCTCCCTGGGCCCCCTCTTGCCCATCACTGCACTGAATCCTCCTTTCCCGCTTCCGGCCTGGGCCCCACTGCCCTCTTTCCCTGGTCCCCACACCACGTGCTCTTGCTCACTTCTCTCTTCATTCCTCCTGCTTCCCCACTGCCCATCTCAATCCTTCTCGAATGTTCCATCCATCCCCTTTTCATCTCCTCTCCTCTGGGTCCCTCATCTTCCCCCGTATCCTCTGCCCTGCTTTGTCCTCTGGCTCTCGGGACCCACCCTCACCCGCTCCGCCTTCCCCACCTGCCAGCTGCCCCTTTCTACTCTTCCCCTCCCACCCCTGCCCCCCTCCCTCTCCCCCTCCTCCCTCTTTCTCTGCCCCACAGGGGGCCCCAGGAGATGCCGGGATGTCCATCGTCGGTCCCCGCGGCCCCCCGGTAAGTGGCTCTTGCCCTTCCTCGGGGTGGGGGGATGGGTGAGTTAGTAAGGAGGCCTGTGGGGGGCCAGCGCGGGTCCTGGCCACGCCTCTGGGTGTGACGGCCACCACGGGGACGCGGTCCGCTGGGCCAGGCCTCACTGCTGCTGATGTTAAAGAAAGCGGCCTGACTAAACCGACCTCAGTTACAGCCTCTCGGTAGGGTTCACAAGGCCATACCCTGTAGCCGTGAAACGACAGCAGCTGTGAGGCGGCCCTGCTGTTCACAGGCAGAGGGCGAAAGTGCTGGCTCCTCTCCCGGGAGGGCAGTGGTGGCCGTGCTCCGGCTTCCCGGGGACACGTTCCAGAAGCCCAAGAAGCAGTTACCCCAGAGCCCAGGTCTCCTGAGCCAAGCACCCTCTCCTGCTCTTGACAGAGCCCAGCCCGCCTCTCACCCTCAAAGGCCCTGGTTCTGTGCTCAGTGCTGGGTCCCAGTCCCCCCCACCCAGTGGCTGGGGGCTGGGGAAAAGCAGAGAGCCTTCCCCTCAGATAGGCTTCCTTAGGGACCAAGGGGGGGGCGTGGGCGATGCTGCGGGAAGATAGCATGACTATGGGAAGGAGGAATGGCTGTTTTTCTCAGAGCGTCCGACCCAAGGGACTTCGATTAAATCGCCAAATGTCGGGGTGGAAAGGACCTCAAGGATGGTCTAGCACGACCTTCTCAGAAGGGGAAACTGAGGCCTGGGGAGAGGAAGGGGCTTGGCCAGGGTCCCACACATAGAGGCCGAAGCAGCGTTAGAACCCAGGACCCCGGGCGCCCAGGGCTCCCCCCACAGCAACAGGCTGCAGTCTCCATGCTCTGCTGTGCTCTTTTCCTGCCCTGCTGTGCATGGTTGAGAGGGTTAGGGACACAGAGGCCTAGCCTCATGCTCCCAGAGCCTAGCCCAATGGGTGATGAAGCCCCCCTACCCATTCCCCTGCGTTCAGTGGGAAGCAGGAGGCTCCTACCCACTGACTAGGGAGAGGAGGGAGGTCAGAGAGCAAATTGCTAAGCTACATGCAAGGCCCTGATGGCTCTGCAGCCAGGAAGGGGCTATGGTGAGAGCTGGGAGCAGAGAGGGAGAGCCGAGAAGGTCAGAGAGGGCAGCCGAAAGATGGAGCTGGGGAGCAGGGCCAGCGGGCAGGCCGGGGGCCTGGACTGGAGGCAGGGCTTGAAGGTGCCTGGGCTGCGTGGACAGGCCTTCCCTGCAAGGTTTCTACCAGCTCAGACCACGCAACAGTGCTGAGGGCTGACACTTTGCACTTACTCTGTGGCAGGCAGTATCCTAACACCTTTACACATAGTAGCTCACTTAATCCTCACGAGAACTCCACAGGTAGGTACTATTAGCACCTCCATTTTATAGATGAGAAAAGCAGGGCACAGCGAGGCCGAGTGACTTGCTGAAGGTCATACATGAGAGTGTGGCCATGGTGCTGGGATTTGACACTCAGCCTGGGTCTACACTCTGACCCCTGATGCTACTCAGCCACGGGGTTCCCATCACCTGTGCTTCTGGCTCATGTGGCCACCGTCCCGGTGGGCTGTAAGCCCCCTCGTGTACTGGGGGAGCCACAGTGTGGGTGCCCTGAGCCCAGGTGGGGTACCCAGCCAGGGGGCGACTAGGACATGGGGAGGTCACAGAGAAAGACAGTCCCCCAGGTTCCAACGACAAGGACGGAGTCTGGGGTGGACCTGTTAGGAGGACAGGGCAGTAACACAGAATTCAGGCCCTGCCCTTTGGCCAGCATCTCTGCCTGCCTCCTGGTCTGACCACAGATGTTCCCTTGTGTGGATCAGGCTGGTCCTCTCACACCCTCTTAGCAGCATCTTTCAGCAGTGTCATGTCAGCTGGATACCTAGAAGTGGTTGAAAAGGCCTCACTTCTGGGGAATATGCTCCGGGGGCAGGGTCTGCCTCAGCTCCCCCTGCTTCCAGCCCAGCATGTATAAATATACCCACTGCGCTGGACATGGTTCCAGTGGTGAAGAGTACCTTCTGTTCCAGTAATAGCAATAGCTTCCCTCTCCTGGACACCTAGGAGACATGCTAGGTCCTATACTGAAAGCCTGTGTATGTGCCAGCCTCCTCCAGTCCCTCCGGCCCCCAGGAAAGCTGCCAGCCCATTTCACAGAGCGGGAAACAGAGGTCCATAACTGGCCTGTGGTCACACGGCTCCTCAGTGCTGGAGCTTGGTTTGGGCCCGGTCGGCCTCCAGCATTCTTTCTCCAACACCGCCTTCCACGTTTTAAGCTCTACTGTTTAAAAAGGATATTTACCTTGAAAAAACAATCCTCCCTGTGAGTGTTGTGTTGATGTTGGGAGAGGCTTTATGGCACCAGGAGGCTTGATCAAGCCCAGTGTCCTCGGATTTTGGCCTGTGTGTGTGACCTTCACCCAGATGGCTGGGGCCGCCCCTGCTGAGTCCTCGCTAGACACCAGGGCCACCCCCTTAGCTCCTCCTAGGAAGCCACCTGGAGCTGCTGAGAGCAGGGGACCGCAGAAGACCATGGGACCGATTGCAATTAAGGGGTAGAGGTCAAGCGGGCAAGCCCTCTGCGGCCCGGGATGATGGGGAACATGTGGCTTTCCACTCAGCCGGGAAGGGCCTAGGACACATGCTGCTAATGAGAACCAGCCTTGCCACTCTCAGGGGCCACCTGCCTCCTGTCTTGCAGCTTCGTAAACGGTCCGTGCAAAGGGGGCACCATCCAGGCACTTTGGAGAAGGATGGTTCACATTCCAGTGAGGCAAGGTGCCGGAGCAGCGGGCCCCATTAAACTGAGTGGGAGGCTGGGACTCTGAGATGCTGGCTGACCCCACAGGCACTGGGGAGGTCAGCTGCCAGGCTAGGAAATGCCCCCCATCTCAAAGGGAGCTCATTCTTTCCCAGAGACCCCAGGTTCTCTTCATGGGCCAGGAGGAGCTGTCTGAACTTCCAGCCCTCATTCACAAGGAGACACCAGGTCAATACACCCGTCGAGTGTTTCTTCGTTTATTCGTTCCATTAATATTTGTCAGGCACCTACGACATCCTAGGTGCTGGGTAGAAGATGAAAACCTGACTGCAGCCCGCTTGCCCCTTTGCAGAGAGAAGCCATCCCATAGTGATTATAGTACAGACAGTCAGCGCTCAGCTGGGGATGGTTAGGGAGCTGTGGAAGATGAGGAGACACCTGACTTGGGGTGAGGGCAGGCAGGGAAGGCTGCCGGGAGGAAGAGGTAACTAAACTGTGATCAAGGAGGAACAGAGGTCCCAGGTACCAAGGCTGGGGAGGAGTGCTGAAACTCCAAGGCAGGAGCGGTTCCCGTAAACTACCGGAGAAATGGGGAAAGTTCTTTCCAGAGCAAAGCAAGAGCAAGGATGGTGAGAGAGAGGTTGGCGAGGTAAGCAAGGGCCCGATCATGAAGGACACAATGTTCAGGAGTCAGGATTTTACCCCGAGGGCAGTGCAGACCCCTTGGGTTGTGTTCTGCTGAGGAGGAACACGATCAGACTTGCAGTTTAAAAAGCTCCCCAGGGGCTTCCCTGGTGGCGCAGTGGTTGGGAGTATGCCTGCCGATGCAGGGAACGCAGGTTTGTGCCCCGGTCCGGGAAGATCCCACATGCCGCGGAGCGGCTGGGCCCGTGAGCCATGGCCGCTGAGCCTGCGGGTCCAGAGCCTGTGCTCCGCAACGGGAGAGGCCACGACAGTGAGAGGCCCGCGTACCGCAAAAAAAAAAAAAAAAAAAAAGCTCCCTGATCCTTCCTGCTCCAGCACGGAGCATGCTTAGAAGAGGCTGCAGGTACGGGGCTGGCAGAAAGGGACTTGTAATCGTCAAGGCCTGGACTGGAGCACAGTCAGTGGGGCTGGTGGGAGGGCTGGACTGGCGAGATATGTTGGAAGGGGAACTGACGGAATTTAGTGATGATAAAAATGGGGATTGACGGAGAAAGAGGAGTTCAAGGTGACCCCACCTTTCGGACTTGAGTAGCGGAGTGCCTGGCAGTGCCCTTCCCCAAAGGGAGAGAAGCAGATTTTGCGGGGGCAGATGAGATCAATCTGAAGGTGATAGATTTGGGACGTCCTTGTAATGTTTGGCCTTCCGTTTGCTGCCGGAGGTCAGAGGGAGTGGAGGCGGCTCACGAGGGTGGGTCATACACACCCTTTCCCAACTCTGCGTTCAGTGACATCACTTTTCAAGCTTAAAACGGGCTGTGGTGGGAGTATTTACAGAATCACAGATTTACAGAAATTGGCAAATGCTGTACAAAGCAGGGCTCTCCTCCCCCACTCTCCCCAACGTGATTAAGCATTTACCAGCAGAGTCTCGTTTAAAAGATAGCCAGCACTGACTTGGGGTAGCGGAGGTAGAATAAGGCAGGCTCTGGACAGATCCACGACTGACCCTCTTTCAGGGGTTAGATAAGAGGGAAGGGAGAGCTCCTGGTAGCGTCCTTCCTACCAGAAACTTCAGTTTGTCTGTGTTGCTTTACCCCACACAAGTGCAGGCAGGAGGAAGGTAGGGAGGAGTAGACGTAGGTCCACTTCCGAAAAACAGGGATGCACTTCGCTCCCTCTCTTCCCTGGCCTCGAATTAAAGGAAGAGATTTTAGAGAGCAGTGTAAAGCTTATTTCCCTTGTTCTTGTATAGAAGGATATAACATTAATCTGTAAATTAATCTACAAAAAAATCTATCCACAATTTTAACATGATCCTAATACCCATGAATCTGGGGGGTGGAGTTAGGAGTCCAACAAAATAACATTTAATTTCATTTGGAAAAATAAAAGTTATGAGAATTTCAGAAACTTTTTGAAACATAGAGTAAGGGGGGTAGGGGAGGAGGGGTTTAGTTGTTCTACCAGCCATCAAAACGTATTATAGAAACAGAGCAATTAAAACAACAAATAGAACAGAAGTAAAGTCAAACGCATCTGGGAATTTGGTCCATGATAAAGGCTTCATTTCACAATAGAAAGAGAAGATAGATTGTTCAGGAAATGATGCTGAGACAACTGACAAACAGTTTAGAAAGCAGAGTAAATTTCAAATGAACAAAATACTCAGATGTAAAACATGCAGCCATAAAATATGAGGACAAAGCATGAGCAAACATTTATAATTCTGAACTGAGGAAGTCCCTTCAAAACATGACCTAAAGACTTCCCTGGTGGTGCAGTGGTTAAGCATCCACCGCCTGCCAATGCAGAGGACACGGGTTCGAGCCCTGGTCCAGGAAGATCCCACATGCCACGGAGCAGCTAAGCCCATGCGCCACAACTACTGAGCCTACGCTCTAGAACCCGCAAGCCACAACTACTGAGCCTGTGTGCCACAACTCCCGAAGCCCACCTGCCTAGAGCCTGTGCTCTGCAACAAGAGAAGCCACCACAATGAGAAGCCTGCGCACCGCAACGAAGAGTAGCCCCCGCTCGCCTCAACTAGAGAAAGCCTGTGCGCAGCAATGAAGACCCAACACAGCCAAAAATTAATTAATTAATTAATTAATTTTAAAAACATGACCTAAAACCCAGAAGCCATAGGAAAAGATTGATATGTTTGTCGGCATAAATGTAGAACTTCCACACGGCAGAAAATATACCATAAAAAAGATAAATGCCAAATTGGAAAGAATATTTGCAACACATATGACTCTCAGTTACTATTCTTGACAAAGAGCTCTACTCAAATCAGTAGGAAAAAGATAAATGTAGTAGGAATTATTGGTAAAGAATACAAACAGGCAGTTCACAAATAAATAGGATGGGTCAACAAACATTGGAAGAGATGTCCACCTTCAGTATAGATATGAAGACATGGAAACTAAGATCCATTTCCAAGCCTCTCCAAGTGCCTCACCAAGGCCCGACCTCTCCAGGAAGTAGAGTCCCAGTTTCCATTTGGTCAATGACAACATTCTTCCCAAGATCCCTGAAAAAGCTTTGGTTAGCCCTGGCTTTGGCTCTGGGTGGGAGAGATGCGTCCTGCTACCAGGGACAGCTCTGTAATTAGCAAACCATGGGATTATCCGTACCATGTAAACATTACCCAGAGTGGGACTTGAAGATGTTTCTTGGAATCCTCTCCTCCTGACCTTTTCTTCAGGCCTCTCAGCATTCAGCGTAGCTGGAAGTTTACACTGGGTGGTTTCCAGGTTTTCTTCTTAGTGCTATTCTTAGCATCACTTATCCTTGAGAGGAGAGAGGCCTGGGGCCCTTCTGGTACATGAGTGGCATCTCCACGCTCTTGCCCTCTGGGATGCTTCCCACAAGCCCATCCCGGGCCCACAGCATGCTCCAGCTGGTTCCCTGCCTGGACCCTGGCAGCAGGGACCCCATCCCACCCAGCCTTGTCCCCTGAGCATATCCCCTGAACAGAGGCCTCTAGGCATCCATGTCCACAGCTTCAAGGAAGACCCAAGCAGCCTGGGGGTGTTTCAGGTTTACAGCAGTTGGACCCAGAGGAATCTTCCTCTGGATAAGGGCCAATTCCGAAACTACTGCTTGGCAAGGACAAACCTCCATTGATCCTAAGACATTGGATCAAAGACAACCTTGCTTTATTCTGGTGCTCCTAGGTTCAGTTCAGTTTAACAAACACCTGATGATGGCAGCTACCATTTCAATAGGCTTTGCAAATATAGCTGAACGACCCTATGAGTTCATACAGTTATCCCCACTCTATAGATGAGACTGATGCACGGGGAGCTTAAGCCATTTGCTCAGAGTCACAGAGCCATTGGTGGCAGTGGAGACACGATTAGAACTCAGGCTACCAGAGTCAAAACCCCAAGCTCGGGAAGAGACTGAGGCCATCTCAGTCAAGGGGAGACTTCAAGCTGACAGCTAATCGTGTGAAAGGTGCGATGTGTCCACTGGAAGGCAGGTGAGCCAGGGTGCCCAAGCAGAGAGTAGGTAGGAAGATGAGGCAGGAAAGGAGCTAAAATGGTGCATCAGGATGAGAGTGAGGCTGACCTTGAATGACATGTGAGCAGAAGAGAACCCTTGCTGGTTCTTGAGAAGCGGAGTGACAGGACCCAGGTTTCTTAGCTCTCCATCACCCTGGACCTCCTGGTCAGCCCGTTCCAGCCCTGGGTCTGCACAGCCTCAGGCTTCTTCTCACCTCCGCACTTCTCTTTTGTCCTGAATCTGGCCAGTGAACCTGCTTCTAATCTCCAACCTGAATACCGAGATCTGTGCACTCTGTACCTCCGGAAAAATGGACATGATCGCTCTGCATCCCACAAAGATTGGGGGACCCAGAGATTACCCAACCAGGAGAGCCCTATTAGCCAGGGCGAGAGGACAGTGGGCAATCCGACCTGTTCTGGTCTGAAAACACATTCCAAAGGCCAATTTCTGATATCCAAACCATCGTTAGATAGGTGACCATGAACAATGTGTAGATGAAGCAGACTTAGACAATCCCAGTCCAGGAGTTCAGCGTGCTGTAGGCTGTCCCCATTGTCCTTGCTCTCCATCCCATTCCCATGCCGAGGTTCAGAGCATCTGGGTGGGCAGTGAGGAGCTCTGGGAGGCTACTTCCCAGAAAAACCCAAAGGATGCTGGCCACTTGCTTTTCCCTTCCCCACCCCACTCCCTGGAGGAGATTTCCTATGATGGTCCATCTCCTTTCTCCATCCTGCCTCCCAGCCTGTGTCTCTCACGGATGATCACAGAGGAGTGGGAGGGAAACCACTGATCCTCTGGGAGCCAAGGTGAACGGGGGACTAAGGTGTGGCTTCCTCTCCTCCTCGCCCACACTCACTCCTCTCCTGCTCTTTTCAGGGTCAGCCGGGCACTCGAGGTTTTCCTGGATTTCCGGTAAGTGGAGAGGACTGGTCAGCTGTGCCCCCTGGCGACTCCTGGGCCTGGCTGTGTTAAACTTCAGGCAGGGCCGGCCCTCAAACTGCTTTTGCCATTCCACATTCCCATCGGTAAGGACCCTCTCCTGCAGCCTTTCGTGGAGAGTAACTGAGGAGAGTAGCCCAGCGCTCGGCTACAGTGCAGGAGGGGACAGGGACACCAACACGGAACTGCAGGGGTGGCAGACAGGACAGGCTGTGAAGCCACAGGACCCTGGACCGTGGGGCAGATGACGCACCACTCGGAGGCCACCTCTGACCTGGCTCTGAGAGCAGATCCGCCTGCTGGGGGCAGTCATGTGGCCATCTGGATGTCCTGGGAGCCCTGCCTAAGGCCTAAGACAGATTATGAGAGGCGGTCAGGGAGCAGCCAGCTCCCCCTTTCCCGCAGGCCTCGGCGCTGGCCAGCCCTGCTTTCCAGGAACACGCCCTCCACTTTCCACTAGAGGTGAAAAGGACTTTGACGCCATGGCGACTGCCACCCGTCAGGTTCTCCCTCGTGCCAGCACGGGGCAGGGGGCATCTCGTTCACTCCCAAAGACCCCTCATGGGAGATTCTTTTACTCCCCACTTTAGAATGGGACAGCGAGGTTTAAGCTTACCCATGGTCTCATAACAGCAAGTGGTGAAGCAGAGATGTGAACCCTAACTCGTTACAGTGCAGGACCTGTGCCCTTAACTGCCTCCCAGGCTGCCTCTCTGCCAGGACAGCTGTGATGCTCAGTCTTTACCTCTGGCCTCTTTCTCTTTCAGGGTCCCATTGGGCTTGACGGCAAACCGGTGAGTGGACCCTCTCGGGCTATGGGCTCCCCCCACTTAGTCCAGGTCACGAACCCAGGGTCTCCTAGTCCTTCTGCGAGACTCCGACTCCTTGGAAGACGCTTCAGATAAAATGAACGTTCTTGGGGCGGAAAGTCGTTGCCAGTGGGAAGGGGAGGAGAGGCCATTTGAAGGAGTTGCCCTGTCCCCCATGAGCCTCCCCTGGGCACAAGTCCACGGCCTCCAAGCTGCGCACTCAGTATCTGGAGCAAGAGCCGTCCTAGAATCTGCTGATTCCAGGGCCTCCTGGAAGGGGCTGGAAGGCAGTGAGGCAAGGAGGCCGCGGGAGAGGAGAGGGCTGGAGAGCTCTGGCTCGCGCCGTTGCCCCCAGCCCCGCAGGGCGCCTCCTGTGTGCCGCTCGGCGTCTCCATCTCGGTCGAGCCCCAATACGTGCCCAAGTCCACACGGAGGCTGCTTCCCGTCCAGAGCTCCTCTCTGCTCATCTCAGTCCTTTTCACCGGGCCCCAGACGCACACGTTCATGGGAGGAGCCCTGTGTGACTGGGGGGTGGGGCTGGGGTGCAAACGACTCACCCAGCACTCGTGCTCCTCTCCTTCCAGGGCCGCCCCGGACCAAAAGGAGAGACAGTAAGACCCAGCTTTCCTGCCTTCCCTCGAGGGGTGCGGGGGTCAGCCTAGCCCTCACGGGCCACAGAACCACTGCCCCGCAGCGGGAGTGGCCGCCGCATGGTCACTCCCCGGCTGGGTGTGACGCGTCCCCCTAGGTCCTCGCTCAGTGCAGGGAGGAGAGGCGGCAGGGGGGCTTCTCCACCTGAAGAATGAGGAAAGGGAGGTCCAGAGAACGTCTGCGCTTGGCCAGTGTCACACAGAATTAGCAGCTAGTGTTCCCAAACCGCCACTCTCGTCCAGAACTCACAGCGGGGCCGAGGGGTACCCATCCAGCACTTCGTCCTGAGCCTGATTTCCTCATGCTCCCTGCTCTGGGCCGCCCAGGGCTCCAGGCGCTCCTGCCCCAGCCGGGCACAAGGCAGACCTGGAGAAGCAGACCTCTGCCCCTACCTTCCTCCTGGCTCCTTCCCACCTTCTGGAGAGCCTTAACCCAGTCCGTGCCACCCTGGAAGGAACAGCGATGGCCCTCAGCAGACTGCTCTGTAATCCTCCCAACAGCTTATCATCCCCACTCTATGAAAGGGCAGATCAAGGCTCAGAATGGTTGTGTGTATTGCCTGAGGTTACACAACTCCTGAATAACAGAACAGGGAGTGAGACCCACGTGGTAGGCCCTTACCCTCCACCGTGTCTCCTTCTGCTGCCAGGGCCCTTTGTTTAGAAAGAAAGGGACCCTTCTAGGGGACTCCCCTTTCTGCCATCCCTCTGCCCCACCCCACTTCACCCCCCGTGAGTCTTCCCCATCTGTTCCGGGGTCAGAACTAACTTGAACAGGGAACGGTAGGGCCACCCCTTCTCCCATGAGCTCACATCAGTGTGTTAGGTCCCCCGTCCACCTCGTAGTCGTCCTTCAAAATCCAACAGGCCACAGAGCCATTAGGCTTCTGTTTGGCTTGGCACGGGGACCCCAAGCTATTAATTCAACACGCTGTCTAGTGTAATTATCTTAGCCTGTTTATCACCTGTCCGTCTCCCACTCGCCTCCCTTCCTGGATGGTTTACCTGCTGCTGGGTATCCAACATGGGGGGCTGGGGCTCACCCTCACATGCTTAACCTGTGCCCTCACCTGTCAGAAGGGGGTCACCTCTGCCCCACCCACCTCACAGGAGCCCCGAGAATCTGATGTAAGGCGTAGACAGGACCCGGGCCCCCCAAGTGGCGTAAAAGAGAGCCAGGACTCTGCATTCACGGCTTGTCCCACAGCTCACAGGGCTGTGCTGAGGACGAGAGGAGTTAATTCACACCAAGTGCTTAGAACAGTACCTGGCACAGAGGAAGCACGACAGGTGCCAAGCTGGCACATCGCCCTGACCTGTCCTAAAGGGGCAGGCTCAAGAGCTAATCAGTGCCCTGTGTTGTTGGACCTTGAAATACTTAAAAGAAACTTGAAATTCAGATTTTTGTTGTACTCTCCTTGCTCTTCAGTATTTCAGTTTATTGAAATAAAACTGTGTGGGATCAACAAAATACCTTGGGGACCATGATTGTCCCATGGGCCGCCATTTGGGACGTCTGGACTCAGTCCTCCAAGTCTCTGCAGTCCCAAGCCTTTGGGTTCTTCCTCTGGGCCCCTGGCCCTCCTTCTCTCATCACACCCCTCTCTCTGTCCCAAGAGAGGGTGGCCTGGTCCCCTGCAGTCTGACTCCCTGCCATATGCGTCACATTCTGCTAAACTTGATGCTAAACACTTAGTGAACCGCATGGGCTGGGGCGCCATGTGGCTTGTCCCAAAGACCACGTGTCCCTTCCCACGAACCTCCTAGGAATTTCCCAGTTTGGGGGTTGGTCCAGTTGTCAAGTCGGGGACAAAAGAAGGCTTTCCTCCCACCCAGATGGATCTGTCCATGGGCATCCTGAGGTCTTCAAACCCCAAAGAGACTGGCCTGGCAGGTGGGTCCTCATAGGCCCTCAGGAAGGCCTGCAAGATGGAAGGGAGCTCAGGGCCCCAGAGGCTGGGACACTGCCTGTGGCTCCAGCCAAGTTTAGAAGCCCTGCCCCCTGAGGTCCAGCCCAGTTCAGAGCGCGTGGCAGAGTGGACACAGCTGGACCTTCACGGTCCCAGTGCCACCACTCACTGAGCCGCAGGGTCTTGTCTCCGTCACCTTGTCCGGGAGATGGAGTGACGCCAGCGCCTTCCTCTCGGGCCAGCGCGGGTGTGACTCAGCACATCCTGAAAGCCTTGCCTCCGAGGGGATCCTCAGAACAAGGTGCGCCATCCTACCCCCTCCCCTCCACACTGGCCGAGCGTGAAGCCTTCTCAGCACTGGCCTTGGGCCAGGCTTCTGAGAGACCCAGCTGGACGCCATGTCCTCCTCAGAGAACTGAGGATGGCTTAAGTCGCCCACTTCCTGCTTCCTCTTTGGCCAAAGGTTTCTCCAAAACCCCCAAAGTCTGCAGCGCTGCCCCAGCCCCCGTGTCCCCAGAAGCCCTTCTGGTTCAGTGGGGTTGATGCTAAGGCCTCAGAGGGTAGGAGTTAGAAGGTGCTTTTGGCTCCGTGAGGACATGGCGTGAGTGTGCAGTAGCAGAGCCCTGCCTGACGCGGCCACGCAGCCTCCTCCGTGGCTGGCCCACAAGATGCTGGCGGTTGCGGGAATGAATGAAGGATGGCACCTGTTCTTCATCGCGGCCGCGTGCGGGGGGCGGGGCACACCTAGTTATGTCCACGGGTGGATGAAGGAGCCGGGCCACGCCAGCTGGAACATCTCGAGCACCGGAAGACCTGGTGTGGGTGGCCAAGCCCAGCCTTCGGGACTGCAGGCTTTCCAAAAAGTTCCTTGCACAATCCCGTGCAGGCCTGCATCTCTGATTCTGCCGCCTTCTGTGCGCCATTGACCTCCCCACAGGGCTTGGCGGGTACCTCGCCCCAATGTTTCCCAGCAGAGAGGCTTTGGGCCCTGAGTCCTTAGCCTCTGTTTCTAACTGTCTCATTTCTCTTCTTAGGGACCTCCAGGACAAAAAGGAGAAAAGGTAAGCCAATGGAGGTTTTCTAGAATTTTCATCTCAAGAAGCAGCCTTCCAACAGGTAGAAAGGATTATTTTCAAACTTCAGATTTTATCAACAGAACCAGGGGAATCCCCTGTACCCTGTGGTACATGGTATATGAGAGAGAGAAGGGAAGCTGCCCTGCGTGGGGTTCTTTTGCGGGGAAGGCATGGCCTGGAGCCTGGTCCTTCTCAGCCTCTTTCTCTGCCCATCCTGCCTGCCACCCCCATGGTATTTCCTGAGCACCTCCATGAGCCTCTAGGATTTTGAGGTGTCAGTTTGTAAACCACTGGCCTGGCCCTCTTCCCAGCCTCCTACCTTCTCTGCTTCCTTGAGTCTCTGATGGGGGCTCTTCTGGGCTTGCCCCCGGGCAGATGGTGCAGGGACCTGGCACCCGCGGCTCCAAGAAGGCGTCTCCGAGGGCCCCGTTGCCCATAGCCTGCCTTGGTGTCTACTGTTCCCTTCCAGGGGCTCCTGTTCAGAGCCATTGGGTGGACCCACCCAGAGGGTCAGCCTTTCCGGAAGATACTTCCAGCCAGGCACGGAGCATAACTTGTGACTCTGCCGTCATGGCATGTGATGTATGGCGGCAGAGTCCTGCCCTTGGCTCTGTGGAGCCACGTCCGGGCAGGCCCTGGAGGTTACCTGCCTGCTGCCAGCCAGGCTCGAGGGAGGGAATCAGTTCTCCTGCCTGAGAGAGCTCAGCCCAAGACAGAGCGGGGCAGGCGGGTGACGCACATGCATGGTGCGTCCCCAAGTCCTGAGGTTGCCCCCGAGGTACAGCCCCCCAACAAGGGCCTGATTCCTCCTCTCCTTCCTTCTCTTCCCCAGGGTCAGTGTGGAGAGCACCCACACCGGGTAAGTGAACCCCGAATACTGATCCATCCCTGGAGCGCAGCCCCCAGTTTAGCCTCATCTTCTTCCCTACAGAGCTTGGAGACCAGGCGCACACAGCGCCCCTTTGCACTCAGCAGCCCGAGTGGTGCCACGACGGTGCTGGGGTGTTTGGCCAGCTCCTGGGGTGTGCCTGGCAGTCAGTGTGTGTGTGTGTGCAGAGCTGCGTGTCTTTGTATGTCTGCTCCTGTGCGGGCTGGGCCTGCGAGCCCCCAGCGTGTGTGTATCTGGAACTCTGCACGCCTGGCTGTGTGCCCCTCTGCACGTGGCCTTCACCGTAAGGCTGTGCAGCTTGTGTGAGTCTGGGTCTGGCTCCCTACCCAGCGTGCGTGTGCGTGTGCGTGCGTGTGTGTGTATGTGTATGTGTGTGTGTGAGAGAGAGAGAGAGACAGCTTGTGTGTGTCCATCTGCCTGCCCTGGTGGAATCAGAAGGACTTTGGGGTTAGTCATTGTTTCAGAGGACCCAAACCTCCATGGTGGGAGATAATTGGAGGCTGACTGAATCAATTCAAGGGTAAAGTCTCTGTTTTGCTTCTTTAAGAATCAAGGAAGCCCCTCCAAGTGGAGTGGGGGATTTCAGGGCTGGGATGATCTCCTATGCCCCCTTGGCCCTGCCCAGCTCCTTCCTTTCCCTTGCTTCAGCCCAGGATACAGAGCCCAAAGTCTGCTGTCATCCTATCAGGAGCCCTCAGATGTGTGTGCCAACATCAGAGAGCCATTCTCGGGGATGGGGGGGGAGTGAAGGTGTGCAGGAGCCCCAGTGAGCTGGGACCCGAGAAATGCCCCTCGTTTTGTGGATCGGCCTTGCCTCTCTCAGTGGAGCATCTTTAGGTGTCCATCCCCCTGTCATAGGCTGCATCGTGCCCACAAACACACACACAGCGTGGCTGCCCTGGGTGTCCACCCCTGCCAGGGAGTGGTCTTGAGGGTGTGGAGAGAAGCACAAGCCAGACTCAGAGTCGGTCAGCTTGGCTCCAGAAGACCGCTGGGAGGGCCTTGCTGGCAGGGTCCGGCCACTCAGACTCTGACCCCTGGTTCCCAGGCCAGGGGGAGGCCAAGGCGGGGACAGCCTTGAGCGTCAGTGGCTGGGGTGGGGGCGAGGCCAAGACTGGGCAGGGGGCACAGGCCGGCAGCAGCACAGACAGAGCCAGCCTGTCAGCGGCATGCGCTGCAGGGAAGCAGGGGCCCTGGTGTTCCGGCCAGCCTGACCCTGATACAATAATAGAAGGTCAGCTGTGTTTATTTGAAGCGACGGGCTCACAGGATTGTTATGTTACCCAAAAGAAAGACAGCATCCCCCAGCACAAAAGACAACACAACTTAGACACTTTGACAGTGTGTCATCAGCCCCGAGAGAACGCATGGGGCCGGTTGCTCTTCAGCGCAACCCAAGAAGAGGGAGCTGGCGGGGAGAGAAGGCTCCACAGGGCCACAGGGCGCAGAGGAGCCCAGGGTATGGCTGCGCCAGTGTGGGTAACGAGTCAGGCCGGGTGAGCGTGGATTTGGGGATCCAGCCGCTGGGCAGGGCAAGGCAGCTGGCACCTTCTGTTTATCTGGAAGTGGGTAGGAAAGCAGGGTCCTCCTAGGGCAAGGCGTCTGTTGGCTTTCTGAGGGGACTGCAGACCTGATGGGGGTGGCAGGCCTCCTGGCCTGCAAGGTACAAGATCCAGGTGGTCCGGGCCCCTGTTCCAGCCTGTAGCATCCCCAGGGAGGGAGGGGGAGGAGGGGTGCCCTGGGACGGGGAGCTGGTGTCTGGGCCTGGCACTCACTCTCCCCATTGCCCTGTCTCCACCTCCACCCCTACCCCACACCAGGAGTACCTAAGCAGGTCTCTAGCAGCTCTGCGCTCCAACCAGATAATTACCCTGAAGGTTTGTAGGCTCTGGAAGGTCTCCAGGCCCCTCTGCTTAGAGGCTCCCTAGATGCAGAGCCCAACATTGCACGTCCCCAGGCCCCACAGCGGGAGGGATGGGGCCGCCCATGAGGGCAGCAATGACCTGGAAAGGCCACGATTGGGCTCCCAGGTCCCTGGCTGGGTGCACCCTCAGCCCAGGCGGCCCCTGCTTCTAATCATCCCAGTGGCCTCATGTGAGTCACGATGCTTTCAAAGACGAGAGGTGGATTATATGCCATCTTTCTTTTCACGTGAGTCCTAACCTCTTCCGAAAGCGGAGCGCTCAGCACCCATGGGTTGAGAGTCTGGAAACAGCAAGGATTTCCAGAAGTGAAAATTACATTAGATAACATGATTGCAAGTTGCCTCCCCCCAAAAAAGTGGTTGAACATGCAAGAGACGTCTTTGTCCAGTGTCTATTTTCCAAGCCCACTAGCCCCAGGGTGAGACCTCAGTAGCACTTAGCTGGTGCCCACACTGGCCACACCCTCGGGATCGGGCTTGGCTCTGCTTTTGACCATCCTCCCCAGATCCGCTGACACCAGCCCTTCTCGTTTAGCCAAAAAAAGAACCCAGAGGTCGCCACACACCAGCCTGGCTTCAAGTACCAATTTAGGGTGGTCCTGTGGCTCCCAAGCCAGAGCCTCGGAGTCTGCTCCCCTCAGCCCAGCAGCCTCTGTCCGTGACCAGGGACCAGCGGGGCTGTCAGTGCAATGTTGGGCCGCATGTTAGGAGGCCTCTGTGACCCAGCTTGGCCACGGAGGGCAGGTCTGGCCAGGGGGGCCACTCTCCCAGTCGGGGAGTGCTTCTGGCCAGTACCCCAAGGGCCCGCCTCCTTCCAGGGATGGGGTGCCATCTAAGGGCAAGCTCAGCACTGCACCCACAAGCATCAAGCGCCCCGCCCACGCCCTCCCTCCTGTGCCTCACGCTCGCTAATCTCTCTTCTCTCTTCCTCTCCTCCCTCCTTCTTGGTCGCCCTGCCATCCTGGTGGACTTTCAACCCTCCTGAACCCCTGCGATCTTTGGCCTTTGCCCTCTGGCCTTCCAACTCATCTTTCTCCTCAGCTGCTGCCTCTCCTCAATTCAGTGCGGCTGGCTGCACCCCCAGTCATTAAAAGGCGGACCTTCCAGGTAGACACCTCCCTTTCCCAGACCACGTGGGGCTTCCCAGGGGCTGGCGAGTCTCTGGTCCCTGTCAGGCCAGCTGGGGCTATAGGTGAAGCGAGAATCTCACTGCACTCCCGTTACATTAATTTAGACAAAAATGGACTCACGAATGCCGTAGACGTGGAAATACACAACTCCCAGGCCCAGAAGCCACGACTACTACCCCACCATTACTACTGACGACAGCCATCACTGTGTACCGGCCACTGGCTATGCATTTCACAGGCCTCATTTCATTTAATTCTCTCCGTGGTTGTGTGAATTAGGCATGATCATCCTTATTTCACAGATGGGGAGGTAAGGCTCAGAGACATTAAGTAAGTTGCCTGAGGTCACACAGCCAATAAATTGCAGAGCACCCAGATTCTCCTTCTCTTATTAGCTGTGTGATGTGGGGCAAGTTACTTAACCTCTCTGCACCTCAGCTTCTCATTTGTAAAATGAGGATAATAACGGTTCCTACTGCGTAGGGTTATTGTGTATGTAGAGCACTAGGAATAATTCCTGGCATAGTGCTAGAATTAAATTGAGGCTCAGAGAGGTGAATTTGTACCTAAGGTCGCACAAACCACAAGAGGCAGAACGGGAACCGGCAGCCAGGTCTTCAGACCCCACGTCCAGAGCTCTCTCACTTGGACCTACACCCTTTATATTTAGAAATGCAGATTGCTTAGCATCCGATCACTTGTAACCTGAGTTTGAGAAGCGAGGGAATTTGCAGAGGAAATGTAGCCCACAACTGACAGGTGTAATCATTGTGAGCAACTGCTCCCTTCTTCCTGCCTAACTAAGCCAAGGAGGCTGGGATAGGACCAGATCACAAAGAACGAGAGACCACAGACCCAGGGATCCAGGCATAGGCATTGCAGCTTGATGCCAGGCCAGGAATTCCATGGCTGCCACCCATGCCCGTAGCCTTCCTTACACTGGGGGTCAGGGGTTACCCCCAAGGCCACAGGGGTGCTGGAAGTGGCAGGGCTCCGAGATCCTCTCTGAAAACCTGACAGCAGGGCCTGGAGCCACCATCTGGCCTGACTCAGGAGCCCAGGGGCCTGCATGTTCAGGCACCTGACTGAACAAGGCTGAAAAATCACTCCAATTTACAGCTAAAAATACAGAGGGACATGTGACACACGTGCTACCCAAGCCTACATATCCCGTTACACCAGCCAAATCCTGAGAGCCTCCATGTGCTCCGAGCGCTTAGCCCAAGGCTGGCTATTCAGGGGGCCCACTGGCAGCTCAGAGAAGCACCAGGCCCACCCCAATCTCAGCCACCCCTACCCGTGTCAGACCCCATCTCAGGAGAGCCGAGTCCTTGCTCTCAGAGCGGCCATTCGCCTCAAGCCCCAGCAGCCACCTCCTGGCCTTAGTTGCATTAGCTGCTATGTGTTGAGCCCTTGCTGGGTCCCAAGCAGTGTTGTGAGAATTCTGTATGGGTTATCTCATGTAATCCGACATGGGCCACCCGGCAGTGGAGATGGCATCATCGCCACCTCACAGACGAAGAAATTAGGAGGGGCCGAGGCATGTTGCTGCCTCCCTTTTCAAGAGCAAGAGGTGGATGAGCCAGAACTTTTTGTGTTGCCCTGACCTGATTTGCAAAGGAGAGAGAAGAATAGGGGCCCCTGTCCTGCCTGCTGCAGATTCTGCCTAGAGAATAAGGTTTTTATGCTGTCAGCCATGGTGGGACATAAAAAGGCTTGTCCATTTCCTATCAATAAACCAATATTGATTTCACAGGCTCTATAAGATGCTTAAACATTGGGTCTAACATTAGTTGAAAGAGGAAACTTTATATGACACACGAAGTGCTTAGCAGACGGTGTTGGAAGTCATTGCCAAAGTGCAGAAAGTTAGACTGTGAGCAGTTTTTGCTGGGGGCTTACTTGGAATGAATAGGAATAGTCTGGAGTTCTGAGCTTGGGTCCTGGCTCCCCCCAAGTTCTTCTTGTGACCTTGGTTAGGGAGCTCGACTTCTCTGAGCCTCAGTTTTTTTCTTCTGTAGAATGGGACTTGTGGCCCATTTCTGCACCTGCCTTCTCCACCATGGACACTCTGAGCCCTTAAGTGGCTTCTCAGAGGGTGTGGCAGGTCGCAGCCCAGGCCCCAGAGTGGCACTGCTGGTGGCATCTGCCCTAGGATGTCCCATCTGAGAGACGATTCAAGCCGATGCTGCTAAAATCTCGTTCTCGTTGTGAGGTCGCACGCTCCTATTTGTAATCATCGTTTTCCTCTATGGAGTTTGCAGCAAGCGTTGTCAGCTCCCTTTTTCACGTAGGGAAGCAGCAGTGTCATAGAGGATTACTGAGATCACACTGGGAAGGGTGGGCTGGACTGGAGTCTGGCCGCCTGGGTCTCCCTGCATCCCAGCCTGGAGCGCTCACACCTGCCAGGCTGTTCTGCCTTAGTCTGTCTGCAGGGCTGGGTCCCCATCAAGAGCTGAGCGCAGAACCTCCCTGGAGAGGTCACGTGGAAAATAACATAATGACATTGGTCTGTGTAGATCTAGGATGACTCGGGCTGGCCCTCAGCCCCAAGATCTGGGTCACATGGACCGGGGAGCATGATCCCACCCCTACCTCCCTGGGCCCTGGGTCTACCCTGGGCACATGCACGGTGGGTGACAAAGGCTGGGGGATAAGGCAAAGGAATAATAATAGAGACTCCAGAGAGGCACAGAGCACTTTACACTTTCAAAACTCAACTGTCCCCTGAGGTCAGGTACAAATCACATAAGTGACAGAAGCAGGCTGCAGGCAGAAGGGATGCGGACGGGCCTGAGGCAGCTGGAGAGCCCAGTTGACGGCAGCCCCCCGGGAATGTGGGCCTAGCTGGCCAGGGCTCCCAGTTTTTCATCAGAAGCCACCAAGCCAAATGTTTTACATAAAATCTCTTGCCCAGTTATTTGGCGAGCCGAACAAAATTCTGTGGCCTCTGACCTAAGGATCTCAGTTGATCCTCTGGGCCAGATAATGAAAGACAGCAAAAAGCAGTGACAGGAAACAAGGAGCAGCTGTTCTCGTTTGATAGTTAGGAGGCCAGGGCACAGAGACGGTGGACTCGCCACGCAGAGGGAGGGCCCGAGACACGCCCAGGCTGCCGGCCACCTGGGCTGTACCCTGGCCATCTGAGCAGGCTGGGAAGAGGCCTTCGGTCGGGCGGGGGCGGGGGGGGGCATCTCACCCGCTCCTCTGCCACCGCAGCAGAGCTCTGCCCTGGGGACCAGCAGCTGACGCAGCGAGTCCTCTCTGGAAGCCCCTCCTCTGGGGGCTAATGTCTTGGCCGTCTTCTCACTGCCACCAGCCCCTGCATGTAGTCACCACCACAGCACCATCACCATCACCCCACCACCGCCTCCCCCAGAGCCCACGGCAGGGCCTCACCGGGTGCATGGCACTGGGGCGGGACCGCTTTGCAGCCTGGGGCTCTCTCTCTAACACTTGTTTCCACGAACCTCAGGGTGAACAGGGCCAGGCCGGCATCCAAGGCCCACCAGGCCCTCCTGGACCAAGTGGACCTCTGGGGCCCCCAGGACTGCCAGGGCCCATGGGGCCGCCCGTAAGTAACTCTCCCACTCTCCACTGCTTCCTCTCCTTCGAGATTTGTCCCAGGAATTCCCTGGAAGCTTCCAAACCTTTCATAACCCATGGGAACCTGGGTCCCCACTGAACAGGCAGAAACACTTGACAAGGCCGCTGGATGTGGCTGGCCCCTGCAGGAGCTGCCTGTCCCTGTCACACCCGTTACACTCTGGTTCTGAACACACATCCTGAGACCATGTATTCCACTCCAGTCATTGCCTGCCAGGGAGGACACCACGAATAGGCGCCCCCTCCCAGGTTCAGCAGACAGGAGCTTGGAAAGAAAGTTTCCAGGGCCATTCTGATGGCTGTCTCCTGACCCCCAGGATTAGGAAAACCTGAGTTGGGCACAGTGTGTTCTATGGAGGTAGCAAGGGGGCATCTGACTGCCTGGCATCGCTAACAGACATTCTTTTGCTGGTGTGTGTGGGCTTCCACTCCTGGGCCACCTTCCAGCCAAGTTACACGTCTGGTCGGCCAGGAGGGCCCTGCATCGAGCCTGGGGATTGGACCACTGCCGGGAGGGCCCAGGGGGGGCCAACAGACGCCCCTCCAAGCAAGACCACACTCAGGCAATAGGTCAGTCCCAGTGTCCACCAGTCATCTGTTTGTAAGCCCTGGCCAAGCCCCGACTCTTTCTCAGCCCAATTTAGTGCAAGAAAGCACCAGGGCAGAATAACTTAGCAGGGCCTTGGACTTCTTTGGAGAAAATGGGTTCTCCACCCAGAGCTAAGACTAACGTCAGCAGTTACTGGAGGGATGGGGGTTAAGGACATAGTCTGTTTGATAATGTTTTTTCCGCGTGGCTTTTTTTAAAAAAGTGTTTTTCTCTCTTATGACAAAGGCATCACACATTCATTGTGAAAAATCTGAAACTTAGACAAAGTCTTAAATTGCATGCTTTCTCATATCCAGAGTTCCCCATCGTTAACATTGTGGAGAGTACTTTCCATTTTTCTCCTTAGATCTGCACATAAACGTTTTCCACGTTGATGATGTTCTGAATAATATAACATCCTGTTTGTATCCTGTTAGTTTTTTCCCTTAATATCGTAAACCATGCCCCTTCCTAAGTCAGGAGTCTCCTGTGATGTGGATTTTAGGACTGCTGGGTCTGTCTACAAAGTAGTTAATGAGTCCCCTTCCATATATTCTTGAACATAAATGTGCACATCTCTGATGCTTTCGTGGTGATAGATTCCCAAAGGTGGAGTTGCTGGGTCAGGGTGTCCCTGCCAAATAGCCCTCGAAGAGTACAGCCACATTCCATGTCACTTGGCTTCACATCTGGGCCCTCAGCTACCCCAGCTGCCAAA
Source organism: Monodon monoceros (assembly GCF_005190385.1). Lineage (NCBI taxonomy): Eukaryota > Metazoa > Chordata > Mammalia > Artiodactyla > Monodontidae > Monodon > Monodon monoceros. Next base: position 20,484,145 of record NW_021703781.1, read on the forward strand.
AAGCTGAGGTTCAGCGTAGGGTCCCCCCAGGCTGGGCGACAGCTCTGGCAGACCAGGGTTGCCATCTTGGCCAGAAGGCGGCCCAGCAGAGTGAAAACCTAACTTGCTGGGAGCCAGCTCTCCTGTTCAGCTTGATCCCCATAACGAATTTTAAATATTTCCATGATTTCTCCCCAGAACCCGGGGGAGGGAAGTTAGTCTCACTTCCATGGGTTTCTAGATGCAAAAACAGAAAACCTGAAAGGAAGTGAAATTTAGGGAATTGAACCAAACAAACCAAGCCAAGAAAACCAAAAAACAAGGCTCAAAATTCACTTCTTTACTGACGGCCCTTGCCCAAACACTGGGCTCCCGATCACTGAACCCAAGCCAGGTGGTTTTCTTTGTTAGGTTTTTTATAAAGAGAAAAACCAGAAAGCATGTTTTTAAACCAACTGAAAGAGGCCAGACTCGAGCATCATGGTTTTCTCCAGGCAGTGTTTGCCGTCCAGACCCACGCCCGAGACCACGCCGGAGCCCGCCTTCCCTTGTTTCTCCCTCGGGCTCCCGCGGGGGCCCATGCCACCTCCCCCGCGCTGGCTGCTGTGCTCACTGTGCCCCAGGGGTGGGGCAAGGAGACAGAGGGCTCCCCCACAGGCTGGCAGGGCCAGAGGCAAAACCCAGGCTCTGCTGGGCAAGGTCGGCTTTCCAGGGAGCGGTTCCAGTTAGGAGGTGGGTGGGTGGGAATCTGGACCAAACCACACTGCCAATCTCACATGATGCCACTGACCTACTTTCCAGTGGGCGAGCACAGCGGAGATGCCCACGGCGCCCATGTGGCTCCAAAGAGGGACATGAGCCTGTTGTCCCCACGTGCCCTCAGCAGGTTTCAGATACCCTTCCAGGACCCTCTGGATCTGTTCTTCAGCACGTCCAGAACCCATTACAGCCTCCAGTGGAAACATGACGAGCCCCCACCGTTTGCCAGAGGAATCCACTCACCTTTTTTCTTGCTTCTGCAGGGCTTACCTGGGCCTCCTGGACCAAAGGTGAGGGCCCTCTGGGTGATGCATCAAACGGGCGGGAGAGTTCCCTGCAGGAGGGAGGGGGAGGCGGCACTGAAGGGAGCTGAGGGGGATCTCAGCTGAGAGAAGGATCACGAGTGGCTCATTTCCAAAAACGCCACTCGGAAATTGATTGGGTCCCGCAAGGATTGCATTTTTGTGGGCTCAGGCCAAGCAAGTGCTATGGCTGGCATGGAAGATGCGGCCCTGCCCTCCAAGGAGTTTATGGTCTAGTTGGAAAAGTGATGCCCAGGACGCTGTCACAACATCCCAGTAAAACAGCATTTCATAAGGGGCCAGAACTGGAAAGGACCTTCAGGGTCATCCGGTTTCTTTGGAAACCTTATCTGGAAGCCCACGATGTCAAACAGAATCTCCCTTTGAAGCTGGAGTCCCTGCGGCTCTAGGGATGAGAAGTAGCAAAGCACTGATCGCAGCCAACCATTTCACAAATGCAGAAGCTAGAGCCCTGGGGAAAAGTGACTTGTCCAGGTGCCACAGCGGGTCCGTGGTAGAACAGTAACTGACCCTCAGGCGTCCTGGGCCCCTGCCAAGTTGACCTTTCCCACCTCCCTCTGCCTCTGCAAGGCAAGGACTCATTCTGAAGTAGAACAGTCCCTGTTATTGTTCCAGGGATGGCTGGAGGTGGAGGTCAGAGGATTTGGAGTCATTGGAAGGAGGAGGGATGGTAACATGAAGGGGGTGGCAAGAAAACCCCTCTAATGGCCTTCTCTTGGTTCCCCCAGGGAGACCCGGGGATCCAGGGCTACCACGGCCGGAAGGTAAGAAGGAGTGGAGCAGAGGACCCCACCCCCCCACCCCGTGACAACCCAAGTGGGGCTTCACCACAGTGCACACAGGGTCCGGACTTGGTCATGCACACACACTTTTGCACACATACCAGCGGGAGCCTCGAAACCCTTGAGGTGGGCTGAACAGGGGTTCATGTCTCCACCTGGGGGAGGAAGAGGCTCAGAAGGGGAAGGGCCTTGGGCAAGTCAGTGGCCCTGCTGGACCTCAGACCCAGGAGTGTGTCCCCCGCCAGCCTGGGTGGTTGTGTCTGCACAGAGGCAGGCCAGGTTCTCACTGGCCCCCCTGAGGACCTAGTATGTGGGAACCAGGCAGAGCTTCTGAGCATGGTGGGAAATATGAAAGGGTCCCAACCCTGCTCTCTGGCAGCTCACAGGCCAGAGAGACAGAATTCCTGTACAAATAACCCTGGTGAAGGCAGACTGTGCTAACTGCTACCATTGCAAAGTGCTGTGTCAATGTGGGGCGGGGCTGTGTGTGTGCTCGAGCGTGCAGGGAGATTAATTCTAGGTTGGGAGGAGTTTGGGAAGTCTACTGAGAAGGGACAGCCTCTGAGCTTAATCCTGGTGAATGGGTAATTGTATCGGTTATCTATTGCTGTGTAACAAACCATCTCAAACTTACTGTCTTAAAACAATTCTTTCTCAGGATTCTGTGGCTTGGCCACATGGGAGTTCTGTATCTCCTCTGGGCTCACTGATGCAGTCACATGGGATGTTGGGCGGAAAGGCTGGGTGGGGAGGGGGCAAGATGGCCTCATCCACATGCCTGAGGTTGGCCCTGGCTGTGGGCTGGGTACCTCTGTTCTCCTCCACGTGGCCTCTCAGCCCCAGTAGGGCAGAGAGGTTTCCTCACAGCATGGCAGGCCTAGGTCAGCTTTCAAAACGGGTGAGTCCCAACGCTCAATTGCTTTTCAAAAACATCCCTTGCATCACATTTTCTGAAGTCCTATTGGCCAAAGCAAGCCACACAGCCAAAGCATGCAAGTCAGTGGGGCTGGGGACTCAGCCTCCGCTTCCTCTTGTCCAATGGTGGCAAAGCCTTTGTGGCCATTTTTAATCCACCACTGTGGTCCTTCAAGCAGCAGATTTCAAGGGAAATGGCATTTTAGACAAGAAAACAATTTGAGCAGAGGCCCAGAGGTGGTCATTACAGTGACTGTATAACATAAAAATCATTTTAATACTAGGCACCACTTACTAGATGCCTACTGTGTACCAGGCTGTCCTTTAACGTGACTTGCATCACATCTAATCCTAAGACCACCTTAGGAGGCTGACACTGTTCTTCTCCTATGTAACAGATGAGGAAAACGAGGCACGCCCAAAGTGTCCTAAGTGGCAGAGCAGGAATTCAAGTCCGGGTCCAGGTCTTTCACAGGGTACCACCTGCCATAAGGAGCCCATCCCGCCCTCCAGGCCCCAGCTGGGAGGCTCTGGCGCCTTCCTGGAGAAGAAAAGAGACAGGAAGGAAAGGCAGGACAAGGATGGGGAGGGATTCTGGAAAGGCAAGAATCACTCTGGAGAAGCACATTCCGCACGCCATGTGGCTCTGTGATCAGGAGGCTGCTGTCACCGCATTGTTTCACGGGTGCTTGGTGGGTGAAATGGCAAGACCCAAGAGATCTTTCATTAGTTCTGCATAAACTGCGAAGTTTGTACTGTGTCAGGAAGTGGAAATCACAGCCCCCGAGGTTGCCTCAGGGCACTGCCACTCACGCAGACTCACAGCATTTACTGCCTCTCCTGATGCAGCACGGGGTCGGCTTTCCCATTAGCAGCCAGACCAGCTCTTTCAAACTGTGAAGAAGCTTCAGGGCGGCAGTCTCCCCCGGGATCAAGGGGATGCCCTCAGCTGGCATCCATACTATGGTAGGCGTCTGCACTCTCCTGCCAACGGGAAGTCTAGTTCATCCAGAAAGGAGGTTGGGGGTCTGCTGCCCTGAGGATGGAGAGGCGTCAGCTTGGGGCTGGGGTGTCATGATGATAGAGGGCCTGGTTCCATGATTTTGGCAATTCTGGGCTCAGATTGTGGGAGGAATCATTCAGCCCTGGCTGCACTGAATTTGCAGAGAAAACTAGTGTGGTCCTGCTGATGGAGGGGCAGCTTCTGACCTCTGGGAAGCCTGCTCTGGGGAGAAAAGGCTCAGGGCTGCTAGAGAAGGCTCGAGCATGGAAGGGTGCATGACTAAGGGTAGAGCAGTATAGATGGCTACCTTGAGAAGGAGGGAGCTCCCTGTCACCCGAGGTATTCAAGGAGAGGCTGGATAACTATGGGTCTGGGATGTGTTAAGAGAAGCTTCTGTGTCAGATGGGAGACTGGACTAAAATCCCTTCCAGCTCAGGGAAGCTACAGCTTCCTAAGAACAGAGTTGGCTCCATACCCCCTAGAGAGGAGCAGCCCGCCACCCCACCCTGGCTTGATGATCAGGCCCCTCCAGTCCAGGCCTTTCTTCATCCGCATCCAGGGCTTGTCAGAAGCATCAGTGCTCTTAGGGCTCTCGAGGAATTGAGAAGGCCCTTCTCCTTCATGCTCCCCACTCTTTCTTTCTCTGCCGGACCACCCCCTGCCCTTCCACAACGGCCTCTTCTCCTGGAATCCGGAGGGGCTGTGAGGCTGCTAGCCTCTCTGGGTTTCTGGAAGGCTCCTGCTGCCTCCTCTTCTCCCAGCCTGTCCTTGAGACTTTTCAGTAGGCGCTCCTGGAGCACTGGGTAGTCTCAGCGCCCTTGTCTCTATGGTGGCCCTCACTCTGCTGGGACCCTTGTCCTGTCATCCCCGACGCCACAGCCTCCTAGTCCAACAGAGGCCAGAGGGCGTGCACTGGAGACCGATGGCCAGCAGCAAAGAGTCTGCCCCCGAGGACTTGGGGGTCATTCCTCTAGGTCAAGCAATACTCAGGAGGCTATGAGTGCCCGTCCCACTGCCCCAGCCCCAGTGATCAGTTTGCTTCCTGTCAGAATTCTGAGATGAAGAGTCTGGTGCCCAAGGACAAGGGCAGCAATACTTCACATCTCTGGTTTAGCCAAAGTCCATTCACTCCCTCTCTGACTCATCCTCACCACGGCCCAGTAGTTTGAGCGCATTATCCCCACTGTCTAGATGAGAAGCTCAGAGAGGTTAATACTTTGCCCAAGGTTGCACAGCTGGTGAACAGTCATGCTGGCATTGGAAGCTAGGTCTCATGAGTCCGAACCCGGAAGGCAGTCGTCTTGCTCTGGTGCAGAAGTGAATGTCTGCTCAGGGGGTCTCACCCCAGGCTAAGCCATCTGTGCACAGACCACCCTCCCCTGTGGTTTCTCTGGGATGTGGAGGGTTAGCCCCCAGGCTCTTTTCTGGGGCGTCTGTCAGATCTCTCTTTCTCTCTCCTCCTCCCCCTCTGCTCTCTGCCTGGAATGAGGCCTGGAGGTACCAACACGAAGGGCAGCTTGGTCACGGATGCTGAGAAAATGAGTTTGCTTCCACCCACCACTCCGTACTGGTGGTTGGGGACACCAAGCTGGGACAGAGGCCCCAAGACGCCGCTTGTGTTCGGGGCATGAGGGGACCCTCAGGGTAACTGATGGACCCTCCACATCTGCTTCCATTGCTCTGTCCCGGCAACTTGACACGCACGCGGGGCCCTTCTTTCAGTGAGGGGCGGAATTTGACTCTCAGCAAAGACGTTTCTCATCCTGTGAGGTTTACTCATGATTAGTTCCATCCTCCACCTCCACCCTGGCAGCTGGTCCCAGCCTGGCGTCCCCTCAAAGGCCAGCCAGGCCATCAGGGCAGCGTCTCCACCAGCTACTTGAGATCACAGCCCGGGGTCACCCGCGGGCCCTGTGCTGCCCCAGCCCCGCGTCCTGGACACTGTGAGTATTGTTGTGTGCCCATGTGGTACCTATTTGATCCAAATTTATGACGCCAATCTACTTTAAATATGTTGCAAGACGCAAAGTGTGTTTAAAACATTACAACCTTGGCTCTCTTTCAAGAGGCTACGAGTATTGTCAGACTGTGTGTGGATCACAAAACCTGGTGAGAGCTTATATCTAAGCACATCAGAGCTGGTCCACCCATCTTGGCAGTGGGGGGTGAGTTTGACGCATGTGGTGGTCTGGGTGTTAAGCCTTGGTGGTTGCATGAAGGACCAGAGCTCTCCTGCAGGCTGCAGGCTGTGCGTCTTCAGACCAGAGGAGGCAGGTTGCGAGAGCCTCGTGCTCACTCAGGCTGTAACTGCGGGTGCTCCCCCTGGAGGCTGCGGGGCACCCCAGAAACAGGGAGTCCTGGAGAGGAGATCCGATGGGCCCTGTGGCCGGCTGGCTAGGGCACTGGAGCAAGGGTGTGAGGAGCAGAAGCACGCCCACCCCGCCCACCTCTCACCCCTCCTCAATCCTTCTGCAAAAGGGCAGGATCGTCCTGAGCTGCTGGTCAGAGCCAGGCGTCATGTGGGTGGACACGCTTCTGTCGAGCGATAACTAGTATTATTATATCTACCTTACTGGGCCTCTTCGTGCCAAGCTGTATGGGGCACTTGGCTTGCCTCACCTCATTGGACCCTATAACCGCCCTATGAGGGAGGTTTTATTCTTAGCCCCAATTTACAGATGAGCAAACCAAGGTTCACAGAGGTGAATCCCCGAAGGGCCACAACTACAAAGCAGTGAGGCCAGATCTGTCTGGCCCCAAAGGCTTGTTCTAAATGACTTTACTACCTGGGTCTTATGAACCTGGGGGGACCCATGATTTCCAAACACCTCCCCTCCCAGACCCCCACTTCCTCTACTAGAAGGAAAGAAAGAGGGAGTTGGGCTGTTTTCCTTCTTGTGAGAAGGTTGTGGCTGGATTCAGGCTCTCTATGAGCAGGACCTGGAGCATCTAAGGCAGAGACCTTGGGGTACTTGGTATGTTTTAGTCAAAGAACCAAGGAAGGGGAGTGCTTTGCCCATTGGCACTGATTCCACCCGAATGCTTCCCCAGGGAGCTGGCATGGTCCCAGGACCTCCAGTAAAGCCAGGAGAAGGCAGCTGTCGAAACCTCCCTGCACCCCCTGGCTCCCAGAGGACCTGGGCAACCCCAGGCTCCCTGCCACGCTCACGTGCAGCAGAGCACTCCATGCAGATGGAAACCGTAGACGCAGGAGCCTTCTGGAGTGGGGACAGCGCTTGCTTTCAAAGCCATGAATTCCCAGCGGGGGCATCCAGACCATTTCAATTAAAGCAGATCAGGGAGCTGAGACACGGGCCCCAGATCTGAGGCCTCATGGGGGCCGATGGGACTCCCGCTTTGCCAGACTCCAGCCCCCAGCCTGTGCTCTCTGGGCCCTGTTTCTCCTGCACTCCAAAGTCCCCAGATTAATTAGAGCTGACTTTTCTTTTTGGAACTAACTACAAAATCAACTGATCTCAAATCGAGATTACAAGCCAGCCGCCCTTCCAAAGCCCTGGCCTTCGGTGGGGCGCCTGACCCCGGTAATTCCCCGGATCACTTCCTGCCGGCCCTAATTACCGGAGGGCCTGGCGTTTCCGCGGTCCCAGGCCTCTCCAGTCTGGAGCTGGCTAGGGCAGAGAAGAGGGAGCCGCGCTGCCTTTCTCCCGGAAGGGAGTCCTGGGAACTCTTTAGGGGAGAGAAAGACATTAGCCCTCCTCACCCAGCTTTTCCAACCCGGGAAAGGGCACTGGTCCAGACTTAAGGCCTGAGTCACCTGCTGGCCTCCCCCCAGCCCTCCACTCCCCACACTTCTTCCCTGCAGAGAACAAAGAGTCTGTGTGGAGCTGCTCAGGCCCAGGGCCCTCCTCACCCGCAGCTGGGCCGCAGCGGGAGCCTCATGTTAGGGAGGTCTACGCATCTCCCCCTGCTCCTCGGGCCTGACCTTTGCTCAGCTGGGGAGCTGACCTGGAAGCCCCCCACCTCTTTCGAGACTATGTCTTCTTGCCAAGTCCCTGCCCCGCTTGTTCAACAAACAGTGAATCACCAATTAAGAGAGCAGAGCACGACCGGTTTGTGCTCCAAAGAGCTCGCTTCCATCCTGTCATCTGGGTAAAGGATGCGTCCTCCCACCTGGAAGCGGAACCAGAATAGAGAACCTATTGATGCTGGTGCGAACTCTGGACAGGGGCAGCTGGAGTCAGTGGCATCATAAAAGTGGGGGCTTGGATGGCCTTCAAGGTCATTCAGAGCAGCCACCTGTGCTCACCCCAGCACTTTCTTGGCCACAAAGACTGGAATCCACCCCTTCCAGGCCAGCCAGCCAGCGTCCTTGGTTCTTGGCACCAAGGTTAAAGAGCCAGTCTCCCAGGTGGTAGGCAGGGCAGGGCTGGCCTGGGGGTCGCAGGCCAGGTTCCACAGCAGGGACCACTGCCCATGCTCCGTGCATCTGGGGCAGGACCCTTTGAAATGCTTGGAGCGCCCACTTTCCCAGCTGCTGGATGGCCCGGATCCGGTGGCCGAGCTCCCTGCTGGGAGGACAGGAGGTACAGGAGGTAAATTGGGGCCCTCGCGTTTTGGCAGACTATGAGCTCTCCCTCCCCAACTAAGACATTAGTGAGTTAGTGGATCTAAATTTAGGACAATTCCAAACTTAAACCTTTTAAACAAAATAACTTCTACGAAGTGAAACGGGAAAGAAGGAGCCTCTAGATGTGCTCTCGCAAAGCCATGCCATGAGGAAAAGCTCTGTGTGCACAGTGTGTCAATGTCCTCCCTTTAGCAATGGCCCCGGAAATGCTCCCCGTCCCCCATCCCACCACCCCTGCAAATGAATGCCCTGCCCTCAGCCACCCTGGAGTCCTTGATCATGACTCTCAGCCCGCTCTCACCTCTCCCACCGTCCAGAATCAATGTTTTCTGGTGCAGAATGAGCCCAGCCGCCGGTTCAGAGGTCAGGCTGGGGCAAGCCCCTGGAGACAAGCCCTGGGGAAGGAGACTGGTGAGAGTGGAATGAGCCCTCAGGGTGGGGTCAGCCGGGGCCACCCCTGCTTCCTGCCCAGCAGAGGAGTGGGAAGTGAGGGAGGCCCCGGGATGGGGATCAAGGGAGCCTGGGTCACCTAGAGAATTAAGAGACTTGACCCAGAGGGGAGGGAAGGGGCAAAGGTCAGCCACCCTAAGGAGGAGGCTTGCCTCCTTAGAGGCTGCAAGGGGCCCAGATTTCCCTGGAGTGTGCAGTTGCATCTTTATATACAAACCATCATGGGCTGAAGACAACCCCGATTAGCCCGGAAACCCTCACTCCCAGGGTTCTGCTCTGCACAGCTCACGTGGAGATTGGAGAGCGTGGGCAGACCCCAGCCTCCTCCCCTACTGAGGCATCCCAGGCTGTCCTCCGGAGCAGAAGGAGACCAACTGAGCCCCTCGTACAGCCGCAGAGCTAACGTTCCCTCCCCCGAGGAGCCTTGTTCCGGAACTGCCAACACACCCAGTGTCAGCTCCTCGGCTTTGGCCTGTCAGGAGCAGGGGTGGGTAGGAAGGGTCTAGTCCAATCCCTCTTTGCAGACCCAGAGAGAGGAAGTGACTTATGCAGGGTTCCACAGACAGCCTTTCCTGACTCCCCCGCCCAGCTCCCTCGGTGGGGGTGGGAAGGTGAGGGCACATGTATTGGGGGAAAGCTGAGGGAAAGATGGGAAGAGGAAAAATGGGGCAAACAGGAGATCCTTGAATAGTCAGGGACGCCCAAGCTGACCTCCCACCCCCAGGGAACTCTGCCTGGTGTCCTCGGGGCTGAGTCAACCCAGTTGGGTTGTTTGGAATTTGAGCAGGGGTCCTCCAAAGGAAAGAGTGATGGGGCCCTCGGCTGGCGCTCTACAGCCACTGTCGCCAGACTTCTGGTGAAGTCCTGTGGCGCCCTCTGCTGGCCGTAGAGCAGAACTGCTCACAGGCCGGCCCCGGCTCAGCTCTTTTCCCTGGGGCCTGTGGTTAACGACACAGCCCTGGCCTGAGCACTGACTTTTCACCCCTATGGGGCACAGACCGGAGGGCCATCCAGAAGAGAGGGCTTTGCCCTGCTTTTGACCTGCAGAGGGTGTTTAACAGAAGCGACGGAACACCAGTCGCTGGTACCTGCACTTGGCAGACAAAAGACCTGTGTCCAAATCCCTGCTCTGTGTGACACTGGCAATCATACCTGGCCTTCCAGAGCCACAGTTTGCTGACCTGTGAAACAGGAATAACATCCACTCCCTCACTGATCAGAGGGCATTCTTAGAGATTGAATAGAAGAAGGATGTATCTTAGAGATTGAATAGAAGAAGGATGTAAAGGCTTAACTCAGTGCCAGACACATAACAGACAGAGTAAATGGCTGTGCCTTTCTCCACTCTTTCCTACAAGAGGGATTTACCAGAATTTAGTGCCTGGGGCAGACCTGGGGCACCAGCTTGTCTGCTGTGGTCACTTCTGGGTCCAGCTCTACCACCCCTGCCTGTGGCTCAGGGGTCCTGGTGGGGTCGGGTGAGGGAGGGCTCCTGCATTTGGAGCTAAAGTTTCTGTGAATTCTTTCACAGAATTCAGAGACTTGACCCAAAGAGGATGGAGATGAAGCCGTCCCTAGCAGACGTGATTTGTGTGTACAGGTTACATACACACAGTAGTTCCCGCTGCACTGAGGAACCAGCACTGGGCTATGGGGCAGAGCAAAAAGCTTCACGAGGAGATGGCATTTGACCAGCACCCCAAGGATGAATAGGGTTTTGAGCAGAGGAAATAGCAGAAAGGCAGAGAATTCTGAAAACGGGTGATGTTTCCAGAGAAACAGTGTAGGTGTCAGGATGTGAGGCGATGAGACCAGGAGGGAGCTGGGGTGGAATGCCATGCTCAGGAGCCTGGCCCCTTTGCCACAGTCAATGCCGGGCGGTGGCAGTGTCAAAGTACAGGAGTGTTACTGTCCAGTCTGTGTGTTGGACGCTTATCTGGATGCCAGCGTGGAGGCCCAGTCATGGAGGGGAAAGGTTGGAAGTAGCTTCAGCCTCTGCAAGGAGAGGGGTGGACCAGGGCTTCCTGTAAGATGTCAGGGAAGGGACGAGGTCAGCTGAAAAGATGGAGGCCAGGTGGGGCCATGTTCCCCCTCTGCCTGTGGGGTATGCAGCGTGGCCTCCAGGCCACAGGGTCTGAGCTGCTACCACGCATGCTGCACAGCACCCTGAGCCCTGGCTGGGGCTTACACTGGGACTTCTTTTGGGGTTCCACTCGTGGAGACAAAGGCCTCCTTCCTCCCTTGCACCCCTCCCCCTCTGACACAGCAGGTAAGTCTTGACTCACCTACTCTCGGCCCCCAATTGTCGTTGGCTGTCACCTCCAACCCCATCTCCTCCTGGTGTGTCCTTCCAAGGAGGGCAGGACACTCCCTGTCCTTCCTGATCTCACTCCTCCCCTTAGATTTGGCATTTTCAGCAGGAAGTAAAGAGGTTACACAAAAAGACAGGACACTGCCGAGATGGTAGAGCAAAGCCCAAGTGTGATATCCTGGAGAAGCAGCCGCGTGACTGGCGCCTCTGGCCAGGCAGGGCCAGGAGTGCAGAGAAGTGGGTGGGCTCCGGGCCACGCCCTGCCTCCATCCACAGTCCCCCACCGCCCAAAGCCTCCCCGACATGGGGCCAAAGCCCTTATGTCCTCGGGAAGAGTTAGACCCAAGGAGCCTGGAAGGAAGAGGACCCCAGGGAAGAGGAGAGGCCGGAGCCCCATCTGGCTCAGCCAGCAGTACCACCCATGCAAACGTGCAGAGTGAAAATGGGCAGGAGGCAGCAGGCCAGGGAGGGAGGGAAGGTATGCAGTAGGCAAGTGGCCAAGTGGGCGGCTCAGGCCCACGGCCCTAGCCCAGGCCCCCGTCAGGCAGGAAACCTTGTGCAAGTCCGCTTTCCCCCTCCCTGGCCTCAGGCTCCTCCTGGTGGGCCTCCCTCTGGGGCTCTGTCCTGCTCTGTGGTCTGCGACTCGGGTCCTTGTGCAGGTCCACCTTGCTGAGAAGAGGGGCCCACCGTGGCTGCCGGCAATGGTGGGGACCTCAAGCTCCTCACGGGCTGGACGGTCCTCCCAAGCTTCCACAGCAACCACTCTCACTGACATCCTTGCAGGCCACGCTTCCAGGGCCAAGACCTTGGGCCCTGAGTCTGGTCCTCTTCTCACTGTTTCTCTTGTTTCTTCCTTCAGGGAGAACGGGGCATGCCAGGGATGCCGGGCAAACACGGAGCAAAGGTACGCCACCCCCAGGCAGCTCCCCCAGCCCCAGCCCTCTCTCCCCGCTCCTTCCCTTCCCACATCCTGTCTTGCTGTAAAGACAGGAGATGGGGTGCACATTTCTTCCCGTCCTCTCCCCTTTGCTGCCTGGCCTGTCTTCCAGGCAGGGGTGCTCCTTTTTGGCCCATGAACCATCACTCAGCAGTGCCCTCCCGACATGGCCAGGCCTCCTTGTGGGCAACTGTGGGTCATAAAAGTCCTCTCAAGGGCTTCCCTGGTGGCGCAGTGGTTGAGAGTCCGCCTGCTGATGCAGGGGACGCGGGTTCGTGCCCCGGTCCGGGAAGATCCCACATGCCGCGGAGCGGCTGGGCCCGTGAGCCATGGCCGCTGAGCCTGTGCGTCCAGAGCCTGTGCTCCACAACGGGAGAGGCCACAACAGTGAGAGGCCCGCGTACCGAAAAAAAAAAAAAGTCTTTTCATGTACCCCCAGCTCTGGCTGCAGTTCTGAGACCCATGTGGGAATCGGGACCCCCTAAAAATCACCTTCACTTGGAATTTACTAAGTGGTGTGCTTGGCAGCCTGTTTACCTCAAAGTTGGTGGTCTTGTGCTGATAAGGAAATGGAGTTCACTCCCAGCCACGCCCCAGTCCATCAGGGCATAGGGCCAGAGAGCTCCCTTGAGGAGAGTCCCACGGGCACCCTCAGGGTCCAGGAGTTTGGTGAACTCAGCCATCTACTGTTGTCCCCTTCCCCATGGCTCTCCCTTTCTCCCCTTTCTCCTCCTCCTCCTTTCCTATCCCAAGAAGCCCTCCCCGCATTCCACCCAGGGGGGCCCCTGTCTAGCCCAGCCATGGGCTGCCTGACACAGTGCCCTCTAAGTCCCCCAGGAGGGTCTAGGGGCTGAGCAGGTGGGTGGGAAGCCCAGGGAGCCCAGCTGAGCTGTGCAGAGCCTCTTCCTCGGACCCACTCCCTCTGTGCCAAGGTCAGCAACCCCCTTCCCTGTGGGCCTGGGGGCAGGCAGAAGCCTCCACATCTCACATCTCTCCAAGAAGAGGCTGGGAGAGGAGGCTGGCCACATCCTCTGTGCTTCCCGCTGGGTGAGAAAGTCCCCATGCCTTTCCTTCTCTCTGCCAGGGGGCTCCTGGAATTGCTGTGGCTGGGATGAAGGTCAGTGGACCTTGTAACTCAACACCTGAGGGGCAGGGTGGGAGGGATGGGGAGAGGACAGAGTTGGGCTTCAGGGGCTCATTGGGTGGCCACTGGACCAAGGAGGGAGCAGACAGGTTTCAGAACCATTTCTCTTAAAGCAACATTTATGCCAGATGCACAGACTGAACAACAGATGTTTAACTAAGCCTTGCAAGCAAGTGGCAAAGGTTCACCAGCCTCAACTAAAGGTCTTGCCAGCCTGCCGATGTGAAAGGAACCTAGCACTTTGCTTTACACTCCAAAATTCAGCAGATGGGGGCTTCCCTGGTGGCGCAGTGGTTGACAGTCCGCCTGCCGATGCAGGGGATGCGGGTTCGTGCCCCGGTCCGGGAAGATCCCACATGCCGCGGAGTGGCTGGGCCCATGAGCCATGGCAGCTGAGCCTGTGCATCCGGAGCCTGTGCTCTGCAACGGGAGAGGCCACAACAGCGAGAGGCCCTCATACAGCAAAAAAAAAATTTTTTAAATTCAGCAGATGGGAGGAGACACCCCGGAAGCACAAATGCTCAATGTGGATCTCCCAGCAGGTCACTTACAGGGACACCGTGTCAGAAGCAAATGTCCCTTCCTTCCTCTCCCTCCTCCTGGGCTGCCTCACACCTGCCACCTCTCTCACCTGGGGGAAGAATAAGGGACAGTCCAGGAGGGGCCCGAGTCCTAGGCAGCGGGAAGCCCTGGGCTGGCCAGACGCTTCCCCTACCCTCAGATGCCTTCACTCCTCTGCTTCTGCGTTCACTCACTCTCGCGCTCTCATTTCTTTTTACCTGAGTCTTGTTTTTTTCCTACACAGGGTGAGCCTGGGATCCCAGGAGCCAAGGTACTGATACAGAGGCAACACGTAGTGTCAGGTGTGGGATGGAGGTGGGAGGGGCTGCTGTTGTTTTGCTCCTGGTCCCCCGAGGCTAGCCTGGGGCTGGGGACCTGACTGAGCAGAGGAGAGCTTGCGGGGAGGGGCTTGCTCCTCAGGAATGCTCTGCAGATGCCTCCCCACTTCCCTGGATCCTGGCCTGGGCAGCGGTCTGGTTTGCATTCACACCAGCTCCAGTGGTGACTGTTGTCCCCTGTACCTACAGGGCTCTGTCTCTCTCATCCAGGACAATAAGAGATGTAACATGAGAAAAAGTTTCCATGGTCAAATACGTTTGAGAAATGCAGGGTTAAAACTATTACGCAGGTGTCTTTACTGCAGGCCTTCTCAGAGCCTTTACTATGCTAAATATACATTGGGAAACTCTAAAAAAATGCAGGGTCTTGTGCAGCATTTTCAAACTTTCTGACCAGGGCATTCTTTTTTTAAGAGGAGTGTCTTACGAGGCAAGTATTCTGGAAACACTGATCTATGATTACTGCCCTTCGTACCCCTCACCACCCCTACCCCATCCTCTTATCAGTGACTTTCTCTTCTTAACCCAAAGGGAGACCCAGGAGCAACAGGGAAGCCGGGGCCCCCAGGTTTGCCGGGAAAGACGGGGCAGAGGGTAGGATACCGTGTCCTTGAGTGTGTGCTCCCTTCATCCTGGCCTCTGCTGGTCCCCCGCTGCCTGCCCCACCCCTATGGCTGGCGTGCTGCTTGCAGTGTGCAGTGGGTGCATGTGTCTCCAGGAAAAAGGGAGTGCCTCGATGGCCTGGCAAAGCTTCAGGAAATTCACACTCAAGAGCACAGCTTTTCTCCTTGAAAGCCATTGGGTACCCAGGAGGAAAGCCTAGAAGGAAGGGAAGCTTTCCCTCCCCCCACCCCCATCCCCCAGGACCTCTGTAGGGCAGGACCGCACCCTTTCCCTTAGACCTGGCCTGTTTGAGGGGGTGCCCCAGCTAAAGGCAAAGGCACAGCCCAGGCACAGCAGGGCCAGCTGGGGGGGGCCTCAGGATTCACATCCCTCTCATCACCTGGGCCCTTACCTGCCCCTCCTCTCCTCCCTTAGCCTGCTACAGGCCATTTTGTCATTCAGCTTGTACCCAAGGGCAGGTGGCAAGGGGAAGACAGCTAAAGATTTGGTGTGGCAACTTTTGTGGCTCCAGCTGAAAAGTTCATTGAGATGTGAGCACATTATAACCCCAGGGTCCTCAATTTATATTATTACCTATGAGAACCACCAGCCTTCAGGCTGTGGAGAGTGGGGCTTCTCATGCTGACCAGGCAGGGGCCTTCTTGATACTGGATGCTCTGAATCAAAGTGAAGTCTTTGTGGCATAGAAGGCGGACCTGGGTGCTGGACGTGGCTGTGTCACTGCTGCAGTGAGGGGTCGTCCACAGTCTCGGAGCCCCTTCCTTTCTGCAATGAGAGCAGGGCTCTGGGACTTGCGCCATAAGGGAGAAAAAGTGTTCTTCAGGAAGAAGCTAGTTAGGGAAGGGTACTCGTTTACTAGGGCTGCCCTAACACAGGACCACAAACTGTGTGGCTTCTACAACAGAAATGTATTGTCCCACAGTTCTGAGGACAGAAGTCTGAGATCAAGGTGTTGACAGGGTTAGTTCCTTCTGTGGGGTGTGAAGAAAAATCTGTTCCGTGCTTCTCTTTTAGTTCCCGGTAGTTTGCTGGCACCTTGGCTTGTAGAAGCATCGCCCCAATCTCTGCCTTCATCTTCGCACGGTGTTCTCCCGATATGCATGTCTGTGTCCAAATTTCCCCTTTTTATAAGGACACCAATCATATTGGATTAGGGGCCCACCTCATAACTTAGCTAATTACATCTCCAATGGCCCAGTTTCCAAATAAGGTCACATTCTGAGATACTTGGAGTTAGGACTTCAACAAATGAATTTTCATGGGACACAATTCAACCCATAATAGGAGGCAAACTTCTCAAAATATTCCTCCAAAGGAGAAGTTCTGGTTCGATAGTTTTTGTCCTCCCTAGAGGTAGGGAGGAGGTAGACGGAAAGCTCTCTCTAGAGACCAGGGGTATCTAATTGCTAGACATTACAAACATAAAAAAGAGCCAAGCAGTTTAAAAAAGCCTTTCCCAAATACTGGCATTCTGAACTGCTCGCCTGTCCCCAGGAGACCCCCAAAAGTGACTGAATGCTCCTGGCCCCTCTCCCTGCGTAAGTGCTGAGGGCCCCACCCACACAGGATGGGGAGGATAACAATACCAGGGTGAAGTGTCCCAAGGAAGGAGTCTGGTCCCTGATGGGGTCCAGCCGAAAGTGGAGTCCTTCCGAGAAGAGCCCACGCAGGGGCAGAGAGACGAGAGAGAAAAGCCAAGGCCCAACGCTGGAGGGCTGGTGCCTTCGCCAACATCCCGGAGAAACAGTTCCTAACCCAAACTGTCTGCATTTCCTCCGCAGGGTGAGAAGGGGGCTGCGGGCCCCCCTGGGCTACTCGGCCTCCTAGGGCAGAAGGTGGGTAGCAACCAGCTCTGAATGGTGGGTTCTGTGTAAAGGCCCCAGTGTCCATCCCCAGCCACATTCGTAGCCCTGCACATTCACACGGGCCCCAGCACTGGAGGTGTCCCTCCCAGATTGGGGGAAAGCAGCTGGAACACAGCCAGATTGTGTTTTGGGGGGCAGAGGCATGGGGTTCCACATGGGAGGCCCTGATTGGCAAAAAAAAAATGCCCCAGTTCAAAGAATTTAGTAGCTATGACCTGGTCTGATTTCTTTGCACCACCATATGTGAGCTCCGTAAGATATTCCACTTAAAAAAAAAAAAAAAAGACGGGTCAAATAAGTGTGGGGAAAGCTATATAAAACAAGTCCCTCAGAACTCTACTCAGTACTCTGTAATGGCCTATATGGGAAAAGAATCTAAAAAAGATTAGACATATGTACATGTATAACTGATTTACTTTGCTGTATACCTGAAACTAACACAACATTGTAAATCAACTCTACTCCAGTAAAAATGTAAATAAATAAAACAGGCTCCTCAGAGAGTCATGGGCACCTTGGCCTAAGAGGCTCCTAGCACCCTGCAGTGAAAGAGCCTGCGACGCTTCATTTCACTTTGCCTTTCCAACATTGTTTGGCCACCAGACCCCTTTTTTTCATGTTTTGAATATTCCCAACCTGTGGAAGGAGTGTTCCAGGGAACATACTTTGAGAAACACTGCTCTAGATCCTGGTCCTGATGGGTGTCTTGTTCTAGCTCTACACCCATTCTCCTTCAGTAACCAGCTCCATTCTCTCCTCAAATCCCACAGCCAGGTTTCTGAAGGCCATCCTGGAGCCCACAGTCCCTTAATGTCCCCCAACATTCAGCATAGACTGAGAGGCAGTCTGCTGCCTTCACTCCTTCGAATTGTGAGGGGAGAAAAGACAGGGATCAACCACCTTCTTCCAGAGTTAGTGATGGTAACTCTACCTTCCACCCCCAGGGAGAAAAAGGTGATGCCGGCAACTCCATTGGAGGGGGCAGAGGGGAGCCTGGGCCCCCAGGGCTCCCTGGGCCCCCAGGGCCAAAGGTGAGTCTTTCCCTGGGATCAGTGCTCAAGGCAGATGTTTGCCTGTGGCCTTTATCCTTAGTCCATTTGGGGGACCCCGTGTCCTGGGCACCTTGTCTTCTCTCCTGCTCTGTGTGGTTTTTCCAGTGGATTCTAGAAAGGTCATTTGGACCAAGCTTCTGCTTCCAAGCATCTCTAGGGCAGATGGATGGTCCCATTGATTCAAATGGCTATGATGTAACTGAGTCAAGGACCAATGGCTACAAGGTCTTAAGACAACCAGAAAGGCCCCTAGCTTAGGCTCTAAATCAGTTGCAGGTCCGGGATCAGCTGGGCCCACCTGGTGCGGCACACTGCAGGGAGGTACGGTTGCAGCAGTGGGACAGCTACAAATGGGGCTGCCCACACTTTCCTTGCAGAGGGTGCAAGCTGCAGTGGTAAGACTTGAGTTCTGCGAGGCAGATGCCTCCTGCATTGCTTGGTTTATTTTAACAGCACAGGGAAATAAGGGGGTGTCTTGCTTAGCTTATAAGGAAAGGATTAATTACTCTGCATGATCTGAGGCAATACCCTCATTCATTCCACCGACGTTTATCAAGGGCCTGCTGTGGGCTGTGAAGCTGCCGAGAACCTGCCCTCGGCTTGCGCACCATCTAGCAGGAGAAGCAAACCCACAATTCACAGGAATATAGTGTAGGGGGCCACAGGGAACCCCACAGACAGGCAAGATGAAGTGGCAGGAAGGGTCTCGGGCCCAGCGCCACGTTCCCACGTGACTGTGGTGAGAACAGAGCTTCCCTGGCACGAGCACCCAGCCTCCAGGGCATGCCCGGTGTTGAGTCTGTCCCGCTGACCCTGAAGGGCGTGATACCAGGCGCGTCTTGGGTCTCGATTTGGGGCTGGGGAAATCTGGTTACTCTTGTCCCTGTATCCTAGGACAAAAGCAAGGGAAAGCTAGAAGACTGTCCCCAGACTCATGTCCTCTTTCCAGGACCAGGCAAAATCTTGAATGAATGAAGTATTTGGAGTGGGCTACCTCCTACCTCTCCCTGCTCCTCCTGTCCTAGGCCTCCTGGGCACCCCGTCCCCACGTGCCCAGGCCCCTCCTGCTCCCCTCTGTCCTCCAGGCAGGACCTGATGAGGTGTGTAAGAGTTCCAACCTCCAAAATGACCTGCCTCCTGCCCCTGGAGGCTGGTGGCAGTCCACAGTTAGGGGCCTCGACAGAACTGGGCACACGTGTGTTAACCGAGACCTGAGGAGGGCCTGGCAGCGCAGAGCCCAGGGGAGGAAGGGAGTAGTCAGGGAGGGCTGCTAGGAGGAGGTGAGACCTGGGTGGGGCCCAAGGGTGGGAAGGAGTCAGACAGGTGGAATGGGGTGAGTTAGTAGAAGCCAGCAGGGAAAGAGACAGAGACCCAGAGACACTTACTAGAACATCAATAGCAAGGCCATCTTTTGCCTCTGAAGCAGCAGTCCCAGCTGCCCCGTGTGGCCTCACCCATCTCTCTCCTCTTGCCCAGGGGGAAGCTGGAGCTGATGGCCGGGCGGGCGCCCCAGGACGGCAAGGAGACAAGGTACAGGAGCCCCCAGATCTAAGAGCTGCAGGATGAGGGTCAGCTTGGGAGATCAGAGAGAGAGACAGAGTCTTGGCCGTCCTGCCGCTGGGCCTCCAGGCACAGGGCTGACGGCCATGACTCGTGCCTACCATCTCTCCTGGTCGCCTTGGGCTTTGGAGAACTTCCACTGAGACGGCGGCCAGGCAAAGGCAGGCCCAGGGATGGGACGCTGGGGCTGGGGAGAGACCCGGAGCCCCTGCTTCTGCTAGCTCCCACACCACTGGTAAAGATGGGGCCCCACTTCCCTCCAGCTACTCCCTGTGGATGGGTCAGCCTGGTGCTGCTGTGTCCTTCGCAGGTGCCCTGTGACTGAAAGGCTGTGGGCTTGGGGAGGTGCAGGGCAGGTTACCTGGAGGCGAGGCTCCATGAGCTGGGCAGGGTCGGCAGCAGTTGAGTTATATTAAAGGGTTTGTTTTCCCTTTATTTTTACTTTCTGTCTTGATTTTCTGAAATGTGTTCAGTGTTCGCGTTATCCCAGAGCAATTGGAACTATGGTTTGCTTTTCACAATTTACACCACGTTTCATTTATTCCCCACAGTTCTGCCCTGTTTCCAGCAGGAACAAAACCCCCCATCCCGACCTGCTCCAGGAGGCTGGGTGTTCTAATGCCTTGCCCTGGCCCCCGTGTTTCCTCCCACAGTTTGGGTCTTTCACCAGCAGACAGGAACCGCCTGGGCTGTCCATGGCAATTGTCAACCACCCAGGCAATTAACAAAAACTTTCTGAGCCCTTGCTCCTCGAGCAGGATAGAAATAAAGAGGGGCAGAGGGTCTGGTCCCTGCTCCCGAGGAGGTGGCTGACTTAGGAGACCGGACGGAGGTGGCCAGACAGACATGGGTGGAATCACCAACAACTAACATGGGACAGAAGGATCTTCCAGCAAGAAGCTGGAGGGAGCTGGGAGGGAGAGGGGCTTGCTGGCCGGTGGAGGTGCTTCCCAAGGGGTGGAGCCTGCACGGGATGCATAGGGAGCCCTGCGCCTCTCAGCCTGAGCTGAGCTGAGCCTCCTGGCCCCCTCTGAGTTCCCTAACACACGGCCCATCTGGGGACACCAGATTCTGTGTACCTGACTTCGTGCCCATTTCACTCCAATTTTGTTGTGCAACAGGGGGAGCCTGGAGCAGCTGGAGAACAGGGACCTGCTGGCCCCAAGGTACGTGCATCTCTCACCCAGAGTCATAGCACCACATCTCACCTCCCTGGGGTCACAGGGTGAAGTGGCTTGTCCCCGGGGCCTTGCGGGGGGGTGGGGGGCAGGGAAGAGCATTCTGGCTCCAAATAGGAGGTCTGACATTGCAGCCACGATTGCACTTAGTCTCCCCCAGGTCTGTCTAGTCCAGGGTTCTCACACGGAGTCTTCTCTTTGGTTCTGGAGCCCCTGGGCATCCTCTGAGAGTGTTTGTAGCCCCCAGTAGCCGCCCCAGCTGCTCTGCATCCCCTGTGCAGCCAGTGATGGTAGAGAGCTTGTCCTGAGGTCCCCGCTGGCCCAGGCCCTGGGTGCAGGTCTCCTTTGTCTCGCAGGGCTCCAAGGGCGAACCCGGGAAAGGAGAGATGGTGGACTACAATGGAAACATCAACGAGGCTCTCCAGGTGAGCGGGGCCTACGCAGAGATGAGAGATCTGGAGGTCCTCATGGGCCTCCAGGCTGTGTGATGGATGACAGAGCTGAGCGTTCCAACACCCTGACTCATGTCCCCGAGGCCAGGCCGCTGGACAGAGCTTCCGGGGATTCATCCCCTTGCCTTCCCTCCTTCGGCCTCCCCCATGCAGCCC
Organism: Monodon monoceros; assembly: GCF_005190385.1. Taxonomy (NCBI): domain Eukaryota; kingdom Metazoa; phylum Chordata; class Mammalia; order Artiodactyla; family Monodontidae; genus Monodon; species Monodon monoceros. The sequence continues at coordinate 20,505,122 of NW_021703781.1, forward strand.
CCATGCACACGGCCCCCTCATTTGAAATCCAGATGGCCTGGCTTTGGGTCTGGGCCCAGCTGGCCAGGTATCCTGGCTCTGGGTCACTGAGAGCCATAACTGGGGCATCCTGGCGCCTGCAGGGTGCTGGCCCACTTGGGGTTCTAGGACCCCATTTCTCCCCCTTCACATGGTAGAATCTGTCTTCCTGGAACACATCTACCTTTGTGTCAATGTAATCATATTTCAGGTTCATAAGGTACCCTCGTTTAAACGCGGGGCTTCTCAACCTGGGCGCCGCTGACATTTGGGGCTGGGAAATGTTGGTTGTGGGGAAGCCTGTCCCGTGTGCTGGAGGGTGTTCAACAGCGTGCCTGGTCTCTACCCACTAGATGCCAATAGATGCCTCCCCACTCGCAGCTATGACAACCAAAATATGCCTCTGCACATGGCCAGATGTCTCCAGGGGGGCAAAATCACCCCAGATTGAGAACCGCCCCTTTAAAGGAACCTTTGTACCTATGTGAATCCATTTACAAGCTGTACAGTTATTTTTTTTAATGCCAAGAGTTGTCCCTCTAACTTATTTTTCCAGTGGTGCCGTGTTTTGTTCTATTGTGTCTGTCTGTTTCAAGGGAGGTACATCAGAGCCTTGAATCTGGGTTCTAGGAGAAGAGGGAAGTTCAAGGAAGGGTCCCAGTGAATGATTAGAAAGAATGAAAAGGACTTCCCTGACAGTCCAGTGGTTAAGACTCCGCCCTTCCACTGCAGGGGGCATGCATTCGACCCCTGGTCAGGGACCTAAGATCCCCCATGCTGCGAGGCCAAAAGAAAAAAACAGAACAGAAGGAACAGGAGATGCTGCTTCCCTCCCTCTCTTGTAAAGAGAAAATTTGCAGTCCATTTTAGGGCATGTAGGAATCTGTTGTAGGATAGCATCTGGTGCTCGTGGGGTACTCCCTGTCCAGTGACTACAAGCCTCTGGGAGGGGAGAGGTGGGTGTGGGGTGGGGCTGGAAGGCACAGGTCCCCCAAGAGGATCTACCTCTACTGTGCTCCTTCAAGGGGCCCAGTGCCCACGTTTCCAGGACTGGGCCGAGGGGACCCTCCATGTGGCTCTTATTTGCTCTTCAACTGATCGCATGGTGTTGGTTTTTAGGAGATCCGGACACTGGCCTTGATGGTGAGTCCTCCCTCCTGATTTCCCCGGGCACTGGGCTGAGGGCTGGTGGAGGGCAGCCTGGAAGCCAGGACTGGAGGTCTCGCCTCCAGAAGGTTAGGGTTGACCCTGCAGTGCCGGGGCGGGGGCTGACCTGAGCCTGAGCAGGGTCATGGCTGTCGTCCGGAGTAGCTCTTCAGCGACCCAGTGGTGCACTCCTGTCACAGGACAAATACTGGTTCTCACTGCAGCTGTGTCAAGGAAATGGTGGTATAGAGGAGGATGTTTTTATGGTCTCCTTTTACCCAATCTTTTGCTAATAAATAAAGTGCATAATCCTAAAAAAATCAGTAGCGACCCTCTACCTTTCCCTCTTTCCTAGAAGTCAGTTTCATTCTCTGCATCTGGAAAACCAGTGAATTCCAAGCCTGGATTTTGCACGTGTGCCTACCAGTGACAGGCTTTCAGTAAATATTTGTAGCTAAAATGATTACCACCAGGTTTAACTTCCAAGGCAGAGAAGAGAGGGGAGATCACAACGTTCTCAAACTAACTCACACTTTATGTCATTTAATATTTTTAGTGGCCATGTGCCACAGAACACACTTAGGGATGATGCAAAACCAGAATTAAGCACCAGTCGTACAGTGCCCCAATCCCAGAAATTGGTATTAACCACATGATTCTGGAATCAGTGAGCTTCATTTGGAAACATTAAAATAGATTATTTGAAATAGCTCTTTGAAGCAAAACTTTCTGAAACTTTTTTTTTCATTTTAATAATCAACCTTGAATTAACCATTTACATACAATAAAATGCACCCATTTTAGGTGTAGAATTTGCTGAGTTTTGACAAATGTATAAACCCATGTACCCACCACCCCAATCACTTCAGAAAGTTCCTTCACGCATCTCAGGAGTCAGTCCCACACTTATGCCCAACCCTGAGCCACCACTGATCTGCTTTCTCTCACCAGAGCTTAGATTTGTCTTTAGTTCTAGAGTCTCTTATGAATGGAGTCACACAGTATGTAGGTGTCTGCATCTGGCTTCTTTTGCTCTGCATAATGTGTCAGGGTTTCTCCCTTCTATGGCATGGCCTGTGCAGTGCTCGGTTCTTTTTTCACTGCTGTGTAGTATTCCATTGTATGAATATGCCAGATGTTCAGCTGTTGATGGACATTTGGGTTGTTTCCTGGAGACATTTTTAAGTCACTGTCGGGGAAGGTCAGATTTATCTTCTTGGAGCCCAAGGAGCCCCCAGGGTGTAGACGGACAGGGAGGGAGAGGCTGATAAGCGTGGCCCTAGGGTCCCCGCCCCCCACTTTAATCCAGACACACTCAGTGCTTATCTGCCTTACACTGTGGGGTCTCCATATTTCCTCTGCAAACAAAAGTGTTCCTGCCCCTGATGAAATGTTTGGAAATGACCAGTCTCTATAAACCAGCCTCCACATATACTTCTCTGGAGACAGGCCACCCCTCCTCAGTTGGAAACTTCTCCCACGTGTCTTTCTTTTCTTTCCTAGGGGCCCCCTGGTCTTCCTGGGCAGATTGGCCCACCCGGAGCTCCAGGGATCCCAGGCCAGAAGGTAACACTGTCTTGACAAGGCGGGTGCAGACCCTGCAGAAGCCCTGCGTGTGTCTCTGAGCGCGGGACCCCATGGCTGCCCCTCATCTGTGTCCTTCTCATGTTCCCAGAGCCACCACCTCACTCCAGCCTTCAATTCTCCCCAAAGCTCCAAGGCACCGCCTGCCCACCGACATCACCGCCCCTTCACTCCCCCCATCCTCAGCTCTGCCTTTCTTCCCTCGCTGTCTGTCTTGGGCTCCTGTAATTCACAGACCCCTCTGATGTGGTGGGGCCGGGTCTCGACGAGCCCCCGCCCCAGCCAGAGCCACAGCAGGGACCCAACCCGCCATCAGGGCACGTAGCGCTTGAGCCCCTCCCCAATCTCACCCCTCCCTCGATTCCTGCCTTTGCTCCCTTTTATCCTCTGCCCCCCACCCCTGTGATTTTTCCCAGAAGGCCAACACATTTGCCCCTCTGTCCTCTGCTCATGAGGTCCTCTGCCCTCAAGTCCCTTCCGGTTTTCCCTACCTTTCAAAGTCTTCATATTCCAAGCCCAACTTGAAGGCCACCTCCTCCCTGAAGCCTTCCCTGATCTATCAGGAGGAATTCACTGCTCTTTCCTCTCAGCTTGCCTTGGGGATGCAGCTGGTTGTTTACCTGGCCTCAAAGCAGAGGCCACACCTCCTTTATCTCCCTCCCTGACTTAAAGAAGGGACTCGGGTTGATGTGAAGTGAAGGGAGCGCCCTGTGTGGGGGCCAGGACTGGAAGGCTGAGTTTGGGGGGGAGGGAGAACAAGGAGGCAAGCACCCCTCCTGTGGAGCGTCTGGTGCAAGGTTGTGGCTAAAACATGGACTGTGGAGCCGGAATGCCCGGACTGGGATCCAGTCTTCACTAACTCCAGGCCTTGGGCTCACAACTCTGCACTGGGGTCCTCACCTCCAAAACAGAGTCAGTGAAAGTACATACCTTCTGTGTGAGTGCAGAGGATACCTGACGTAAGAAGTGCTGTATAAATAACAGTTACTGTTCTTCTCTGGTCTGAGAGTGACCTTTAGTTGTTCTGGCTACAGGGGGAGATTGGACTGCCCGGCCCTCCTGGACACGATGGGGAAAAGGTAAGGACACTCCCAGACAAACCTCTGAAGATAATCTTTGCCCTGGGGGGTGAGGATACAGAAGGCTCTGGAAGGGAGCCTTGTGGGGAAGGGAGAGGGGAGGGGAGGCCCGCCTCTGGAAGCCCAGCCGAGCCCCACTGCTGGCCCCAGGGGGAGCCAGGCCAACCCACGCTGGGATGGGCTGCGGCCCCTCAGATTCCCACCGGGAGCTGGACAGGTTCTTCTGGCTGGTCCAATCAAGCGCCAAAGAGCCGAGTCCTTTGTACCCTCCCCCTCCCCCCGCCATTCTTCCTTGTTCTTGCCCCTCGTTTCTCCATCAGTGCATCTAATACGTGTTGTTGATCTTTTCTCGAGGGACCTCGAGGGAAACCAGGAGATGTGGGCCCTCCTGGTCCCCAAGGCCCCCCAGGAAAGGCTGGGCCTGCAGGACTGAAGGGAGAAGATGGCCTTCCGGGGAACCCAGGAGAGAAGGGGGAGAAAGGGGAGATGGGGCAGCCAGGCCCACCGGTGAGTGCCGGGGCCCACCCAGCATGATGTGGCTGTGCGCTGTGACAGCTGCAGCTGGAAACCGGGGCCGGGAGCTGGGGAGAGGGCGCTCACCCATTTTCCCTTCAAGCTTTACTTTATAAAGGCCAGTTTCCCGCCTCAAGAGACCTGGGTCTTGTTCTGTCATCTCCTATCTGTGTCCGCGGGAAAGTCACTGAACCTGGCAGAGCCTCGGTTTTCTCATCTCTAAAATGGGGATGATTGGAAATTCCCTGGTGGCCTAGTGGTTAGGATTCCAGACTTCCACTGCCGTGGCCCAGGTTCAATCCCTGGTCAGGGAGCTGAGATCCCACAAGCCGTGTGGTCAAGGGAGGGGGAAAACAAAAAAGAGATTTCTTAGCTACAACACCAAATGCATAATTCATTAAGGAAAAAAATTGATAAATTTGACTTAACAAAAAAGAATAAAATTAAAATAGGGATGATAATGCTTTCCCTGGATACCTCACTGAGTTGTTGGGAGTGTAAAACTGCCTCTTGGGACAGCATACCTATACCCAGGAGAGTATAGGGACAGCCCTAGACCCAGGAGAGGTACAAACAAGGGACCTTAGCCCAGGCCAGCCAGGCCTCTGGCTTGACTTGGGAGCCTTCTCTGGGCTTCATGGTTTCCAGGCAGTACCCTAGACACCTGCCCTTGGAGGAAGGTGGCCCCACGTGCATGCCACGGCAGGTCCCAGACCTCAGTGTGATGACCTTGCCCTTGACTAACAGAGATCTTTTTCGATCTGTAGGGTCTAGACGGCCCAACTGGGGAGAAAGGAGAACCAGGTGACCAAGGGAGACATGGAGCGACCGGATTGCCTGGCCCAATCGGGCTCCCAGGATTCACAGTAAGGCGAGGGGGCCGAGCATCAGGGTGGTCAGCAGGCCTCTGCCGATGAGGGCAAGCAAGCGGGATGCCCTCCCTGAGGTCACCTGCCTGGCGGGTACCTGGTGCTGTGATGAAGCTGCACTGACCGCCAGCCTGCCTGTCCAGCCTGGGGATGGGAGGGTCCTCTGGATGAGCAGCTACTCCCTGAGGGGCAGTTGGGTGTCAACAGGGGTTCCAGCGCCCTCCGCTCACAGCGTGGTGGCCTCCATCTCCAGGGGCCAGCATAGTTCCAAGGTGCTAGAATCTTGGACTCGGAATTCTCCTCTTAGAAGTGGAAAGAACCTCAGAGGTCAACCAGTCCCACCTCTGACCCAGTGCAGGATACCTCGAAGGCCACTGACTGTGGCTGCCCCACTCAGCTGGGACAGGCAGGCAGCTGGTAGCCTCCTGACATGTCCCCTCCAAGCTGGAGGGAATGCTTCTGCTGTGGTGTGAGGTACCCTCATCAACCGCCCCCCACCCCCATGGCCCTGGCTCCGCTTCTAGAGCCGTATTCACTTTCTGTAGCTGCGTAACAAGTCACCACAAATTCAGTGGCTTAAAACAACGCACTCGTATTATGGCACAGCTTCCATGGGTCAGGGGTCCAGGCCCGTCGCGGCTGGGGCCTCTGCCCAGTCAGGGTGCCATCCAGCTGCAGCCCCATCTACAGCTGGGGTCCTCTTCCAAGCTCGCTGCTACTGACATAATTTTCAGTTCCTTCTATAGTAGCAATGAGTCCCTCAGCTCCTAGAGGCCACCTACAGTTCCCGGCCACTTGGCCTTCCCCATAGTAGGCAGATCATATTATAGCAGCTTGCTTCTTCAAGACCAAGGCCAGCAGGCGTCTCTCAGTGCATCCTAGCAAGACAGGTGTGTGTGTGTGTGTGTGTGTGTAACATACTTGTAACACAGTCTTAACCTATCATTTGTATATCATGTATAATTTGTAACATAAGCCTGTAACGTAATTACAAGAGCGACGTCCCATCATCTTTGCCAGTAGGCCCTATTCTGCTGGTTAGAAACAAGTCCCAGGTCCATCCTAGGGCCTCTGCCCTGCAGGATCCATACAGAATATCAGCCTCTCTGAGGTTCTTACTAGAACCTCAGATTCAGGAAGTCAGTGATCACAAGTCCCCTGCCCTGGCCTTCGTCCTTCAGGCCAGCTACCTCTGCAGCCTCCCAGGTGGTCCTTGCTGATATCTAGGCCTAGTCTAGTACTGGTCAGGTTTGTCACAGATTTGAGGGTGTCTCTCCCAGGATCCCCTGAGTGCTGGCACCCACGCCATGTTGTTTTGTGCCCACAGGGAGAGAAAGGAGAACCTGGGGAGAAGGGTGACCCAGGAGTGGAGGTAGGTTGTGCCTGCTCTGCGGCTTGTGTCACAGGGATTATTTGACGGGGACCTTGTCACACCACAGTCTCTCCAGTGTGCACATCACTTCCGTGCTCTAGAAAGAAACTCACAACTGCCTGGCACAGGAAGAGTGCAGGAAGCTGAACATTTCCTGAGCACCTCAGGGGTCAGCAAGGACCCACAGGTCTTCTCCGCGGTCTTCCCATTCATCAAGTCCCTCAGCGGTATTCACACAGCACCTGCCATGTTCCATTCCAGTGCTAGAGCCTGGAGACAGGAAAACAAGACCATCCCTGTGCAGCAAACAGTCCCCAGTTGTGGGCACTAGAATGGCAGCAGCTCAGGGAGTCGGGTGAGCACCCCAGAAGATGGGTCATTGGAGCAGGGTCTCGAAGACTCTGTAGGAGTTTGCCTAGAAGCTCCAGAGGTAGGGTTTCCAGAGAGAGGCATTATTCTTTTGAGAAGTGTGGTGGTTAAGGGAACAGTGGAGTGAGAAGTAGTCAGGATGGAAGCCAGCTACTCATAACAGGGGAGGGAATCAGGCTTAGGGTAAGAGCCAGGAGAGCAACAGAGGTCAAGGATACGTGAGGGAGAGGCTATTTGGTGGAAGGGCCTGGGCCACCCAGACACTACCACAGAGAGAGACCACCAAACCCTCGGTCACCCTTCAGTGTCACCAAACCCCATCTGCATTTAGTAACACAGACCTGATTATACAACATGTATGTTATTTATTTGGATAGGCTCCTAAAGAAATGCTCTGAAACTCAGGAAAAGCATAATATGCAAAAATGTTCCTTCCAGATGTATTTAAACTAAAAACTGGAAACAGGCTGCATTTCTAACAAGAAGGAAATGATTAAATAACTTACCACAAAATACTAATGGTAATAATAGTCCCCATGCTGGAGAGCTTTCCTTACGCCAAGCCCTGCTCCAAGCCCTGGCTAGGTAGGAACTCATTTTTATTCCAGTCAATGAATAACACATCAACATTGAAACGAGGCTTGTAGGGAACATACAAAAAACAGAAAAGGGGGTTTTGTGTTAAGTGAAAAAGAGAAGAGAACCAAATTTTATATATATATATGATATCATCGTAAGTATAGACGTACATTCAAATACATTTTATGCATCAAAAGAGTAGTAGAAGGAAATAAAGCAAAATATTAGCATTACTCAGAGATCTTTTTTCTTCTTTCAGTTCTCTTTATTTACTAATATGTTAATAAATTTGTATTCCTTTAAATTTTTTTATTTTTAAATTATCATATAGTAAAATGATAATATGGTAAAACTGACTTTTTGACAGTTCTATGAATTTTAATACATGCATAGATTTATATAACCTCTACCCCAATCAAGATATATGAAAAATTACTTGTTTATAATAAGAAAAAAAGCAGTAAACTTTTGTTTTTAAGAAGGTAGAGTTTCCAAAGATTGAGTTCCCTGCAAGGAGACAATAGTATTTATGGAGTTAAAAAGCCCACCTGTCCAAGCGACAGCAGGGATTCCCTGTCTGCCCAGTGCAGAGGCTCCCTTTATAGTCACCTGGCAGAGGGTCCCCATGCTGGCCACACTCCAGGGGATTCTGTCCCTGGGAAGGTGAGGTGCCCAAGGAGAGTTCAGAAGCTGAAATGGGGGGACCGGCTCAGAAAAGAGCAGGCGGGTCTCCTTCCTGCCTCTTGGGTGGCTGACTGTGGAGAAATGGATGTCCATCTTCACCAGAGACAGAATCTACCCTGCACAGCATCCTCCGTAGAGAGGGTTCCTTCGTGTTCTCTGTCCAGTCCGAATCTCTTTGACTTTAACCTGCCCTCAAGAGAAACGGAGACCCACAGTCCCCATCCTGTCTGTTACAAACCTGGGGAGCTTGAGGAATATTCTTCGGAAGCATCTCAGTCTCCCCCCATTCCAGACAACCAGTCTCTCTTCCTTTAAGCTAAAGGTCTCAAACCCAAATGCCAACCGGGACCAGGCATGCAACAAATGAATGCAAGAAGTCTGGGTTAAAAATAATAGGGAGTGGTGAGGACTGAGGTAAACCGAGGAACTCAAGCCCCAGCCGGAAGGGAAAGCTCTCATTGAGCTCCAGGCAGCTGTTGCCATGCACGAACAAGAGCCTGAGGCGGCCAGATTTTCTGGTTTTTCAAAAACATCCAGAAGAATAGGCATTTTGAGCATGTTTCATGGCAACGTTTGTTTGTTTTTTCGAAACACTGTGCAGGCTAATGAGGTGCTATGAGTTTCTGACCTGTTCTCGGCCTTTGTTTGGGAGACTGTGTGCTGGTAGTTCTGTCCTTCGGCCCTGCAGTCCCTAGCCGGACCCCAGGCTATGGCAGAAGGCAGGAGCCCTTAGAGTATAACAGGGGGTGGGCTAACTGTCTCCCTTTGGCTTCTAGGTTCCTGGGCCACCAGGGCCAGAGGGACCTCCCGGACCTCCGGTAAGTTTGGAGGGCTTGTCTATGTTTCAGTCCACTGTGATTAGGCCCCTAACATCCCCTCCCCATGGCAGTCACTGGGCTTAACCTCAACCTTAGGTCATTATCACCTCCTTCCACGGTGGGATTTTCACATCCACAAGCCCCTCCCTGCTCCTCTTCCCTCCCACCTTAAACAGGCATCGTCTCTGTGACACCAAGGAGCCTGGGCAGCGCCCGGTTTCCCAGAAACAGTTGACTGGCATGGCAGCCCCGAGGTCTGGTCCCTCCTTGCAGGAGTAGGAGTCATTCTGTCACTCGGTTCTGCCCTTTGCCATCAGACATCTGCTCCTCTCCCTCTTTTATTCCTGCTAACCAGCCAGCAAGAAGACCAGGATTAAAATAGAAAATGACCCATTTAAAACCAGCCCCACTGGATTGGCCTTTCCATGGTTACAGATGATAAGGCACCTTTAAAGGGACCCCTGTGCATTGGGCCTCGAGGGTCCCCAAGCATCCTAAACCAACAGATGCTGGTCCTTGCCTCTGCCAGGCTCAGAGTCCCCATGGTGATGGGCCACCCATTGTCATTGGTACAAGTAGTAGTAGTCGTAGTAGTAATGACAGTAGCCAAGGTATATTGAAACTTACTATGAGCCAGATGCTACTCTAAGCACTTTGCACATATTATTTAATTTTTGCTGTGTTCCCTCTGAATTTTGCCTTCATGAGACTCTGAATCTTCTCTCATGAGTCAGCTGTGAGGGCCACAGAGAGATTCTCAGTCCCTGGCTGGGGAAGCCTGGCTCAGACCCCACCCCAGGAAGTCCTAAGGTGGACCCCCCCTTAGCATTCCCTTCTACCTCTCCTGGGAAGGGGCCCCAGGCCAGGCTCTGTACTTTTTTGTACAGGGCCCTTGCTTTTTTGTGGTCCAACCTGTGGACAAGGAAGTCGACTTAACCAGAGATGCTTTGTTTTGATTCCAAATGCAGGGGCTCCAAGGCATTCCTGGACCAAAGGTAAGAAGAGATCACGTGACAGGTGCTGGGGGAAGGGGGTGGGGGAAGGCGCTGTGTCAGTGAAGGCAGAAAAGAGAGAAAATGCTTCAGAGACAGGGGACCCAGCTGACCCCTTCCCTAAACGAAATCATGTGACACTTCAGCCAGTGGGGTACCATTAGGACAGAATAAAGTCCTATGGTCCCGTTAACATCCATCACTGACACTGGGCAGGCTTTGGATTCAGAATTTTCCCATCCATCAATCAACCCTACAGAGTGACAGGTTAGATTCTTAGCCAGTGATGAAATCCTTTTTCCATGTAACCTGCCCCAGACCCTTCACTCACCCTGAAGTATAGGTGGCAGACAGAGGGTGGCATAGCAAGGGACCCCTTCCCAGGACCAAGCCCACTGGACTCTGGCCTGGGACTCTCCCAGCTCCCACCCGCAGCGTTGCAAATGGATAAGAGGGGCTGGAGGCTGCTGGCGTGACAACAGCCCTTGTCTCCTACACTGGCGTTCTCCAGGGGACTCTTAGGCACTTCCCTCTCCTGGTTAGTGTGGGAGCCTCAGAGCTCCAGCGGTGGCATTTCAGGCATTCGCCATCCAGTAGCTGCAGGGTCCCAGTTTTTCTGCTATGCAAATGGTCGTCTATGCCAAAGCCTGACCTGAAACTGACCTATGGGTTTGTCTCTACTCCTGCCATCCCCTTTCCCTTTGGGGACCTCAAAGTTACCACAGAGATACTCTGTAGTAACTGACTGTAACTGAGGCAGAGCCAGGCTAAGAATTCAGCAATTCTTGGAGTCCCCGGCCTGCCACCCCTGGGTCAGCCACCTCTACCTCCTCCTTCCTCTATCTGCCATCCCTCCCCACCACCCATCCCCATCTGCAGGACCCCAGAACGCAAGAATGAGTCGTCTGGGCCATGCCCTTCTGTGATCTCGCCCATCTCCCTTTCCTTCAGGGGGAAGCAGGGCTAGATGGAGCAAAAGGAGAGAAGGGCATCCAGGGAGAAAAAGGAGACCGAGGTCCTCTGGGATTACCCGTAAGTATCGTGGACCCGGCAAACTGGTGTGAGGGGCCTGGCCGGGCGGTCCTGAGGAGGTGCTGGGCAGGGCCCTGGGAGAAGGCCACTGGAAAACTCGAGGTTCTAAAGTTCTGAGCATTCCAGAGCTCCGTGGGGTTCTGCTTTCCCACCTGGACAAGACCGTAGGCTCTAACTCTCTTACCGAGGGCCTCCTCTGGGCTGGCCCTGGCCTAGGTTCTGGAGGAATGTGAATCTGAATACGACAAAGCCCCCCACCCCAAGGAGGACCCAGCTGGGAGCCAGAAGGGGCCTGAGAACAGCCTTAGGCCCTACTTGTGCTTGTCTGAGGCAATAAAAATCTGCCCTTATTGGGGCCAAGCTTAGAGGACTTGGGAGCACTGGGACAGTAGAGTATTCATGTCTCTCCTACTTTCCCAGGCAGACCCCAAGAGAGCCCCTGCTCTCTGCTCTTAAGCACTGGCCACAGCAGAAAAGCTTGCAAAAAGTCAGATCCTCCGGTCCCAGCAGGCTAAGGCCACTCACATCTTGGTTCCCTGAGATCTCTGATCTCAGCTAAAGGCCCCAGGTCAGGGCGGGGGCTGCTCAGAAGGCGTCTGCATCTCCCGATGTCTGGCCTGGACTGGGCGAATTCCTTTGCCCCAAGCTCCAGTGACTGATGGTCTCATCACTGCCTCACCTGTCTCCAGGTGAGCGCATCCCACCACCCATCCCGGAGCCCTGGGCTCCATCCTCCCTCACATCCCAGTGAGGCTGGCACTCTTTTCTTGTTTGTTTTTCAAGATCTGGAAGGGACTTTAGGATTCCCTGTAATCATTTTATTGGTGGGTCCAGAGAAAAAATTGAGTCACCTGAGGTCACATACGAAGTCGATGGCCTGGCTACACCAGAGGCTGCTCCTTCACTGAGGCCACAGCCTTGCAAAGGCCTCTTTCCAGCCACTGAGGCTTCCTCTGTGCTGGGCACAAGGCCAGTTCCTACCCCCAGGAAGCTGTAAAAAGCAGAGGAATGATGGGAAGCCCAGATGCCCCAGCTTGGCAGGGTTTGAAGGTCTGGTTAATGTAATCCCAGCAACCAAAGAGAAAGAACAAAAGGTATGATTACACCTCATTAGCGCATCAAATGTGGGAATATTTAAGGAGCTGATTCGCTTGACAGACTACAGTAAACTGATGACTTTAGCAGACACTTTCCCATGTCTTAAGCTGTGTCCAAAATGACTAAGTACTCTTTACTGTTAAAGCGCCTTCCTGCCCACCCCCACTCAACCACAAACCTCTCCTTGTTCACCTTCATGGCTCCAATAACCCTAGTGAACATTGGGGAATTCAGTCAGGGATTGAAATGAAGAGCATACAGGTAATATAAACAAAGAAAGTGCCAGACGAAAGAAAAAGTACCCAGTCTATCTTTGATTTTTCAACTTTTGATAGAGACATGGGTACAGAGAAGTGCTTTGGCTAGCTTAAGAAAACAACAGAGCAAGCAGTGTTCATAAAGGGCAACTAATGTGGACATCAGACAGACAATAAGGAGTGGTGGGGACTGTGGTAACAACCCTACTTAGTTCAGCGGACTGTTGCTTTGGGGGAATGAGGGTCCAGTATTCCTGCATATTCTAATTTTTCTAAGGAAGCTACACATCTGGCATTTGATGGGGTATCTCCTCATTTTCTAATATTAAATCAAAATTATCTGCAATACTGCAACCCATAGAAAAATATGTCAGTGGCCCACGTATGGCCCCCAAAACTCCAGTTCATGCCCTCTGCGCCAGGCCTCTCAAGATAACTCAGTATTAACGCTGCATAGACAAAGTACATGGATGTTTAGCTAAAGTTCTGTTTTTAGGCTTCCCCTCAGTGTTTTACTTCATAGAGCAGCAGCCTGTGTTTCCAGGCACATCCTACTGCGTTCCTCTTATTTGCCCTACAGAAGTGGTTCTCAGTGCTGGCTGCACGTTGGAGTCCCCTGGAGCTTTCCAAGTATGCTATATTCTGTTTGAATTGGGCTGGGGTAGGGCCCAGGCATCTGTATTATTCAACATCACCCCAGGAGATTCTGACATTGTAGCTGGGTTTGAGAACCACAACTCCCTAGGCCATAAGCAAGATTGGTCCCAGAATTATGTGGCCCTAAGACTGAGAAGCGAGGCCCTGTAGGGTCCTGCTACCCAACACCCTTCCCCCAGGAGGAAGCAGCTTCCTGCCCTCCCTTACCTGGGGGTATTCCCCCACCTTTAAAATCCTGAGGCCTAGGCTCGTTTCTGAGGCTCAGTTGGAAGCAGATTTCAAGAACTCAGTCCTTATTGGCCTAGAATGTCCCAGTTGCTCTCTCCCTGCTTTGTCTTATTGGTATCATCAGATAATTGTACCCCTGTTCTCCTAGGTGGGTTGTAGGGGCAGCATCATAGCCCAGCATGGGGACAAGAGCTCTAATTCCCACTGTATATATCACTGGATGCTGGATAGTGAGTGGGTCTTAACAGCATCCCACCTGCCAGACAGTTCATTCCAAGGGATACGTGGCCTTAGACCTCCGTCCCAGTCAGCTGCCCCTAAAGGCTTTTCCTGTAAAAGAGGCCTTGTCTGGGATAATATGAATGGACTGAGTTTGTGTTAAGCTTTGCAAACTGTAAAATGCCAGAGAAATGTCAGGCATCATTAGTACTGTCATTCAAGGCCCCAACTCCTCCCACCTAGCTGAAGTTGAAGTAGGCCAGCTTCTGCCCAGATTTCAAAGCTGGATGCTGTAATTCAATGCTGAGCCTTCTGGGGTCCCCCAGTGTGGCCTCGCCTCAACAGTATGCAAAAAAGACTGGGAAGACCACCCTCACCTGGGCCCCCCCTGCCATGTAGGCGTGTCTTCCCCAAGTAAGACTGGTCCCGGGAAGGATGCACTAGCTCTGGTTCCAGACACCTCTCCATGAATTTACTTTCTATATCTCTTTCCCTGGAACACTGCAATCCCTTGGAAGAGAGGTTTCTGAGAGAGGATGAAAGGAGAGAGGGGAGCAGGGGGCACAGAGGATCGGAACGGCCACCTGCACTGATCTCCACCCAGCTTGCTCAGCAGTTGGCCACACTGCACTCAGTGTCTCCATGTTTTTTGTTGGTTTTCATGTGAATACATTACCTGTCCTCCCAAGCTTATTTCTCCCATTTTGTTTAATTACCAGCATTTATGTCTGTCCAGAGTCACTGCTTCACTCACCTCTTCCCTCCCTGGTCCCTTTTTCTCCCTCCCATTCCTCCCTTCCCCTTCTTTTGGTCAAACTGTTCCCTTTGTCCAGGGAGCTTCAGGTTTGGACGGCAGGCCTGGGCCACCGGTGAGTGTCACTTCTCCATTACCCCTCAACCCACCCACCCCCTGGCCTGTAATCCCTTTCGCCTGTCCTGCTGTGGCCTCATTTCTTCAGTGAGGCATGCCTTATCCCACCACCACCACCAGAAAGTGCCATCTGTGCTCAGTTCAGAAGTGCTTATTCACGCCTCTTGACCAAAGACAGCCGGCCTCCATCTAAATTTCCCTGTCTGTAGAATGCACCCAGGGTTCTCAAATCTGAATTTCCGGAACACTGGCTGTGGGGTGGGAGGCTGCTCCAGCAGCAAAGACTCTGTTCCTAAAGGAGTGCTGACTTCAGCCTGGGACCCCAGCCCTAGGGGTTTGGGCTGTGACTCATCCCCACCAAACACAACAGTGTCTGTATGTGCCCGTCATGCTGTGTTGTCTTCATGCTGTGAGCTCTGTCCATCTCCTGTCTGCCCACAAGGGCTTTCTAGTCCTGTGCAGCCACCAGTCTGGTGTGTATGTGGTGGGGACCGCACTGAGGGGTGAGGGCAGGTGTAGCACTTAAGAGCACACGGGCGAGTCCCAGCTCAGTGTTCTGATGGCATGTCACAACCACACCTTTCACTTCCTGTGGCACCACAGCTGCCCCCCACCACAGTCCCTTTCTTTCCATCCTCCTCGCACCTAGCACACCTTTCCCAGGTGGCCAGTCTGGGCTAGGGGCATTATCTGTGGCTGGAATCACGAGAAACCATGACTTTCCTCTCAACTAGTTATTTCCTTCATATTGGACAGAGGGGAGCAGTGCACATTCATATATTCTGTCCCCTTTGGACCTGAAGGGTTTTCTTCTTATAAAATCAGTAACACAACCTTAAAGGAAAATGTTTATGGGAAGAGTGATCCTACCCTGCCAGGACATTTACTGGACACTTCCTAGGTGTCGGGCCCAGCACCAAATGTGTGACATGTATTCATCCATTCTAACCTGGCCGCAACCTAGGAAGCAGACACTCATGCTATTATTCCCATTTTACAGGTGGGAAAACTGATCCTTAGAGAAGCCAAGAAACTTTCCAATATCACAGTTGTAGGCCTTTGAGGCAGGACTTGAAGCTGGCCAGTGACTCCAGAGTGCTATTCTGATACTCTGTCACAGATGTCCACAGCTTTCCTTCTTCCCTCAAAGGAGCCACCGAGAACATCTTATCCTCTTTTTTATTTTCATGTAAAGTAAATCAGCCTTTCCTCACCTTGCTCCTGCCCTGCCTATCACAGCTACATTCGGAGCACCACCGGGAACCGCCCACAGGCCCAGGCCCAGTCCTCATGTCCTAAGCAAGAAAATATAATCACCGAGGCAGAGCAATAGGAAGCTTGGAAATATAGACTCCGTCTAGTCGGGCCATAAATTAGGAACCTGGAGAAGACGTTTAATTATGCCTTAGCAAGCCCTGCTGTGTCTCTAATCAACACAGCTCTGATGCTCCAGCTGCCCCCCTGGGCTGCAGCCCCGAGTCTGGAGTGCTTAGGACACACCCCCCTGCCAGGCCAGTGTCAGCAGACATCCGAAGCATACTAATCCACTCTCCAATCCAGCCTGTTCCCTAGGGCCTGGGATGGGGACAGAAGGCCTGGCCGGAGGCTGAAGGCCAGGGCCAGGGCCCACAGTGGGGGTGGAGTGGGCGGTGGCTGAATGACCCTCCCACGCCTGCCTCTGTGTGTGCGTCTGCATCGGTCTCTGTGGCATGAAGACCCTCCCGCTGCATGTGGAGCTGCGTCAGCAAAGGGGTGCCAGCCCCCGGCCTCCCCACCCCTGGGATGGCGTCGACTCCCTCCCGAGCGCTTCTGGGAGCAAACTAAGCAACTGTTCTGCCGTTTTCAGCCTTGGCAAGCTTGGTTGTGAAACCAAAGGGGTACCTTCCTCAAATCTGGCTCTGAGGCAGCGGGGAGGCACTCTCTCCCCGAGGCCCCCAAACCCAAACAGGAACGCGGCCCAGTCCAATGACCGCCCTGAACAAGCCTGGCCTCGCCAACCCTGAAAACTGGGCCTCTGGACCTTGCTCATCTCCAGGTGTCGTGCGGGGCTCCCGGGGCTCCCCTCGGCGTCAGGACCCTCACCTCTGCACTCTTTCACCTCCCCAGGGTACTCCAGGACCAATTGGAGTTCCAGGCCCAGCGGGACCAAAGGGAGAGAGGGTGAGTGCTCAGCGAGCCGGGAGCCTGGACCACCAGGACAGGGGGCCCTGCTGCCCCTCTCAGCCTCGGGTCCTCAGCCCCTGCGCCTGCAACCCACAGGGCCACCACGTCAGCCAGCCATCTCGGCCCCCATCTGTTCCTCCTCGACCCGGCAAGCACCTCATCCATGTCTTCTCTGGATGACCCTCCCAGCCCATGGGGTGGCAGGCAGGCCTGAGGTGCTCATTTTGTAGCTACAAGTGGACAGAGACTTGGAGAGCTTCCTTCACTCAGCTTCCGGTCACCTGGCATCGGTCCCAGGTGCCACACAAGGCCCCAGGCCCTGCTATCACCGGACACGCCTCAATTTTGCAGTGATTTAGGGATACGGCATGAAACAGAGTGCCAGGTGGTGTTAGAAAACCTGGGAGACATTGAGAAGCCAGGAGACCTGTGCCTCAGGCCGGCTGCCAGGGGTCACGTCTCCCGCAGCCAGGGCGGCGGGCGGAGGCAGGAGAGTTCCGCGCGTCAGCTCCTCCCAGCCTGGCCCGGTTTCCGCACCGCGGGGCCTGGGGTCGCTGGGGGCCCGGCTTGGGTGCTGGACCTCTGAGTGGCCGTCTGCTGGGCTCTCTGCCCGCGGGAGCAGCTCTCCGTCTTGCCGTCTGCCGCCAGCGGCTCTATCGCTATGCTCTCGGGTCCCACAGCTGGCAGAGGGGAGGGAGGAGAGGGTGGGGAGCTTCTGGAGAGAGGCGTGGGCTTCCCTGAGATCACCAGCCACTTGGGGAACCAGGGTGGCTGCTCCGAGGAGTGACACAGCTTCGAAGAGAAATCAGAGCTCTCTTCCTCTCCCCGTTCTCCCCCGTCTCCCTTGTCCGTGCCCGTTTCCTGCTCCTGTTCTCCCCACCGCTTCTGCCTCTGGCCAACTTGTACCCCCACTTTCCAGTCCTTCCTAAGCGCGTTGGGGGGCCAGGCTCTGTGGAGGGAGGGTGAGAGAGGCTTCCAGGCCCCCTCCTCGGGGCAGAGTCCTCAGCAGTCACCCCACCCGCCCTCTGCCCAGCCCTCGCTTCCTTGTTGGGGGGCGGGGGGTGTCTCTTTGAAGAGACTGGAAAGGTTTCCCAAGTTTTGTATGAAAACAGAAAATGGCTGACGGGAGGTTGTTACCATGTCAGAGAAGGCTTATGTGTTCTTTCTCCGGTTTCAGGGCAGCAAAGGCGACCCTGGGATGACAGGACCAACGGGAGCAGCTGGGCTTCCTGTAAGTCTCGTGGGCTCAGAGGCTGCTCTCCACCTGCCCTGGTCGCCCCCCCAGAAGCACTGCCAAAACAGAACACCCAGAGCCTGGGACAGAAAATCCAGGGCCAAGCGACAGTGCTCAGTTCTGTGGCGGGGGAAGCAGCCGACAGCCACTAGCCCACGCTCTAGAACTTCCCCGCCGGGCACCGCTAGAGGCGAACCCTGGCGCACACGGCCCCTGTTAGGGAAGCACGTCCTCAGCCGTGTGCACCGTCTAACTGGCTGTAGCAAACACAGATGAGCACCTTCCACTGCAGGGCTCTGTGCTCAAGGCAGCGGGGGTCTCACAGGTGAATGTGCCACGGCCCGTACCCTCGAGGAGGGACCGAACCAGGTCCAGATCACCATCGGGCAAGGAGACGTCTCCTGAGACGGGCAGCTTCCCACGGGACTGGCTTTCCATCTGCAGCCGACGTCTCCTTGCTGGCTTATAGAAGTCGGCTGCCTACAAGAGCCAGGACTTTGGTTTCCCACCCGCTTGAAGGTCATACACTTGTTCGTGGGTTCCATGCTCGGCTGTGCTTTGGCTAAGTAGGCACCTCCGGCCAGTCTTTACCTTGTGCCCACTCCCCAGCTAAAGACAAGGGGAGCAGCCGGCACCTTGAAAAGAGGGGCTCGGGAGCTTTGGAGTCATTTTTCTAGCAAGCAGCTGGTGGGAGAGCCGTGCAAATACCTGTCCTTCCAGGAGAGGTCTCTGCGCCCAGACCGTGTCCTCAGCATGAACCATCTAGAAGAACTCAGCCACAGGCCAGGGCATTGGTGCAGAGTGAGAAAACCAGAACTGTGTTTGACTTTACCCATAACTTATTATCTGTCTCTAGGTCAAGTTCCTTGAGCAGTTTTCTCCTTTGTCCCCCTTCTGTAAAATGGGGATAATTAAGCCTGTCTCTGATGAATTAGGCACCGGTAAAGAGCTTTATGAGCCTGGAAGGAAGGACTGTACGGCCATCCTGTGCCTTCTCATTAACCTGTCTTCGTTTCTGATTTACTGCAGGGTTTACACGGACCACCCGGGGACAAAGGAAACCGGGTGAGTCTGAGTCCTCGCACTTTGGCTGTGGTTACTAATGTCATCATGGTGAGGTGGAATGACCAACTGGGGATTCCTGACCGAACATGGAAATACAGTTTTTCCTGATATATCATCCTAAATTAAAAGGCTTTAGTGAGGGGCTTCATCCATAGCATTACAGGGAGCCCGGGACCTAATCTTGAAATTGAAGCATGTATTTTTCCGCGTGGAAAGGGGAGGCTGAATCCCAGGGCAGCCATCAGATTAACATTGCCATCCAGTAACAGGAGTCACGTGCCCAGCTCTCTCTAGGTTGCCCTGATAATGGGCCCCTAAATGATATTTTTATATCCATCGTTGCTGTGTCCTAGTCTTCTGACACTTAGTTTTACCAGGCATCCCAGGCCACTGGTGAGAGAGATAATAAATCCCAGTTCCAAGAACAAGCAGACAGCTGTTGTACACAGCCAATCCTTTAAAAAACTATCCCGGCCATTATTTCTCTTGGGACGAATCGGCAGGACTATGAAACAAATCGTGCCTTTCGAGGCCCCCAGCTGCCCCCTTGGTTTCTGCCGTGTTCACCAGGACGCAGTTGCTGAGTGTCTGTCCACAGCACCCACAGCCACCTGATGGCACATGACACGTGGCACGTTTGTGCCCAGGAGAGATCATCCCACTACATCTGACCGAGGGATGACTTTTGGGTTCCCTTCTAGAACGTCTCATTGGCTGCCTCATCACAGGGGTTCTCAGTGGGATGCACGTCCCCTAGAAGCCCAAGAGCATCTTCTAGTGGGAATAATACCCAAGGATCTTAGAGGTAAAAGAGGAGTGGGATGAACCGATGGAGAAACGAGGCCCTGAACTATGATAACATGTTCTGAGTTCCCAGGAGTGTTAGAGACAGAGCAGGTGGCTTCCAGAACCCAGGCCTTCCGCTGATCTTTGAACACCGATAGCCGTGTTTATGGCTAGAACATGCCAGAATCTGTACGTTTATATCTGGCATCAATGGAAGTCTCTTCCATTTAAGATCGATTTATTGAACGCTTCCATATTCCAAAATTTTCCTTTCTGGCAGCTGGTCAAAAGCAATCAATTTGTCCCATATATCCTTTGAACAAGAAGGAAGAGGCAGAGTGACCCCTCCCAGACTGTCCATGGGGAGCCCAAGTCTAGAAACCCCTGGAATAAACAGTCCTACTTCCAGAAATGGGCCAGCCTGTTCAGGCAGGCTGGGAAGCCCACCTTCATTACTGTGGCATCCAAGAGTTTAGGCCACTAAAATAATTGATCATTGCACCTCTCAGTTGACATACTAACCTTTCTAATTTATGTCTAAAGTGTTCCGGTGTTCTTTGTTAATTCGATTAACACTTGTTAAACCTACCTCTTATGACTTTTTCAGTTGGCTTGAGGCACTGGGCATTTGAAGGCTGCAAAGCTAGTCCTCCCATTGGTAGTGACTGTGTGCTCTAGAGGGCAGGCAGGTGGACAGGGGCGGGAGGCTGGTGGCTCTGATGCTCAAGGAACCGAGGTCATTGAATGAGCCGCTGAGTCCCCACTATCCAGTGGGGAAATATTTCTTCTCCACTTGCTGTGTCCAAGGTTTTATACACTTCCCCCCAGTCCCACATATAAATCAGCAATATGTCAGTAAAAGTCAAGTCCAGAAAACAGGCAAGGTACCTGAACCTTCCTCTGAGTGCACCATAAAGAACCAGTCGACTTCTTCTGAAGGGCAGCTTTCCAAATCAAGGACCAGCTTGTTCTTCCATCTAAGACATCTGACTCTCTGGATACCTGAACATCCTAGAAGAGTCCCACCTACAGCTCACCTTCTCTTCCAGACCTCTTTATACCACCAGCCCTAACAGGACTTCTGAGGGGAGAGATGAGGGTTTGGTAATAAAAGCCTACAAAATGAAGAAAGGTCCAGGCAGAGTCAGCTCTGTGCCCTGACCAGTGTTTTCTGGTGCCTGGAAGCTCAGAATGCTGACACTTTTGTCAAAGTAAAAGGCCAGGAGTGCTAAGATGACATTCTAGTTGGAAGCTTCAGTGTTTCTTGTGGAGGTGAAGCTGGAGATGTTCAAGACGCCCGTGCCCACCGAGTGTGGAAGGGGGCTCCCAAACTTTGCCCCCATCACACCCGGGGTCCCCGTCAGAGAGGCTCGGGCGGGCTCCCCACCGTCTGTTATCCTATCTCACAGCCTTGAAGCCATGCTTCTCCAAGTACCGCCAGAGGATGGTCTTGGAGTCTCCTTTCTGCTCATGGAAGGAGGACAGTCCTGGTAGTGGTGGCCAAGGCCCAGAGCCCAAGATAGGCAGTTTTCCAAGGGGACACACATGCCAGGGGAATGATTCTGTCCTTGTCACTAGGGGCATTCTCCTGTCCATTAACAGCTCTGTGAATTTGGCCCAGGAGCCACTTTTAGGATGAAACAGTCCATCAGAGGATAAAGGGTGGTATGAATTTGGCAATTTGGGTATCAGGAAAATTGGGTGTAACCGAGGAGCTGCCTGCAAGCCAGCCAATTGAAAGGTCTGAGAGTGTGCGGTGAGGCTCCTCCCACTCTGTGAGAGGTGCCATCTGGGGGGGGGGGGTGTGTACATGTGTGTGTGTGTAAGTGTGCATGTGTGTGCCTGGGTGTACATGTGTGCGTGCATGTGTGTGCACGTATGTGTGTGCACACTTGTGTGTGTGCATGTCTTGCTTCCCCAGGCCCCCTTACCTCCTAGCTCTCCCTCCTCTGCTCTCTCTCTCGGCCTCAGCCTGCTTCTTCTTTCCTTTACTCCTTCACTATTTCTCCCTCTAGATATGTTCACCCTATTATAATAATCCCATAGCCCGCATCCTTTCCCTTCCACTCCCCCAACTTCAATTTATTTCCTCTAAACGCAGTTTTGTACATTTATTTTTTTAAGAAACCCCTGCTGCTTGACTCTCTTTGCTCCTCTCCCATACCAGCTAGAATCCCCTCTGCACCAGAGCCCTTTTCATGTCCTCTTTGGGAGAGGGGAGCAGGGGGGATGGAGGTGAGGTTACTACTCTACTGTCTTCAAGGGGCACCCAATTAAGGCTATTTCCTGTGCCCTTAGAACACGATGGCCCAGAGTGCAAGTTTCCCATCCTGAAGGGACCACCGCTGACCCTCTGTTACCCACAGGCACGTCATCACCATCCCCCACTCCCCGGGAGCTTCTCTCACCCTCTGAATTTAGGGAACTGTGCTCACTTTTGCACTGGCCTGACCCAAAGAGAATAAGGGGCCACATTCCTGAGAAAGTTTCCCATGGGGCTTCCCCCTCCAAACAGCTAGTGGTTTGGCTTGTCCCCTGTCTGCAGATTAATCGTGCCATGACTTCCTCATTGGCGGGCGTATCTTAGAGCCAATGAGATGACCCCTAAGATGCGTCTACATGTTTCCTCATCTCATTTTCTAAGCAAGCATCTGCATTTTAGAAAACTCACTTAGAAAGATGTGTTGGCAGCTGCAGGCAACCTCTGCAATCAAGAAATGTGGGTAATTTCCAAAGACCTGGAGAAACGTCAGAAGTATTCCTATCCATTGCCTCCCTCTAAGGAACCCTGCAGCCTTCCACTGCGGGAATACGGCAGACACAAGACCGTGCCGCTGGCAGCAGCCTTGGCTCCTGTACTGGCTGACAAGAAGTAGCGATCGTTACTGCTGTCTTTATGAAGCCACTGTCATTTACTGAGCACCTACTGTATTAGTGCACATTTAGTATTAAGCGCTAAATGTGCACAAAGACCTCGCAACAAAGTTGTTTTTTTTTAACCTCTATATTGGAGTATAACTGCTTTACAATGGTGTGTTAGTTTCTGCTGTATAACAAAGTGACTCAGCTATACATATCACAGCAAAGTTTTGAGGGAGGTATTATTATCCCCATTTTACAGATGAAGAAACTGAGGTTCAGAGAGGTTAAGTAAGTTCCCAAAGTCATGTGGCTGATAAGAGGCAAATCCTATTCTGGCTCCAAGCCTTTGCTCTGACCACTTGGCCACCCACCCCAAGGGACACTGTGGAAGCCCCCAAGCATTAGACAACCGGCCTTCTGTAGAGGGGGAGAGTTCCCAGGAAGACTCTCCAGGGGCACACTTGGCCCCTTTATAGAGAAACCCAACATACAAAAATCCAAACTCAAATTCATTACCAAGAATTTCCCATAGCCCCACTTTAAATGGAGAGTGACCCTGACACATACAAAATAGGGTTCAGTTTAGAAAGACGATGTTTACTGAAGCTTTTCAGAAACAGATGAATTTCTTGAACCAACATACCCATATACAAATAGCTGCCTATGACGTCAGACCAGGATGGACCAGAGACACACATAAAACGGGAGGACCCCGCCGAGAACCAGGTGCCACCTATGAGCCGTGGACACACACATACACACGTGCACTTGTACACACACGTGCGAGCACACACTAGTACACGCACACACTTGTGTACACATGCGCAAGCTCATATACACACATGCACAACCATGTATGTGCACACGCCTACACGCCGCATTCACAGCCACATGCACACACACACCCCAGGGCTCTAAACAAAATCACTTTGCCTCCTCTTAGAATATCAAAGGGACGACAACGAGTTGGGACAAAAGCTGTCAGGCCAGACCCTTTCAAAAATGAACCCTCAAAGAGAAGGAAGTGGGTCCCCCAGGTTCATTATAGATGCACTCTGGGCTCAGAATTAGCAAAACTGGCCACCAGTCTCATCCATCTGCACTTCCTCCCACCTCTGGCTCTCAGCCCTATTGCTCCCCACCCCCTCCGCACCTGCCTTAGCCAAATTCTCAAGTTCTTGGAGGGGTGGGCTAAGGGACTGACCCCTAATCCTACTGGGGAGAATATCCTAATTGAGAGAATCTATTTTTCCCTCTTTCATTTTTTTTTTTCTGTCTCTAATGTTAACACATGAATGATCCTAAAGTTTTTATGTTATTTTTTTTTCTTGGACTAAACCATTATTTACAGGGGGAGAGGGGGAAGAAAGGCTCTAGAGGGCCTAAGGGGGATAAGGGAGACCAAGGAGCGCCTGGATTAGATGCCCCCTGTCCATTGGTATGTTTCCATCTATCACTTGGTTGTTCTGGGTTTTTCCTTGAGGTTTGCAAGCTGGAAACAAAGAAGGCAAATAAAAAGATGAAAACCGAATGACTCCACTGATGCCACCAAAACCGACCTGCTCATGTGACTGATGAAATTCTGCCTGCTGTTGGTGTTGCCCTAAAACCACAGCTGCAAGTAATTCCCGCTAAAGCCCTTTCCTTTGAAGATGCCGAACAATTGATATGTGGAAACGGAGACACCACGAGGAAAGGGATTTGGGAGCAGGCCTGGGCTCTTAGCTCCAGGCTGGCTTTGGAAGCCAGTGTAGCAATTGTGAAACCCACCCCGCATTTGCCTTCTTCGTTTCATGGCCACCTCTGTGGCCAGCAGTTCAAACTGTCTGAATCCCCACTTGGTCAGGATGCAGGACACTGGGGTTAGCGTCTCCTGAGGGCCATCTATGCCCCAAACTGGGCAGAACGAGGCCAGAAAGGGGCTTTCCTACACAGCCTCCCAATGCTCACCAGCCATCCGGCTAAAACCTGTAAAGCTGCAGACCAAAATCTGTAGACAGACCCCCACGAAGCCTTCCCAAACCAGCCAACGACGAATGATTCGTGGCACATACGCCGGGCTTCTCAAGTGTCCCTCAACTCATTTGAAGGTCCTGAAATTATGATGCGCTAAAGTTGAAGTTCACCTGTGTTTACTCCAAGTGGGTCTAGATGGAGAGGGGGCTGGATGTACACGTTCCAAAGCTCAACTCTCCCAGGAGCCAGAGAGAGCACAAAAGCTGAACTGGGAAGACGGGAATCAACTGGGAACTGGGGTCTGTTTGTAGATGCCTCGAGGGTCCTGCATCCTGGCCAGGGTAGGACAGGGCCTGTCCACGCCACAGTCGGAGCTGGCCAGCCTTGACCTAAATAATCATCGTGGTTGGTTTTGTGAACAGGGACACCGAGGTTTTAAAGGAGAGAAAGGGGAGCCGGGGTTACCAGGGCTGGACGGACTGGATGCCCCGTGCCCACTGGTATGGCATCACCCTCCCTTTCCTGCATGGCCAGTGTGGGCTTCCCCACGTGTGCGGCTTGTGCCTGTGCGCCTCTCCCGCTGCCCTGCACACTCCTGCTTGTCACTCTTCACTCAGTAGACACCAAGGGTCACCCTGCCTTAGCTGGTCCTCAGGGGGCTCCCGCCACGTTCCCCTCTTGCATGCAGAGTCTGCCAGGATGCTTTCTTGGCTTCCTCCTGCAGCTGCTTCAAAAGCCCATCACCTTAATGTGAGCGGCCCTCCCCACCCGATGCCAACCTTAGCTGCATCAGACCCTCCTTTCAGAACTGCTTCTAGACAAACCTGCCACCAGAAAGAAAGCCAGGGAAGTGGATTCTCAGGACAAGTTATGAGGATTGTGACTTCGCTTCCTTCACACACTGCAGTTAGTTGGAAAACCGTTGGCAAAACATTTCAATGAGATGCCTCAGTTGGCCCCATGTCCCGCTCCACTCCAGCATTGCACGATTTAGCAGAGGAAAGATGGGCACCTTATGAACACGGGGAAGAATGAGGAGTTCTAGAACCAAAGTAGAGGAGGGTGTACGCTGACTGTTCTTCCGGCACAGATCTGGGATCACTGCCCCGGTGACACCCCCAGAACCAGGGGACGGTCCAAAATCAGGATTCTAGATCCTGTAGGGTTCATCCTTTATGCTTAAATCTCAGAAGACACTACAAGACCCTCCCTTGGTTTCCCTTTTTTTTTCATCTTTAGGTGGTTCACAACCAAAAAGTCTGAAAGAACCTGGAAAGGTTAAGAATGTAGTTAAGGAAGGGAAGGGAGAGACAGGGAGGGAGGGGCGACATTTAGGACCCGCTCCCAAGCATGTCCCACCTAAGTGGTGGCATTTCTGGTCCCGCTGGGCCCAGTCCCTCTCCAAGCAGGGACACCTGAGGCTTCTACAGCAATCCTTTGAACATACTGCAGGGGAAGCAGAAGATGGCACGTCACTCCAAGGCAATTGGCTCAAAAACTTCCTGCTCTCCTAAATTTCTGGAGGAGGTTTGGAGCTCATGGATCTAGTTTCATACCAGTAATTGTCAGATGAGCATTCCCAGCCTCACATCCCCACCCCAGGGTAACACAGGAATTATCTTTGTGTGACCCTGACAGGTGACCATAGAGCCCCTTGAAGGGACTTTTTAGGACCACACAGGCAACACGAAGGACGGCAGAGCAAGCAGCGTCGCAAGCCTCCCGATCCCACCGCGCTCCCCACCTTCCCACCCCCACCTTGAACCCCCAGCATGCAGCACGCACCGCACAGGCGCCTTTCTCAGCCGTGGAATCTCCCGCGCCCTCCGCAGCACCTCCGTTAACCAAGCAGCCAGGCGTCCCCTCTGCCATGACCCTTCCCACGATCTGAACACTTGAGTTCTGACAACTGCAGCCCCGGCCTCCCTGCTTCTCACCCACACACTGTCACTCCCCTCTGCCTGCCCAGCCCTCCTCTGTTCCCCCTGCCACCATCCACGTGCCAAGGGGAATGCCCCTGTGGTCCACGGAGGCTCCTCTCCCTTCCAGAGACCGTGTGAAGTGTCGCATTGTGGCGGGCTGGGGAAAGGGACAGAGGTCTTCATGGAACCCTGGGATGCACCACCTCATCCTGCAGACCCTCCCCGACCCAGAAGGGACAATGAAAGTTATCTTGATTTGACCTTTAATGCAAACTGGCATTTTCTCCAATAACATTTGTGTGTTACTTTTGCTGTGAAAGTGTACATGCCTTGCCTTTCTTGTTTCTCATTGTTGCTGTTCGCCGTCTCCTGCGCTGTGTTACTGTGGAAGTGGGGCGGGGCTGGGGGGCTGTTGATCGGGAATTTTAGTACAAGGTAACTAGACTTCTGCGGCCCCCGTGCAGGGCCAGCTGTCTGCTGGATGCCAGGTGAGTGGTTTTGGCACCTGTCATGGGTGGATGAGTAGGTCCAGGGCACAGGGTGCTCCCCTTCCGGGTTCGCGGGGGCTGACCACTTGCTGCGGTCCCCTGAAACCTCGTGTGCGTCTCTTTCTCTGCCCTGGAGCCTGGAGTTCTAGAATCTGGGCTGCAATTCTAATAGACCCGAAATGAGAACCAGATCTTTGCCCTGGTTCAACCTCACCCTCCCCACCTGCCTCTAAGTGGTTTCTAGGTTCCCGCAGGGAGTGCCAGAGCAGCCAGGATAGCAGGGCCCGAGGAGACTCGGGACGTCCTGAGGCTGCAGGTGCTCCGGAGGTGCACCAGCAAAGGGGACAAGCGGCACCCGGTGGATTCCCATTCCACCACGGCCTCTTCCCCCCAAGTCCCCAGCAATGGCTGTGCCAGGAGCCCTGCCTCCTTGCTGAAGGCACCTCAGGCCCACATTGCAATGCCTGTGAAATCACCCCTCCTCCTCCTTACTGACCACCAGATGGGAATTGCCTAGATGTCCTCCCCCAGCTGCTAAGGAAGAGAGAAAAAAATCACAGAATGGGAGAAGTGGGGGCGGTCGTTTCATAGAGCCGCACCTGCCCCAGGTTTTACGGAGGAGGAAACTGAGGCCCCCAAGTGCTGAGTGACGCCCACGGGCACCCCGCATTCAGTACAGCCCGAGGGGAGACCAGCAGGCCTCTGGTCTGTCCTCTCCACAGCATTCAGGTGACCCCTGCTTGCTGAGCCCACAGGCTAGCGTCTTGGCCTTGCACTGTAACTACATGTGAGCCTGGCCAGTGGGCAGACGGGCGGGCTAGCTTCCTGCCTCCTTTCGGCTCAGCCCTGGGGTAGAGAGACAGACTATATCGGGGGGCCGCACCCTGATCAGCCGTCGCGATGCTTGTGGCCCTTGTTCCCTCTGTCCTGCTGCTGGTGGGCCATCCCACAGAGTCTGAGCCGTCTGCCTTCCTTCCTCACTGCAGGGTGAAGATGGCTTGCCAGTCCAGGGCTGCTGGAATAAGGTAAGGTTTCCCAGGGTTCTAGTGCCTTGGAGCAGAGGTGTCCTTGGGCTCCTTTCTCTATGGTGGAATAAAGCATGCACTATTTCCATTCTGGGCCTTTCTGCAGATGAGGTAGCAAGACATGGGTCAAAAAAGGAACGATCCCACAGGCAGGGTGCCCATTAAACACCCTCCCACTCACTGCACAAAATTGAGAACGTTTAAAAATGATTTTTAAGGCATCCGCAAACCCGAGTGTATGGAAGTTCCATGTAGTCAGACAGATGACATCTTTATGCTTTGTGTGGTTAAATTATACAATACTTCTCCTGCAAGGAGTTCTAAACCATGTTTTAAAATTAGTTATTATTAGCTAGTCTCATAGTGCTCGTAGGAGGCCATTTAAGCCATTATCCAGATATAGGAAATCTAAGTTGTTTAAACTATGAAGTCACATAGATTCTATACCTCCTCCTAGAGATCGGCCAGCTCACCACTCTACCTTGCCCCTTGAACTTAAGCTGTCAGAGCTCCATGCTTCTGCACATGAGACCTGCAGCCCAACCTCTCTTGGGTTCCCAGAATTCCTACCAACAATGAGGTTTCATTTGTTCACACTTGCCCCTGCATTTGCCATCATTAAAGCCATCTGACAGCACTGGGCTGTGCCCTTACATGCAATCACCCCACTCATCCAGGGCCTCCAAAGTGCAAGGCTCCCCGGCATGACCAGGGCCACTGATTTGCTAATCCAGAAGCCCAGCTTGGTCCTGGCAAAGGTAGCAGCTGCCATGCAGTCCCACCCACGGCCTCCCTCCACCTTGCCTCCCGCTCAGAGACTTCATGCCAGCCCTTTATCACTGAGGTCTCAAGGTGTGGGTTCATCCTCATTAAAGGGCTGGAGTCCACTACCTGCCTGAGAGTTTGCGCTTAGCTGATCCAGTCCTGCCCAGTGACAGCAGAGTCACACTTACAATGAGATGAATACAATCCTCCGGCTAAGTGCCCACAATCTCATTAGTTCACGGGATTCAGTAAAAGCAATGAAACCACCCAGGTACCTAAAGCGCCCCTAACCAGAGAAAGGGAAAGCTCAACCCTCAAGGGAGATGCCTCCCCAAGAATCTGTCTCTCTCGCTGTGCCTCGCCCTCTCGGTGAGTTCCTGTAGACCTAGTTAGCTCCAAGAAGAAGGAAAGGGGTGCGTCCCCTAAGAAAAAAGATTTTCTTCTTCAAGGTTGCTGTGGATGGTTAGGAGATAGAAATGGTTGGGCTTAGCAGGGGAAGAACAGCCTACTCTCGAGAGCTGCAATGTCTGGGAGAAGCAACTAGAGAGCCCGGTGTCTGTTGGTTCACACCATTAATTCATTTTGGGAAGATGCAGTTAATTCAACAGCCAGGCCTCCAAAGGCCACATAGGGAGAAAGTGCCCTCTAGTGGCCAGGACGGGGAATGACTGGAAAGAGAAAGTGGTTTCCCACCCTCAGGATGCTGAGAGCCAGCACCAGGGTCTTGGAACGAAGCGGGTTCCTGGCTCCCCCAGTTCCCCTACCCAAAGCTCCCATCCAACCCAGGACAAGACCCACCTCGTTTCCCACAAGGGAAATAAACACTCACAGACCAACTGACACTAACTCCATGTTGTTTTGTGTTTGTTTTTGTTTTGCAGTGATGCCTCTAACCTGGGATTGGCCTGTGTGTGTGTTTGTAAATAGAATATTTATTTTTATACAGTTTCCACTTTTTGAAAATGCCCAAAGTATGATGCATCTTACAGATTATTAAAAAAAAAAGGAAAGCCTGCATATTTTGTACAGAAAATACCAACCTCCTCCCTTTTGTTTACAAGATGTTTTGTATACGTCTAAGGCTCTAATACACTTTTCGTTAGTGAGTACGGCTGTACGTTTGCATGATATTTGTGCACACTTATTAAGTACTGAAGCTTAATAAATTATTGTGTTCCAGTGCCAAAGGGGGCCAACCAGCACTCAGGTGCTGGCTAGTTTATGTGTGACTTCAGAGATACGTGGAGTTCCATGGTGTTTGCTAAGCTAGGTGTGTCTCAGAATATCTTAAACTCTTATGGACTTTCATTATTAAAAAAATTAAACGTGGCAATCCTTGATCCTGATTCATCACTAAATTAAATACATTCTTTTCTTGTGAAATCAGGAAGTCCCAGAAGCGGAGGGTCCTCAGAAGTGTAACGGTTTGAACCATTAAGTCCGACAGAGGGAGGGCTGGGACTGTATTAAGCAACGTCTATCATTAAGTTACCCCAAGTCCACTGCGGTGCCACGTGAGTGTGGCCCCCAAGGTTACAAAGGGCTACTTGCTGCTGCTTTTGTTTTTTGGTGGCGCGTTTTTCTTTCTCTGGGGGCCGCAGTCACTAGCAGCTATTGCTGACGATGGCCATTCATTTGCTGTAGATTTGCAAGGTCTACTCACAGCTAATAGCAGATGAAAAGTTTGCCTCACAGCCATTCCGCTCCAACAGAGAACGCTCAGAAAACAGGAATCTGGGCAAGATATTGGCACTCTGAAGCTGTTTTTATTTTTTAAGAAGCTAGAGTTTTACGGTTTTCTGTACTGTTCTTAGTATAGCGCTTATAAAGGTCTTGCTGCTTATAAATAAAAGAAACCTATTTTAAAGACTAGGTAAGTATTACCTATGGGGCAGCACACAGGTTTACTGTTACGTGTTACAACATAATTGGTGCTTCTAGAGGGCTTGAAAATAACGAAGTACTTGGGTAATTTCAACACCCCCCCATTTTGTTTGCACTTTAATGTGTCTTTATATGTATATCCTTTCATCATAGACAGTACAAAGTCACACTGAAACGGAGACCCTGTCCGCGCATGGTAACAGAAACTCTAAGTTAATGAGCTTCACATTCGTGGGACCCCTGCCACATTGTGAGGTCGCACTCGCAGACTCTTATCTTCATGGGACCACCACATGCTGCCCAGACCCCAGGGACCTTACCAGCGTGCTTACCAAATATCCACTCAGATATTTTGGAAACCAGACACCTTTCTCCCCTGAGTCTTGGCTTCCTTGTTTGAAAAGTGAAGCAGTTGAATTAGAGCTACTGTCTTTGGTCATCTCTCCCCTCCACTAGTGGCAGAAGCATGAGGGACCCAGGCACCGGCCACCAGCTGGTACACATTTCTCTTCCTACAGAGGGAGCATTCCAGGATGCCGCACTCCCCCGATAATCCTGAGCCCAGGGATGTTCCTCGTCCCAAGCCTGCTCCCCAGAAGCTCCACCAGGCACAGTGAGGGCAAGCCTGGCCCTTTCAGGGGTTAAGACAATATTTTAATTTTCATTTCTTTTAAACTCAAAAGAAAAAAATGAATATATAATCATGAATCCAGCTAGGTTCTACCAGAGCAGTCATAAAATATAATTGTTTTGTATTTTTCTGGAGGAAGGAGTCTACACAGGCAAAAGTGCCCAGAGCCCCTGAAAGTCGTAGCACAGCTCTGCCCAGCCTCTGCTCCTGGAGATGTGCTCTTGCCCTGGCTCCACTGACTTACGCCTCCTGCAATGCCACCCTCCTCACCTCCACTCCCTCATCTGAGGTCCTGAGGAATCAGAGTGTAACCTGGTTTTCCTAGAACCACTGCCTCATTCCCTTTCAGGGTCTCACTGGAGCAATCAGAGCCCATTGATGATCTCAAAATAGAGTCAAACATAAACTGGAAAGATCCAGAAACAGATTCTGTGTTAGCTGAAGACCCTGAATAACTCTTGAGCAAACCAAAACCTTACTCTGTTTCCATCCTGGTGTTATTATTCATTTATTTATTACACCTCAGCTAATAAATACCACAAAGGGTTCAAAGTCACTTGCAAGAATACAGATAATAAAATAGAAACATGTGTAAAGAAAAGTTTAAACATCAGAGTCAAGGAAAAATAAATCAGGCAGTGGCAGGCGAGCCCGGGATAGGCGGGGAAGAACCTCACACATTTCACCCCCAGGGGCCTGGTGGGCAGAGAGAAAAACCAATCAGCCTGGTTTCAGCATCCACACTGCCCTCCCCTGGGGGGCAGTTCACTGAGGCTGGACCCTGTGTACACACATTGTCTCCCCCCGGAGTTTGGTGCCTCATGTATCCTCAACCCGGACATCCTCCCCGTCACAGGGCTGCGAGCGGCACACCCCCAAACCCCAGACTCCTGACGTCAGGGAGCCCCAGGCCTCACTACTTGGACCTTAACCCAACTCAACTCCATGTCAGATGGGTTAGAAGCAGGGAGACAAATGGTCAGGAAGCAGGGGGGCTCGGCACTCATGCTGGCAGACAGGAGAACAGGAAGAGGCAGGTGCTAGAGGGACGGTGCGGGGAGGCAGGCGGGTGCCTTGCAGGAGGAGGGATGGACCAGGGGGCGCCGCACAAGGCGCTGGTGGCAGAGAGGGCTCGGGGAGGTTAAAATGCTCACTCTGGTTCTGGGGACTTGCAGCCCCCCCTTGTTGAGAGCTGCTCTCTCAAGGAGTGAGGCACCAAGCCCTGCCCGGGGGGCAAATCACGGCCCTGTTGGTGAATGTTCTCTGGGACCTGCAGGCAGCTGGTCTGGAGAACCACCTTCTCTGGTTCGCTCCCCTCCCCATGCGGTGGCACCAAGCGCACCTTGTAGCTGGCACTGTCTGCTTGGAGACTTGCAAACACCCAGCTGGACAAAAGACTGAGCCAGTGCCCTCGTGGGTGACAGTGTAACAGAGTCCTCTAGGCCCAAATAAGGACTCTCATCAAGGTCAGCCACTTGTGCCTGCGCAGTCATGAGGCCAAAGGAAGCCCCACCTCGCTCAGGAGGTGACGGCCCTTCCACACACCCCACTGCCCCATCGCAGCCTCCCCCAGTGCTTCCTTCCTGCCTGGCCTCCCTTCCCGGGGCTCGCTTCACCTGGCAGAATGGAATACCACAGACGTGGGGAGGGTCAGGGTCAGCCCGTGAAGCGGGAGGGCACTGGCTAGGAGTCGGGAGCCTCAGCTCCCAGCCCTCTCTATCTGGCTAACGCACTCCAAGTCTCAGTTTCCCCAGGTGTCAGTGACAGGTGACCTCTGACATCCTGAAACCCCGATTCCACTGACCATTCGGCTCTTGGGAGGACTGGGATGCCGGAGCATTCCATGCCCCTCCACCTAGAGTCATTTTTGGCTGTGACAGTATCATGCATGGAGCTGGCCTTGCAAATCTGTGTGCTGCATGCGTGTGCTTCGTAATCCTGAGTGACAAGACTCCTGGACTTGCCCTGGGGCGTGGGTGAGCGGAGCAGCTTCCCTGGGGCAGCCATGGCTGCAGAGATGGGGTCTCTCACAGAGGTGTCCATGCTGCTGCATTCGTCAGAGAGTCAGCAGTGCAGCTTTAACCACCGGGCATGCGGCTGGAGCCCCAAAGCCCCACGAACGTACAGGGACACTGCTGCCTTCCTCACACCAGGCTCCCCGCTCCGCTCCCCTCCCAGGGCCCCACACACACACCCGCAGCCTGGCCTCGCCCCCTACCGGGCACCTGGACACACTCTCAGGCAACTCGAGATGTCAAGCACCTAAGACTCCATCCACACCACCAAAAAGAGGGCAGGCCACTGATGAGTGACCCAGGGAAGAGGAGGAAATCCACACGGAGACGGAGGGCAGAGAAGGAAGGGGGGGCCAGGGAGGAACGGCAGTGCCTTTCTCCAAGGAGGGGAACTTGCAAGGGACGGGGAGGAGGGCGCAGGGAAGGGAGCTGGATTTTCCGCCAGGGCAGAATTCCACATGCAGTGACCCTCCAGTTCCTAGACCAGCCCTGCCTCTGAGGAGGGGGCAGAGCTGAGCCAGGGACGGAAGCCTTGCACCACGGGGGCCTCCCCAGCAGGGCCTCCCTTTCCAGGTCTACTCGCTGGCCCCTGCGTGCACCCTCAGCTTCCGCCTCCACACCTGGCCCGTGCAGGGCCCAGGGCCTGGAATGCCATGCTTTCTCACCTGTCAAAGGTCTACCTCCTCCTAAGGCCCAGCTCAGACTCCATGGCCCTGGGAGTACCTCTCTGGGTTCCTCAGCTAGATGAGTCTCCCTCCCTGGAACCATCAGGAACTCTGCTTTTCTTCCTCCACCTTCTATTAGACTAGGAAAGTCGATCTCCCATATTAGACAATGAACTCTTAGCGGAGAAGGACTTTCTCATTCACTGGGCTCCTGAGGGACCTAGCTCAGGTCTCCCTGGCAGGGCCCTGGCCTGGGCTCATAAATGCCGCTGACCTGCTGAGTTATCAATCTATTTTATGAAGCACCTACCATGTGCAGGCATTTAAGGCAGCTGGGGCTCCTAAGGACCGGAAGACACAGCTGGCCCTCCAGGAGTTAACGGGGTGCCCAGCAGTGCAAGGACTGCGCTGAGTGCTAGCGAGGGCGCGTCTGAGGAGGCCAAGGCCGCCAGCGTGGCCAGAATGAAGCGAGGCCTGGGGGGTCCAGGAAGGAATTAATAGCAGAGAAGGAGGAGCTGACCACTGCAGACAAGCGGGCCCCTCCCTTGCCACATCCTCATAGAATCTTCCAGTGGGCAGGATCCTGGGCCACGCCAGCTTCTCAAATCAGGGGAGGGCAAACAGGATTGTGGTGGAAGGGGACAGAGAGGTCCAAACTGGGAGGGTACCTGCCAAGGTCACCAGGTCAGTGGGAACCCCGGCTCGGGGAGGCACCCCTACATGCCCATCACCAGCAGGGCTCTTCCTCCAACACCCCCTCTCTCTGCCTCCTCAAGGGCCAGAGTCCATGGTTAGTCGCCAAGAAGTGAAGCCAGGCAGCCTGAGCCTTGGGGAAAGCGCCTTCCCCTGGAGGAGGGTGAAGACGGAGCGGCCTCCGGACAGAGGGTCGCGGGCCGAACCCTTCCCGGGGGTCTGGCTTGAGGGGGTGATCAGAGGGTGACCACGGGAGAGCGTGGGACTCCTGCGCTCTCTAAGGGCCAGCGCTCGGCCCGCAGAGCGCAGGCTCACCCCGCCTGTCTCCCCAGCTCTCTGCTGGGGTTTCTGGCGCGACCCTGCAGCTAGCGCCCTCTGCTGTTGCTGCACCGCAACGGCGCTGGATGCCCTTTGGTCAGGGAAGAATTGTGGATCTTTGAGAGACCTCTCTGCAGAAGGGGCCGCCAGCATTGTCACACTCTGACCTTGGAAGCCTCCCCAGGAGGCTGCGGCCAGAGGCCAGTCACCTTTCCCAGCTCATTCTCAACAGATTTCCTTTAACTTTCTTTGGTGCTGCCACGATTAACCCTTTAACTTCCTGGGTTCTTTCAAACGTCATAAGCTGACCAGCGTACCAAGCTGCAAAAGCAGAGAGCGTTTGTCTTTGAGAGGAAGGCACAACGGTGTAGTAGAGGAGAGAAGCCCACAAGCACTTCTGGGCGATGAGCTTGGATGTCTGGGCTGGCCCTCAGGGCCAAGGGCCTCACGTATCTGGTCTGCAGTACTGAAACGACGGAGAGAGGCAGCAAGCCACCTATTTGCAAGAGGACCTGGAATAAACCTTCATCCTTTAGCAAAATTGTTGAAGGGACAGTACCTGGAAATTACCCTTCACTGCCTTCCTTCTCCCTCGGTCACCATATGCAGAGGCTTGGTGGGTACCACGGGGTTTTTACTGCCAAATTAACCAGCCGCCCAATGCTCCTTCCATCCCTGGGGCCACGAGAGAAATCAAAAGCATCCCTATATGACATGATACATGAGTGAAGGGATTTGAGGACTTTCAGTGACTCACAGGATCCTGGACATCTGCATATAGTCAAATGGTCTGTGTCATCTGCCAGCAAAGCACCAGCTCTGAACCAACATTGGAGGAAGACAGATCCATCATGGCCACCTTTTAAAGAGGAAACTGCTGGTGCCTGGGCTCACTTCACTGTAGAAATGCAGTGAAATCGCCTGCTAAGACACATTTTTCTTGCACTCCACTCATTCCAAAGACAAAGTGTTTTATTGCAAAAGTCTGCCAAAATAAATGTGCCTGCAGCTCCCCCAGCCAGTGGGAAGCACTCTGGCCTGGGAGGAAGGAGGTCTGCATGCTGGACCTGACTGCCCGGGGCCGGCTGGGCGACCTTGGGCAAGAGCTTCCCATGCTCTGAGCCTCCACTCCCTCCGTCATCTGTAACCTGGGGCAGGTTCTGCCTACCTCACAGGCCATGGAAGGACTATCTCCATGAAAGGAACTGGAACACGGGAAAGGGCCGTATAAAGGTTAGACAAAGAGATGGTTAGTATTCAGTTCGGGGAAAAACCTTGCTTTTTGTAGCCAAACCTCAATTAACTGGAGTCACTTGAGAAATGGTTCATTAAAATTTCTGGCAAAATTAGGTTCAGAGCAGGCCCTCTCGTGTCCACACAGAAGGCCTGCTTGACAAACAACATGGACACTGAATAATGGAGATGTGGAAATGGTGGCCAACCTGGGGGGGTGGGGGGGCCGGACAGGATGGATGTGGACTGTCCCCGCTCCCCAGAAAGTTGCTTTTTAAAACTAAATTTCCTAAATGTTCATAGGGTTTTTTTTCTTTTCCCTAAAAAGAGAAGAATCAGCAATTTTTTTTAATCTTTCCTTAAAATTCCAATTACCCATATCCCTGGTTGAATGAGGATTTTTCTCTTTTGCTGATTCCAAGATAAGGTGTGTTAGTGGGAATTCCGTGGCAGTCCAGTGGTTAGGACTCCTTGCTTTCACTGCCGAGGGCACGGGTTCGATCCCTGGTCAGGGAACCAAGATCCCTCAAGCTGCACAGTGCAGCCAAAACAAAAACAAAAACACAAAGAAACAGCCAAAAAAATAAGATGTATTATTATTATTTGTGTGTGTGTGTGTGTGTGTGTGTGTGTGTGTGTGTGCGGTACACGGGCCTCTCACTGTTGTGGCCTCTCCCGTTGCGGAGCACAGGCTCCGGACGCGCAGGCTCAGCGGCCATGGCTCACGGGCCCAGCCGCTCCGCGGTATGTGGGATCTTCCCGGACCGGGACACAAACCCGCACCCCCTGCATCGGCAGGCGGACCCTCAACCACTGTGCCACCAGGGAAGCCCCTAAGATGTATTATTGATTCTGGGCCTGTATCCAACTCCCCAGCAGCCCCGTCCCACTTCTTTTTTTCCCCTCCCCCCTTCTGCTCCCCACCTGTGTCCTCTTGGACAGTGAGGCCGAGATTCCCCATGCAGTCAATCTGTCATCTTAAGTTTAACAATCATTACCTCGGTATTTCAGTAGAAAAAGTTCAATTGCACTGTGTCTTGCAGGAAACTTCAGTGCAGTTAATTGAAGGTTTAATGTATTTTTAAAGTGAGTCAGAACCTAATTTTCCGAGTTGCATAATGAAGATCAACAGCTTATCTGACTGATTATATAGATTAGGGAGTAGGAAAAAACGGTTTCCAAGAGTAATTCCTCAATGATAAAAGTGCTCATGAATTACTTTTTTTCCTTGTGGTAATTATTTTTGGTAAGGACCTATCCGTACTTCAGGCAGTGGGTCTTTTCTATGGAAGAAAAAAAATTACCTGCATATAGTTTGCTGATGGTTTAAGTTTCCTAGCATTTCTGTTTTGATGTTAAGGCGAGATGTCCTTTTTTTTTTTTTTTTTTTTTACTAACCGTTGCATTTTTCCTACGACTTTTAAAAGTTATTTCCTCCGAGCTCTCCTTTGGGTCAAAAGCACCTCCTGTGAAGGCAACCTGGTGCCAAGTTCCTGGAATGAAGCATCCTACACCCTGTGCCCACTCTAGGTGTCCCCAACAGCAGGCTGTCCCATCCTGACCCCTGCAGGGACCCCTGTCACACCCTAGTGCCTTTTACCAAAAAAGAGGTCATCTTTCAATGGGCAGGACCTCTCCTATCTCCAGGTCCGTCACTGGTCTCCATGGCGCCCCATCGCCACATCCCTGCAGTGCCCTGGGCTTGTTTCTCCTCCCCTTGTCAAGCAGATGGTAAGAGCCTGGAAGGTTTCTACCTTCTTGCTGCTTTTGTCACCTTCGCCAATGGTTCCCAAGGCCTCTCATCAATCTCTGACCACACCCCCGCAAGGGGTAAGACCCCTCAGCCCCTCAGCCTGGACGTTCTTCTCAGCCTTTCCTTTTGGTGCCCCCTGAGGATTTCTCACCGCCTTACCTTGCATCCACCCACATCCTGTTTTCTTCATTTTTCAGTTCTCTCTCCATTCACTCCTCAGCCTCAGACCACGTGGCTCCCTCGGCTCTCCTATCCTCATTTCCTTCTGCCTCCCTCCCCATCCTCTGACCACCCCCCCAGCTCCCCCACATTTCCCGCAGCTCAGTCCATGAGCATCATTTTAGCTCATTTGAGCTCAGCGCTGCAAAACGAGGCCCCTGGGGAGAAAGGTCTGCAATCTGGTCAACGTGTGTGACAGCTTTTTTTCCTACCAAATTCTCCTAGTGCCTTTCACGTAAACAGAGTCGTTGACAGATGTATCATTCACCTATTATGTTCCCCATAAGGAGAGAAAGCCACACCTTTGTTTTATTTTATTTCATTTCGGGTTTCTATTCTGAGTCTGATAAAACATTGTTTTTAGGACCTACTGGTGAAGAAATGCTTTGTTTTCTTTGTTTTCTGGTTTCAGGGTCATAAGCAAAGTCTCTAGGGTTTTTTACTGGTTTAAGTTCAATAAGTCAGAGAAACTTCTCAGTATAGACCCGCGACACGCTGCTTCTCCAGAGGAAGGCAGCAGGCTATGGCGCAGAGTTTCCGCTTCCTCACCCTTAAAATGAAAGGGTGAGACTAGATGTAATATTCTGTGATCCCATAATTCAATAGCTTGTTTGCTGATTTCAACAGATCAAATGCATTTTTCCTTATGACTATCTGGGATTTGTTTGGTTTGGTTTGGTTTTTAACCATGTGGGTGTCTATGTTTTCTAATTTAAAGAGGGGTTCGGGGCATCCCTGGTGGCACAGTGGTTAAGAATCGCCTGCCAATGCAGGGGACAAGGGTTCACTCCCTCCAGGAAGATCCCACATGCCGTGGAGCAGCGAAGCCCGTGTGCCACAACTACTGAGCCTGCGCTCTAGAGCCTGTGAGCCACAACTACTGAGCCCACGTGCCACAGCTACTGAAGCCCGCACACCTAAAGCCCGTGCTCCACAACAAGAGAAGCCACTGCAATGAAAAGCCCGCGCACCGCAAGGAAGAGTAGCCCCCGCTCGCCCCAACTAGAGAAAGCCCGCGCGTAGCAACAAAGACCCAACGCAGCCAAAAATAAATGAATTTATAAAAAAAAAAAAAAGAGGGGCTCTGGCTCAAGCCTGGGTTCAGAAACACTCCCTCCCCGCTGAACCTGGGTGGAAAGTTGTTTTGGACAAGGAGGGGCGACAATTCCCTGTGCCGATTTTTTCCTTTTCCTTTGGGAACGCACTTGGTTTCCTTCCATGCATGAATTGCTGGAATCTGGGATGAGGTCTCTAATACATGATGAGACCGTTCAGAGAAACCCAGTGCCAAGTATTTGTGGCAGAAGTCATAAGAGCTGGTCTTTTTCTTAAAAACCGACTCTGGTTTATAGCTTAGCCAAAAGCAAGCCAGCCCGTTCCACGGCCATCCAAGACCCCCATGAAAGACCCTCAGTGTTTCCCATGAATGAGCAGGGGGATCTGCAGGGTTCCTGCGAACATGGCCATTAAAGTTCAGTGTGTGCTCCAGAATGATCAATGTAAGAAGGTAAATCGCTAAGTGGCTCTGTTGTTGTCCTATGGCCAAAGGGGTGTATAATTGTGTTTAAGAGAAAGTAGCAGCTGTGTCTTATGTGCTACTGGAAGGCGTTACTGCAGGTTCACGCAGGACAAAGTGATGTCTCTGGGAATATGACTGTGCGTGGACCATGTAAAAACATGTATCTTCCAAACCCCTGCCCAGCAGGGGTTGAGGCAGAAGAGAACAACGTTTAACTATACCAACTGGCCAAGAAATATGCTGTTCCCTGGCACACAGACTCGGAGGAATTAGCTGGCTCTCTGTTGGGACACAGTCTCCAGTCCCCCTGTCCAAACGTTAACCTAATCATAAAGCAAGCAGGTCCCCACTTGGAAGGAGGCCCTAAAAGAAGTCTGGTTTCTCCAGCTGAAGTTTTCTGAAGTAGCTACTCATGCGGGCATCCCTTACCAACTCCTGAGGCACTCACATTGAGCTCTTCAGAGCAAGTGCATTTCTGAACGTCAGTGCTCACAGCTCACAGCCCATCCATCCACAGCACTGCCCGTGGAGGAAGACGCCTTCCTGGGGCGCTGGGGACCTGGGGCCTCTTAGGCTTCTGCCACCAGCCTCACAAAGGCATTCAGTGGAGGGTGGTGACCCCAGAGCATGACAGCCCAAGGCCTTAGCTTCAACCTTGGCCTCTCTCTACTGACCACAGGGACCACTTCTGGGCAGAATCCCTGTGCCTCAGATCCTACTTTTCTCCGATAGCCAGACTCCACCTAGCACCATGACCTTTTACATTCATGATCTAAAAAAAAGTCTCCAAAGAATTTTAATTATTCCAATTTAAGTCTGAAAGCTTCCTTTATAAGAAACATTATAGAATCTCATATCATATTCCAGCGATTCAGCAAAAATGCCATTTTACCAGGAAAAAAAACCATGAAGGGCAAAATGCCTGATTCCCGTATTCCCAGCATTACCTTTCTGCCTAACTGGACTTTGCACACTTCCACTGCAATCCCAGGCTGATCTTTCCAGCCTGTTTATGGAAGCAATTGGATTTTATGCATTTGTTAATTTTACACTTTCATTTAAGCTTTTTTTGACTTGTGATTTGGTACATTTGGGGTACAAGGTTTAAATGCACAGTATTTTATCTCCATGATGAGCTTGATAATGGAACAGAGTTTCTTTTGCTTCTCACAACCTTCAGATGATTTCAGAAATGTTTCAACCTTACACACCCATTGATATATTCTGTGCTGCGGCTCACTTCACACATGTAAATATCTCCTGTTATATCTTGGTATTTTAAGTACTGCCTCTTTTTTAATTGTGATCATTATCACTATTATTCTTTTATCATTCTTAATTTTGGATATTTTTTCTGGTGCACTCAATTTATTTTTCTAATCACCTTTGATATTTTGGAATTATGTTAGTATTCTGGGTTGGTAGACATAGGAAAGCACTTTGCTTAAGCGGTAAGCCAGCTCTCTGGTAGATACTGACATTTAAAAGACTATCAGTTCTTTTAAACACTACCTATATGGTCTTCTTCTCATTATCAGGTGCTATTTCTACAAAACTGGTTTCTCTGCTGGATTGTTCTGTCCTTCCCATTTCTGACTTTGATTTTTAATCTCCTGTGATTCAATTTGCCAAGGCCCCATCATACCGGGTCAAAGACAGCTTTCTGCCTTGGCAGTGGGGCCTTCGCTCCATTTCAGTAACTTCCAGGCTACAGGTGAACCACAGGGAAAACATCCCAGGTGGTCGGGATGCGCCTAAGGACCTATGACTGGATGGCTTCACAAGTGGCTTCTTAAGCGTTCTGAAGTAGAGGGCAGAGCCCCCGGGTAACCCATACCCACATCTGTTTGAAACCTCTTGCCTCCCACTTTGCCACATCTAGGCAGGCCACAACCTGGCGTTCTGAGTAACTCCATCCCAGCCACTGTGACAGCAGGGTAAGGGCCCTGAGAGGGGGTCAGAAGACCCCGTTTCGGTCCCAGTCCTGCAGTGGTACAGTAAGTGACAGCCCCTTCTGGTCCTGGGTCCCATAAAGTGCAAAGCTGGATATTCTTTGCAACTGGAATACTCTACCAAAAAATGTAGCTAAGCCAATGAGCCTATTCCTTGAAATGTAGCTTTGCTACTCCCAGATGTGGGTAGGATTTTAGCAAATGAGTACAACTACTCTTTTAAGTAGAAAGCCCTACCCCCTGGAAGCCCACAAGGGCCAATGGCCTGAACCACAGTATCCTAAGGCTCAAAGGTGAACCCAAGAGAGTGATGTGGGAAGCTCAATTACTAATTATTCTAAGCAAAGGCTCTTTTGGAGAGGCCATCAAGCTAAAAAGATGAAACAGTAACTGCCTAAATCAGCAAAATTATTAGGCAACTGTTAGCCTAATGCACTTAAACTCGTAAGGAAAAAAAGCGCCAGAAAACTCCCTGCCAAAACTGTGGTCCTTCCCGTCTGTGTCATCCTAGAGTTTTATATGATATTTTGTACTTAATATCTATGGTGTAAATACTTTCCATTGTAAAAGATGTATATGTGAATTATATATTTTCTTTTTGTCTTTTCTAAAATGGAAGTTGATCTAAGTAATAAATTACAAATCATCTACATCTTGTTCTTTTTTTTTTTTTTTTCCCCAGAAATTATATACCTTTAACATCTCTCAGAAGGGAAAAAGAGCTTCATGATTAAAGGGAGCCTTCATTCCTAGCTAATGGAAGTAAGATGGTATCATATAAAGAGGAAAGGATTAGGGCTCAGGAGAGTGGGTTTTAGTTCTGACTCTTTCATTAGCAGATGTGAGACTGGCTAAGTCACTTAACCTCTTGGCGCTTCATCTAAAAATGAAAACAGCTGCCACAGTTGTTTTTAAAATTTGAAAGGTAGCAGATGCACATGGAATTACTAAACCTTAACTTTCATTATGCCAACTGGCTGGAGTATAAACATTTTACATAAGGGAGATTTCTGTTTAATATTTTATTTTGCTTAAATTCTATTTGGGGACAAAACTAACAAGAAATTGAATGTGAAGTTAACTTTTTCCATTGATATGTATAAGACCCGTGATTAATAACCATAATTATTTTATTAGCTTTAAGAGCATTTAGGGAAGAAATAAATTTCAACAATTTTTAATGAAATACTCAAACTTTGAATACGTTCTTGGTTTGACCAAAATTTCTTCATCGGTGTCTAACATCGCATGAAGAAGACTTCTACCAAGGCAGAAATACAGTCAAATGACCTGGAATTGACAATCCATCCCAAGTGGGCAAGAAATCCTGCATGTAATTCCATCAAAGCTGAGAAGTGCCATCTTACCCTTTGTGGATGACCGAACTGAAGCTACACAATTCAAAAGCAAGCCATGATGAATAGCAGGTTGCTTCCCACTTCAGCTGACCAAAAGGCTTGACCTTGGCTTCCTACCATGTCAGAGTAGAAACAAGCCTTTGAGATCATCTCCAGTCCCCTCCTTGTGTATCTGAGAGACAGAATTTTTGTGACTCAACATCATGGTCTCTCCAGCTCATGAGAAAGACAGCTTGGGATAAAAGGACCATCCAGGACTTTCTCTGGGGCTGTGGCCCCTCCCTCTGTGCCTGCTGTTCAAGATGATGCTCGTGGAAGGCGGGTGAGAGGGAACTTGCTTCATTCACCTTGTCACCTATGTACGGGCCCTCTGTCTTCAAAATAAGGCATCGGAAATACAGCCATTGCATTGAACAGTTCGGGGGTCTGAGTGAGGGGCTTCTAAAATTAAAAACGTCTACCTCTCCCCTCCTTTTCCAAAGAGCAGAGCAGAAGTACAACCTAGGAGATAAGAGTTCCAGGTCTGGCTCTGCCATTAAATGTGACCAGAAACCCTTCCTGATCTGAAATGGTCACACAGGGATGAAGCATGTAAAAGCACCTCTCTGTTTTCTGTTTCCTGACATTTTCTTTTCCACCATCCTCCCCCCACCCCCAAACTTCTATCAGCTCCTTGATGCAAAAGTGGTAAAACAGATAAGTACTTTAGATATATAGTCCTGTGATTTCTAATGATTAAACCCAACAGTGCAGAAAACAGCATTTAAAAAAAAAAAGAAAAAAAGGTTTCATCTGTGTTTTGTTCTTGTTTTACATGACTGGTGTTTAAAAGTGCCAGACAGCTGATCTGCGTAACCAAATCTCAGAAAGACACAGAAAAGGGGAGTGGCTGAACTTTTTCACAAGCAATCAGGCTACAGAAGGATTTTCTGTTAAAAGATAATATTTAGAAAAAGGTAAAATCATGACGCTCATACAGATATAAAAATGAACACATGTTAAAGATTTTACTTGACTCATATGATGAGGGAACCACACCATCATTTTAACCAGTCCAGAGGAAAAGTTTAAAATGTACATATTTATGTAGACTAATGGAATGTTGAGCTAAATTACAAAGGGAGCAAAGCCCATTATTACTATCAGGACAGAATATACATATCTGTCCATCACCTACAACTTACAAGGTGTTGCAAAGACAGTGAACAGGTCTAGAATCTGATAACCCACAAGGATAGGCTGTAGATGAAACATAGTTTTCCACGGAAACACAAAAATATTTTTTACAACTGTAAAGCAATACTCTGCTTTATTTAATACCCAGACTTATT
This sequence comes from Monodon monoceros, assembly GCF_005190385.1. Classification (NCBI taxonomy): domain Eukaryota; kingdom Metazoa; phylum Chordata; class Mammalia; order Artiodactyla; family Monodontidae; genus Monodon; species Monodon monoceros. The sequence continues at coordinate 20,549,344 of NW_021703781.1, forward strand.
TCACCAACATTAAAACCCATGATCATTTTCAACTTGTAGTTATGCTGGTAAAAGTGTAATCAGGATAACCCTTGAACAGTATTGATGGAGCCCCATATCTGAGCATTAACCTTCTGACCCCTGTGAGCTCTGGGCCCTCCCCCTCTCCCTGTTCATTGTCACCCCACCCCCACTCCCATTTAGCTTGGGGCTAAGAACTCTTGACATAAATAACTAACTCAGCAGAGCTTATCAAAAGCAGATGTAGTGGAGGATGTTGACCCTGGGTCTCGTAGCACTCATCACTGCATAAGGAATAAATCTCTACGTTTATATGGCTAGAGTTTTCCCTCTGAATTAAAGACCCCTGACTCTTCACACTTGTGACTTAACTAGGAAGGCCCTCTTTGCTACTGGCCCCTTAATTCAATGCGCTGACAGTTAAGATGCTCTTAGCAGAATGAATTGCAGTCTCTCTTTTTAGAACTCATAAAGCCCCCTCCAATGATGTTTTATGCGTATCACCCACCTGGCCTTTTTAATCTGGCTGGCAAATTCACATCATCTTAGTCCCCCACCCCCTCCGCTTTTTTCTAATATTAATTTAAGTGGTCACTGTAATATTCTTGCCACAGATGAACAGTGGTTTCCTCAGGATTGCTGAATTTCAAGTTTAAATAATAAATCAGAATATTCATTCAAGATGGGGCTGTGACACTAACAAGGGATGTGGCCTGCACTAGCTCTTATTCTCCCAAAGCCTCTACTTCTCCAAAAAAGTGAAATCACGGAACTCAAAAATCTCTTCTGATACTATGGTGACCTACAGTGATACCTGGAGATCCATTGTGGTCACTGGTATTTTTATATGATATGACTATAGTTGTCGTTGACAGCTGTAAGTGTGGTTGAAAACAGTCAGTGTACTACCTCTCAGAGACAAGATTTGTAAGGTGGGAATTGAGGAGAGACTGGTTTGGATAGCACCAACACATAGAGATCTCTTTCCCAGCTCATGCTCCATTTGAGAGAACAGTAAATTCCCCCAAATGAGCTGGTAAATGCCATCTCCAGGGATTCTGAGCTTGAACAGGCCTTGAAGAGTCTAAGCACCAAATATTGCAGAAGTAGACTGTTTACCTCCCGGGCTCTTCGAGAGTGAGGATGGGTCATGCTGAGTTAAATCCAGTCTCATTCAGTCCCTCCACCTCCAGATTCTCACTACCAATACTGGGTGTAAGAATACAATGTAAACAGAGAGAGATTCAACAAAAACAGGGGCCTGGACTCTTCAAAAATATTGGTGTCACAAAAAACAAAGACCGAGGAACTGATCCAGAATAATGAAGAATAAAGATTAAAGAGACATGAGAACTAAGTGGATCCTGGGCCAGGAAAAAAAAAAAAAAAAAGCTATATAAAATTCATTATAGGGCAATTGGAAACATTTGAATATGGTCTGAGGCTTAAATAGTATTGTATCAATGTTAAATTTTCTGTTTTTACAATGGTATTGTAGTTATAGAAGCGAATATTCTTGTCCTTAGAAAATACACACTGAAGTACTTAAAAGTAAAGGGGAAGGATAGGATAGCTACAATTCTCAAATAGTTCAGAAAAAAATGGAAAGGGATAAAGATAAAAATAATAAAACAAATGTGGGAAAATGCAAACAATTGGTAAATCTGGGTGAAGGGTATGCAGGAGCTCTTTATACTATAATTTTTCTTTGAAATTATTACCAAAAATGTATTTAAAAAGAAGACAATGTAGGAATAATTTCAAAGTGTTGAGACAATAATTTTGAACCTAAATTTTATATCCAATCAAACTATTATTCTAGTATTAGAAAAAAATAAAGACATGTTCAGATGTGCAGGACTCAGAATATTTCTTAGGCCATGAACTCTCACTGTAATTATTACTAGAAGGTGTACTCCAGGGAAAAAAAAAGGAAAAAGAAGACAGTTCTGGTATGTGCATAGAAATGCAAACCACACAATGAGACAACACTTCACACCCACTAAGATGTCTGTAGTAAAAAAGATGGATAACTGTAAGTGGTGACAAGGATGCAGGAAAAGTGGAACCCTAATAAACTGCTAATGGGAATGCAAAATGGTACAGCCACTTTGGAAAACAGTACGGCAGTTGCTCAAAAAGTTAAGCACAGAGTTACCAAATGACCCAGCATTTTCACTCCCAGGAATATACCTAAAAGAATCGAAAACATATGTTCACACAAAAACTTGTACACTAATGTTTGTAGTAGCATTACTCATAATAGTAAAAAAGTATAAACAAGCCAAATGTCCATCAACTGATGAATGGATAAACTGAATGTGATGTATCTATATAATGGAATATTATTCAATCAAAAAAAAGGAATGAAGCACTGATCCATGCTACAACATGGGTGAATACTGAAAACATTATGCTATGTGAAAGAAGCCAGATCTACCAAAATGCAAAGAAATACGAATTAAAACAATAATAAAGCATTCCCAATCAGATTATCAAAAAATTTTGTTTTATAATATTAAATTGACAAGAATAAAAGGAAACAGATACTCTAATATACTATTAGAAAGGATATAATTCAAGACAGTTTGGCAACATCTCTCAAACTTTTTAACATATCTGTTAAGTGAAGTTGAAATTCAACTGAAAGGAAACTACCACAGAGAAATTTTCACATGTTTCAAAAAGGAACACACAAGAGTATTCACTGTAACACTGTTATAGAAAAAAATAGAAACAAATCTAAATTTCCATCAGTAGAGGAAACATTTAAAACTTCTGGCATAATCCCTTCTGTAGAATATTAAATGGATATTAAAGAGAATAATGTAGTACTAATGTGAAGCTAGCTCTAAGATACATTGTGAATTGAAAAAGCAAGTCATAGAACATCAGAGAGATGATGTTACTTGTAAAAAGAAAATAACTGTATATGTACTTATATGTATGTAGCTACAAAGAAATAAAATTGGAATTATGCTCACAGAATATTTAACAGTAATTAACCTCTAAAGGGAGGGGAGACTCGTGTGCTAGAATGAAGGAGGGCTTTATTGTTTCTTCTCCACTTAATAATTATTTTAATCTTTTACAGTAAGAATGTATTCGTGTATTCTGTACTTTTTAAGACAAAAGACAAGGAAAGAAAAGTAACCTGATTGAGGGGGAAGGGTACTAATAGAAAAAACAAAGTGGAAAGAAATACTACAGTGGTAGTATCTATGGTGAAATTAAGGCTGATGTTTCTCTCTCTCTCTCTCTCTCTCTCTCTCTTTCTCCTCCCTCTCTCTCTCTCTCTCTCTCTCCTCTCTCCTCTCTCCTCTCTCGCTCTCGCTCTCGCGCTCTCTCTCTCCCGCGCTCTCTCTCTCCCTCTCTCCCCCTCTCTCCAAAGTTTCTGTAACAAAATTCCAAACTTGCTTTTGGAATGAAAAACTTTTTAAAAAATGTGTCTCTAGGCTGGACAGTAAATTCCCTGAGCACCTGGTATTTCTCTGACTGGCCTCCCAAAAGTAGCCTAGCCCTTCCGAATAGAAACATAAATATCCATGCATCTTTAGGGAAAAGGGATGGGGACATCTTTTTGTATTGCAGTTTAGAATGGTTTCCATCAAAACAGTTAAGTAAACTTACTATTTTATCTTTTTAGATTATCATGCAATCATAAAACCATATAATGATAAAGATGATGATGAAAAACTGTTTACACAGGGAAATGTTTTAAGTGGAATGAAAATAAGCAGGAAACAAGATGGTAGACTCTAATTACACATGGACAAAATTAACAAATGTAACTCACACAAAAAAGTTCCTGATGTAGAGTGACAGGATTATGATTGATTTTTTTCAATGTTTCTCTTAAAATTGTTCTAACTGTAGATAAAAACCATTGGGAAGAAAAGGAAATGAACAGATAATAAATGGGAAATAATTTCTTTGGAAGACAGGTATTGTCTATTAAAAGTAAAAACAGAAAAATTTGGATCCTTAGCCCAGAAATTGTCCTGTGTACAACTTCAAAATATTTTTCAAAATACTCTATATATCATATATCAATATATGAATAAAATATATATGCCTATGTATTACATATATTATAATTATATATGTAAATATATATATATAGAGAGAGAGCGAGAGAGAGAGAGAGAAAATGCACAAGAATACTCAGTGTAACATCGTTCGTTATAAAAAAAAGTAGGAACAAACTTAAAAGTCCATCAATAGAGGAAACATAAAAATTTTTTTTCGGTTTGTAAACAATATATCTGATAAGGGGTTAATAGCCAAAATATACAAAGAACCCATACAACTCAACATCAAAAAAGCAAACAGCCTAATTAAAAAATGGTCAGAAGACCTGAACAGACATTTTTCCAAAGAGAACATACAGATGGCCAACAGGCACATGAAAATATACTCAGTATTGCTAATCATCAGGGAAATGCAGGTTAAAACCACAGTGAGAGATACCTCACACCTACCGGAACGGCTATTATCAAAAAGACAGCAAATAACAAGTGTTGCTGAAGATGTGGAGAAAAGGGAACCCTCCTACACTGTTGGTGGGAATGTAAATTGGTGCAGCCACTATGGAAAACAGTATGGAGGTTCCTTAAAAAGCTAAAAATAGAGTTGCCATATGATCCTGCAATCCCACTCCTGGGCATATAACCGGAGAAAACTTTAATTAGAAAAGAGACGGGCACCCCAGTGTTCACAGCAGCACCATTTACAATAGCCAAGACATGGAAACAACCTAAATGTCCATCGACAGATGAAAGGTTAAAGAAGATGTGGTATATATACGCAATGGAATACTATTCAGCCATAAAAAAGAATGAAATAATGCCATTTGCAGCAACATGAATGAACTTAGAGATATCATACTAAGTGAAGTAAGTCAGAAAGAGAAAAACAAATAACCATATGATATCACTTATATGTAGAATCTAAAATATGACACAAATGAACATATTTACAAAACAGAAACAGGCTCACAGACATAGAAAACAACTTATGGTTACCAAAGAGGAAAGGGGGTGGAAGAAGGATAAATTAGGAGTTTGGGATTAACAGATACACACTACTATATATAAAATAAGTAAACAACAAAGTCCTACTGTATAGCACAAGGAACTATATTCAATACCCTGTGAAAAACTATAATGGAAAAGAATATGAAAAAGAATATATATATATAACTGAGTCACTGTATTGTACACCAGAAAACAACACAGCATTATAAATCAACTATATTTCAATTAAAAAAAAAAAAGCTGTGGTATATATATATAAAACAGAATACTACTCAGCCATAAAAAAGAATGAAATCTTGCCCTTTACAACAACATGGATGGACCTACAGGGTATTATGTTAAGAGAAATAAGTCAGATAGAAAAAGACAAATACTGCATGATTTCACTTACTGTGGAATCTAAAAAACAGAGTAAATGAACAAACATAATAAAACAGAAACTGAGTCATGCATACAAAGAACAAACAGGTGGTTGCCAGAAGTGGGGACAGTGTAGGGGATGAGATAAACAGGTGAGGGAGATTAAGAGGTACCAAAAATAAATAAATAAATAAATAAATGTGATGGCAGTAAATAAATAAATAAATAAAATGTTTTCGGTTAGAAATGTGAAGTTGGGGGAATTCCCCGGCCGTCCAGTGGTTAGGACTCAGTGCTTTCACTGCCGGAGCCTGGGTTCAGTCCCCGGTCAGGGAACTAAGATCCTGCAAGAGGTGCAGCAGCGCCAAAACAAAGAAATGTGAAGGTATTTTCTTGCAATCAGATTTGGAGGCATGAGATCTACTATGGACTGAATGTTTGTATTCTCTCAAAATTCAAATGTTGAAGCCCTATCCCGTCAATGTGATGGTATTTGGAGGTAAGGACTTTGGGAGGTAATTAGGTTTAGATGAGATCATGAGACTGGGGACCCCATGATGGGATTAGTGCCTTTATAAGAAGAGGAAGAAAGAACAGATCTCTTTCCTCTCTCTCTCTCTCCCTCTCCCTCTCTCTCTCCCCACACCATCAGAAGGCATAGCAAGAAGGCAACCATCTGCAACCCAGGAAGACAGCTCTCACCAGAAAGAAACCATGATGGCACCTTGATTTTGGACTTCTGGCCTCTAAAACTGTGAGAATATAAATTTCTGTTGCTTAAGCCACCCAGCCTACGGTGTTATGTTAAGGCAGCCTGGGCTGACTGCAACACTCAATAAACTCCAAGTAGGATAAATACACACACACACACAAAATCCACAACCAGACACATCACAGTAAAAATGTTGACGCTCAAACCCCAGAATAAAATCTTGAAAGCAGCAAGGGAAAAACAACTCATCACATATAAGGGAACCCCAGTAAGATTAACAGCTGACTTCTCAGAAATGAGAGGCCAGAAGGCAGTGAGATGAATGTATTCAAATTGCTGAAAGAAAAAACTGTCAACCAAGAATGTTACAGCCAGCAAAACTATCTTTCAAAAATTAAGGGTCTTTTTGGGCTTCCCTGGTGGCGCAGTGGTTAAGAATCTGCCTGCCAATGAAGGCGACATGGGTTCAAGCCCTGGTCTGGGAAGATCCCACATGCTGCAGAGCAACTAAGCCCATGCGCCACAACTACTGAGTCCCCGTGCCACAACTACTGAGTCTGCGTGCCACAACTACTGAAGCCTGCATGCCTACAGCCCGTGCTCTGCAGCAAGAGAAGCCACCGCAATGAGAAGCCCACGCACCACAACGAAGAGTAGCCCCCGCTCGCTGCAACTAGAGAAAGCCCGCATGCAGTAATGAAGACCCAACACAGCCAAAAATTTTTAAATTATTAATTAATTGATTAATTAAGGTGCTTTTTTATTTACTTAGATGTTTTAAATAAGATTCAGTATGAATCTTCAAGACAAGAGTAAGTGATCTCAACACTCTTGCTGTGAATTTAAAAGTGCTGTAAAGAATAAAGTCTGTTAAAAAATTTTCAGAAGCGATGAAAAGGATTAGACAGAAGGTAACAAATACTGAATACAGGCAAAGAAGATTCAATATACAGATACTAGGAGTCTCCAAAGAAGAAAATTAAAACAAGGGAACAGAATAAATACCAAAATCCCTAATTCAAAAAACTTCCTTTAAATAAAAAAAGTTTTGAAACAACATTTTATTTTTTTATATTTGTTTTATTTATTTATTTTGGCTGCACTGGGTCTTAGTTGCGGCATGCAGGATCTTCCTTGAGGCATGAGGGCTTCTTAGTTGCGGCACGCAGACTCTTAGTTGCAGCGTGCATGTGGGATCTAGTTCCCCAACCAGGGATTGAACCCGTGCCGCCTGCATTGGGAGCACAGAGTCTTACCCACTGGTCCACCAGGGAAGTCCCTGAAACTACATTTTAAAAGAACACATCATGTACCTAAGATTATCAACCCAGAATGACCCATATCACAAGATATTCTAAAGAAATTGCTAAACTTATGGATATCTAGTCAAAACAGTAGATGAGTTATAAGAGAAAGAAAATTAGATTATCATGAAACATTTCTACACTAATATTCCTCCAGAAGCAAATGGAGAATATTTTTAAGATACTCAAAGAAAGAAAATACAAGCCAAAGTTTTTTATAGACAGTAAAGGTAGCATTCAAGTGCAAAGGGCATAAAGTGTTACCAACACACAAAAATGTAGGGAATATTTTTCCTGTGAGAGCTTCCTGAGAAATATACCAAAGAATGAGCTTCAGTCAAACAAAATTAACATTTAACATTTAACATAAGGAACATTTAACATAAGGACTGGTGATAAGTAATAAACGAGTAGTCATTTATAGAACTAACAGCAATGAGGCTTAAAAGGGAGAGATTTATAGTATGCAATGGCTGAAGTACAAACGAGTAGATACAGTTTATTTTTAAGTGGGAGTAGAATGGGGACACAACATGCAAAAATTTACGTTAACTGCTCTTAGTAATAACACTGGTGATTGTAATATTACAATTATTCTGAGGTTGTTTTGTGTGAGTGAGGGATAGAGTAGATGGGTAATTATGGGATATTATATTTCTATCATCTCTTCTGTCCGTAAGAATCAAGATTCTTGGTGTAGAAGAAAGGAAATACAGATGTAATGTAGAAGAGATTGAATTTTACAGTTCTGTCGTTATGAATTACAAGTATCAATATGAACTCAAGAGATATTTTCTCTCTTAAAAGAAAAAATACACACACATACACACACACATAAAATCTTAGCTCTGTTCACTAAAGAAGTCTGAAAACAATGACCAACCTAATAGCAATGATCATCCCTAGCAGAGTGTTTAGAATACCATTTTCTATGAAAAGACTTCTTGGGGAAGTTGCTATTCCTGGTTTGGGGCAGGAAATATACAAAGATGAGCCTGGAACATCTTGGCATACTAGATAGAGAGGAATTTATTAAGCTACTAAGGTGTTAAAAAAACTCAAAGCCAGGCTTCCCTGGTGGCGCAGTGGTTGAGAGCCCGCCTCCTGACGCAGGGGACACGGGTTCGTGCCCTGGTCCGGGAAGATCCCACATGCTGCGGAGCGGCTGGGCCTGTGAGCCATGGCCGCTGAGCCTGCGCGTCTGGAGCCTGTGCTCCGCAACGGGAGAGGCCACAACAGTGAGAGGCCCGCGTACCGCAAAAAAAAAAAAGACTCAAAGCCAACTTGAAGAGGCTGCCACCAGCCAGAGATGGAGGCAATTTGAGCTTCAAAAAGTATAATTAATTGCAATTGGTTAAAACCCATCAATCAATGAGTTAATAATCATATTAAAAATGATTTTTTTAAACTAATGGGTCATCTTGAGAGAATGATACGAAACCAATTTATTATCTTAAATGAATCATTTACTCTGCCTTCCCATATAAGCTGTACCATGGATAATCAAATAGTCATGAGGACATGTGTCTCTTTATAAAGGTACTCCACCTAATAAATGAAAAAGAAATTAAAGACTTAGAATATCTCCATTTTGCAATCCTCAATGAATTAATACATTTAGGCATTAAGCATTAATGTTAACATCACAAAAAGAGAAACAAACTGGCATTATGTACCTCCTGGTGAAATCTTGCCAAAGGAATTGAACCCAAATCGAATCAGACCTCTGTATCTGGCTACCCATTTGCAGGAAATATAAAAGACTGGAGTGATATGTTGAACTACACCAAAAATATGCATCAGCAAAAGCCAGAGCGTGCGAAATTACAGTCAAACCGTTCAGCTCTTCAACAGATCAGATGAAAGAAAAAGGAAAGGATGAAGGAGGAATCTGTATACTGAAAGAGACTTAAAAGATGCATAATAACTTTTTTTATGGGCAAGACTAAACTGTAGTTTCTAGAGATGTACCCGAGGGTGTTAAAACTACAAAGTAGCATAAGGAAGCTATCACTACAAAAGTCAAGATAGGGACTTCTGCTTCTGATCAAGATGGAGTAACAGGGACCAGATTGAGCCTCCCGCCTGAAATAACTAAGATACCTGACAAAATATATGGGGAAAAATCTGTTTTTAGATATTGGCTCTCTGGCTGCACAGAACCGTGATCCCTAAGATAGGGGAAACAAATGAGATGAGCTCTAAAATTGCCGCGGCTTCCTGCCTGGAGAAAAGATCCAGGCCAGAATGCAGATAGGAGGAACCCAAGAGTCTTCCTGAGCTGAGGAGACAAAGTTGGGAGTTCAAGGAGGCCAGGTGGCTAGAGTCCTCAGGGCAAATTACAGGAGAGGAGAGGAACACATTGCCAGAGCTCCAGAGATCTGCAGAGAGCAACCCTCGAGTACTGATCAGCACATGATTATAAGGAAACTACCAAACTGGGGGAAAGAACCACTCAAACAGAGAAAGGTGAACAATTTCTGGAGCTCACATAAATCCAGGGAAAGTCCATGACCTGAGAAAAAACCTTGTAATTCATGAGGCATTAAGTAGTGAGGCAAAATCAGCCCTAGAACAAAAATTGCTCTGATCCCACCCAACAAAGCTCAAATGCAAGCCTCAAAGTGATCAAACTGTTTCCAAGTAACTTCACTGAATCCCAGAAGTGAACTCAAGAATATCTGCAGGAATGTAAAATATCCAGTACCCCACATGTTAAAGTTTATAAGATCTGGAGCCAACTACAAAATTACCAGACATGAAAAGGAACAGGAAAGTGTGACCCATGATAAGGAGATGCAGAAATGATGCAAATAGAATTAGTAGACAAGGACATAAAAAAATTGTAATTACATTCCAATAAAGATGTTAAAAAATGTAATTACAGTACATGTATTCACTAAAGTAGAGGAAAGACTGAGCATATAGCAATATGAACAAAATACTTTTAAAAGACCCAAATGAACTTACAGAGATGAAAACTACAACACCTGAGATTTTACAAACACACTGGGCAGGAGGAACAGCATATTAAACATTGCAGAAGGAAAGGGTAATGAACTTGAAAACATAGCAATAGAAATTATCCAAAATGAAACAGAGAAAAAAGACTGAAAAAGAAAAACCGCAGAGCACCAGGGAGCAGTGGGATAACTTCCAGCAGCCTAAAAAAGTACAATTAGGGTCCCCAAAGAAGAGGGAAAAGGAGGGAGATGGGGCCAAAATTGAAGAAATAATGGCAGAAATTTTTCCAAATTTTATCAAAATTATCAAACACATAACCAAGAAGTCCAGTGAACCCAAAGCACAAGATACAAGAAGAAAACTCTACCAAGGTATATCCATAACCAAACTGCTTAAAACTAGTGATAAACATAAAATCTTATAAGCAACCAGCAGAACAAAGATAAGAATACAACTAACTACTGGACGGAAACAATGCAAGTCAGAAGACCATAGAGCAATACTTTAAAGAACTAAATGACAACAAAAATCTGTAATCCTATAATTTTATACCCAGAAAAAATATCTTTCAAAAACAAAAGTGAAATAAAGACTTTTTCAAGCATGAAAGAGCTCAAAGAATTTATTAGCAGCAGACCAGCACTTCAGGAAATATTAAAGGAAGTCCTGCATACGGAAGGGAAATTATAACAGATGGAAATCTGGATCTATACAATAGAATGAAGAGCACCAGAAATGGAAATATTGGGGTTAATATAAAGTGTTTTTCTTATTTGTTAAAATCTCTTGAAAAGATCACTGACAGTTTAATGAAAATAATGTATTATGAGGCTTGTAACATATGTAGAAGTTATAAATGATAAAATGTTACGCATGGTAAAAGCCAGAATAGTGGTTACTTTTGTGAGAAGTGAGGGGTTGAGATGGTGATCGGGAAGACTGAGGGGCTTCTGGTGTCAGCAAAGTTCTATTTCTTTTATTTACTTATTTATGTATTTATTTATTGTTTTTCTATTTCTTTATTTGGCTATTATTATGAGTATTCACCCTGTGATAACTTATATTAAGCCATACATTTGTGTCATTTTCTAGATATAGGTTTTAACTTATAAAGTTCTTAAAAACAATACAAAGTGAATTTTTTTGAGAACTATATAGACATGCTTAGAAAAAAGGAAGGAGATTAAATAAAGTGTTAACAATGGTTAACTTATGGATGTTGAGACTGTGGATGAGAACTACTTTCCTATTTTTCCCAAAATGCCTATTATGAATATTATTGCTTTTGTAATCAGGAAAAAATAAATAAAACCAATAAATACTTTGAACTGAAATATTTTATCCACAAACTGGATATATGGTCCTCAGGGGAAAAAAAATCATTCTCATGTCTTTGCGTCTTTGCTTTGATTAGGTCAGTCCTACGCATTCCTATCCAAGTTGCTTTCTGGTGTGTGCTAACAGCCTAACAGCCATAGTAAACAGTAAATATTCCAAAACTTTTTTGTACAGAACTGAATTAAAGGCAGCTGAAAACCCATGTTTATCAATCTGTTGTTCTAATTAATAATAATATTTCACTGAGAGATGGGGAATGAGGAATAGTTATCACGAAGCTAGAATTGACAGTGAGAGACCCTGAGGATTTCTCTAGGAGGCTCTGGAATTGTCTAAAAGATCTTGTGATTGTTTTGTAAACAAGGAGACTGAGGCATTCCACTTACAAATTCTGTAGAAAAATCCCTGTATTTCCAGTATTCCAAACAGAAATATACAGTGTCTCTAAATATCATCTGACAGAAACCTTATGCCTGAATTAGCTGTACCCAAACCAGAACAAACGTAATGAAGCCTGCCGCAAACCTCTAACCGCACCAAAAGACCGTGTCCCAAGGGGGGAAAAATCAGCACAAGGAAAATACCAGGTTTGACTGGAAATCTGAGGACTTGACAAAGACATAGCCTACTACAAACTTAATTGCTCACAGAGCAAGCAGGAAAGTGAAAAATATCCCAGGAACATCTGTTGTTTGTGAATGACTAGGGTTGGGTCAAGGAAGATTAACCACATAGAATATCAGCCCTATAGTGCTTTCGAGAAAACACCTCACACACTCAAAAGATTAGCGAAGGAATTACAATGCAGTTTAAAAAACAAAACAACAAAAAAAGGAATGCCCAATTTGATTACTGATATATTTTTTAAAAATGTGAAAATGAGTGTGGCGGCACATGGGACGTCATGAGCTCTCACTAAGTATAATGTGGGCTTTCTTCAGGACAGCGGGATTCAAAATTTGGGATTTTATCTAACCTTGGAGCAATATATAAGACAACTGTAAATAGTTCCAAGAGAGGCATTAGGGGCTATTAATTCAAATGAATCATTAATACATATAACCATTTTAAAGATATATAAGTATGAGCTAAGGTAATCTGAACACTCATTCTGGTTGGACAATAAAAACATGTTCATGTGAGGGTTAGTTTACAGAATTTATTCTAAAAAATAATTGAGAGCATCTGATGGGTGAACATTTGCTTCTTTGGGTTATGTACTATAAGGTCCGCAACATACTTTATGTTACAATTGACTATGTGGGTTACCAGAGCAAACACAAAAATCACTGCAATGCTCTGCAATAACACATGCAGTCCTTTAAGCCAACTCGAAGATGGATAATATAGAACTGGAATCGTTTCCTAGACGGAGGACCACTAGCAATAACCCTTAATAGCCCAGAGTCTCCAGCAGCACATTTAAAACAGGAATCCCAGGGACTGCATCTCAGCAGGCACCATGGAAAGAAATGAACACTTTGGAGTAGCACGTGAAGCCCTGCTATTCAGAACTGGCTGGTTCTGAGCCAATGGTTTCTCAACTCAATGAGCAGCAGCTGTCATAGCCACTCTGCAGGGACATCTTTTTGAAAGTTCTTAAAGATCTTAATTGTCACCATCCCCTCTGGCTCTAAGGAAGGTTCTTTTTGCTCACTTGTCATATTATTTGGGAGCACTCATTTCATGATCATCAACGCAGAACAAAGTGGAGAATACCTTCATCTAATGAGCTGGATGAAAGCAGCAACCAGAGAGAGAGGCAGCACAGGCACTAGAAAGAGAACTGGGCCTCTTGACAAAACTGGACTCAGAGGACAGGCGGCTGTGACCTTGTACAGGTAAGAAAACAACTACCTCAGTAAATGGTGACTACACAGTCCTTCAGTCATAAATCTATGAACATACCATCAGATTCTGGGTAGATCTACTTAACAAGCTTCTTTGAAAAGTATCTTTTTATGAAAATAAGCATGTGTCAATAAAGAGATCGGGGCATTTTCATTTGTCCACATAAAATCCAACTGCAAAAATTCCTATGTTGAATTATTTTGGAGCCTATTCTAACCTTTTTATATGATACACACACACACAAAATGATGGTTAATGAGATTAACTGAGGCATTTAGGTGGAATGGAAAGAACGTTGGAACCTCCATCAAAAAGCCCCAGTTCTGGGCTTCCCCGGTGGCGCAGTGGATAAGAGTCTGCCTGCTGATGCAGGGGATGTGGGTTCGTGCCCCGGTCCGGGAAGATCCCACATGCCACGGAGCAGCTGGGCCCGTGAGCCATGGCCACGGGAGAGGCCACAACAGTGAGAGGCCGTGTACCGCAAAAAAAAAAAAAAAGGTGTGGAAATTTGTTTTCTGTCTTGCTATGTAAGTACCTACATAATATACTCCACAAGCCTAAAATATTTACTATCTGTCCCTTTACAGAAAAATGTGTCAATGTATGCTCTAAAGGGAGGAGTGAAGTTTTCTGAGAGCACATAGCAGAGGAACCAGAAGTGGCTGGGGAGGGTAGGAGCCTGGGGTGAGAGAAGACTCAGTGGGCAGCTATCTTTTGTCGCAGAAATCCCTGTGAGAAGCTGCCAACAAATAAGAAGGATCTTCTCAACAGAAACGCACACGCACAAAACATCCCACAGCCTCGGTATCTTCCAAGAGCTCAACAGCTCTCTGTGGACTTTTATGTGTTCAAGAACCCAAGGAGGAAAACAGAAGGAGGAAAGGAAGGAAGGAGGGAGAGAGGGAGGGAGGGAAGGAAAGAAACAGAGGTTGAAATTTCTATGGGTAGGGAAGGTGTGAATGGTTGAGTCTCCTTTGGCATGAACTCTCTTCCTTTTCACTCTGATACTCTTCTGCAACCCAAAGGAAATGGAAGGAATACTTAAGTGAGGCAGGAAGTGTTGTGTTGAGGCCCAAGAGTGGAATTCCTCTATAAGGATGGGGGAAGGGCAACATGACGGCTGCTGAGAACCAGACCTCAGGAGGCCATAGCTAAATGGCTGCAGGAAGCCATGAGCTGCCCCATCCCCACTGTCCCTGAAGCTCATGCTTCTAGAGTGCCTTGGCTGAATCAACCTCCTGCCTATGCAGGCTGCAGGGACATGCTGTGCCCTGGTCCACTACCCTCAGATCCCCCAAGGGCTGAGCTGAGACCCAGCCTCCAAATGGGAAGGTTGGCAGCCCAAACCAGAGAGCAGCAGCCCCAGCTGAAGTCAACCCTGCTCATGAGCCCCAGGCTGGAGAGATCCCAAGCAGACATGACCTTGGATGTGATCTGATCCAACCACCTCATCGTTTCTGATGCCCTTTGAAGTGTGGAGCTTGGGGGCAGACAGGCTCAATCCAACTGTCCTGGGAGACTTGTCTACATAATGGGGGTTCTGTGGCAGGGCCCACTTCCTCTCTAGCCCCACTACTGGGAGGTATTCATGGGAAAAAGAAGTGGAATGGCATCCAGGCATCTTCAAGGATCAATCAAGAGGTAAGGGAGGGTCCTCCTATCTTCAGAGCTGGGATCCTGGACTGTCAGCCTGAGAGATACAATGTATTTCAGTGCCAGCCTTGTCTCTGGGTTTTGACTTACATCACATGAGGATTTTCCTAGATCCAAAGGGGAGGGGGACTTGTACTTTGTTGCACCAGCAGAAAATCCTCGTAGTTACTTTCACCAACATCTTGCCTCTGAACCTCTGTGTCCACTCTTCTGCCCAAGATCTTAACAGAGAGGAGTTAATGTGCTGTTGTAGAATCTGTCCCCTTTGGGGTTTGAATATTAAGACTTCTCCAGAGTCCCTTAAGAGACAAATAAGACCTCTGTCCACAAAAAGAAACCCAGGAGAAAAGTGGTGCTTGGAAGGACACAAAAGTAACTTAACTTTGGTTACCTTGGGAAGTGCAACTGGCTGCCTGGGGGACAAGGAGTAAGGACCCCTTGGACCGTCTACCTTTGTACTTTTTTTGTGTGTCATATTCAAGTATTATATATTTTTTTAAATGTCTGAAAAATAACAATAAACAAAAGTAGATAAAATGAAATATTTGGGGCAAGAACTTGGTTTAGCTAATTTTATGAATACTTTGGAAAACCAAAATATAATTGGTATTAACTTAAGAAAGGGGTTCAGAGATAAGATAACCACTGACTCTGCTTAACCACTTCTCACTGATAATGTCAAGGTGATTTCTGTATCTATCACCATGCCCTGAGTTATGAGGTAGATGGCAAGTTTCTTGAGAGAAGAAAACATGCCTTTTTGTACCTCTCATGTGACCTAGCCCAGTTTCTTAAAAAGGGTACTTATTAAGAAATATTAGATACCATTCCAAAATAATTATTAAAATATGAATAAATATTCACTGGAGTATCTCTTTTGTGTAGGAGGATGGAGACAGGGGTCTTCCCTTCTCTTCCATTTCTGTTTCTCCCAGCCTAGAGTCCTCTTTTCTTTTGGTATTAATGGTAGGATCTAATTTTCAATAAGGACTACCAGTGGTGCCTAGAGATCAATTGGCCAGGGTCATTCAATAGCGATTTGTCTTCTTGTCCTCCAAAACCAAATCCAGGGCTTGAGTTCAAGCCCATGGTCCTATCATGCTTTTATTTTATATTCTTTTTCCAGAAGAGACATGTTTCTCATGCAGCAATCTTAATAAATGCAACTGGGCTCCATTTCTTGGCTTTGAGGTAATGAAAAATTAATTACCATACTTCACAAGTAATAGTTTCCACTCACAGCACTCCCTTAGAAGTAAATATATCATAAATAGTCACTATTATACCAATGGCTGGTGGATTGGGCAGCCTGTCGTCCATAAATCCTTTTTCAACAGACATGTTATTTCTTCTGGGGAACAAACAGATTTGTTTTAGATCAGAGAGTCAACCGACAGATGGCCTTTGTAAAAACACACCATTTGTAAAAATAAATTATAGTTTTACTATGGTATTCTGCTTTTGTGCATTTGTAAAATCAGTGCCCCCATTCTCTAGAATGGGTTTAAATTGTAAAGAGCAATTTCATTTAGGTGTGAGGCCACATTGCACAGATCTCCCAACACAGATGCTAAGGTCCAAAGTCTCTAGATGCATGCTGCCACTTCCCATCACAATTGTCGTAAAGAGCTCTGCCTGGAAGTATTGGGATGATCTCCCAGAGAGCTCCGGCACTGAACAGAGCAAGATACCAACTGGCACACTCCCCTTAGCTCCGGGTTCTGTTTCCATTAAACTTAATGACATTACGTGCCTTATTTTCCTAACTACAGCTCGGCATAATTGGGGCTGACAATGTATTTCCCTTAAAAACCTGAAATATTTCATTTTCCTTTACAATATAATTCATCAGTTAAATGCTAAACATTTGGTAGTTTCCTTTAAAATCCAAATCAGGCTTAACTCTGAGCCTACAGCAATCTCAGTGACTACACATCTTACAATGTACACACGTGTAACACACACACCAAATATATATTCGTTCATATGTAGATGTATATACATAGATATGCCTCTATACACACACACCCACTCATGTAAATCCCCTTTCCCAGAACCAAAGGGTCAGGACATAGTGTCAAAAAGAACATATTTGGGGAATTGCCTGGCGTTCCAGTGGTTAGGACTCGGCACTTTCACTGCTGTGGCCCGGGCAGGGAACTGAGATCCCACAAGCCGGACAGCACGGGCAAAAACAAAAATAAAGGACATATCTTGTTGTTGTTTTTAAGAATCAGAACCAGTAAAATGTTTCTAGTTAGGGGACGAAGATGTTCATTTTAGCCAGAGGTACCAAGAATGGGCTTTGTTGGCCTGTGCACTGTTCAAAATAGAACAACAGGAAAGACTAAGCATTTTTCTAGCTAATAAAAAATTTTAAAGTCAGATTGCCTAATATTTTCCAGGCTATAAGGTACATTTAGAAGCTGTGTTTATTTCTTAGAATAGTGGGGTACTGTTGAGCTTGGTGCTTTGTGGACATTCATAACCTCAGGCTCCCAAGTTGCTATTTAGAGTTATGCCAGTTGGTGCCTTGATGGAATTAATACGCCGTCTAGAATTGCCTAACTTAACATTCAAAGAAGAGCTTAAACCAATGATTTCCATCTGTTTTTATGACACTCCCAGGGAATCTCAGGTTACTTCAAAGGAGATCAGAATTCTCAAATGAAATTAATCTGGACATATAAATCTTATACTCATATACTTATATATGTCACATATAAATATATACCTACATGACACAGTCTTCTAGAAGAGGATGAGTTCAGGAAATTAATAGGGTAATCGCAAAGCAAGATCTCAGAAGGGGAAAATGATCACGAATTATAATAAGTGTCATAAACCAGATTAGAACTAATCATGAAAAATAAAAACCCACTCAATTCACACAACATCATAAATTTGGATTATGAAAGAGTAAAAAGGTTTTGGGGGGCAAAATCAAAGCTATTTTTAAAATAGATGAGTTTGTGGATGAATTACTAGTAGATCCAACAGAATATCTGGTTGCATGGCTAATTCATATTTTTTCATCTCTAAATCATGCTATATGCCTGTCTCTAAGTAAAGAAGCAGTTCATCCTGCATCTCAATAAAATGTTTATGAGACATCCTTGTCGCTAATGGAGTCAACTCACAATCAATACGTTTATTCATAATATCATGCACACATACAGGTCAAGGGTTAAGAAAATATTTTCATTGCAACGGTAATCAACCAAACCTACGGTAATCAGCTTTCCACTGACTCCTTGAGGATATGTATTGGGAATGGTCCAAGAGACTTTCCACCTTGTGACCAATCACAAAATTCCTTTGCTTAAAGCAAATGCACACCCCGACCACAGTAACAGTGAATTAAGAATAAGAGGCTGCCACTTCCTAACTGTAGCTATGGGTAACTTTCTCACCCATTCGCTGCCTCAGTTTCTACACCTGTAAAAAGGAGAAAATAGTGCCCACCCCATAGAGTTGTTGTCAGGATTAAATGAGTTAGTAATGGTAAAGCACAATGCACACAGTAAGCATTCAATAGGTGCAAGCTCTTATTATCAGTATTTATTATTCAGCCTGTCAGAGGCTCCCTGAGCTGGAGGCCACTCAAGATTCCTGATGAACTTATAATCATGTTGACTACTTCAAATGTATTTTAACTATACAATATTATCTCAGTGTTAAATTTCTGTTCATGTGCTAAGTGTTCAATATTAAATATAGATAATTTAACTAGATCTGCATATCAGGTTGCATATTTGTTGCATATCAGGTTGCATATTTGTCCCTTATATCTCCTGAATACCAGATTTTTTCCTACCACATAAAGGGTTTGACCAAGTGAACTCTGTGATCTCTTCTATTCCAAGAACCAGAGTATTATGAAGCTGACATTCCCTTGATTCTCTGAATTTCAACTACATCATCTATTTGAAGGAACCAACCAGCATGAAAGGGGAAAAATTCTGACTAGTAAATTTCTTAGACCCAGCCTTTCTCAGGAAGAGCATATAACAAAATGCTAGGATGAAACGAGTTACATAAAATCCACATAAAAATGACCATGAGTACCATTTTTATTGGGAAGTTACAGGGAGAATGTGAATCTAATATATATTGATGAATTATTCAACTCTATCTCAGTCAGCCTGGCTGATTGGGTCACAGGGTAGGAGGATTTTTCAAGCACTCCCAGAAGGCTCCTGAGCCCTCTTGAATGTTGGCCTGGAGGTTATTTCTGATCTAGAATGGGCATCAGAAATCTATACAAGAAGGGAGATAGGCGCTTCCTCTAAGAAGGGGAAATCGAAACCATTATGAGATGCCCCACGGGATCATTTAAAACCGTCTAAATATATGTCTTGGGAAAAGAGGACGTCATCCTGACTAGATTGCTGACCTGGAAAGTGCCTGCAAAGACAAAGGACAGAACTTCCCTGGCGGTCCATTGGTTAAGAAGCAATGCTTCCAATGCAGGGGGCGCGGGTTTAATCCCTGGTTGGGGAACTAAGATCCCACATGCTGCGCAGTAAGGCCAAAAAAAAAAAAAAAGACAGGGCTTCCCTGGTGGCGCAGTGGTTGAGAGTCCGCCTGCCGATGCAGGGGACACGGGTTCGTGCCCTGGTCCGGGAAGATCCCGCATGCCGCGGAGCTGCTAGGCCCGTGAGCCATGGCCGCTGGGCCTGCGCGTCCGGAGCCTGTGCTCCGCAACAGGAGAAGCCAAAACAGTAAGAGGCCCACGTACCACCAAAAAAAAAGACAAGGAACAGTGAGGGCATACACAGGGTAAAAAGAGTAGGAAGGCGAGTGAAGGAAGTCCCAATGAATGGAGACCTTTGGTCCTAGGAGACTTTGAGAAGCCGTATGAGATTTAAACAGAGAGGTTTATTTGTACCTTTATCCATAATCTTTTGGGAAGTCAACTGATTGCTCAGAAAACACTTTGACATGCACCCAGTCTAATGCACCATCTACTAATTCCACCAACAGCCCTGATTAACTAGTATAAATCCAGAGGGGAGTGGACTTAGTCTATTGGAGGCTTTTAGTCACCCCAAGTTTCCCCATTGCCTAAACATTTATAAGTTTATAGGTGTAAGTACACATAATATTGCCAAATGGAAGAGGCTCTGAAATGCATCTATTTGGCCAATGCTGGAGAACTGTGTTTTCCTGTGGGTTTCTCTTTTGTGAAGACATCGAAAATTTGCGTCTCCTTTTGTTAGTCCTTTGACTCACTGAGCAGGAGATCAGAGGAAGCATGGATGGCCCATAGCAAGTTAGCATTTCCCGCTGAAATAAACAAATTCCTTTGACTCACCCCCCACCCCCCCAGCCATGAAGCCCTGGCCAACATCTAGAGTTACAAAGGACAGCACTGGCTTCCAGTAGAACAGAGCAACTACTAACCCCATTTTCACACCTGATATTGTCCACCACACCCCTGTAAAAATATTTTTTTCCAGAAACTAATAGAAATCCTTAAAAGAATAGCTTCGTGCTAGTCTTAATACCCGCTGAGATTACAAACTAACACACTGTAAAGCAACTGAATTAAAAATTATGTCCATGCACAGTCTTACCCATGAAAACAAACATCTGCTACTCCAAAGAATATACAACGCTGGATTCTGTCTTAATTTATAAAAAGCTAAGATGAAGGCATGGATATAAATTCTCAGTTGTCGTGGCTATGGCCACCCTATGCTATGCTATCGTCCCAGTGGTGGACACAATCGTTAATGTATTTATTATTATTTAAGGACACGAGACCATCGAAGGTGGCATTTTTTCCCTTTCACCTTCTAAGGCTCTCCCTAGAACTGCCGGATGAACGCCCACGCCGCCTTCTTCCACCAAAGGTGGATCCTGCTAACAGGAGACTCTGGATCGTGACCATAGCGCCTCTGTCCCCAGCTCTGGGGAAAGCCTCATCGTAGCAAGTGGCCCTCAGCGCACCCAGCGGATCCGCCAGCGACGCGGAGGCCGCGCGGTTTCATCATTAATGCTCCTGAAGGACAATAGCTCATCAAGCCCTACCGAAAGCCCAGGACCCGTCGCGGAGCCTGGGCTGGCGGGGGATGAGGCTGAGCGACTCCTCCTAGAGGTGGTTATGTGGAGAAGGAGCAATCCCTTCTCCCTCCTCCTCCTCCCCCCGCTACTATCCGCGGCCCGGAGAACTGCCGCTTGCCGCCATTGACACGCACAGATAGAACCCAAAGAAAGGCAAAGAGTCCTGCCCGGCACCGGCGCCGCGCGGGCCGAACCTGCGCCCTGGGAGCGGCGCGCGGAGGGCACCGGGCGCCCGGAGCAGGCGGCACAACACCAGGTGAGCCCGCCATGGCGATGGCATTATTGTTCAGGGGGCTTCGGGGTCTGGAAACAAAACGCGCCTCGGGGGCAGTGCAGGGGCTGGAGAGAACCCCTGCCCCTCCTCACCGCCCAGCCCCTGCGGGCGCTCCCCAGAGAGCCGACCCTCCCCGCAAAAAAAAAAAAAAAAAAAAGAAAGAAAAGAAAGAAAGACAAATTAATAAATCAAGCTGCCCAACTTGCCTCCTCAAGAAATAAAGGGGGGGGCGTTTGCTAAAGAAGCGGTAAAATTCCTGTGGCCGGCGAGGAGCCGGGGGCATCTTGGGCGTTGAGGGAGGGAGGAGGGATGCGGGGTCTAGCCGCGAGCCCCGGGCGAGGCTGTCCCGAGGGAGCGAAGGGCTCCTGGAGATGCGGCGTTGGGGGCGCAGAGCGGGAGAAGGGAGGCGCCCGGCCGCCGAGGGGGACTGGTCCGGGGCGGTGGTCTGCGCAGGGGCCGAGAGAGCCCGGGCAAGGCCGCTCTGGGGGCCTCAGAGGGTGCCCAGGTCGGGTGCCGGCTGCTCCGGGCTGACAATGGAAGGGGCGCGGAGGCGCCGGTAGGAGGGAAGGGACTGGGGTCCGGGGGTGGGCCGCGCCGGAGAAGGTCAGGCCGGGGACGCGGGCGGCGGAGGCGTGGGTCGGGGGCTGCTGCGCGGTGAGCGGGGCGCCGCGGGTGGCTGTGAGTGCCCGGCCGGCGCGGAGGAGGGTTCGGGGCCGGGCACTCCCCTCTGGTTCCCTTTCCGGGGCGCCCGGTGCCGACGCGCGCTGAGCTTTCCCGGGGAAATGGCGGCCCCTCCGCCGCTCGCTTCGGCAGTCCCGGGTTCCCGCTTTGCGCGGGAAAGAATAGTAATAATAATCGAAGGCGGGAGGAATAAAAGTAAAGAGGCTGCGACGCAGGAAAGGGCTGCGCCGGCCGCCAGATGCGGGGCGAATCGCGTGCGGGGCGCAGCGGGCGGGTACCAGGCATGCTTCCCCGGGCGCCTAGCCCGCTCTCCGGGAGCACCCTAGTTCCAGCCTCGCCCGCCTCCTTAATCGCGCCCGCGGGGGTCTTTCCCCGCCATTCCTCCTGGGGGCGCCCTCTGCTCCTGCCCCCTTTGTTCCACACAACAGTGGCACTGAGACCCCAAAGGGCCAAACGCGCTTCCTCCTCCAGTAGTTTCCAGACGCTGATTGTTCCTGGCCAAAAATGGGCCACAGCGGGCTTGATTTAGGCCCGGTCACTGCTGGGTTTATTGGCAACGCAGGGAGAAGGGATGAAAGGGGCGAAAAGAGATGAGCCGAGAAACCAAACCGCGGGTTCGTGTCTGGTTAAGGGAGTGCAGCGGGGACCACAGCCCCGAGGCCCTGATGGTAAAGTAAGGGCAGTTTGGGTTTTCCAACAGTGCCAATGAACTGAGGTGTATCGGTCCAGCCTCAGGGGGCCATTCCCCAATCGGGCCAGCAAGGCAAATGTTTTCCTCACTTCTCATTTGTTTGTGTCGAAATGCGATTGTACCCTCACTGGGCTGCGCAGTTGCTATTGAAACGGTTCAGTAGGTGAGAGAAAAAGAAACATTATTAAGAGCGAACATGTGTCTTCCTTTATGTTTCTTATTTAGGAGCAGTTCTTTTGTGAAACACAAACAAAGCTACACGTAATTCTCAATTCTTATTTAGCTGAAAGTTATCCCTTTGGAAAACTCTTCTTATTTTCAAATAAATGTTCAGAGCGCCAAGATTTGGAACTACGCTCGTGGATTTTTAGAATTGCTTTAGCCCAAGATTATCATATAAATAAATATAGGCCTGGATCTCTTGAATCACGTAATTCACACCTTTAAAACCCCTATTTCCTGTATCCAAATTTCCTTATGCCCAGTTCTTCACTCCAGTTTCTCCTACCCTGTCACAGTTCCTCCTCACCTGGATCCATTTATTGCCATGCTTTAGACATTATTAATGGTTTCCTCTATTTCAAAACTCTATAAAAGAATTTACCTTCTTAGATCCAGAATGTTCCAAAGATTGTGACCCTTCTCCTTCACCATTCCATCTTCTGTCTAGTTCCCAGGGATTCTGAGGCGCCTTTGGTCTGCTGTTTCCCAGTGGGTGGGACACGCTGCTAGCTATTGTCTGAGATAACCAGGTCTGTTTTCACTACCCCCTGCCAGCAAGGCAGGAGAGAATCCTGTCTTAGGCAACTCTAAATGAAAGATATCTGTAACTTTTTCAGCGTGAGGAATGTGCAGAAATATCAACCAACTTTCTTAGAATGTTTTTCATTCTCAAAGTTAGATGCTGTCTTGGTAAATGCTTCTGAAAAGTGTGTACTGCCCAGAGATGAACGAAAAACGTATGGTTAGAGATCATTCAACAGGTGTTTATGGAGCACCAATTTTTAAACCCCTCTGGATGGGGGAAGAAATGCAAATATGAGGAGATCATGGGCCCTGCTCTCAGAGAGCTTACACCCCCAAACCTAGGAAGTAAAATATATAGGAAGGTAAAAGAAGGGGAAAAGTGATTAAGACTGGCAAGCTAGTGGGAAAATGGGTTCTTTTATATACTGCTGACAGGTGTGTAAATTAATATAGCCAACTTGGAGGGCAGTTTGGCACTGTTAAAATTAATAATGTGCACATTCTGTGTGACCCAGCAATTCCATTTCTTGATATGTACCCTAGAGAAGCAGGCAGGCGTGTACACAGATTATGTGATTCCCTTCCATGGCAGAGTTTTGGTAATTCTGACATTGTAAACAACCCTAATGGCCATCAATAGAGAATGGCTAAATAAACTCTGGTACATCTTCTGGAAAATTAGGAAGCAGTTAAAAAGAATGAAGTAAGTCTATATATTACTAAGACAGAAAGGTCACTGAGATGCATTATTAATGGAAAAAGCAAATTACCGAACAATATATATTGAATGGTACCATTTTTGTAAAAACAAAATAAAACTATGAATTTCTATAAGTAAAAATGGATAGGAGAGGTGTAGAACAAGACACCCGCTAAAAGAAACAAGAATTAGATGCATGGTGGAGGACTTTAATTATATTAATCATACCCATCCATAACCGTTGTTATAATATTTGAAATTTTACAACTTGGATTAATTTATATGTTGCTTGGATAACTAAACACAATTACTTTACAAGTGATTGATAATGTGTAATAAAAGCCATAATTAAAATGCTACGACAGTTTTTAAAGGAAGAAGAGAATTCTAAGCTGGATGGGAAGGCTTGGGCGAGGCTTCACAGGGAATGTAGCAGGATTTGGAGGGAAAGAGGAGACAAGGCAGGCAGAAGGAAGCCTGATGCAGACACCGGGCTCTAGCTAGCACCTCCTCTTTGCTCAGCACGGTGATGTGCGTTCCCTCGAGTCCTGGCCTGCCCTGCCCAGGTTCAGGCTGGGGAGTGAACTAAATGAACGGGTCACAATTGCTTTCATCACTATGATTCTATGAATATCTTAAGTTAGGTTTAGAAGGAAAAAATGAGGACATGAGTTCTAACAATGGTATCAGATGGTGGCATTTTAAAAAAGAAAGTAGTGGAAACATGAGGACGGGGGATTGGTTTTCCCCTAGATGCACAATGGTATGCATGTCGGGAATTAGGTTGGGGGAAAAAGTGTTTGAGAAGATAATTCATTCCCCCCGCCCCAAATACTACAGAAGGAACTCCAAAGTACTTTCAAAACAAATATTTAAGGTTGGTTTCACTTATTCATTTACTCATTTAAGGAATATTTTTTGAATGTCAAATGTGTACATAATACTATGCTAGGTGCCAGTGGGGATGAAACATACAACAAAGTATAAGAGAAAACAGCCCCAGACCCGGGTTCCAGAAGTGGGGGTGAGGGGACTGGGTCTGGTCTCACCCAGTCCCCATGTAGCCATGGACAAGTCGTTCAATGATCACAACCCCTCACTTTTATTGTGGCTAAAATTGGGCAGGAGTGGTCTAAATGACTGATCACTCAGGTCCTTTTCAGTCTTAGATTTTGTGAAATCCTGTGGGTCTAACATTGCGATAATTGTGGGTTCCCAGGCAGACGGAAGGTGGGGAATATGGGATTAGAACAAGAGGGGCCCAAAGTGCCCAGCCTTGGGAAAAACAAAAGTATTTGCTGTAGAGTACGTGGCTCTTAGCGTTTTCCCAGGACTATTTCTTTTCCACCCCTTTACATTGCCTCCTAAGACCAATGAGAGAAGCAGAAAGACAACACTGAGTTTTAAGCCTCATGTTATACACAAAGCCAGCACTATAGTATTATAATAGTCACTTTTGAATTAAAATGTTAGCCTGCATTCTGTGAAAATAGTCTCTAAAACTTTCTTTTGTGGAAATAAGTCATAGTAGCTAATGTTTACTAAATGCCTTACTGCTTGCCAGGTACTGTTCCAAGCCCTTCAAAGGTATCAACGCTTATCATTCTTACGACAGCCCTATAGGTAGGCATGGTTGTTATACCCATCTTACAGAAGCGAAGAGAGAGGTTAAAATGTGCCCAAGGTCACCACACAACTGGTGGGTGGTAGATTTAGGACTCCCGCCCAGGCAGCCTCACTCCACGGCCCCACATCCTCATGTGCATGTGGCGGCACAGGAGGTGCTGGCGTTCCAATGATCCTCAGATTATGTTCATTTTAACATTAGTGTATGCAGATTTTCTTTTTAAACTCCTGTTTGCATCACTATTTTACCAATGTCAATAAAAGATAAAGAGCATCAGATTGAGCCACATCACACTGTACTTTAAACTGTCTTGTCACAAAGTATTAAATAAGATAAATTTGGTGGTTTCTCTGAAGCCTTTATTGTTCATTTATCCATCTCACCATCCATCATACTTTGCCCAATTTATTTTGACTGGCATTGCCAATTTGGACTTGGAATGGAGCAAGTCATTCAAGTCAGAATTCCCATGCTTTGACAGAACATGTGTGGAAACAGGCGTACGACCACCAGCCTCGTACAGGGACGTTTACTTCAGCTGATTTTGTGATGCCACAAGAATAAGCTACAGTGACCGTATTGTTTAGGTCAGAATTGCAATACATGGTCTGACCAAAGGTTTGGAGATTGTTTCTGGATATGAGAGGTAGTCCTGATGATATAGTTTCTATGCCTAAATGTGGGTTATTTCCATGACAACAGGACAAAAATATAATAAAATGAAGTCAAACTTTTCCAGGAAATCCCAGGCCCTGTGTTCACTGGCCTGGCAGCAGTACTGGTTCATACACAGAACTGCGTAACTTGTATTTTTGCTGCCTTCACTGCTCAATAAAACCATTACAGTAAATAGTGGTGGTAGACTATGAACAGGTAAATTCCAATAGCTCATACCATACACAACATAAACTTTTAGATCAGACAATAATTCACTGGGTTCCCCACCAGAGTGCTAAACTTCCAAATTGACCAGTTTTCCAGAATTTCAATGAGGTGGTCATCATTGCCCCCTTGCTTCTAAACTGGATTTTCACCTCTGCTGTTCTTTAGTAAACAATGTCGATCATTGTCTTGGGGTGGAGAAGAGGTAGGCCATAAACAAAGTAAAGCAGTTTTTCAGGCCCACTTTTTCTTTTCTGTTGTTATCATGGTGATGAAATAGTGACTCTGAAGGAAAGATCACCAGCATATGATTTAATTCTACCTGATTGTTCCATCTCTATGAACGAAGTAACAGATGGAGGGTCGGGGCTCAGAAGGAGTGACATTTTGAGCATCTTCCTAGAGTAGCAGCAACTTTTAGGTCAGAAGGGACCTCAGAGGTCAGCTGGTGCTATGGTTCTCCAGTGGAGCGCCACAGGGCCCAGAGGCCCAAAGCAGGAAAGGGTGGGGACCAAGCCATCAAGCTTCCCAGGCCTTCCCCACTCCAACCAGCATAACTCCCCCTCCTTCTGTGTGTTATACATATTAGAGCTTCTGAAAGGCTTTGTTTGAGCAAAAGGAAGGTTCTGAAAAGTCAGCTGATTTGCCTAAGGGCCGCAGCTGGTCGATGCAGAACTGTGTCCCCCCCTCCTCCGTCCACTGTACCTTCCATTCTCCCACCATGATGCACCCTACAGAGGCTGGCCGTCGCCCTTACCTGGTGCAGGTGATACAACATGCACCTTCACAGCTCTGACCAGGGAGCAACACTGCCTGTCACCAGCACAGAACACTGCAACTGAAGCAACGGCCCCCCAGCCACTGGTCCCCGCAGTGCAGCCACTGCCTTAGCACTGACAGTAAGGAAAACAGGGTGGGGAGGGGCAGGCAGGGGGAGGGATGGAGGAAGAGCGGTTCCGGGGCAGCTGCCTCTGCTCAGCACACAGTCTGCTCTAGCTTTGAGAGCCCACAACTGGCCCAGCAGTCATGGATGTCTCTGGGAGCCCCTGGTGGGTCAGGCAGCACCAGGGGCTGCAGCCCACCCACCAACTGGTACTGGTCCACTCACCCACTACCAAAGGGAGCTGCCATATCCCCTTGCTCTCCCTGAGCAGCTCTTCTTGGTTCAAAGCTAGTCCCCTGCTCAGGGCAGCAAGATAGATCACTGTAAAACAATACACCTCACTATTAAGTTGAAACTATTAGATTTTAAGGAAACAGGATAGCTTGTCCACTGTTCCGATTTGTTAATTCTCAAAAGAGCAAAAAGACGAAAGCCGGCTGGACCCAGTGAACAGTTTTGTTTTTATTATGTTTTCTGTGAATAAATAGATTCAGGAAGGCAAACCGGTTCATTTTCTTCTGGGGTGCCTTGCTAACTCAGAATCAAAGAGAGCTCAAAGTATTTTTATTCATTCATTTATATTCATTTCTCATCCAACTAGTACCATAGGTGGCCAAACATATTTATATTAGAAAATAACATAAGGCTAATAACAAAGGAGCAAAAACAAAAACAAAACTTAGCTCTGGTTCAACAAAGACAAAACGTCTTAAAAAGTCAGCATGTACTGCAGTAGCAGCAGATATCCTAAATCTACTCCACTTCTGCTGCATCCCGCGCTCTGCTCCCCACGCCTTCTAGAGTGCCCCAGATGGCCACATATCCTCTGACTCTGAATTATAAAGAATGTGCCGGCAGTTGAGTTTCCCGCCAGATTATTCCAGGACAGGACTTGAAATGCTTTTTTAAAAGGGAATGACTTGTAATCCAATAGTATAATTTAAATAAATTGAGTTAGCGCTTGGCTCTAATGTTCATGGTTGGTTAACTTGATTAATTTGATCCGAGTGTCATTTCAATGAAATTGCATTTGATACATACAGCTCTTACGTTATAAATTGTTAATGTGCTTTAACATATACGACAATAAGATTACTGACTCTTCTCATTCACTTAAAGGTGGCCATGGAAGAAAATGATTTGGAAAATATTACTTGTGCAATAATGATTTGCCCTTGGAGTTCATAAATAGAAGTGTAATAGAGCAAGTGATTTAGCTGGGACTACTGAAAATGTTTTTCACAGCTACAGAATAATACTAATAAACTTCTATTATTTTAATACAGTATTAAGGGTAACACACCAAATTTTGTTAGAATTTTATCAGGTATGAGGCTAAGAGACTTTTTTCATACCCTTTAAAAACATATTTCTAAAAAAATATATATATATATATATTTCTACATATAGTTAATATAATTATATTGAATTCCCTTATGTCCTACCTAGTTTTATTTCATCTCATTTTATTCTCCCAAAGGATAGTTTTGAACTGACAAAGATGCTTCATTGCAGAACTACTTTGTTTTTTCATAAATATTTACAATATAAAATATTCTGAAGCACAATGCTACAGATTAGGGAAGTATCATGGGAACTAAAAATGAATAAATTGAATAAATTTCAGCAATTTTAAAACGAATCCATTAGGGGGTGACACTATGAATTTCATGTTTATGAACCTTACAGAAAACGTTTAAAGTTTTTTTAATTCATTTCCATCATTAAAAAGCTATAAGACCTCTTAGTTTTAGATTTAAAATAATGTATAATGAAAGCATTTTGATTTATATACTTCTGAAGGGAATGATCTCAAAAGAGTATATGTATACATATAGCTGATTCTCTTTGTTGTACAGCAGAAACTAACACAACTATGTAAAGCAATTATACTCCAATTAAAAAATAAATAAAATAAGCTGTTTTGAAATTCTAGATCCTTTGTCACGGTGGTTCACCAGCCCAACCAAACTTCACCTGTGATACACTGGCCTATAATTAAATCTCAAGTGTTGACTGCTCTCTCTTTTTAAAAGACACTTTGCAAAAGCTTGGCAGCAGAAAAACTGGTCATTTAAATCAGGATTGCTGGCGGCTGCTAATGGACCATCTTGCCAGTTGGCTACTCTGCCTTGTTCCTCTTCAGTTTGCATATAATAAAAACTTCAAGAAGTTGTTTGAGGCATAAAATATAGTTTACTCTTTATCAGCTGTTTATGCTTGAGTAAGAACTTATTTAAATTAAAGGAAGATAGTGGTCTAAAGAAACCAGGTTATTTTGTCTTTTCATGAAGGCAATCAGTGTATTAAGTTTGCTGTTTCTCACCAAGAGCAATTCATTGAATAAGGGCAAATGCTTAGGATGTTGCCTTTCTTTCTTCTCCTCCCATCTGGGATTACGGTGTAGTTTTAAATATTGTTTATAGGAATCCCATATGCTATAATTATGCAAATACAGACACACTGAGGGTCTGATTCTATTAGTGAGTCTTATACAGTCTCTTGATATGAAATGTTACATTTCTCAATTATCTCAGGACCAGTTAATTTCCAGTGACTCACCTGGTGATGAAAGTAATCTAAATTTTTCAGTATGACATTCTTACTCAATTACAAAACACCTGAACTTTTCCTTTTACTAGTGTACTTTACTAGGCTAATTCCCAAATGATGTTTGTTAAGATGTTAAACTAAAGTCACACTTTTGGTTTCCAGTTCTAAATGACGGACTCTGAGCACATGAGCTTTCCTTCTCTAGAGCCCACAGAAATAATGGTAAAAACTTAAAAAGAAAATAAACACTTCACAACAAAGGGGCAGGGGCTGGTGACGGTCATCAGCAAATGGGAGATTTCAGCAAATATCAGCAAATTTCTTTCTATGACTGAAAGTACATAGGAACATGTGGATGGCATCACAGGAAGAGCCACAGCTAAGAATAAAAGCAGGAGGGAGCTGCCCTGAAGGTGGGCAGGATGAAAAATGGGGAGTCATTGAAGGTCTGTCTCCACAACAGCCAGGTGAATTGGCCTCTCTCCCTCCCCTACTCCTAGTAGAGCTTCTGCAAATCTAGCATTTATCCTCCAAACTAATAATCTGAGGTTTCTTCTCTAAAGAAATTGAACAACTACAGGGCAGGTCTAGAATTTGGAGGATGGGTATGGCTCTACCAAGTAAAATTCCCTCATTCTGGCATTTGGGGGCTCTCAGTTCCTAACCAGGGACCCTAAGGTGATGCCTGCTAATTGGCATGCCCTGCACATGTACCCAGAGGTCTGAAACAGGAACCATGCCTACCAAACAGTATCTGAGGAAAGATTTTCTATCCCATCTGCCTGTAATAAGCAACCTTGTCTTTCATTCTTAAATATGAACGCATGACCAAAGATCACCAGACATGTAAGAAAAGCCAACATGAAAAAGATGAAAATAAATAAACAGGACAACTGACTGGATAAAATAATTTAGAGAAAGAAGATGATGTAAATACATCCCAACTAGTTTCAGAGAGATTGGAAGACATGGTACATTCATAAAAGAACAGGATGGTATGAAAAGAAAAACCATCAGAGAACAAGAAGAATGTTCGGAAATTAACAATATGATTACCAAAATAAAAATTAAAAAGACTGAGAAACAGAAGGAAAAGATTAAGGGACTTGTGACTTCCCTGGCGGTCCAGTGGTTGAGACTTCGCCTTCCAGTGCAGGGGGTGCGGGTTCGATCCCTGGTCAGGGAGCTAAGATCCCACATGCCTTGCGCCAAAAAAATCAAAACATTAAACAAACAAACAAACCCAGAAGCAATATTGTAACAGATGCAATAAAGACTTTAAAAATGGTCCATATCAAAAAAATCCTTAAAAAAAAGGGTTAAGAGACTGGGGGGAGCAATCTAGGAGGTCCAAGACCTGGTTTACAGGCATCCCACTAAGAGACAAGTAAAGGGAGAAGTGGGAGAAATAAAGAGATGGGAAGAAATAATCAAATACATGACAGGAAAAAAATTCCAGGAGTTATGAATAGTCTTCAAATTGAACAGGCTTATCATCAAGTGCTGACACCTAGATACATCCTTGTGAAATTTTATAACATACAGAGAAAATTTTACAGCTTGGGGGATGGGGGCTACCAAACTTCTCTGTAACACCAGATGCCAAAAATGATGGATCAATGGCTTCAAAACGTTGAAGCAAAATGATTTTGATGCTAGCAATTTTGATGCTAGAAACTCTACCAAATAATAATCCAAAGATCATTCAATAAAGACAATTCCATTTGTGTAAGAAAACAAAATTTACTTCTCAGTACTGTCTCTGAAGAGATACCTGAGGCAGATAAAAGGAAAACAAGGGAGAAAGCCAAGAACGAAGAAGCCAAGGCATCAGGGATGAGCTGGGAAAGATGACCACTGGGTAAAAGAACCACTCTAAACTGGAGCCCAGCTCCGAGGGCTTCAGGAACAAAGTCTCTGGGAAAAAAGTGCCCCCTGCAAAGAGCAGTGTGACTGAGAAGCTGGGTGATTTTTAGAATATGGTAAAGGCACATTTCTCTTTCGTCAACAAGAACAGAGAAAAAGTACAGTCAACCCTCATTATTCACAGATTCCATATTTGCGAACTTGCCTACTCACTGAAATTTATTTGTAACCCAAAATCAATACTCATGGCACTTTTGTGGTCTTTCAAAGACAGGCACAGAGCAGAAAAAACCGACCCATCCACTGCACACCTTACCCGCTGAGGTCAAACAAGGCCACACTCTACCTTCCTGTTTCATCTCCCACCCTGCATACGAGGGTCTTTTTCATGGTCTATTTAGTGCCACGTTTTTCACATTTTTGTGCTTTCTGTTAGTGATTTCACTGTATAAAATGGCCTCCAAGTGTAGTCTTGAAGTGCTGTCTAGTGTTCCTAAGCGCAAGGAGGCTGAGCTGTGCCTTATGTAGAAAATATGTGTGTTAGATAAGCTGTATTCAAGCAAGAGTTATTGTGCTGCTGGCCGAGAGTTCAATGTTAATGAATCAACAATTCATATTAAATAAGGTGTCGTTAAAAGAAACGTACATCAAACAAGGTTTTGTACTGATCCATTGATGAAAAAGTTGTGATCAGAGGCTGACAGCAACCTAACCCTGTTTCCCCAGGAACAATTGTTCACTACTCACTAATTTAGTGTCCTGCCTGCTTTATAGAATAGAACTACTGCACATAACAAGGATCGATTGTAGTTACATGCATACCTCATTTTACTGCACTTCACAGGTATTGCTTTTTTTAACAAATTGAAGATTTGTGGCACCCCTGCCTTGAGCAAGTCTACCGGTGCCATTTTCCCAACAGCATTTGTGCACTTCATGTCTCTGTGTCACATTTTGGTAATTCTCACAATATTTCAGACTTTTTCGTTATTATATTTGTTATAGTGATCTGTTATCAGTTGGTCTTTGATGTTACTATTTTAGTTGTTTTGGCTTTTTTTTTAGCAATCAAGTATTTTTTAATTAAGGTATGTACACTGTTTTTTTAGACACACTGCTATTGCATGCTTTATAGACCACAGTATAATGAAAACGTAACTTTTATATGTGCCGGGAAACCAAAAATTGATGTGACTCACTTTATTGGGGTGTCCTAGAGCTGCACCCACAGTATCTCCAAGGTACGCCCGTAGTAACTTGGGCGCGTGGGGGAGGCTTTGCGAGAAGACATGATCCAAATGTGAAGCCAAGTAAAATGTGGAATGACATTGAACAACATGTTTTCAGAACCAAGAGACTCCACTTCTTGATACTAAGACACAAGGGTCCTAGTGCTGTACCACAGAAATGTGAAGCTAACATCCCACTTGATTCTGAAGGGAACAAGAGTTACAGAGTCTTCATCATATAAATGCTGTTCATTGGCATTTAACTTTCAAAATTATACCTAGGGACATAACGCAGGAGATTTCGTTATGTGATTACAGAGCAAAATAGAAATGTGATAAATCGGGATAGTGGGAAGTATAGAAGACAGAGGTGGAAGTACGGAGGTAAAGACGGGAGGAGAGGACCAGGGAAAGATTGGGGCCCATACATCCTCATTTTACATGACAGTGGCTTAGGACACAGTCCCTAAAGTTGGTGGAATTGGAAATGGAGATTGAAGTGTATTATTTAAAGTTTTCGGGAATTCCCTGGCGGTCCAGTGGTTAGGACTCCGTGCTTTCACTGCCGGGGTCCGGGTTCAATCCCTGGTCAGGGAACTAAGATCCCACAAGCCATGCGGCACGGCCAAAAATGTATAGATAAATAAATGAATAAAAATACAGTTTTCAAGGCAAATCAATGGAGGAAATAAAATAATAAAGTTCTTTACCCTTTTTGCTTTGTTTTACTGTGTGCAAGTATTAGATTTAAAGATAAATTCAGAATTTTAAATAACTTCTTTAACTTTCTTGTTTTCCTTGCTTTAGGGTGGCCCTGAGCAAGTCATAATTATGTTTCAGCTTGTACAGATTCACAGAGAACTTAGGGTCTCAGCCATTTTTTCACAGAGCCCTTAAGCCAGAAGAAATGCCTTCCATTTCATTTATTAAGTGGTTTGGTCTCAACAACCTAATAAGTATTTCTGTCCCGACAATTTAGTAGCTCTTTGAAAAAATAATAACACATGAATTAGAAAAACAAAGAACATTTGCATCCTGTTCTTAAATAACCATGATGAATTACAAAGAGGGTGTGTACACCTGTTGGGACATTACACGACTTCTCACACCTTGGAATCAGATTGGACACGGCCACTTTCATTTTCTGTTCCACACTGATTTTCACCCAGCACTTGCTTTTAATCACAACAGCCAAAATTTCAGCTTTGCAAAAGATATGGCATCACCAAAAAGAAAATAGCACACACACACACACAAAAGATAGTACAATCTACCCTGAACCTCTGGTGGAACCACAATGAACTAGTAGTTGTGGAGGCCAACAGAGGTTGACTATCACTGTATTTCACTTGAAAGCTTAAACATTAGCTGTTGTGGGACTTCCCTGGTGGCAAGTGGTTAAGAATCCGCCTGCCAATGCAGGGGACACAGGTTCGAGCCCTGGTCTGGGAAGATCCCACATGCCGCGGAGCAACTAAGCCCATGCACCACAACTACTGAGCCTGCGCTCTAGAGCCCGTGGGCCACAACTACTGAAGCCCACGTGCCACAACTACTGAGCCTGCATGCCTAGAGCCCGTGCTCTACAACAAGAGAAGCCACCTCAATGAGAAGCCTGTGCTCTACAACAAGAGAAGCCACCGCAACAAGAAGCCCGCACAAGGCAACCAAGAGTAGCCCCCGCTCGCCGCAACTAGAGAAAGCCCGCGCACAGCAACCAAGACCCAACGCAGCCAAAAATTAATTAATTAATTAATTAAAAAAACAAACAAAAAAAACCATTAGCTATTGTGTCCTGGGGTCCCTTGGCACACAGTTTGGAAACCATGGCTCTAGCATCTGTTTAAAACTTTATTATAAGCTGTCATGCAAGTTCATTGGAAAACATTTGAGGACAGAGGCCATGTATATTCCACAACATCTAATGTCATTTCTTGTTCAATAATAAATGCTCCATAAATACTGTCTTTCATCGAATCTCTGATGTCACAGATTGCAAGATGCATACTGATTTCTAGAGATAGTAAAATGTTTTTTTAAAAAGGCACATCATAAAATCAATGAAATAACAATAGTTATTTAAATAGGCTAGTGTGAGTTTATCGTCCATGTCTGAGTCAGTGCCGCAATTTAATATTTACCCTTGTGATACCTGTAAAATCTAACTCATTGGTGTTCTTATGGGCTTAAAACCCAAACATAAAAACAAATCCTAAAACAACAGAGTCCCATACTTCCCCAGCACACACAAAACCAGTGGTGTTCTACCAACTGCCGTGCTCCTGGAGGTGAAAGGAGTAAGCGGGCAACACTGCATTCTCCTTGCTTCTTCCCTGAGTTTTATTTTCCTGCCCCGCCCCCCAACTTAACATGCTTAAAACTCTTCTGTTCACTTTGAGAGTAATTATGAGACTTTATACTGTGGTCATACCTTGGTCTTTCAGATGTGGAAGGACAGGTATGATGCGGATCTAGGTGGTATCTGGTCTGCTTCCCAGTTCCTCTCACATCCTCCACGTAGTGTGTATAACCACTGGAAGAGCTGCGTCCAGCCATATTCTTTCTTCAAACCTATAAACAAACATCATGTACTATAGTCCTTAAGCTCTGCCTAATTAGAACAAAACTTGTTTTCGAGCAGAAGGTAAATAAATGTAAACATTTAAGTATTAGTCTGATGGAAACAGATTTCACATCGCAATAGTTCTCTTTCGAGCAGTGGCCCTCCACTGAGATTCAGGTTCACAGGAAGTAGATAAAAACGCATTCAAGTTTTTAAACTCCTGACTTCCCAAGACTGCATAGAGTCAGGGGAGGCCTAGAAAAAAAGGGAGTTAGAGGTTATCACTTCTCACCACTGCAGGCAGAGTCCAGCGCAGGCCGGGGGACTGGGGGATTTAGAAAGTAGGGTCTTCTCTCTAGTGGGCCAAGGAGGCTCAACACTTCCTTCCATCTGTGGGTTCCGGCAGGTATGACCTGTCAGCTCCTCTCTACTTCCCCTAAGGATTCCTGGAGGTAGTCTGATTCTTACAATGTGCAGGGGCCTCCCAGCCCCCGGGGCCAGGAATTAGGCACCTGGCTGCTTAAAGTCAGCGTGATGTCTGAAAATGTTACCAGAGGGGGACCCCTTCCAGGGCCCTAAAAGTGGGTTCGTGTCTAACCCTCAGAAATGAATTGTCCGAGGAGACACACCTACTGACAGAACAAAAGGCTTTATTGGAAAGGGGCGCCTGGGCAGAGAGCAGCAGGGTAAGGGAACCCAGGAGACCTGCTCTGCCACGCGGCCCATAGTCTCAGGGTTTATGATGGTGGTGGAGTTAGTTTTCTGGGTTGTCTCTGGCCAATCATCTTGCTTGTGCCCATATTTGATCTGACTCAGAGTCCTCCCTGGTGGCACTTGCATCTCCCAGCAAAGGTGGATTCCAGCGTGAGGGTTCCTGGGAGGTTGGCAGGACATATCGTGCTCCTTATCAGGAGCTTCTGTTATGAGACAACTTATGCAAGCGGTTATTACCGTGCCTGGCCAGGGTGAGTGGTTTTGGTTCCTGGTTCCCTATCAAAAAGATGGGTCCCCAGACACAAAGAGCTCTCTAGTCCTATTAAAGCACATGCAACGGTCAATCTCACACTTAGATTCAAATGGCGCTGCATCCCCAGCTCTGAGGCCCTAACCTAGAGGAAAGTCTGGAAGCCAAAGAAGGAAAGTCTCGTTACAAAGTGCTGTGTTTGGGGTGATCCCTACATTTTATAATAGTCAGCTCGTATGTTTCTATTTGATCTAACCCTGACTTTCCTTTCCTTTCCTATTTTATCTTCATGAATGTGTTAGGCATCAATGCCCTACAGTCCCGTTTTCCTTCTACTGCCAGTCCTTATTTCCAAGTTTTAGGGCAATTCGTGACTCCACTTGACTGATACTGGGAAAGTCCCTGGGTGGCTTCATCCTGCACACCTAGTCATTCCCTGTCTGTTTTCATTTGAGAAAAATGTACTGGGGGGTGGGGGGGATGAAGGGGTCCTGCTTTGTGGTGTTTGTGCTCCGTGCATTTTTCTCTCTGTAGGAGAGATTATGACCATCCAGCACATCGTACGGTATCCACAGAGCATGTCCGTCCCGTGATGGGCTTTTCAGGTGGTTTCCTCGGCAACCAGACCTACTAATCCTCCCCCTCCCCCCACTTATCAGTAACTAATAATCGGTTTAGCGGAGTCACCAATACTAACACATCTTTATGCACCTGCACAGGCTCTTAACCCTTCAGATATCATTTCTTAAAGAGACTGAGCTTCTTTTCCAGAACCATTTGAAAGTGCAGTTCCAACGACTGGAATGTTTAAGACCAGAGGGACCTTCAGGATCAATCAGTCACCTCCCTGATTTACAGATGGGGCCACTCGAATGACACACACAGCTCCCATAGCTAGTCATGTAGAAGTGGGACCACACCCAGGGATTCCTGCCTGGTCCCAGGCTCTTTCCACTACACCAAGGGCCATCCCCATTCTGAACGCCACCAGCGGGTAGCCAGCATGTGCCATGTAATTGTCCCTAAGAGCAGGGACTGTTGAACATTGCTCTCGTGTTCCCTGTCCCCTGGGATAGCACTGACTACCAGCAGGTACTCTGTACACTCATCGATGCCTGACCTGCGTTTCTTCACCATGAGTTGATGGTTATAATCCTCATATGCAGCTCCCTGCGTCATCACAGAGAGGACACAGCTGTAAGTGGGTTTACGAGAGTTTGCAGCCGAAGCAGAGAAATGTGCAAGTTCTAAAAAAAAGTGATGCTGTCTTATCCGTGTGCCTTACTGGGAAAGAGATAACGTTCTCAGGCTATTTGCTCATCTTTGCTTGTACTTAACTTTGATGAGTACCTACATCTCTTGGTGGCAAAACGACACATAAAACAGGAGGGTAGTAAGTACATATGAGCATACAAAAAGAACGTATGTCAAGTATATAGTAATATGCCTCAAACTCAGGTCATTTACCTCAGAGATAAGAGGGTGTTGAGAATGGGATTTGTTGCTAAATTCCATAGTTCTTATATAAAACTCCTCAGTCATACAGAGTTATCGGATACTTTAGAAAACTGAACTCTATGTTCAATCTTCCATCCAGATTAAAGAAATCCCAGGTTTGTATCTTTCATATTAGCCATGCATTTATTTAGCACTTTCTTCCATCATATTCTTACCCACTTTCTTAGGCCTTTTCATTGCCATCTTTGCTGTTAGTAAACTAACCAAGCCAAAATTTGAGATGGCTGCCTCAACAGATAGAAGCAATGTCGATTTATTTTTGACCTTCTCATTCTCCATCCCCAGAGAAAACGGCAACTGAGAATGATGCTGCCCTCGGGCCAGAGAGCTTTAATTCATTAACATTTTTTCCTGGAAAATTTTTGTTTCCTTTTCTTTGGTTCTGCTTGTTTGTAATTTGCTTTTACTTATTCTGGCTTATGTTCCTTTTTTGGTTACAGTACTCCCTCCACCAACAGGTTTAGCTCCATTACAATTCTCTGAATTAGTTTTAGCCTTACAAAGGCTTCTTCAGAAGTATATAATTATTTTATCTTCGCACAAAAGATAGCTTCCTAAAATAACACAGAATCATATACGTGTCTCGGTGCACTGTACTGAAGTCACCTCTTCATGCTGATTCTGAAGTTTCTCCCCCAAAATCAACCTGGATTCCCCATTCTAAGGAGCAAAAGCTTGGGTTGCATTCTGGCTTTTAATTTGCTGTGTTACTCTACCTTAGCATAGTCAATAAAACTGCCTCTTCTGGCATGTTTCTGTTTTTAAGAATGCTACAGGGGGAAGGGATAAATTGGAAGATTGGGATTGACATATATGCACTACTATCTATATAATAGATAACTAATAAGGACCTATATAGCACAGGGAACTCAATACTCTGCAATGGCCTATATGGGAAAAAAAATCAAAAAACGAGTGGATATATGTATATGTATAACTGATTCACTTTGCTGTACACCTGAAAGTAACATAACATTGTAAATCAACTATACTCCAATAAAAATTTAAAAAAAAAAGAATACTACGTTATTAGGGAATTTAGAAAAGTGCTTCCATCTGAGAAGTGTACATCAGCTCTGAGTTGTGAGTCAAAGCTAACCATTATGATAGCCATGGCCATATTAACTTTGTACTATTTATTAAAAGAGGCAGGAGCAAATCAGGGCAAAGGGGAACCATATTAGTTTTCTTCTTGCTGCTGTAACAAGTTATCCCCCAAATTTAGTGGCTGAAAACAATACACATTTATTCTCTTACAGTTCTGGACGTTAGAAGTCCAAAATCATTTTCAATGGGCTAAAGTGAAGGTGTCAGCAGGGCTGGTTCCTTCCGGAGGCTAAGAGGGGAGAATCCATTTCCTGCTGTCATCCTGTCACTACTCTCATCTCCTCCCTCCATCTTATAAGGACCCTTGCAATTACATTAGGCCCACCCAGATAATCCAGGATAATCTTCCCCACCGGAGCATCCTTAGCTTAATCACATCTCCAAAGTCTCTTCCGCCATGTAAGTAGCATATTCACAGGTTCTGGGGATGTTGAAGTGGACCTCTTTGGAGGCTGACCACAGGATCATGGCCTCTCTCTCTGGCCTCTCCTACGGAGGCTGGGCTGGATGGGTGGGGTGGGGAGTTGTTCATGGGTGGGCCTGCCGAGCCCCAGCTCCCCATCTGCAGCACCCTGCGGTGGCAGCCAGGTCTGGGCTGCCTCCCCGGGGCTATCAGGCATGTCACACGAGCTCTGTGGCCACACCACGGTTCCCAAGCTGTAGGCCAGTCGCCCTTCCTTACCCTGCCACCTTTCCTTTCCAGCATTGAGTTAGTGCCGGGAGGCCACCGTGTCAAGCAAGCTGAGAGCAAAACTAAGGCAAGATGTCGGGCCGGAGCGGGAAGAAGAAAATGTCCAAGCTGTCGCGTTCAGCCAG
This sequence comes from Monodon monoceros, assembly GCF_005190385.1. NCBI lineage: Eukaryota > Metazoa > Chordata > Mammalia > Artiodactyla > Monodontidae > Monodon > Monodon monoceros. The sequence continues at coordinate 20,589,732 of NW_021703781.1, forward strand.
GGCCGGGGTCATCTTCCCCGTGGGGAGGCTGATGCGGTACCTGAAGAAAGGGACGTTCAAGTACCGGATCAGCGTGGGTGCTCCCGTCTACATGGCCGCGGTCATCGAATACCTGGCAGGTAACGTGAACACGCAGGGCAGGTAACCCGCTCCCAGATCTCACCTTCCCCTCGGCCCCTGCACACAGGCTGGGCAGGGAAGCCTTGATTCGCCCGTGGCTGTCTCAAGGTCGCTGTGCGCGGTAATGGGGTTTCAGTTTGCCTGCTTGGCTAAAACCAACTCCTGTAGGCTTTAGGGGAGGGAAGAGCACGTAAGGGCAGAGGATCAACATGGAAGGAAGAGAATCCACAATAAAGTGTCTTTTCTAGACCAGCCCCAAGAAAGGTGTGTCTTGCTGTAGACAAATGTAATACGTAAATTTCTAGGTTCCCACAAAAGACAAACTATGGGGAAGATAGGGGCTTGCTATTCATTTTGTAACAGGAGTCTTCACTTTTACTTCACGGTCCTCACTAAACCTCAGCTCTCCTGCTGTATTGAACCTAGGGCTCAATGTCCATAAATAATGCTGAGCCCAGCATTGAAAGCCTCTTCAGTTGGTTCCATGAAGCCGGCAACGTTTTAATTTTACCCTCCTTTACAGAGGTGGTTCTCTGTCTACAAATACATAGGAAAGAGTTTCCCATGTTGGTTGTTAAAATTATTTTTTTTACTGAAAGATAGCATTTTTGTTGTGTGTGTTCTTTACCTATTTGAGTAACTTTACATTTAGCTTTTTTTGTTGTTGCTCTGGAGGTTGGAGAGAAGGACTGGAGGGCTCTGAAAGTGAAACCAATCAAGTGTGATAGAGCATTGCTTTTCAAAGTGGGGATCACTCCAGGGATCTTGTTGACAAGGTCAAGGGTAGGATCCTGTTGACCAGTCTCAGGGTAGCACCTGAGACTCTGCATTTCTAACACACTGCTGTGATGTGATGCTTATGCTGCTGGTCCAGAGCCCACTCAGAGGAGCAGGATTTTGGCCAGTCTTTCAGCAGCAGGTCTAAAGGCCTGGGGAATGCTTTTTTAAAATGCAGGTTCCTGGCTGCATTTTAAACCCAGGAATCTGATGGGAAAAAAATCTCCTGGCTTGGAGGGAGAGGAAGGACTTTGAAAACGGTGACTGAAGCTTTAAAACAACCTTTAGATCTATACCACCCACTGATGCTGGAAGACCCTGAGTAACCCAGAGATTCCACAGCCTCCAAGCGGGGAGCCAGGATACCCTGACATCCTTCAACCCTAAGCTGTGCACTTTCTGCTTCACTACCCTGCCCCATTATAATGTTTGTATAATCAAAATAATAGTAGTTCCTGTGCCTCCACTTGGCAAAAGTCTAAACTGTGCATAATACAATAGAACAAAATTTGGCCTTTTCAGATTTTGTTGACTGGTGACTCTGTTCTTTGGTTCAGAAGTGTTTGATGAAAAAGCTTATGTTTTCCTTTTCATTCATTCAACAAATATTTGTCGAGCATCTACCTGTCAGTGCACACAGTAAGTCCTTAGACTCTTCCCTGCTAATAGCATTGGGCCATTTATATGATTTTTCATCTGTCTTCAATTAGAGCCACCAGACCTCATAGCTATGCATACTATAGCCTGAATGTCACACTCTGGACTTCAAGCCAGCACATCCATAAAGATCGATAGTGTCTGTCACCCATTTTCTCATAGTCTTTCATTCACTCAACAAACATTTACTGAACACCTACTATGTGCCAGGTGTTATTCTAGGTGCTGAGGATACAGCAGAGACCAAGACAGACAGGAGCCTCTGCCTTCAAGCAGAATGCATTCTGAAGGGAGAAACAGCAAACAAATGAGTGAAGTGTATGTGGTCCAGCAGATGGTGTTAAGTGCTCGGGGATGAATAAAGCAGGAAAGGAGTTAGGCTTGGGCTAATTCCAGGAAGTGGGGGGCTGAGGGGAGGCCCCACTGAGGGGCTGGCATCTGAAGGAGGCCAGTGGGTAGGCATGTGGGTGTCTGGGGGGGGCCCTCGGGACAGAGGGAAACAGGTGCTGGGGGTGTCCAAGGAGCAGCAATGGGGACAGAGGGCTGGGGCTGAGGGAGGGAACTTGGACTGTAAATGAGGCCTGAGGGAGAGTGGCTGGTGGGGTCAGAAGAGCTTGTCACGGGAGCTCTGGAGGGTTTTGAGCAGATGTGCAAGACACTGCCTGTGGGGAGGGGGGTACAAGGCGGGGTCAGGGAAAGCAGCAGGAAGGCAGTTGCAGAGATCCAGGTGAGAGACGTGAGGTTGGGGAGTAGGCAGTGGAGCCTCCGAGGAGTGGTCAGAGTACTGAGATATCTTGAAGGCTATGTCAGCAGGATCCGACGGTTTGGACATGAAGTGTGAGAGAAGAGAGGAGGAGCAGCTGGAAGGATGCTGTTGCCAATAACACTCCTTCCCCAGGGCCAGTCCCAGCTTCCAGCACCATCCTGGGTCAAATGGAGAAGATGAAGCGGGTCTTCTGAGGCCCAGAACTGTCTTGACGGTGTCCTTTCCTTCCCTTCCTTTTGTGCTTTTTTCTCCCCTCCAAACTCAGGCTGGAGTTGACAGTAGGGGCTTAGATGTCAGCTTAAATCTGATTTATCAATTTACCAGCTCTGTTACCTTGGGCTAATTTCCTTAACCTCTCTGAGCTTTGGGTGTTTCCAGAGCTAATCTCATTTAACTCCATTAATGAGCCAATGTATGCAAAATGTCTGGTGTATAGGATGCACCCAATAAATGGTAATTCTTCTCCTCTCTCTTCTATTAAGAGCTGATGAAATCATTCAGGGCAAAGTGTAATGAGTAATTCTGTTAAGGTAGTATATTTGGGGGCTGTATTGCATTTTAATGAGACAAGGTGTTTAAGCCAAAGGAATGAATCATTATTGCAGGCCATTGCTGAGTAAGTAAAAAGAGGATTTTTGTTAGTTGTTTTGTTTTGGAAGGGGGCATGAATTGATTTTGTTTAGGGAAGAGAGTTCAAAGTGTGAAAGCCTCCTGTCACCCTTGAAATGACCTTTAACATTCACGACAACAATATTGACTGAGTTTCTCCTTTGCATCAGGCCTTAAACATACAACGGAAAACAGACAGATGTGGTCCTGCCTTCCCTGGGTTTACATTCTAGCAGAGTTGACTAGCATTAAAAACAACACAATAAGATGACATTCATGTGGACAGGGAAGCCAGAGGGGCTTTGGGAAGCAGGGGGAGGCTGCCTAATATAAAGCAAGGGTTGTTAAGACCTAACCAGGGGTGTAAAACAATTATACTCCAATAAAGATGTTAAAAATAAATAAATAAATAAAAATTAAAAAGGCCTAACCAGGGGGACTTCCCTGGTGGTCCAGTGGCTAAGAATCTGCCTTCCAATGCAGGGGACTCAGGTTCAATCCCTGGTCAGGGAACTAAGATCCCACATGCCATGAGGCAACTAAGCCCGTGGGCCACAACTAGAGAGCCTGCGTGCCGCAACTACAGAACCCACGTGCTCTGAAGCCCATGCACCGTATCGAAACATCCCGGGTGCCACAACTAAGACCCGACACGGCCAGAAATAAATATTTTTAAAAATTGGAAACCGGGGCTTCCCTGGTGGCGCAGTGGTTGAGAGTCCGCCTGCCAATGCAGGGGACATGGGTTCAAGCCCTGGTCCAGGAAGATCCCACATGCCGTGGAGCAACTAAGCCCGTGTGCCACAACTACTGAGCCTGCGTTCTAGAGCCCGCGAGCCACAACTACTGAGTCTGCCCTGTACAGCCCATGAGCCACAACTACTGAGCCCATGCACCGCATCTACTGAAGCCTGTGCTCTAGAGCCCATGCTCCACAACAAGATAAGCCACTGCAATGAGAAGCCCACACACCACAATGAGTAGCCCCCACTCGCCACAACTAGAGAAAGCCCGCGCGCAGCAACAAAGACCCAACACAGCCAAAAATAGTAAATAAAAATAAAATAAATTTTTTTAAAAAAGACCTAACCAGGTTCTCAATCCTGCTTTTTAACAAATTGATTGATTTAAAATCCTGATACCTGGGTCTTAACCCCAGAGATTCTGAGATACTTTTGGGCATCAGGAGTTTTTAAAGCTTCCCCAAAAGATTCTGATGGGCAGCCAGGGTGGGGAATTGGTAGGAGTTGGCTAGATTCAGATGGGTTGATTATCAGTTTGGGGAGAAACAAGGGTGAAGATCTAAAGTTTAGAGGAAGTATGTGGCCCCTTCCAGAAACTGGAGGCATTTCTGTGTACCTGGAGCAGAGCTGGGAAATGGGAAGGGTGAGAGATGAGATGGGGGAGCAGGGGTCAGGTCCTTGAGGGCCACATGAGAGTGTGCACATTTTGCACACACATGCCAGGGGAGGCATCGAAGGGAGGAGGTGGCATTCTGGGGGCCTCACATGGGCTTTAGGTGGAGAACAGTTGGTGGGAAGCAAGATCAGAGTCCAGGAAACCAGTGGGGGCTGTTTTAAAGTCACTTTTGAGAATTGACAGGGGCCAGGACTAGGGTTCTCAGTGGAGACGATGAGAAGAAATGGGCACATGTGGGAGCTGTCTGGAGGGGAGAATCAGCTCTGCTCAATAATGGGTGGGATAAGGGGGGAGGCCAATTTACTTCTCCTCTCAGATTCATGTCTATGGTCTCTGAAGGTCCCCTCTCCCACTCACTGCCTCCGAGAGGGGACCTGGGGCCACAGGAACAGCCAAGTAAGAAGAAGCTGGGTGCCAAGACATAGAAACAACCTAAATATCCATTGACAGATGAATGGATAAAGAAGATGTGGTACATATATACAATGGAATGTTACTCAGCCATAAAAAAGAACAAGATAATGCCATTTGCAGCAACATGGATGAAACTAGAGATTATCATACTAAGTGAAGTAAGTCAGACAGAGAAAGACAAATATCATATGACATTGCTAATATGTGGAATCTAAAATATGACACAAATGAACCTATCTATGAAACAGAAACACAATCAGGGACATATAGAATAGACTGGTGGTTGCCATGGAGGATGGGGGTGGGAGAGGGATGGAGTGGGAGGTTGGGATTAGCAGATGCAAACTGGTATATATAGAATGCATAAACAACAAGGTCCTACTGTACAGCACAGGGAATTATATTCAATATCCTGTGAAAAGCCATAATGGAAAAGAATATGAAAAGAATGTGTATATATATATATATATATATATACACACACACACACATATATAACTGAGTCACTTTGCTGTACAGCAGTAATTAACACAACATTGTAAATCAACTATACTTCAATATAAAATTTCTAATAAAAAAGAAAAAAGTTTTAAAAATAGCATGTAAAAATGCAAAGTCATATTTCACAAATGTTTGAAATTCATGAACCATTCTTTCTATTAAGTAAAACTATACCAAGAAATTATCCATATTTTAAAGCCCATTTTAATTCTTCCTAGAGCAGATCCCCAAATTTAATAAAATCTATTAAAAATTTAAAGATTTTATAAATACAAAAATAAAATCTACACCAAATGCAGAAAGAAAGGAAGGGAGGGAGGGAGGGAAGAAGGAAGGAAGGAAGAAAGAAAAGGCTGGGTGCTACTTAGCCAAAAAGAAAGTTGCACGAATTTTCAGGAACTTGGGGAGAAATAGCAGTTAGCCTTGCCTGATTTCTCTGGACTGGCTGCCTGACCAACCCCAGGTTCACACATCATCATGATGTTACAGCTATATGGCATTTCTGGTCCCAACCTGTTGGAGGAGGTTGCACACTCCGGCAACGAATGCATGCTGGACTGCTCATCTAGAAGGTCCCTTCCACCTGAGACATCCACCAGCCTCCCAGAATGGACATCACACTCATACTTCAGTTTATCAATCTGTAAATGCTGGCCCAGTTTACATCTCCAATGTAAGTGAGGAAAAAATGAACTGAAAAAGCAAGCCCCAGACTCTGGAAAATAATTTTGTATTCATCAACAATGGATATAATATAAATGTAAGATATTGAGAATGAGTAATTTATAATCGTTTTATGGTGAGAAAATGTTCTGTAATATATTTTTAATTGATAGGACAAATAGGCCTTAAAACAGCATTGAATTTCAGGGCACTTCATGAAATCATTATGTAACAAAGAAACCTATCATTTCCAGACAATTGGGTCTATCCATTTAACACCAAGCATTTTTTTAATATAATGATTTTTCAGTTTTTACATTTGTGTTTTGAAAAGATCACTTTGGCAGCCAGGACCACGTGTGTGGTTGTGCAGGTTGTACACTGCACAAGGACACACATTGAAGGGAGTATCATTCACATCATAGACCTCAAAGAACTGTGACTAATTATGAGCATTTCCAGCAGATGGCAGTAAAGGTTCTCGTTCTAACAAAATTAGGGAAGTCAGGTGTCTTGAGGAAGGGGCATCTTTTTCTAATTTGCACAAAGGTGCCCTGGGCCAGTGGTGGCCTTGTTGGCATGGATCTGGAGGAAGACAGAACTGGGGGCAGGAAAACCACTAAGATTATCTGGGCTGGAAAAGAAGACAGCCTTAGCTCGGGTAATGGCGATAAGCTTGAAGAAGAGGGGCAAAGTTATTTAAGATTCATGAGGCTGGGGGCTTCCCTGGTGGCGCAGTGGTTGAGAGTCCGCCTGCCGATGCAGGGGACACGGGTTCGCGCCCCCGTCCAGGAGGATCCCACATGCCGAGGAGCGCCTGGGCCCGTGAGCCATGGCCGCTGAGCCTGCGCTTCGGAGCCTGTGCTCCGCAACAGGCGAGGCCACAACAGTGAGAGGCCCACGTACCGCAAAAATAAATAAATAAATAAATAAATAAACTATAGGGGCTTCCCTGGTGGCGCAGTGGTTGAGAGTCGGTCCGGAAAGATCCCACATGCCGTGGAGCACCTGGGCCCGTGAGCCATGGCCGCTGAGCCTGCACTTCCGGAGCCTGTGCTCCGCAACGGGAGAGGCCACAGCAGTGAGAGGCCCACGTACCGAAAATAAATAAATAAATAAGTAAATAAATAAACCATAGGGGCTTCCCTGGTGGCGCAGTGGTTGAGAGTCCGCCTGCCGATGCAGGGGACACCGGTTCGTGCCCCGGTCCGGGAAGATCCCACATGCCGCGGAGCACCTGGGCCCGTGAGCCATGGCCGCTGAGCCTGCACTTCCGGAGCCTGTGCTCCACAACTGGCGAGGCCACAACACTAAGAGGCCCGCGTACCGCAAAAAAAAAGAAAAAGAAAGATTCATGAGGCTGGGAAAAGAGAGGGAGGAGAGGGAAGGAGAGGGAATGACTCCCAGGTCTGTTTGTGGATGGAGCTGCCAGTCCCAAGGGTGATGGGAGGAGCCTGTTTCGAGGAATGATTTGGATTTGGGGATGTGGTGAGCTTGATTTACCTGTGGCACGCCGAGGTGGCACCATGGCAGGGCTGGAAATGCAGATCTGGTGACACGGGAAGGAAGGTGGAAGCAGGCGCTGTGAGTAGATGGGGTTTCCCCGGAAGACTGCAACGCCTGAGCAGAGCAGAGCGCCCAGTCGGAGCCCAGAGACACCGCCACCTAGCGGGCAGGTGGACAAGCGAGCGGAGTCCAGGGAAGGAGACAGTCATGTGTTCTGTCCCAAGCCTACACTTGCTGTGGTATTTCCCATCTCCTGTGGGCTGGGCTATCCAGTGTTGGTTTAGATTGTATCCAAAATGAGCGGACACGAGCTCTTCCAAAATAATGTGCATGATGAGCTTTCCAACCTCCTTTTTGGCTCCAGAAATCATTCCTTTTACTATCAGATACTCAGCTGTATCCCAGATGGTTACTATTGCTGGAAGTGTGACTTGCGAGAAGTGAGAGGTTTGCTGTAGAAGTCTCCAGACCTCCGTGGAAATCTCCACCACTTAACAAATTATGATCTTCCAACAAAATTTGCAGTGAAACAAATGTGTGACATTAAATTCAGTTTTCCTATTGATTGCCAGTTGATACACAAGGATACCTGTGCTCCCAAAATCAATAAAATCACTCAAGAATGTAGCAAACTTTTATAGTTCATGTGAATATATTTGTCATAACATTTGAAAATATTAATAATGATTCATGTTATTTCAAACATTAATGTTATTTCAAACATTTAAATGGTGGAGTCTGGCCCAAGGAATGTTCAGACTAAACATCCAACATAGAAAAGAACTCCTTGGTCTAGATTTTCTGCTATGTATTCTTAAGTTTTTTTCTCTTTAAATAAAAAAAGTTCTGCCTCTGCTTTTGCACTTGAGCACACGATCAAGGTTTTCTTTCTTGTAAATTATTTCGGAAGAGTTAGTCCAAGAGCCCAGCCGCACTCGGGCAGAGCCTCACCTGTGTGCCTGCATTGTGCTGCCTGACGAATCGCTGCCTTTAGCCTCTTCCTGTGGCGGCATTCGATGACAGATTTTCCGTCTGGGAATCCAGTGTCTGTGCATCTGGCTGCCAAGCTGAAAATAACCTGACCTTCAGGGGCTTCCTGAAGGCTGGGAACGTGTAGGGCTTCCCATTAGCCATGCCTCTCATGCTGACGGTTAATTTGATGACCACCAAGAGGATGCTTAACTGCTTCCTCTAAATGCAGGAGACAGAGGGAGGACAGTGATGGTCCAAGATGCTAAATGAAATTCAACTTCTCAGAAGCTTAAAACTCGGAGGCTCCTTGACCCCCTTTCTGCCCATCTGGAAAAAGGGTTAAGCGGAGTTCTCCTTCCTCCCAGGTGTGGGCCCCTAGCAGCAGCCCCTAGCAGGTGCAGGAAAGTCCTTTTATTGTGCTCAGTGGGGTGCTGTACATTTTAACCTAGAGCCACAAAGCAAGCCTGTTTGTGAAGACTTTATAACTACACCTCTTTTTTTTTTTTTAAATCCTTTCTTGACTAAAGCTTCTGCTCTATTTACCTCTTCGTTTTTTTTTTTTAAGATGTTGGGGGTAGGAGTTTATTAATTAATTTATTTATTTTTGGCTGTGTTGGGTCTTCGTTTCTGTGCGAGGGCTTTCTCTAGTTGTGGCAAGCGGGGGCCACTCGTCATCGCTGTGCGCAGGCCTCTCACTATCGCGGCCTCTCTTGTTGTGGAGCACAGGCTCCAGACGCGCAGGCTCAGTAGTTGTGGCTCACGGGCCTAGTTGCTCCACGGCATGTGGGATCTTCCCAGACCAGGGCTCGAACCCGTGTCCCCTGCATTAGCAGGCAGATTCTCAACCACTGCGCCACCAGGGAAGCCCACTACACCTCTTTTTGATGGGTACCCCTTTTAAACGAAAGAAAAGCTGGGCAGAAATCTGAAGGCAGCAAACCAGATATCTAATATGGCGTTAATTTCAAATACTCTGTCCTCCAATCCCAACAAGCCTGCTCATATTTCTCAAACTACAGTGCCCCAATCTTTGACTCAGAACATGCGGTGCTGTGTAAATGAATTGTTGGTAAACACAATATTCCTTGCTTAATAACCCAAAAAAGATGTTGTGAGAATGAATTTGCAGTGATTTAGCGCTTTTCATTATGGAAATGCCATATAAATACTTAACTCTAATGCTTATTTTATTCCAATTTTTTGTTAATCACATTTGCTTAGTTAATACGGCATACTTATGCCAAGTTTTTATTTTATTGCCATAGATTTTACGAATGATGGCAATTGCATGCGGTGTTTTATTTGAAATTAGGTTGATTGCAAAAATTCATGCAGAATCGCCTATTAATTTTAGGGTTTAGTATCTATGCCATTGTACCAGCAAATCCCCCCAACACACACACATACACACATACCTGCACACATACATACACACAACACATTCATGCACACATGCCCATACAATTTTCCACCCACGTATAACACACTGGCACGTTGCCTCTTTCTTTAGGGAAAGAACTCTCTCTAGGGGAAGGATTTTTCTTTAAAGGCTCATTCATGCTCTTGAAAGCAGACAAATTTGATTTAGCAGAGCATCCTTCCAAAATTGAGAAAGAAAGAAAAAATAAAGGACGAAAGGGAGAGCATTCAGGGGTATAAACCAATTCCATAGTTTTGTTTTGTTTTTTTTTGACTCAAAAACTGATAGTATGTGAAATAGAATTCACTTTTCAGGTTAAGTGGTACCTCACCCCTTAGTATAAATCAGTTCTTCCTATCCATTTTCCTTTAGGACAAGAGGGACAAGGGGCATCAAGTGAAGTGGAAAAGGAGATTCTGAAAGGGGTCTCAGCTCTCCTCAGAGATGGCTGCACACTGAAAGAAACTCGGCTTCAATGTTAGGGTTCTGTTTTGGTCAGGATTAACTTCTGCCGACAATGGCTTCAACAAGAGAGTTTCTTTTTCTCTCATACAAAAGACGTCTATAGAAGACAGTCCAGGTTGATAAGGAGGCTCCACAGCCATAAGAGATTCTGGTTCCTATCTTATTGCTCTATCATCCACAACTTCTTACCCTTGGTCAAAGATGGCTGCTCAAATTCCAGCCATCATGTCCTCAGTCTGCCAGTAAAAAGGGAAGAAAGGCACTGTTGCTTCATTAATGGATACTTCCCAGAAGTACCATACAACACAACTGCTTGCTTTTCATCGGCCAGAACTTAGTCACACTATCACACCTAACAAAAAGGGTGGCTGGGAAATAGTGTCTTCATTCCTGTGATTTGGGGCTCTGCAGAAAATCAGAGGTCCATCTACTAAGGAAGATGGGGGAGAATTAATGTCAAGGGACAACTAGAAGGCTTTGCCCACAGGATCGTATATCAGGTCTTGCTAAAATATCTTACTTGTCTGTGACCTGAGTTCTTTTCAGTTTTCTGGATTTCTTTCCAGGCCCAGACATAAAAATCACAAATAAATAAAAGTGATCTAACTCCAAGGCCATTTCCAAAGGAACGCTTTGGAAAGCTCAGACCCCATTCTATGATTGCCTATTAACCCTCCCTTGAAATTTCAGCGGAAATTCTAGAATTGGCTGGGAATGCAGCGAGGGACAACAAGAAGGCCCGGATAGCCCCAAGACACATCCTGCTGGCAGTGGCCAATGACGAGGAACTCAATCAGGTACGTCTGAAGCATTGACACCAGCCACGGAATGGGTTTGCCAAACGCGCTACTGCATGTGGACCTGGCTGGCTAGAAATCCTTCCTGCTACAGTACTCAGTCACATTTACACTAAAAGAGTCAGATCATATGGGAGAAGAACAAATTCTGCTAGCCATATTATTTAGATTCAAAATAAAATTGTCTCTGGAATAGATCCCATTATATATTCTGAGACTTGCCAGAATTTCTTTTCCTCTTTGAAAGCAAGCTCTGTGTGTTGCCGAGGGAAGTGCAGTGCACATATGTTATTCTCTGTACAGTTTCTTCCCCCAAACTTTGTTGACGATTTATTCTGATGAGGGCAGAAGCGTCCTTCTTCATATATCAAAACTAACGCTTTATATTTTAGAGCTGACTCCAAAATCGAGTGAATTCCCACCCCCATGCCCCCCGCCAAAGATGTGCAAGGTAGCAGGTAAATAGTATGAGAATTTTAATTTATGTGTATTTTATAATGTTAACTGTCTGTGGTTAAGAATCAGTTCTTATTTCCAATCCAACATGGGCTGATAATTTCCAAAAATACAATAAAAAATAATTACTAGAAAAATTAAAAAAACAAACTACCAGCTACAATTTTTTGTTACTAGATCCAACAGGTATGCAAAAACTCTGTCAACTTACTAGACCCTTCCTCATGATTTCTGTACTCTCTTTGTCACAGACAGGTAACTAATAGCTTGTGGACCAGCCTTGGTTGCAGACCACATTTGGAGTAGCGCTGCTATAGAATGTGCAGAATGTATTAGTGTGGTAGTTCATGTTGATTAGTTAAAGTAAACACATATCAGTTGGGAGGTGTGTGGTCAAACATATTTTACTGATGGAATGCATGATCAAAGGAGTGGGGCCTGTTGTTAACTGAGTCTAGCCCTTGCATTAACCTTTGAACCTCACTTTGTCAAGCTGTGCTCCCACGTCTGAAGCTCTTTATCCTCGGTTATGTCTGGAATCTCCAAGCTCTGGGCAACATCCCTGATTTCAGCCTCTATACGCTTTCATTTTGCTTTGCTTGTTTTGCTTTCTGTACAAGATCTTGGGATGCCTTGTTACCTACAGAGAAAAGCCCTACCCGTGAGGCAGGGACAACCAGTTAAATCGTGTATTATGCAGTTTCTTTGGAAAGCAGAGACCAGATTTAACGCTTGTTTTGCCAACAGTTAGAACCGTATTAAATCCAGAACCAACGAGCTCTTTGCTGTCTGAGCTCACGCCTTCTCTCTCTCTTCAGCTGCTAAAAGGAGTGACCATCGCCAGCGGAGGCGTCCTGCCCAGAATTCACCCTGAACTGCTGGCCAAAAAACGAGGGACCAAAGGCAAGTCAGAAACTATCCTCTCCCCTCCCCCAGAGAAAAGAGGAAGGAAGGCCACGTCGGGCAAGAAGGGGGGCAAGAAATCGAAGGCTGCCAAACCACGGACGTCCAAAAAGGTGAGCCCAGTGGCGTCTGTGAACTCAGGACTCACAGAACGGGAGGAAAGTTGAACCATCCAAAGAGAAGGGCGTGGCCAGCATCCCCGATGGACTGGGGACCCGCCTCAGCTTGGTGCTGGGAGAAAATGATAGGAATGTGTGTGAAAAAGAATAAAGGGCTGGGCTTCCCTGGTGGCGCAGTGGTTGAGAGTCCGCCTGCCGATGCAGGGGACACGGGTTCGTGCCCCGGTCCGGGAAGATTCGCGGCTGGGCCCGTGAGCCATGGCCACTGGGCCTGCGCGTCCGGAGCCTGTGCTCCGCGACGGGAGAGGCCACAACAGTAAGAGGCCCGCGTACCGCAAAAAAAAAAAAAAAAAAGGCCTTTGAGAGGAGCTCAGATCATCATGCAGGGTCCACTAGAGTTTTCCAAACCCCACATACGGGTGGTTTTCATGTTTCCAGATCCCCTCCACTGACCTCACCAAAATCTCAAGTGAGAGAGCTGATCTGGAACTCTACTTTCCACCTCTCCCCATGTGGCATACTGACACACCTTTAGCTTCCCACAGAGGGTCGCCTGAGTTCAGCCAATGGCATTTCAGGTGTTTTGGATAAGTAGCTATAGCTCAGAGGTGCCATTTGTGGAGTAATACTTTCATATGCTGCCCAGTACGGCAACTGCTAGCCACGTGTGGCTATTTAAATTTGAATTTAAATTACTGAAAATGAAATCAAATTCAGTTCCTTGGTTGCACCAGCCACATTTCACGTGCTCAACAACGCGGAGCAGCACAAAGATAGAACGTGTCCACGAGGGAATGAAGTTCTGTTGGACAGCGCTGCTTTGGGGGTTGTCAACTTTTCATTCCCCAGACCTCCATGTTGGCAAAAAAGATGGTATAAGAGTTCATTTCTCGGCCGCTGTGCCCCAGGGGAATCCTGGAGAGAAGGGAAGTTGAGCAGTGCGCTATGAATGACCCCACTTGGCTTATTATCAGAAGCTGTAGGCGTTAAAAAGAACAAGAATAACATACCTGTGTCCAGGTTTGAGCAAAGACTATGGGTACATGCGAACCCCTTAATACACCTGATTTTTGCAGTATCCTTTTGTTTTCCCCATATTGCGGTCCCTTGCTTCCCTCTGTTGAAAACAACAGAACCTAACATCTGACCACTTCCGTTCATATCCAACTTGGTGGTAACCATGGGAAAGACTTCAAAGCCACTTTGGGCTTTTTCTGGATTATTTCTGATGTGTCCTTCTGATTTCTACCAACAGTCCAAACCAAAGGACAGCGATAAAGAAGGAACTTCAAATTCCACCTCTGAAGATGGGCCCGGGGATGGATTCACCATCCTGTCTTCTAAAAGCCTTGTTCTAGGGCAGAAGGTAATAAAGAGAATTGTAATGTGCCGTCATAAAACACTATTGCATTTTTATAACCTACTGTTTACAAGCAGTGAAGCCTCCTTCATCCCTTCCTTCCCTAATATGACTTTCACTCTCTGGTCTTGAATTATTCATTTTTAAACTAAAGAGCTACGGCAATGTCTGCATCGTGAGGACAAACAAGCTCTTTAGTGCTGACAATTGTTCATGCTGACACTGGTCAGCCAGAGGTACCCAGAGTGGATCTTTCTGGTCTCCATGCCCCAGATATCTCTTGCTCACCAAAAAAAAATCCATAGCTAACTTTCTCAACCAGGCTTTGGGAGGCCTGCTTTACATGGTGTGATGTAATTTATCAAAGAAGGAAAATACAAAGATATGTTCCCTGAATATCGCTGGTGTTAGAAATGAATTATTGGCTAATAATTCAGTCTGCTTGCCTTTCTAGGCTGCAGAAAGAAAACAAACAAGGTTATACATTTGAAAAGTCTTCAGCAGCACAACAGCAGCCCAGCCAGACATGCAAATAATTCATTCCCATAAGCATAACAGACAATTTATCTACCAAGTCAACTGGGGCTGCAATGTGATACCCGCGGAAACAGTCAGTTAATCATATCGGGTAGCGAATGTTTGCAGCCTGACAGTAGTACGAACCTCTGTTGAAGCAATTGGGAAGAGCATGTTTTGAGAAGAGCATAAACGTGGCGGGTTCCTAATTCATCACTGATGAAAGCAGGGAAGCAAAGAGGTGGAATTTATGTCCACTCCAGGGGCTATCTGTGGTTACGTGATGATTCGCTTTCTCTCCCTTATCTAGGGGAGCAAGAAGTTCTAGCTCACATGGGGAGACAATGGAAAATGGCTCCCATTCTGCTCAGCTCTGGGCACATGGGGCAGCATTTCACAAGCATAGCCCCAAGAGGGTGGTCCCAAAAGTCAAGGGTGCCAGACATAGAGGTCAGAATCCCAGAGCCCCTCACTTCTCTCCAGCAAAGTGGTTGGCTTTACATCCCTGCCTCCACGGGTCTGTGCTGCTCTGGAGAGAATGCAGGGAACCGAGTAGCTTCTTGCAGGAGCTACTCAGAGAATTATGATATCGAACACCAAGGCCACCCGGATGGGAAACGAAGGCATAAGCTATAGGGAAAAGAAAAGGAGGGGAGGTCCCGGTCCTGCCCCCAAAAGGGGAGGCAGATTTACTGCTAGCCTCAGGGTGAACATCAAATCCACTGAGCTCCAAAGAGCCTGTTGAAAACCACACACCTTGGAAACGTCAGATGGTCGCTCCACGCACAGCCCTTCCTGTTGACACAAGCAATTGAGAGAATGAACAGATGTGAGTAAAACATGAAGATTTTCCATAGGCCTTGATCTCGCCCACCCTCTGCATCTTCTCTTCCCAATGCAGCTGTCCTTGACCCAGAGTGACATCAGCCATATTGGCTCCATGAGAGTGGAGGGCATCGTCCACCCAACCACAGCTGAAATTGACCTCAAGGAAGATATAGGTAAGGTTCTGAGATTTCGGGAGAGGTGCCATAGAATAGCTACGGTTCTGGCAAGTTCTCGTGAAGTCGGTCATTGTCAGCTGGATGGCCCCTGCTTGGCGGACCGTGTCAATCAAGCTCCGCCTTCGTGTGTAATTGAACAGCATTACTAGAGAAAAACTAATTTTGTTTGAGGTTTGCAGATATTTTTGACATTTTTATTGAAATATTATACACAAACAGATCATTAATGCACAGCTTGATGAATTTTTCTCCAAGCGAACAAAACTGGGACCAGCACCTTGATCATGAAACAGAACCTTACCAGCACCCCACAAGGCCTCTCATCCCTTGTCCCGGTCACCATTCTCTCCAAGGGTAACCACTATCCTGTCTTCCGTTTTTTTAATTTTTGGCTGCGCCTCGAGGCATGTGGGATCTTAGTTCCCTGACCACGGATCGAACCCGTGCCCCTGCAGTGGAAGCACCAAGTCTTAACCACTGGACCACCAGGGAAGTCCCCACCACTATCCTGTCTTCTAACAGCATAGAGGGGTGTCATCTGTTTCTGATTTTATATAAATGAAATCATGCAGTATGTCTCCTTTTGTGTCTGTCTCCTTTTGCTTAACTTTGTGAAATCAACCCATGTTGTTGAGTGTGGTTGCAGTTCATTTTCTTTACTGTACAGTATTCCACTGTAGGAATATAACACAGTTTGTTGATCCATTGTACCATTGATGGCACTGGGGCAGTTTCCAACTTGGGCTGTAATGAGTGGTGTTACTCTAAATATTGTTGTACATGTTTTGGGTAAACCTCTACATATATTTTAAGCTGAAATACTGGGAACACCATTGGTAAAAAGGAAATGGACACCTGGAAAAAGTTAGGTGGTCTGTAAGGCTATACTCTGAGTTCTTTCACCAGTGGATTGCCACCTGTCCCGCGAGTGGTGGAGGGATCTGTTACTAGGCTAGGTGGAGGAACCTGGAGGCTAAGCTTCCAGGCACTAGAAATAATAATAAGACCATTTAGTCACCATCTCACCGATTTTTACAAAACAGAAATGGGCAAAGAAAGGGTTTTGTCCCTGGGATACAGGGCTTGCTTCTGAGGTAGGTGATTTGGGGCCAATGCTAGCAGCTCAGCCCTGGATGGTGGCTGCCAGGCTCACCTGTGTTTCCCCCTTGGCATCAGAGGCCACTTGCTTTGCTGAAAAGGAAATAAGATAGCACCGGGTGGGGGAAAACAAAAACAACAAACAAACAAACAAACAAAAAACAGTATTACAGAGAAAGAGGATTTCTCTGGCACACAAACAGATGGTGAAAATTCTTCTACTCTTCAAACCCAGCCCAGGCCCTACCAACTGCCCTCAACTCCCTCTGTGTGGAAAGACTCCCCCTCGTGCCCTTAATCTTGAGCTCTGTTTTGAAGTGTGTTCTAGCTTCTCTCAAACAAAACAAGTTTATCTTTTAAAGCTTTTCCTTCTTTATCATTTCTATAGTATATGCATTTTTATATCAGGAAAACTATAAATATATTTCTATTTTTTAAAGGGTGGGCGATGGTAGGATAGGAAAAACACTGGCATTGAAGTAAGAACTCGAGGTCAGATCCCAGCCTCAGTGGAGGTTCTGGAGCCAGTGTGGGTCTATGCCCTGGATTTAGTTGTG
The DNA here is from genome assembly GCF_005190385.1 of Monodon monoceros. Lineage (NCBI taxonomy): Eukaryota > Metazoa > Chordata > Mammalia > Artiodactyla > Monodontidae > Monodon > Monodon monoceros. The sequence continues at coordinate 20,606,831 of NW_021703781.1, forward strand.
TGACTATAGGCAGTTTTCTTAACCTCTCTGAACCTCAGTTTCCTCACGTGTGAGGATAACAATAGTACGTGTCTCATAGAGGTGCTATGAAGATTAAATAACATAATACAAAGAGGGAGCTTAGCACAGTGTCAGGCTCATAAGCATTTGATAAATGATAGTCTCCTTCATGGTTGCAGAGTCGTTAGAAGGGGTCCCTCCCATCATGATTCCGTTCTCCACTACTGTCGCCCAAACCAATCTCCCCATGCAGATAAGGCCCTGATTTATTTTTTTAAGACATTATAAGTTATTACAGAAAAGTTCAAGCCTACACAAAAATAGCAGAAGAGTGTAATGAAACCCTACACACCCCATTGCAATCATCATCTACCCATGACCAAGTTCGGTTCAGCTCTACCCCCGCCCACATCCCCCACACATATTACTTTACCTGTGAATAGTTCAGAATGACAAGGGCTATTTTTTTTTACAACATACCATTATCACAAGACCACTATCACAACTAAAAAAAATTAAATTAATATCTTCAAATATCCAGTGTTCAAATTCCAACTGCATCATAAATGTCAATTATTTTAAATTTGTTTATTTGATTCAGGCTCCAATAAGTTCACACGTTACAATTGGTTGATAAGTCGCTTATAACCCATTGGATCCCCCTTTGTCTCTCTCTTTTTTTCTTAGCAATTTATTTGTTGAAGAAGCTGGACCATTTGTCCTGTAGGGTTTCCCACAGTCTGAATTTTGTTGATTCCACCCTCCTAGTATCATTAAACATGTTTCTTCTCTGCTTTTCTTATAAGTTGGTAGTTGGATCCAGAGGCTTAATTAGATTCAGGTTCAAATACTTTTAGCAAGACTACTTGGGCAGTGATGGAACGTTCTCCCAACAGGAGGAGCCCCACTCTCTCACGATGCTCCTTCTCTAGTTCTGTCCATTCGTTAGGGGTTGCAAAGGGGAGATATTCTAATCCTAGATATTCTAATTCCTTCTTCACTTCTTCACTGGAGGCTTCCACACAGGGGAAGTCCCCTCATCAACTCTACAGGCTACTTTATTCCTAAATATCTTCAGGAAAGAGGGTGGGCTCACCTTGGTTTTTACATGGTCCCATTTGACCTCTGAAAGCAGAGCACAGCAGCCTAGACCTGTTTGCCCTGCTTCTCACGGTGAACTTGGCTACCAGCTTCAGCAACTTGGCCTTCTCCAGGCTTCTGTGACCCAGCAGATGGAAACTGGCCAGGGGTCTGAGGGGCAGAAAGGAGACTTAGAGGCACTTGCCATAGCCTGCGATCACCATAACCAAATTGTGTCATTGAAACCCAAGCACGTGAATGGAGAAACCCCTCCACCCCAGCCTCAGTGGAGAGTGATTGCTGGAATCAGTATTTTTCCTAAGTGATCTGCACATCGTACTGTGCCCCTCCAAATATACTTCAGTGTCTGAGTGTGGAGTGGGGAAGCCCCCTCACTCAGCCTCTAGGGAAGCCTCTGAACTGAATAATAATAACAGTAATAATCATCACCTGAATAATTGCAGCAACTAATAATAATAACCACAAAGAGAGAGAGAGCTGAGACTTGCCCCAGACACCCAGTTCACCGAAGTCATTTGAAGATGAAAATGCATGAAGGGAAATACCTCATCTCCCACCCAAGAGCAGCAGTCATCCTGGTCTGGACAAAACACCCACATGTCGTCTCAGGGGCATGAGGATCTCCTGGTGCGCATAAGTGGGGCTCCTGTTGCGCTGGAGGTGGAGTCCTGCCATCTCCTGGGGGTTCCACTTGGCCTCTCTAGAAGCACAACCCTGAAATATGGCGTAGAGAATTGTCCTACCATCAAAAACTCGAGGGATTTCCCAGCAGAAATGTCCTTAGAGATTAGCCTTGCAAAGCTCTGCATTTTCCACTGGAAACCAAGGCCCAAGTTGGGGGAACAACATTCCAGGCTGCCTCGGGTCTGTGTCTGTCCTTCGGCCCCAGGGACTTATAACGCATAGGTGGTGGTGAGATGGGAACAGAACCCCAGAGCTCTCCACTCAGAGGTTCCTGCTAAGCCATCTGTCACCTGGGGCCTGCTCCCCACCCCGCAGCAACAGGGTGGTGGCTGCATCCCCAAGGGTGGCTCTGGGACCCGGCTTAGGAGCTGGTGACAAGAGGCAGACTGCAGCGTCTGTGAGATCCCCCCTCAGTGTGGAGTGCTGCCATCAAATCAAGACACTGAATTTAATCAGTACTACATGGGTACCGAACCCAGAGATCAGAACACCAGAGCCTCAATTTTTTGAAAAGATCACTTTAGGGTTCATGTCATGAGACTGCCTTATGGCCAGATCACCCCCTAAAAGGGTCCTTTAACGAGTTTCCATGGAATATGTCAATTGCCAACAATATAACTAGCACTGCTGATGGCCTTTGATAGTACTCACAATGGTATAACCTCTTCTCCCATTTTATGCCTCTCCTTATGTTTTTTCTTATGCTTCCTTTTTGCTTTCAAGAGGGATCCATCTTTTATATCTCCAGTATCATTTTCCTCTTCAGTAGAGACTTCTAATTCTAAATTAAATATCAAGTTAAGAAATAAAGACATAAGTTAAGGAAAATGAAAATCTTATTTATCTAACCCTAACCTTAAAGTTATAAATACCTTTGCTTTCTTTGCAAACTTTTTTTTTTTTTTTGGCCATGCTGTGCAGCTTATAGGATCTTAGTTCCCCGACCTGGGATTGAACCCAGGCCCTGGCAGTGAAAGCGCCAAGTCCTAACAACCGGACTGCCAGGGAATTCCCTCTTTGCAAACTTCTGAAGCTTCTTTTCTATTGTTGTCTTTTTGGGTCATTTTTTTCTAAGTAGATCTTTATTAGAGTATAATTGCTTCACAATACTGTGTTAGTTTCTGTTGCACAACAAAGAGAATCAGCCATATGCATACATACGTCCCCATATCCCCTCCCTCTTAACCCTCCCTCCCATCCTCCCTATCCCACCCCTCTAGGTCATCACAAAGCACAAAGCCGATCTCCCTGTGCTATGCTGCTGCTTCCCACCAGCCAACTATTCTACATTCGGTAGTGTATGTATGTCGATGCTACTCTCACTTCGCCTCAGCTTCGCCCTCCCACCCCATGTCATCAAGTCCATTCTCTATGTCTACCTCTTTATTCCTGCCCTGCAACTAGGTTCATCAGTACCTTTTTTTTTTTTTTAGGTTCCATATATATGCGTTAGCATACGGTATTTGTTTTTCTCTTTCTGACTTACCTCACTCTGTATGACAAACTCTAGGTCTATCCACCTCACTACAAATAACTCAATTTCATTTCCTTTTGTGGCTCAGTAATATTCCATTGTATATATGTGCCACATCTTCTTTATCCATTCTTCTGTCGATGGACATTTAGGTTGCTTCCATGTCCTTGCTATTGTAAATAGTGCTGCAATGAACCTGTGGTACATGACTCTCTTTGAATTATGGTCTTCTCAGGGTATATGCCCGGTAGTGGGATTTCTGGGTCGTATGGTAGTTCTATTTTTAGTTTTTTAAGGAAACTCCATACTGTTCTCCATAGTGGCTATATCAATTTACATTCCCACCAACAGTGCAGGAGGGTTGCCTTTTCACCACACCCTTTCCAGCATTTACTGTTTCTAGATTTTTTGATAATGGCCATTCTGACCGGCGTGAGGTGATACCTCATTGTGGTTTTGATTTGCATTTCTCTAATAATTAGTGATGTTGAGCATCTTTTCATGTGCCTCTTGGCCACTTGTATGTCCTCCTTGGTGAAATGTCTATTTAGGTCTTCCACCCATTTTTTAACTGGATTATTTGTTTTTTTTGATATTGAGCTCCATGAGCTGTTTATATATTTTGGAGATTAATCCTTTGTCTGTTGTTTCATTTGCAAATATTTTCTCCCATTCTGAGGGTTGTCTTTTTGTCTTGCTTATGGTTTCCTTTGCTGTGCAAAAGCTTTTAAGTTTAATTAACTCCCATTTGTTTATTTTTGTTTTCATTTCCATTACTCTAGGGGGTGGGTCAAAAAAGATCTTGCTGTGGTTTATGTCAAAGAGTGTTTTTCCTATGTTTTTCTCTAAGAGTTTTATAGTGTCTGGTCTTACATTTAAATCTTTAATCCATTTGGAGTTTATTTTTGTGGTGTTAGGTAGTGTTCTCATTTCATTCTTTTACATGTAGTTGTCCAGTTTTCCCAACACCATTTATTGAAGAGGCTGTCTTTTCTTCATTGTATGTCCTTGCCTCCTTTGTCATAAATTAGGTGCCCACACGCGCATGAGTTTATCTCTGGGCATTCTATCCTGTACCATTGATCTCTATGTCTGTTTTTGTGCCAGTACCATATTGTCTTGATTGCTGTAGCTTTGTGGTATAGTTTGAAGTTGGGGAGCCTGATTCCTCCAGCTCTGTTTTTCTTTCTCAAGACTGCTTTGGCTATTCGGGGTCTTTTGTGTTTCCATAAGAATTGTAGGGCTCCCCTGGTGGCACAGTGGTTGAGAGTCCGCCTGCCAATGCAGGGGACACAGGTTCGTTCCCCGGTCTGGGAAGATCCCACATGCCGCGGAGCGGCTGGGCCTGTGAACCATGGCCGCTGAGCCTGCGCGTCCAGAGCCTGTGCTCCGCAATGGGAGAGGCCACAACAGTGAGAGGCCCGCATACCAAAAAAAAAAAAAAAAAGAATTGTAAAATTTTTTGTTCTGATTCTGTGAAGAATGCATTGGTAGTTTGATAGGGATTGCATTGAACCTGTAGATTGCTTTGGGTAGTATAGTCATTTTCACAATGTGGATTCTTCCAATCCAAGAACATGGTATATTTCTCCATCTGTTTATGTCATCTTTGATTTCTTTCATCAGTGTTTTACAGTTTTCTGAGTACAAGTCTTTCGCCTCCTTATGCAGGTTTATTCCTAGGTATTTTATTCTTTTTGTTGCAATGGTAAATGTGAGTATTTCCTTAATTTCTCTTTCTGATTTTTCATTGGTGGTGTATAGGAATGCCAGAGATTTCTGTGCATTAATTTTGTATCCTGCAACCTTACCAAATTCCTTGATTAGTTCTAGTAGTTTTCTGGTGTCATCTTTAGGATTTTCTATGTATAGTGTCATGTCATCGGCAAACAGTGACAGTTTTACTTCTTCTTTTCCAATTTGTATTCCTTTTATTTCTTTTTCTTCTCTGATTGCTGTGGCTAGGACTTCCAGACTATGTTGAATAAGAGTGGCGAGAGTGGACATCCTTGTCTTGTTCCTGATCTTAGTGGAAAAGCTTTCAGTTTTTCACCCTTGAGTATGATGCTTGCTGTTGGGTTTGTCATATACATTTATATGTTGAGTTAGGTTCCCTCTATGCCCATTTTCTGGAAAGGTTTTATCATAAGTGGGTGTTGAATTTTGTCAAAAGCTTTTTCTGCATCTATTGAGATGATCATATGGTTTTTATTCCTTAATCTGTTATTGTGGTGTATCACATTGATTGATTTGCGTATATTGAAGAATCCTTGCATCCCTGGGATAAATCCCATTTGATCATGGTGTATGATCCCTTTAATGTGCTGTTGGACTCTGTTTGCTAGTATTTTGTTCAGGATTTTTGCATCTATGTTCATCAGTGATATTGGTCTATAATTTTCTTTTTTTTGTGATATCTTTTTCTGGTTTTGGTATCAGGGTGATGGTGGCTTCGTAGTATGAATTTGGGAGTGTTTCTCCCTCCGCAATTTTTTGGTAGTGTGAGAAGGATCAGTGTTAGCTCTTCTCTAAATGTTTGATAGAATTTGCTTGTGAAGCCATCTGGTCCTGGACTTTTGTTTGTTGGAAGATTTTTTTTTTTTTCTGTGGTACGCAGGCCCCTCACTGTTGTGGCCTCTCCCGTTGTGGAGCACAGGCTCCAGACGCGCAGGCTCAGTGGCCATGGCTCACAGGCCCAGCCGCTCCACGGCATGTGGGATCCTCCCAGACCGGGGCACGAACCCGTGTCCCCTGCATCGGCAGGTGGACTCTCAACCATTGCGCCACCGGGGAAGCCCTGTTGGAAGATTTTTAATTATGGTTTCAATTTCGTTACTTGTGATAGGTCTGTTTATATTTTCTAATTCTTCCTGGTTCAGTTTTGGAAAATTGTACCTTTCCAAGAATTTGTCCATTTCTTCATGGTTGTCCATTTTATTGGCATCTAGTTGTTTGTAGTAGTCTCTTATAATCCTTTGTATTTCTGCAGTGTCAGTTGTGATTTCTCCTTTTTCATTTCTAAATTTATTGATTTGCGTCCTCTCCCTTTTATTCTTGATGAGTCTGGCTAAGTGTTTATCAATTTTGTTTATCTTCTCAAAGAACCAGCTTTTAGTTTTATTGATCTTTGCTATTGTTTTCTTTGTTTCTATCTCATTTATTTCTGCTCTGACCTTTATGATTTCTTTCCTTCTACTGACTTTGGGTTTTCTTTGTTCTTCTTTCTCTAGTTGCTTTAGGTGTAAGGTTAGACTGTTTATTTGAGATTTTTCTTGTTTCTTGAGGTGAGATTGAATGGCTATAAACTTCCCTCTTAGAACTGCTTTTGCTGTGTCCCATAGGTTTTGTGTTGTCATGCTTTCATTGTCATGTGTTTCTATGTATTTTGTTATTTTTTCTTTGATTTCTTCAGTGATCTCTTGGTTATTTAGTAGTGCACTATTTAGCCTCCATGTATTTGTGTTTTTTACATTTTTTTTCCTGTAATTGATTTCCAGTCTCATAGCATTGTGTTCAGAAAAGATGCTTGATACGATTTCAATTTTCTTAAATTTTCCAAGGCTTGATTTGTGACCCAAGATGTGATCTATCCTGGAGAATGTTCCATGTGCACTTGAGAAGACAGTGTATTCTGCCACTTTTGGGTGGAATGTCCTATAAATATCAATTAAATCTATCTTGTCTGTTGTGTCATTTAAAGCTTGTGTTTATTTATTTTCTGTTTGGATGCTCTGTACATTGGTATAAGTGGGGTGTTAAAGTCCCCTACTATTACTGTGTTACTGTTGATTTCTCCTTTCATGGTTGTTAGCATTTGCCTTATGTATTGAGGTGCTCCTATGTTGGGTGCATAAACATTTATAATTGTTATATCTTCTTCTTGGATTGATCCTTTGATCATTATGTTGTGTCCCTCCTTATCTCTTGTGACAGTCTTTATTTTAAAGTCTATTTTATCTGATACTAGTATTGCTAGTATCAGATACTAGCAATATCAATCCAGTTGTGATTAACATTTTGGGGAAGTAACTCCTATGATACATTAGAAGCAAATAAAATAAAATATTAAATAATTCTTTAAAACAAAAGAGTTTGCTAAAATCTAAGTCCCACTGGACAGAAGCCCAGGGACCCCTGTCACCAGTGACCACTGGTAAACAGGATTTCAATTGCAAAGTTTGATTCCTACTTTCTCAGCAATTTTTTTAAGACCTAGTAAAACTCTGTCAGTGTAATTAATGACTGAAAAGAGCAACCACAATGGATTTCCATTGTTTCCTTCACAGGTAAGGCCTTGGAAAAGGCTGGGGGGAAAGAGTTCTTGGAAACAGTAAAGGAGCTTCGCAAGTCCCAGGGCCCTTTGGAAGTAGCTGAAGGTAAGTGTGGAATCAGGCCATGTTCCCTGCACAGCCTCACCACCTTCCCCTCCAGCATGACATGCTTCACGCACATTCAGTTTGCAGAGCAAAAGAGGCCATAACCAATCAAGAAGCTATTTTAGCATCTCTCAGATAATTTGAGCAGGCCTGCGTAGATCATTTCGTACACTTTGGGGACTATAAAGTGTCTGGATAGTTCAAGCCAATTTGCATCCCAGCTCACCCCAAAATGGTCTAGAGCAATTGGGCAACTTTGTGTGTGTGTGGAAAATACACATGACAAAATTTACCATTGTAACCTTCAAACATTGTACAATGTGGTGGCATTGGGTACACTCAGTGCTGTTCTCCATCACCACTATCTAGTCCCGGAACTTTTTATCACCTTCTGTGGAAACCCCACACCCATCAAGTAGTCACATCGTCCCTCCCCCAACCCCTGGCAACCACCAGTCCGCCTTCTGTTTTGATGGATTTGCCTCTTCTGGATGTTTCATGTAAGTGGAATCGTATAAATATGTGATCTTCTGTGTCTGGCTTCTTTCACTTAAAATGTTTTCAAGGTTCATCCATGTTGTACCGTGTATCAGCACTTCATTCCTTTCTATGACTGAATACTATTCCATTTGTTTATCCATTCATCATTTGGGTTGTTTCCACCTTTGGCTCTTGTGAATAGAGCTGCTCTGAACATTTGTGCACAGGTTTTTGTTTGAACGCTTATTTTCAAGAATACTGGGTAATTTTTTGACAGGCGGGCCCAACTTCAGATCCATGTCCCCGCCCACCTCCAGGGACCATCTAGTCAGTGCCAAGTGCTGCCATGGTGCTGGGGCTCCAAAGACAAATAAAACCCACTCCTGCCCTCAAGCACTGGACAGTCGAGGAGGAGAAACAGACACACAAGTGGGGCACAGAGAGGGAGCCATGCTCTCTGCTTGGGGGAGTTGGGGAGGCGCCAGGGAGGATATAAGACCTGTGTGTGAGAAGGCTCAGTCAGGAGCAGCAGGGAGAAAGACAGGAATAGCGGCCAGAGATGAGCCTTGCCCTTGGGCTGTGCTAAGGGTCTGGATTTGACCCTGTACAGATGAGAGTAGGAGCTGGGGAATGTGATGATCAGATTTGATAGTTAGAAAAGTAATGGGGCTTCCGGTCAAGACAGAACATGAGTCCGCACTTTACAGTCTGCACATACCACTCCCCATATGATGATAGATAGAATTTCCTTTTTAAAATTTTAAGACAGAGCCACACTGAAATATAAAATAAATATCCAGGACTTCCCTGGCGGTCCAGTGGTTAAGATTCCACACTCCCAATGCAGGGAGCACAGGTTCGGTCCTGGGTCAAGGAACTAAAATCCCATGTGCCGCACGGCGTGGCAAAGTAAATAAATAAATAAACATCCATGTGGACAGAGAAGAGCTGCAGGCAGCAGCAGCAGGGGGACGTGGAAGCTGCGGGCTGGGCTCCAGGTCTGGTAACATGCAGAGCCATCAGGAGGTCAACTCTTACCTGCTGATGGGAACGGAGTCACCTCATGCTTGGAGGGGACCAGAGCCAGGCTCGCTGCTCAAAGCAAGGGCTGGATGCAACTCCCAAGCTCTTACAGGAAGCCAAGGCTCTGACCGCCACCCAGGGCTATGGCTCGTGTGAACTCTGTTTTCTAGAGTAGCAGAAGGGAGCAGAGAGCCCCTCGCCCAGGCCCAGGGCCACGTGGCCCACTAGCTCAGTGTCTGGATCTACCGCCTCCCCTATATGACCATGAGACAGAGCCCTGAATCATCCTTGTAGGACAGGATCCTAACTGCGGGGGTCTCGCAAACTGCCTGATGGGGTGGGAAGGAGAGAAAAATAGCTTCTCTACATAGAGTGAGAGCCTCCAACACACTTCTAAACAGTTCCAGAGGCAGAAAATAGGAGGTAGAGAGGCAACATGTGAAAAGATGAAGAGATACAAACTACTATGTGTGAAATAAATAAGCTACAAGGATATATTGTACAACACAGGGAATACAGCCAATGTAGCCAATATTTTATAATAACTTTAAATGAAGTGTAACCTATAAAAATTTTGAAGCACTACGTTGCGCACCAGAAACTAACATGTTGTAAATCAACCATCCCTCAATTTAAAAACAAACAAAAAAGATCATGGCTGAGAATTTTCCAGAATTAAACCCACGAGTCCTCAGGTTGAAAACACTGAGTATATGAAATCAAAATAAATCCAAATCCTGGCCCATCAGGAATTCCCTGGCAGTCCAGTGGTTAGGACTCCACGCTGTCACTGCCGAGGGCCCGAGCTCAATCCTGAGAAAGATCCTGAAAGCCACGTGGTGTGGCTAAACCAAAAACAAACCCAAAAAAACCAAACAAAACCTGGCCCATCTTGGTGACATCTCTAAAGTTGAAAAATCAAGAGAAACCTGAAAAGCAACCCAACGAAAGGCAGAGTGTTTGTAAAAACGGTTCTCCTGACAGCCGACTTCTCATCAGCAACACAGGATGCTTGGAGACAGAAAAGAAGTATCTTCAAAGCACTGAGGGGAAAAACTGTCAACTAAGAAGTCCATGTATTACTTTGTTATTATTCAACAGGGAGGGTGAAAGATGCAGAATTACAGACATGCAAAAATTGAGAGTCAGAAGCCCTCAGACTCTTGCTGAAAGGACCACAGAGGCCTCACTGGGAGAAACAGAAGTGAATCCAGAAGGAAGGAGAGGGCTGTAGGAAACAAGCAGGAGCTAAGAAATCGGGGCATATCTGTCAGCTCTAAGTATCCATGGCCCTGGGGCCAAACAGTGGTAGCTCCCTGGGAAGAAGGGATTGGTGAGGGTGAATCTGTAAAAGGGGAGACAGTTCATCAGGGTCTAACACCATATTTCATTTAATTTCAAAACACCATCCGTTGTAAGATATGCCCTTATTGTAAGAAAGAATAAATTTCCAAGATGGAGTGTCCAGTAGGAGACCCCACACAAAGCCAGGACACATTCAGTTTAAGAGCTAGCAAGACATGAACTACCACGCAGAAAGGGCAGCAAGTACCTTTTCTTTTTTTCTTAATAAATTTATTTACTTATTTTTGGCTGTGTTAGGTCTTCATTGCTGGGCGCACGCTTTCTCTAGTTGCGGCGAGCAGGGGCTACTCTTCCTTGCTGTGCGCAGGCTTCTCATTGCGGTGGCTTCTCTTGTTGCAGAGCATGGGCTCTAGGCACGTGGGCTTCAGTAGTTGTGGCTCGCATGCTCTAGAGCGCAGGCTCAGTAGCTGTGGCGCACGGGCTTAGTTGCTCCGTGGCATGTGGGATCTTCCTGGACCAGGGCTTGAACCCATGTCCCCTGCATTGGCAGGTGGATTCTTAACCACTGTGCCACCAGGGAAGCCCCAAGTACCTGTCTTGACCTTGGCATTGGGTGGACAGAGGGGGACAAAAAACCTCACTAGGGAACTTGAACCACAAGCTGGTACTCCTGTGGATTTGCAGCCGAATCCACTGCGGCCCAAAAACTTCAATCAGGAAAGTTAGTGGGACATGACCTGGGTATGGTAGGGTCCCCAGGTGACATAGAAGTAAATGCAACTTCCCTCTGGAAGAACTCATCTCAGTCCAAGCCCACAGCCATTGTAAAATGCATCCTGATTCCAGCCAGGAAGGTGGATGGGACAGGGGTGGGAGGTGGCGGTAGAAATGAAGCAGATGGCCCTGGAATGAGACAAGTCAGAGGAAACCGACAGGTGGTGCCGGCGACAGAGGTGGAGAAAGGGGAATCAGGCTTCGGGAGTGAATGATGATTTTCTTGGGCACAGGTTGGACCTGGGGCACCAGCAATGTCACTGGTAAGCAGCTGGTGAAAACTGAGGACAAAAATGGTTTGCAGATGGCTGTTTAAAAGCCAGGGCCAAGCACGTCGGGCAGCAGAGAGAAGAGCACCGGGCCTCGGCGGGCAGGGGGAAGAGGGGCTGTTGCAGGAACCTGAGACAGGAGGAAAAGCACAGTGTCGCGGAGACCAAGGATTAGCAGCAGCAGCTTCCCAGCCAGACAAGGGGCCACCCTGCAGTCCCCTTCGCTGTGGTGACCCTGAGAAGGTGGGCTCGCCTGAGGAAAGGTTCTGGAGGCCCTTTGCAGCTGCACTGCCATCCGCAGAGCATGGTCCTCACCAGGTGACATCGCATCACATAAAGAGTATTGGCAGATGCTTCTACCAAATATCAGTGTCCCAAGCCCCGAGATCACTTGACCTTGACCTTGGCACCTGTAAAGAACACTATAAATTCTTACAACTACAAGCCAATGTTTCCATTTCCAGTTGCCATGGAAATACTTTGTTTTAGGCTGACGTGCTATCATGGACTACCTTCAAAATCTAGTGTACATAGCGGGCGTCAGAAGGATGAGAAGGCGTGCCATTTTTTTCCTGATTAAATGTTTGACTTAACATTGCTGTTAGTGGTATATTCCTCTTATTTAAAATGACTTTAGGGCTTCCCTGGTGGCGCAGTGGTTAAGAATCTGCCTGCCAATACAGGGGACACGGGTTCAAGCCCTGGTCCAGGAAGATCCCACGTGCCACGAAGCAACTAAGCCCATGCGCCACAACTACTGAGCCTGCCCTCTAGAGCCCGTGAGCCACAGCTACTGAGCCCACATGTCACAACTCCTGAAGCCCATGCGCCTAGAGCCCGTGCTCTGCAACAAAAGAAGCCACTTCAATGAGAAGCCTGCGCACGGCAAGGAAGAGTAGCCCCTGCTCACCGCAACTAGAGAAAGCCCACGCGCAGCAACGAAGACCCAATGCAGCCAAAAATAAAATAAATAAATTTATTAAAAAAAAATAAACTGACTTTAACATTAAAAAGAATACCATTCAAGGGCTTCCCTGGTGGTCCAGTAGGTAGGACTCCACACTCCCAATGCATGGGGTCCGGGTTCGATCCCTGGTCAGGGAACTAGATCCCATGTGCCACAACTAAGACCCGGCACAGCCAAATAAACAAATAAATATTAAAAAAAAAAAAAAAAAAAGAATACCATTCAGCTGGTAACATGATCATTACCCGGTGTGTAAAGAGCTGGAATCTCTCCAGCACATGAGAGCAGTAAGGGCCTCAGGGAATTTGCCCCAAGCAGGAAGGGCCCATCCCCAGGGTACTGGGTTCCCTTGGACTACAAGGCCGACAGGGACGTTCCGTTTCTGGTGTGCAAATGTACAAGGTCATAGAGTCAACCAGTCATGCCCACTGCCTCCTCAGTATTTATATTGACTGATTCCTTCACTCACTCATTCACTAATCAGATGGTTGGCGCCAGCTGGGCACTGGGAAGGCGAGGCGTTCACAGCCGTAGCTGACAGGCGGGGGACGCCCCTTGCATCTGTCTCCACCAGCCGTGGCATGTGCAGTCGCAGCCTCTCCAGCACTGTGGGCGTCGCTAGGAAACACGGCTCACATGCTGGGTGGGCATCATATATTTCAAATAAGTCTTTCAAACCAACCCCACACACTGCCCTAAAACAGACACACACACATTTGTTACAAACACAGCCCGTAGCGGCCACAGCCTGCCCGAACTCCCCCAGGCTCCCAGACCCTGGCCACTGCGGGAGGGTTGGGGACCTTTGCTACACCCGGCTCCTTGAGCGGCACAGAGCCCCAGCTCCACAAGGTGGGCAGCTTAGGGGCAAGCAGCATGTGGGGTCAGAGTGGCCAGTGGATCAGGCCCAGCCCCTTCTCCAGGGATCAACGGCCACAGGGACTTCCCGGGTGTTCCTCGTTATCAGCTCTGTCACTGATGGGAAATAGGTTTGAGAGGGTGGTGAAAAATAAAAGTAGGGAGTATGAACTGAAATTATGAGACAAGGCAGGTATAATCCAACTTCACAACCCGCTGTGAACACTTGCTCCCTGTAGGCTCCTCAGTATATAGAGATGATCAAAAGGGCAGTCCCTGTCTGAGGGTGCATACAACCCAGTAGATCGGTTCTAAATTTAGGGAGGGTCCTCAAATCACCAAGCGCAAGGCCTGCATCAGACCTACCAAGTCAGGATCTCAGACGGGGCAAGAGGGGAGGGCTTGTCCATTTTTAAAAAGCCGCTGCATCGGTTTCCAATCGCTGCTCTAACAAATTAGCACAAACTTGGTAGCAACAAACAACACAAGTGTCCTGTCTTAGCGTTCTGGAGTCAGAAGTCCACAATGAGTCTTTTTTTTTTATAACCTTTATTTTTTTAGGCAGTTTTCTTGTCTGTTTGTTTTGGCCACGCTGTGCAGCTTGCGGGACCTTAGTTCCCCGACCAGGGATTGAACCCACGCCCTCGGAGCAGTCCTAACCACTGGACCGCTAGGGAATTCCCCACAATGAGTCTTAAGAAGCCAAAATCGAGGTGCTGGCAGGGCTGGTTCCTTCTCAGAGCAGCCGTCCCTTGCCTGTTCTGGCTTCTAGGCTCCTGCATTCCTTGGCTCCTGGATGCATCACTCCAACCCCTGTTCCTTCATCACAGCGCCTTCTCCTACCTTTGACTTCCCTGCCTCCCTCTTATTAGGACCTGTGTGATTACACTTAGGGCTCAACTGGAGAGTCCAGGGTAAACTTCTCATCTCACAATCCTTCACTTAATCACACCAGCAAAGACCCTTTTGCCATGTAAGGAAACATTCACAATTTCCAGGGATCGGAGACGATTCCACTGTGTACCTTTGATTAGGAGTCACCTAACCTGTGGCCAGGAGGCAGACCATGTGAGAGTGTGTGACATGCTGTCACATCAGCTTTCAGTGTGTTTACCCAAAGCTTGTGCCAACTGTCAAAAGCAATTCTGATACGGCTCCTACTCTCCTAAGAGGGACACAGGCGATTGAGCCTAACCCCCTGGCTTAAGGTGAAGACGTAGGAAATAACCTGCGGCATTTCTCTGTCGTGTCCCAGCCGCCGTCAGCCAGTCCAGCGGACTTGCAGCCAAATTCGTCATCCACTGTCACATCCCTCAGTGGGGCTCCGACAAATGTGAAGAACAGCTTGAAGAGACCATCAAAAACTGCCTGTCGGCAGCAGAGGACAAGAAGCTGAAGTCGGTGGCATTCCCGCCCTTCCCCAGCGGCAGGTAAGATGTTCTCCTCCAGGGAGGTGGCAAGGTTGCTGGGTCCGCTTGTCCAGCCTTCTCGCTGGGGACCAGCTGCTCCCCGACTTGGTCACATCCAGTCTGGCCATCCCAGAGGACGTGACCAAGGGCTGCCAGCACAGCCAAGCACGTTGACCAGGCGATAGAGCAAGAGACGCAGTTTCCATCCTTCAAAATGCAGGGAGAGGGCTTCCCTGGTGGTGCAGTGGTTGAGAGTCCGCCTGCCGATGCAGGAGACACGGGTTCGTGCCCCGGTCCGGGAAGATCCCACATACCGCGGAGCGGCTGGGCCCGTGAGCCATGGCCGCTGAGCCTGCGCGTCCGGAGCCTGTGCTCCGCAGCGGGAGAGGCCACAGTAGTGAGAGGCCCGCGTACCGCAAAAAAAAAAAAAAATGCAGGGAGAAATCTCATTCTGGGAGGAACAGGATGCAGAGTTCTCTTCTGAGAGCCTTCCGAGAGCCACGTTCCTGCCAGCTATCCCAGTCTAGAGCACTGGATCCGAAACACCAGGCTCAAAGGCACTTGCTCCTCCAAGTGTGGTCCACAGACCAGCAGCGGAGAGCCCACGGGGTTAGGATGCCAATCGCAGAATCCCCAGGGGATTCCGGTGCTGCTCTGGGGCTGGGAGAGCCTCGAGGCTGAGGCTGGAGAAGTGAAAGGCTCTCAGCAAGGGCCTGCTTTTAGGGGTTGGAGAAATGATTGCTCTAATTGCCACAGACCCCGACTGGGCATGGGAGCAGTATTTCAGGTAAATAATGAGGCTGTCTGCCCTCACGTGTAGCAGGGCCTCTCCCCTCACGCTCACAGCCAATGTGAGTTATTGCTTTAATTTTGAACACCCTTTCTCCTGAGAAGCCCCTCTGTAGCGCAGATATGATTTACACTCTGAAGACATTCTGTTACAGCCGAGTCACAGGAAGGCGAAGAAGGAAGGAATGAGGCCTAGCTTCCTGCCGTAATCCTATCTCAACCTGAGCAGGCAGCGCTGGGTCTCCATAGCCTGGCCCGGAGGCACTGCGAGTTGAATTCTTTGCATAGCTGGGCCCACGTGCCGAGATGTTCTGGGCTTGGGACGGGGCAGCTGAGTGAGAAGAATTCTTATTAGGCAGGCCAATCCTGGACCCGCCCAAGGGGCTTGGTGGCTGACCCCAAATGACCAGGGGTGTCACAATGGCTGCGTCCCTGGCGCACAGCTCCACCATGGCATCCTGGGGCTTTTGGGGCCCTGCCCAGAATCGTCACTGCTCAAATTACATTGGCACGTCCACACAGGTTAGCGAGAGGAACACGAAATGCATGAAACAGGAATTAATGAAGACGTACTTTTGAGCATACATTATTGCCCTTTAATAAACAATCTGTTCAGCATGTAAACCAGTTTTGAGGCAACTAATAAAACCTATATTGCCTTTTTTTTTTTTTTTTTGCCGTGCTGCGAGGCTTATGGGATCTTAGTTCCCTGACCAGGGATTGAACCCACGCCCTCGGCAGTGAAAGTATGCAGTCCTAACCACTGGAACGCCAGGAATTCCCTATATTGGCTTTTTCTTCTTTTTTTTCTTTTTCCTTCCTTTTTGCGGTACGCGGGCCTCTCACTGCTGTGGCAACAGGCTCCGGACGCGCAGGCTCAGCGGCCATGGCTCACGGGCCCAGCCGCTCCGCGGCATGTGGGATCTTCCCAGACCGGGGCACGAACCCGTGTCCCCTGCATAGGCAGGCGGACTCTCAACCACTGCGCCACCAGGGAAGCCCTATATTGGCTTTTTAAAATGCTGAGTTGGTAGGGTTTTTTTTGTTTGTTTGTTTTTAACTTTTATTTTATATTGGAGTACAGTTGATTAACAATGTTGTGTTAGCTGAGTTGGTAGTTTTTAAAGCTCAGCTGGACTTGAGTCAGGCCACATAGATTCAAACACAGGCCACCGCTCACCAGCCAGCCCTAAAACCATTGTGCCACTCTGAGCCAGTGTGGCATATGTGAAGTGGGGACAGTGTGCCCTGTCTGTCCCCCTCCTGGGCTGTCCCTCTTCTGAGGTGAAAGGGGATCATGCGTGGACCAGCCTGCACACGGTGAGACCCCGAGAGATAGGAACAAGGACCTGGTGCCAAGATGAGAAGGAACCACATTGCCCCTACCCCGGGCTGAGGGCAGAGTTACTCCATGGGCCCCAGGACCAAAGTGACATCAGCTCTTCTCTTCCTTTGGCACAGAAACTGCTTCCCCAAACAGACGGCAGCCCAGGTGACCCTCAAAGCCATCTCGGCCCACTTCGACGACTCGAGCGCATCCTCATTGAAGAACGTCTACTTCCTGCTCTTCGACAGCGAGAGCATCGGCATCTATGTGCAGGAGATGGCCAAGCTTGATGCCAAGTAGCCGCCCCGTGCCCACTGGTGGCCACCACGTTCACCATCCGGAATCAGGAGGATCAAAGTCACAGGAGCGGGGTTTTATCTTTTAAAAGGAGAGAGGAAGGGTGACGGCAGGGGAGCGGAGGGCAGCTGAAAGGGAAGTGGGTGGCAGAGGCTGCGGGAGCAGGTCCTGCCCACGGGAAGAGCCCTCTGCATTTTATATTCTCGTTAAAAAGAGCCTCAGTCTGTAATTAACCAGGTCTCCACCAGGGGTTTCTTTCCATGTGTTTTCTTCTTGTTGTTTTAGAACTTTTTTAAAAAAACAGACTTCGTTTTAGATTTATAGCATTGACTTTTACACACTCACATACACAAAATCCTTTCAAAATTCTTAAAATCTTCTGTTTCTCCTTTTTTGCAAGGGAAGAGGGCAAAGAAGTGACTTGGGCTTTGTTGGCTGTCTGTATTCAGTGATGGAGAGAAGAAAATTAGAAAGGCATCTTACTGGTGCTTTTCTTTCTGTTTTAGTGCCCCTACCCTTACCCCTATAATATCTGTAACTACTCCTAGAAAGATTTTGCTTCAGGCTTTTGTTTTGTTTTGTTTTTTTTAAAGAAAAAGAAAATGAAAGGAAAAAAAATAAAAGATCCAGTGTCTTTCTTACAACATACTCTTTTATTGTAACATCTTGCTCAGTCTGGAGAACTGTGTCCCTATGGGTGGAAACTTAAGAATGTTATAAATAGAACCAGGCCTATCACTATGGAGCTGAGACTCCCACCATGCTAGGCCCCAGGTCAGACGGCACGGAATGGCTTGTGTTTCTCAGGCAACAGGTCCCACTTCCAGAAGGGGAGCCTGGTTGGCTGTGGTCCACGGGAATGGAGGACTGGGTGAAGCCTCCCTGGGGTGGCCATCCTTTGGGACAAAGGCACAGTCTCACTTAGGCCTGGGCAACAAAATGGAACACACCTGGGCCACAGCCCAGACAGGACAGACCAAGAACCCTCGTGAGGGTGGTATCCTAAGAATTCCAGCCAAGTACCCAGAGGTTACCATTAAAAGTGGGCAGGGGGCTTCCCTGGTGGCGCAGTGGTTGAGAGTCCGCCTGCTGATACAGGGGACATGGGTTCGTGCCCCGGTCTGGGAAGATCCCACATGCCGCGGAGCGGCTGGGCCCGTGAGCGATGGCCGCTGAGCCTGCGCATCCAGAGCCTGTGCTCCGCAACGGGAGAGGCCACAACAGTGAGAGGCCCGCGTACCGCAAAAAAAAAAAAAAAAGTGGGCAGGGAGGGGTAGGGTGGGCTGGGGCAGGGCCTGAATTTATTCAGATGAACTCATCAACAACTTCTGCCTTAGAGATCTTGCCTATGTGGTCCAAAATAGGTTTATCCTGATTAGAAGTCCTCTCCCAAACAGAGGAGTCATTTTTATACCTTAACATAATTGGTGGCAGGCATTATTGCCACATGGCTACACCTCCAGATAAGTGACATTGGGGTTGACCAAGAAACAAGAAGCACAGAACTACAAAGGTTCCCACAGGGTACCCCTGCCCCAGCATTGGCTGGAGTTTTGTCACTTACAAATTTGCCTAAGACAGTAGCCTGGAAGCATGCAGGGGTTCACCTACTGAAACCCCCTCTGCTCCCTGAATGTTAGCAGGATGGTGACCCACCCGACGGTCACGCTAGCTTGGCTGTCTTTCTTTAAACACCCCCAGCAGCTGGTAGGCCAGGTTTCTGTCTTAACCCGTTAGCTTTATAAAAAAACTCACTCTCCATTAGGATGGACTCACCAGGAGGGAAATTTTATCTAACGCTTTTAAAATACAACCTATGGTATATAATCAGGATCTAAAAATAGAAATATAGAAAGATTCATGAAGATTAAAGATGGTAGGGACTAACAGTTTAAAATTAAGCTCCTATTAACAACCTGAGTGTTGCAGGATGTTATAGGCTTCCCCACCTCCTAATGTGATGGGAGAGGTTGGGATGTAGGCCATCTCTCCACCCCAGTCCCCCTTCCTTAGCTGGTCTCCTTGTGCAGGCCCTCCTTCCTGCCCTTACAGACAGGGAGACCCTTCCTGCCACCAGGATACTGAGCTCTCGCCCATACTCTGAGAGCTCTGAATGCCACACACCATGTGCACGCGCACACGCGCGCACGCACGCGCACACA
This sequence comes from Monodon monoceros, assembly GCF_005190385.1. Taxonomy (NCBI): domain Eukaryota; kingdom Metazoa; phylum Chordata; class Mammalia; order Artiodactyla; family Monodontidae; genus Monodon; species Monodon monoceros. The sequence goes on from NW_021703781.1 coordinate 20,626,126, forward strand.
CACACACACACACACACACACACACACACACACACACACACCCAAGAGGAGGCTGGGGTAGAGAAGGTGGGCTGTGCCCTCCCCAGGACCAAGTGAACCATTCAGCCAGCAGACCTTTGAAACAGAAAGACTCCTTTAAGGGTGTCTTTTTCTTTTAACACCAATATCCCTCTCTCTCTCTCCCAGTTTTTGGTTTTGTCTAAGTTGTGTTTCTGGTCAGTACATCACCGACATCTTACTCCAGGAAAAGAGCTTTTGCCCTTTGGCATTTGTCAAGCGGGTACCATTTGTCAAGAAATCTGATCGCCGGGCGGTGACAGTACCTATCTCCCGCCCAGCCTCCCCATCAGGGTGGAGACTGCCGCATGGTTTTCCAGCTCGTGGAGACCAACAGGTCCCGGCTCTTGGCCAGCCGAACCATGAGCCGCCCCACGTAGAAGCCACTGATCTGGCCCACGCCGTCATTTCTCCCCATGGCCAGGAGGAACGTCAGCGAACCTGTGAAGCAGAGCCGTGCGCTAAACTAGAATCCTGCTCACCATCCATGGGCCTGCAGCTCCCAGGGCACAGACCCTTCCCGGGGCCTTCAGTGTCAGGGCAGGGAAATGCGTAAGGCCTTCAGGAACATGCGCAAGTCCCTGACATACTTTCCTAGAGCTCTGGGCGAGGTTTCTGTCCCCAGCTTTGAGAGTGTGTTCTAGCGGTCAGGCATCGTAAAGCCCACAAAGGCTTCACCGTTTCTAACCCCGACTCTCTTAAAACTGTGCCGCGTGGGGAGCTTCCTGACCTGGCTTGTAGGCTTTGAGGGGCCTCTGTTTCATGGAGTTGACAATGTTGGCCACGGCGACACTGGCGTGGAGGCTGGCGTGATAGGCCATCTTGGGCTCCCTCACATCGGCGCAGTCACCGATGGCGTAGATGTGGCTGTAGCCCTCCACCTGGAGGTACTCGTTCACTCTCAGAGCGCCGTCGCTGGCCAGCTGATCACCTGCGAGAAAACCAGCCTGAAACCAAGATCCTGAGCTGCCTCAAGAAGTGGCCACCAGAACACAGTGAGGATGGGCTGTGGTGCCAGTCCAGCTACCCTCCAAAGGCACATCCTCAAGAGGCAAACCTCCTGTCTGGTTTACTTCTGCCTGAAGTCCCCCCCTCAGAACTCTTCCTGCAAAGGCGAGGTTACTATTTTGGGGTGGAAACTGGTCAGAAAGACCAGCAAGTGTCATTTCATATAACACACATGACTCTTTGTAAGTTACCACAATTAACAATGATTCACTTATGATGATTAAGTTACAACCTAGCCCAGTCTTGGATTTCCTTTTGAATGTGGATCAGATTTTTTTAAATAAATCCAGGGCTTTAATAGATGATAAACTTTTCTTTTTAAGGGACTTAAAAGAATTTACCTTTGAAAACATACCATTAGGATCATTAGGTGTTAAGTCCTGGGATCTCTGTATATTATAAGCCCTCGATCCCAGCCCCACACATGGCCTGGACTAGCTTCCTTCTGGGATTGGATAATTCTTTCCTGCCAGACACACAGAAGGAGCTTCTTGTCCAGGAAAGGTATCTGGGAGTAAATGATGGGGACCTGGGGACATGGCCACCTCGGGGCCTGAGAAGGAGCCACTGAGCCTCCAGCTCACAGATGGAGCCATGGGTCCAGCTCCCCCCACCTCCAGTTAGCTCAATAGGTCAATATTCAGCTTTACGAACGGAGGCCTCATTACCCCCCTCTCCCCATGATCATTTCCAAGCTCAAGTGGCAAACGTCTGGGTCAGGGTTTGGGGAGAGCAGCACACCTGTGAACAGAGAAAGGCCTGACCCTGGAATTTCCTCTGCATTGGTGTTCCAAGGAAAGTAACAGAAAAATAGATCTTTTTCTTCCTTCTGAAACCTGTTCCCATCTCTCACCACTAGGGGGTGGGATCCGATTTTGGAAGATTCTGGTCACTTTGGCCACCCTGGCCTCAATTGCCATCAACACAGCTGAGGAAAGCCCAGCAAGAGTGGCCCTGAACCTAAATTTAAAGTTTGAAGAGACCAAATGAGCTGTTGAGACTGGGGCTGGGGGTGGGAGGGTGGAGTGCCAGTTCCTCGGGGGAGAGGCCTGCAGGGCCTTCTCGGGGGCTGGAGGGGGAGGAGGCAGCCTGGGGAGGGGGTCACGGCCCGGCCTCCCACTTACCAAACGCGCTGCGGTAGGCCAAACTGTTGATCTTGATACCGCTGCAGGCGATCACCAGGTTGGCGGCCACCTCCGTGCCTTTGTCCGTCTGCACCGTGATGTGCTCGCGATGCTTGTTGAGAGGCAGCGCCTCCAGGTTGCTCACCCGCTCACCTGTCAGGGGAGGCCCGTGACCAGGAGGCTGGCAGAGGGCAGGCACGCCACCGAGGCGGGGGCCCAAGCCAGGGCTGGCCTGGGGGCTGGAGACCGGTCCGCTCTGCCACCCCAAGAAGCACAATCTGGACATTTGGCCCCAAGGGATCCGATGGAAAGCAAGTTCCAAGAAGCAATTTGGGGAAGTGAGGCCAAGTTTCCCAAGAGGTTCTGGGAAAAGCTGTTTGAGGAAGACCTCAACCACGCCTCCCTGAATGTCCACTCCTAACCAGGAAAGATGAGCCCTCTGGGCTCACCACCGACAGGGGTAAGCAAGGGAAGTCCAGGGCCGGCCCACTCTCCTCACTGCCTGGAAGTGCAGGCGGGCAGAGGGCTGCACAGCCACTTCTGCGGAGCCCAGGAGCCGGGAGGGCTCTCAGAGAGCAGACACCTCGCCCGCCCTGCAAAAGGTGAGAGTGTCGGGCCCGTGAACTGGGGGGCGGGGGTCACACCCCCGGGAGAGAGCCCCACTCTAACATGCTGGGTAGGTCTCTTCCCTTCTGCTCTGGACAGAAGCCACGCTCTCCACCAGCCTCAAAATACAAACCCAAAACACCTATTCTCTCCACTAAAGAGATATCATAATTCAGGTCAAATCTTTTATATGATTTTTTTTTTTTTTTTTGGCCTCACCACACAGCATGTAGATGTAGAATCTTAGTTCCCTGACCAGGAATCGAACTCGCACCCCCTGCGTTGGAAGCACAGAGTCGTAACCACTGGACCGCCAGGGAAGTCCCTTTTACATGACTTTTTAAACCATTCAACAAATGGGTACCACCTGTACTGTATCCAAAGCAACAGCCAGGACAGTGCTGCCTTCATGACAGGAAAATCCCGTAAGTACCGGGGCCTCTGCCCTGCCTGGGGACGGACACACCTCCAGCTGGACGACAAGGCTAAACAGGCTCTGCAGCCCCACCTCAGGACACAGAGAGCCTGGGGTTGAGCGCGGCCACGCTCAGGCTGTGAGCCGGGACCAAGCCTCAGCCAAGTCTCAGCAGGCCAGGGAGAGGGGCAGGGCAGGAGGGGCCTGACACGTACTCAGCAGCAGCTGCACGCCTTTCCGGAGCAGGATCTCCTTCACTTCCTGCCGGACACAGGGCAGGAGCTCCTTGTCTGCGAGGGCCATTCGGGAGTGAATGAGAGTGACCTGGGGACAAACAACCACAGGGCAGAGAAGGAGCCACTGAGTCTCCTGCTCACACAAAGAGGCTTGAAAACACATCAGCCTGTCTCTCCCACCTCCTCCCCAACTCCCAGTTCACAGGTGAGGAAACGGAGGGCCCAGAGAAGTACTTTGCCCACTGCTAGAACCAGTTAATGGTGAGTGGGCTGGAGCCCACATCTCCCAGGGTAGGATTTTTTCCGACGTACCAATGCTTCACAACACACACCTCACCGAGGGCCACGTGGAAAATTATTTTCAAGCATCCTTGGGCACTTATACAGTCTATATATAAGCCATCGACATTCTAACTGTAAATCAGGCTGACATTTACATTAAGGCTGGTTCTAAAACTGGTGCTTCCAGGCACGTCTACTTGCTGTCTGGGTCAGCAGTGAAGTGCGAGGGAGCCCGCAGTGATGTTCCAAGCTTGAGCTTTGAAATCAGACTGCCTGGGTTGAAATCCCATCTCAGATACCCACTCAGTCACCTCCTGAAGACCCAGTAAGATGGATCACAGTCCTACTCAGGAATATTGTAATGATGAAACGAGAAAGTAAGTGTAAAGCACGTAACTCAGCACATAGTGACTCTTTAATAAAGGGTGGCTACTATTACTCTTATTTGTCTATTAGTTATAAACATTTGGGAATTATACTGAGTTATTTACTACTTCAGACCAGTCCTTACCCCATAAATCAAAATTAATAAACTTCTACATGAACCACCCATAATAATTTCCAATAATTTGTCAGAGAATAGCCATAGAATTAAATTAGCCCATATTTATCTTACTTTTCAAAACCAACCTGCCTTTCCCTAGGGAAAAAGAACCAGACACAGGCTCCACGTGGCTCCCAGAAGCTGATCTGGCATCAGCTGCAGGCAGGCTCTTGCCTCACGGACCCATAACTGCCCATCATCCCTGAGCCCTAGGCTGAGCCTTTACAGCCTGCTTCCTTTCTCTCCAGGATGCCGGCAGGGTCTCCATCCCTTTATCACTAAAAAGAGGCAGTGCTGGCCAGTCCTGCCCCAGCATGGGCTGTGAGGTGTACACTTCGGGGTCCCCCTACGTGCTGTCTAGGGCAAGGGCTACTGTCCCTTAAAGACCAAAAGGCTGTGCTTGCTCCAGACAAGACACCGATGAGGGTGCCTTTGATCAAGCTGGTTGTTAGCAAAAAGAGGTCATCAAAAGTCTACGTTTCTATTGCAAAGGCCACATTACTGCAGGGGACGCGGGAGTTAACCTTTCATACTGTATCCCCCCAGGGCGTGGTCCTCCGGGTTGGCCCAGAGGGCAGAACCCTTCACTGAACTAGGATGCACCCTGGCTCTCCAGGTAAAATTCCCAGCAGAATGGGACTTTAGGGGGTCCCGCAGTGCAGAGAGCAGGAGACAGGAAACGCACGCTCCCACTTTATGGTAACGGGGCTCCCCTCCCAGGCCCTGAGCAAATTCTGATGTTCGTCAGACAAAAAAGAAGCCCGCCTCCGAGCGTTCACGGCCAAGGCCACTGGCCCACCTCTTTCTCAGGGTACTCTGTTTTAATCTCTGCTGCCATCTCCACTCCCGCAGAGCCTCCTCCGATCACCACGATGGACTGTGCACACTGGACCTGGAGGAGGAGGAAATGTTAAGGTGCGCTCTCAAATCTGCCCTGCCTCGGGGTCCGCCTGGGGAGTGGGTTCCTTGGCCAAAGGAGCGTAGAGAACCTTTTCCAAGTTCAGGGTCCAAATGTGCTCTTGCTGGGTGTCTCCCTGCATTTCTCACTCAACTCTCACTACCTGCCCAGCTTGCAGGTGACCCGGATCTGCCTGAGTTCCAGGTCGGGTTCCTAACCTCCACTCTTACGTCTGCTCATGACTGTGCCAGAGGTTCCCCAGGCCTCTCAGCAGCTGTGCAGAGAGGGAAAGACCTGGCCTTGGTCACACAGCTGTAGGACCTTCTCTGGGTCCCCACACCTCATCTGTTCAGTGGGGACAGACCCATTCCACCCACCTCTCCAGATCCCCGTGAGAAGTGACTGACAGCATGGATCCAAGCCCGCTCTATAATATAAACACAAGCCCCGTGCAAACAGGAGCCAATCGCTACATGAGCAGGTCCAAAGGTCTCCTCCCAGGAGCCTCTTCCTGGTAACTCTCCATCTCTACAGCGCCACTGCAGCCCTGGGGGCTCCTTGCTGCAGCCCCGGGCATCCCCACAGCTGTCCCACTCTCCCAGGGCCCCCCACCCCCGGCTCTGCCCTCACTGTCCTGCCGCCAGGCAGCAGGCAGCTCACCTGCGTCACCATGTCCTCATAGGCCTGGATGGCCATCTGCTGGCTGGACACCTGGTTAAACTTGCCTGGGAAGAGCCCAGTGCTGCCTGTGGCCAGGATGAGATATGTGAAGGACAGGGCCTGGGAGGGGCAAGGGTACAGAATGGTGAGGGCAGACCTGGGCTCCTGCATCCAACCCCAGGCTCCACCAGGCAAGCAGCACCAAGGGGGAGAGGCCTCCTGCGGGGGAGCAAAACCATCACTGGTTAGACCAAGGGATGGTGCTAGAACCCAGGAAATACCCAAGGAAGCAGAGCTTACCGCCTGCTGGGCCGCCCACCATGAAACAGGACGGGAGGGGAGAGCTCCCCACAGCAGCGGGGCAGGTGAGCAGGCAACAGGAAACGGCTCGTGGGGAATAAGCAGGATTCCAGCTTCCAGTGTGGAGTTAGTTTAGAATCTCCCTATTATTACCATTATTTTAGAAAAAATTTCCCCTTATCCTGGCCAACAAAAACAAAGTGGCGGGGGGGAGCAGATATCCTGTTTGGAGCCTAAATATATAAAACTGACAAACCCAGAGCTGCTCTGATGGAAGGGGGACTGGAGGGTCTGTATCCCATTCAGGCCCCAGTACTCCCGTGGAGGCCTGAGATGCCCTCATGGACCCAAAGCCACAGGATAAGGACGTTCTCAGTAATCTTGCCAACTGGAGATTCTACAGCCTCAAAATTGATTCAAGTAAGATTGATTTATTCACACTAAACCACACTCATTGAGGACAGGAATTGAAGCCCCTTTGTACAGTCCCCCCTTAGCTCTGACTAGAGTAGAGGGCCAGGCTGGAGGGTTCCCTCAGCATGGTGGGTGGGCTGCTGGCAGCCTGTTGACGGAGCTCTGGTCCCACAAGGATACAACAGGCACTGTGCTTACCCCAGGGCTGAGGGACACAAACTTCGGGAAGAAAACCTCTGCCCCCCCCGGGCGATGTGGGATTGTGGTGCCTACCCTTTGATTCCAGACAGTGAGGGGGCCCCTGGGCTCGGACCCTGGCTTTCAGAGTGAGGGCTCTGGGGCAAAGCTGCCTGGGTCCAAATCCTGGCTGAGTCTCTCCAGCTGTGGGGTCTTGGGCAAGCCTCTTAACCTCTGGGTGCACCGAGGCTACTCCACCTCCCTCACGGGGTCACAGTGGGCGTTAAAGGAGATCATGTGAGGCTTAAAACAGTGCCCGGCATACAGGGAAGGCTCTGCACCGCTCTCCTGTGGCTGCTGGGGCCCAGCCTTTGCTCAGGAGGCATCTGCTATCTGCCAGGCACCAGGAGGGCACGGGGGGCCCTTGCCCCTAAGGAGACGGGCCCAGGTGTCCTCCCACCAGCAGCCACATCCCAGGGGCCCCCTGAAGCCAGCTGAGGATGGCCAGCCCCCGCTGGGTTCACCTCGCCGTCCTCCAGCAGCACCGTCTGATTCTTCAGGTCTATCTCAACCACCAGGCCCTGCCGGAAGTTTTCCTTGAAGGTCACCGAGTAGGAAATGAATGTCTTTTTGGCAAACCCTGGGGAACGGACAGAGAGGAGGTCACGGTGTAAAACTGGGCTGCCCACAGGAGGCCAGAATAACTCAGAACATTTCCAGAGCTGCATGCCAACAGGGGCCCCTTGGTTAAACAGCCCCTGGGTACCCACTACCCCCTAAAGCGCCAGTCTGGGCCCCAGGTCCTCGGAGAAGCTCTCGCTCTGACTTCTGGGGCCTTGGTATGGTAGCTGCTTAAGGCCAGGGACCTTAAGATTCCCCGGAATTTGTCTAATGGTGGCATTTAGGCACCTTGCCCTAAAGGGAGAAAACCACCCTGTGATCCACAGTGGTGACAAGACCACGGTCACAAAGAAAGCCCCAGAGAAGAGACCATTACCACTCTCCACGGAGGCCCGGAGGGCTGCCACGTTGTGGTGGAAGGAGTCCTTCATGTCCACCAGCACGAAGGGGATGTTCAGCACCTGCAGTTGGCTGGCGGCCGCGATGCCGCCAAAGCCCCCGCCCACGATCACCACATGCACGGCTCCCACGTCCATCGAGACCTGGGACCCCATCTCGGACCAGGTGCTGCTGGGGTAGGAGGAGAGACCACATCAGATTCAGGGGGCTCGAGGGCTGGGTGGGCAGAAGTGGGTCCATATCAAGAATGGCCTCAAATGCCAAGACTTGATCTTTTAAAAGTATGTAATCATCTTTTATGAAATTCCATTTTTTGTAAAATTTGAATTAAATTCCAAAGGAATAAGGAGTATCCTAATTCCACCTCATCCCCTCAACCACCCAGTTCCCTTCTCCAAGGCATCTACTGTTACCAAGTTTACATGAATCCTTCCAGAGATATTCTGTGCACCTACAATCATGATTATTGTTTTTGCACACGTTAAACAACTGTTTTTGCACTCTTTTTCACTCGTAAATATATTTGTTCACTCAACAGTATAAATTAATGGACCTCCTGCTCTTTGACATGTTCTGTGCTATGGATGCCATGGTCAGAGAGACAGACAGACAGATATGGTCTCAGCCCTTGTAAAGGCAGGGTTTCAAACTCAAAGGGCCAGGTGGATGATGTAGCTGTGGGAAGCTGGGCAGGTGCACAGTAACCAGAAATGGTGGGTACACCTCTGGGGAATTGCTAAGTACAGCCCACATTAAAAGAACTAAACAAAATTATTTAAGCGCACCAGTAAGCAAACACTGAGACCAGATTCCACCCAGCTCACACGTCACCAGCTTCAGCCCCAGGTCTGAGGAGATCACTTAGCCAGTTATGACAATCAGCCTGCAAAACAGGATGCGATGGGACTAAGGCCATGACAGTGCGGTGGGGAGGAGGGACCTGCTGTGGGCAGGTGGTCCCCTGAGCATTCCTGGAACAGAGGACGTACACTGCGACTGGTGGGTGACACCCCCCAGGAGGAAGCGGGCAGGGAGAAATCTCTGCTGGGAGAAGGAACAGTGCTGGTTAAGGACCAAAAGGGAAGTCTGCTGGTGAGAAACAGGATGGAGAAGCGCTCATCACGTGGGCTCCAGTGAGAGGGGCAGGGGGTGCAAGGTCCTGCTTGATGTCGAGGAAAGGGAACCTGCAATCGAAGAGAGTATCTGCAGAGGATGGAGGGCCAAGTGTGCACCAAGCTCACACTCACATGTGAGCACGGCAAGGAGGGAGGAAGCGGACAGACAGCAAGCTGTCTCAATGGGGAAGAACATTCCAGCCCACATCTCGGACAGCACTGCAGGCAGCTGGAAGGTCACCACTCTGTCCTCCATCAGGTGTGTAGTCTGGGGCCCAACCCCTCCCCTCTCTGGGCCTCCATTTACCCCCTGTAATGTCCTTGCACAATAGGTTTCCAAGACATGGTGACCCCCAAGATGGTCCCCAGATCTTCCCACACTTATGGGGGCGGCTTACGGCTGGACCTCCAGACACTGTTGTCATTGGGATTCAAATGCACACAGTCTAATGTCTCCTCTGGGGAAGTGAAAACCTGGGCGAGGGAGGGTAGATCTGGCATAGGAGATTGGAGGGGATTTAACTTTGTTTCTCATTGGCTAAATGGTCCCCAATGCATTGAGGCTTGTGCATCCTAGGGCTGGGACCAAAACAAGTCCCCCAGCAGGCAGTGTCACCTTCACTGTTCCAGGCCCTCAGTAGGTGGTCCAGAGCTGGCCCTGTGAATGTTCATCAGGCTGAATCTGCCACCTAGGCCAGGACCCAAGAGGGGCCCGGGGACCAGCCAGGGACAGGAGCGGACACCAGGAGCTGAGCAGGGCCTGGGAATGTGGCAGGCAGTCAGGCAAGCTATGGAAGGGGTGCATTTCACCTGCCCCTTCAACACGGCCCCCTCTGTGCCAGCTTGCCCTTGGGGCCAGCAGCCAGCGAAGAGGTCAGAGAAACACCCAGAGAGCTCTGCTTCCAAGCTGGCGGGGCACAGGCCTGAGAGAGGCTACCCAGCTTGTTGGGGAGAGGGGTCCACCATGGACCACCCAGGGAAGCTCAAGGTGGAGCCCTGAAAAACAGCTGGGGCCAGGGGCCTTCTTCACAGAGGGAACAGCTTAGGCCAAGAAGTCCAGTGGCAGGAAGGGAGGGGGTGGGAGGGGTTCAGGGAACAAGGTGGGGAAGCTAGGAGGGCAGGGGACAGGGGACAGCACATACAGAGGGCCTGTCATGCTAGGGCAGTGTCTGGGCCTACATGCTGCCCTGGGGCCCTCGCAAGGAAGAAAGCCCAGTGAGCCCAGCACAGGCCTTATGGGCAGTGGGTTAGCCAAAGGAGTTGAACCCCTGCTCCCCCAGCCCCCCAGGATCATTAACTGGCTTCCCAAAGGACAAACCCTGGCCTCACCCAACTAGGCACAGCCCTCAGTAAAGGTGAATTGATTCTTTAGAGTTCCAGTGCAGAGTCTGGGGCCTGAGGGCACACCCAGGCCCAGGAGGGGCTGCCATAGCTGGGCCAGGGAGGGCAGGCGCTTTTACACCACAAGCCGACTGAGACCTCTCCTGAAATCTGTTCTCTCTCCTCCACTAACCTCTGACACACCCACTTGGGGAATGGGGGCCTGGTGGCACTCCAGCCCATTCCACCCTTTCTCCTCGGCAGCCTCCCTTGCCCAACACTCTTGGACACCCGCCTCTCCCTTGGCTCTTCCAATGCCAATTCTCACCTGGACCCGAGGACAGCTAGACTCCCCTCTGCTCGGCCATGACCTACTTCACCAGACACCTAAGTCATCGGCTTAAGCCATGGACCAGCACTCCTAGCCACACACCCAGCAGGCGCTCAAAAAGCAAGCGTGCAACTCATGATGTTGAATTATATGACCTAATGTAGCAGCAGTGCTGGGCAAACAGCCTCAGTCAGTGGGCAACTCCATCAATCAGTGGAAACCTCCACCAACGGGAGATTAGAGGATACACTATTACACACCCATACAATGGAATATTCTGGAGACATTCGATTTTACAGTGCAAGATTTTTTACATGAAAAGTTTGTCCACGATTCATCCGCACCCACAGACTGCACAAGACCAAGAGTGAAACGTAATGTAAGCTATGGTCTGTGGGTGATTATGCCAATGTAGGTTCAGTAACAAACACACCACTCTGGTGAGTGATGTCGATAATGGAAGAGGCTATGCACGTGTCAGGGCAGGAGGCATATAGGAAATTTCTGTGCCTTCCACCCAATTTTGCTGTGAACCTAAGACTACTCTAAAAACATAAAGTCTTAGGGAAAAAAAAAGCTTGTCCATCAAAAAGTCAGATAACAGAAAGTCATGTAGGGCCTAATCTCCATTGTGGGCCATCAGACCCAGGCACCTAGCTACATATACACACATACAAGTAATGATGACAACAGTGAGCATCCACTGCGCTTTTATCAATGTCTTTGCGTTGAACAGGTGGGGTTTCCTCCTCATTTTGGAAAGAATTTCACTAACTTGCCCCAGTCAATCCTCAACAGTCTGGCCAGATCTGCACTCTAAACCAAAATGCTAATAGCGGTTGCCAGACGATGTTTTTACTTTCTTCTTTGAGCTTTTCCCCCCCTTTTTTGTACCGTTTGAATGTTTTTAAATGAAATAATAAAGCTTTAAAGACAGAGCTGGCTTCCTACAATCTAATGTTTTAAATTGAGATCTTTTTTCATATATTATAAAATTCACTACCTCAGAGTGTACAACTCGGTGGTTTCTAGTACATTCATAAAGTTGTGCAACCATCACCACAATCTAATACCAGAACATTTTCATCACCCCCTCCCCTAAAAGACCCCACATCCATTAGCATTCACTCCTCATTCCCTCCTCCCTCCAGGCCCTGACAACCACTAATCTTTCTGTCGCTATAGATTTGCCTATTCCATACCTTTTGTGTCTGGCTTCTTTCACTTAGTGCAATATTTTCAAGATTCATTCAAGCTGTAACTTATAACAGTATTTCATTCATTTTTATGGCTGAGTAATATTCCATTGTATGGAGATACCACATTTTGTTTATCCATTTGTCAGTTGATGGACATTTGGCTTGTTTCCACCTTTTGGCTGATATGAATAAGGCTGCTATGAATATCTGTGTACAACTTTTTGTGTGAACAAAAAATTCTCTTAAGTTTATACCTGGGAGTGAAATTGCTGGGTCCTATGGTAACTCTAGATTTTACTTTTTGAGGAACTGCAAACCTACCATCTGATTTTACTGACCATCAAGGCAAGAGAATGAGCACAGAGAATCTTAACTGAATCTTCCCAGATGCAGGAATGTTAGCATAAAAGCAGGTCCAAGGGGACTTTCCTGGTGGTGTAGTGGTTAAGAATCCGCCTGCCAATGCAGGGGACATGGGTTCGAGCCCTGGTCCTGGAAGATCCCACATGCCGCGGATCAACTAAGCCCGTGCGCCACAAGTACTGAGCCTGTGCTCTACAGCCCATGAGCCACAACTACTGAGCCCACGTGCCACAACTACGGAAGCCCGCGCGCCTAGAGCCTGTGCTCCACAACAAGAGAAGCCACCGCAGTGAGAAGCCCGCGCACTGCTGCGAAGAGTAGCCCCCACTTGCCACAACTAGCGGAAGCCTGTGCACAGCAACGAAGACACAACGCAGCCAAAAATAAATAAATAAAATTTATTAAAAAAAGCAGGTCCAAGAAAACAATTCCTAACTGTCCAGCAACTCACAAGTAATTTTGCCTTTGCCCCTCCCCCAACACACACACAGTATGGTCTACACTCAAATTTTCTCAGTAAATCCTGTTTTCTCTGCCAAGGACACCCAGCCTGATCCCAGGGGGATTCTTCTCTAATAATACAGACAAAGGGCTTTTAGGAATCTACTGAAAAACAAGGAAGTTATATTTAGGCCAAAGCTGTGGGGCGGTCATGCCTCAGAAGACACACAGCGGAACCATGTGGGCTCTGATCAAAGCAAAGATGTCGTCCCAGAATTGTTTCATAGAGATTACAAATAAAACACCGAGCTTTAGAGCGCTCACCAGTGACTCCCAAGGTAGATTTCCACAGCCGTGTCCAGAGTGGCCATCCTGGATGAGAGGGCCTACAGTGTGACTTGAAGCACCATGAATATATCTCTCCAACCCGGCGAAGGCAGAGGGGTGGGCAGCCTCCCTCACTGGACCCCAGGGACCAGGCTGAGAGTGGGCACTCCAAGGCCAGTCCCCCAGGGAACACATGGTGAACAAAACCCAAAAAGACCAATTTCTGAAAGAGGCTCAAAGTCTGAAGAGGGCTGTCCTTTCATGCCCTCAGGAGAGGGCACTTCTGGGCAGACGGGCTCATGCGGGTGTCATACAGGCTCCGGTGCTGAAGCCTAGGCCACACAACTTGTAGAGTCTCCTGGGAGCCAGTCACTTTGTGGTTCCCTTAACATCCCCATGATCTGTGCCTGGACCCTGGCTTCCTCTTTTCACCACCAGACACAAAGATCAGACTGGCCCTGGAGCACACCCCCTCTACCCAGCTCCTCCCTAACTGCTGGGTAGTCCCGAGCAAGGCCCCGCCCAGCTGGGCCTCAGTCTTCTCCTGTGAAATGGACCTTCCAGATGCAGGGTTACAGACGGTCTTCCTTGGAGGGCTCTGAAAGCTTGGGGCACATACACACACCCAAGCAGGCCTCCTTGATAATTTATATATTTACATATTTTACATGTTGGCCTTTGAACACAAGGTGCAGAGCCGGGACACCTGAAAGCCCCTTCACAAACTTGGAAGCCCCTTCACAAACTTGGAAGCCCCTTCACAAACTATGTCTGACCTTCTGCCCTGTGCCTGTCCTCCGGTGGGACCGTCAGCTCCTAAGCACCTCTCCCCTCCCCACCCTCGCGGTACAACCAAGGGTCAAAGGAAGTCTAATCAAAGGGGAAAGGCAGGGTGTGTTTAGTGGGTGCTGTTGAAAGAAAAGCGCCCAACATCAGGCACTAAAAGCAGCTCCCGGTGGATCAGGAGTCCTGGGCTTCCCCCCAACCTCCGGCCCCACCAGAGTTAGTTGGGCCACCTCTGGCCTTAGTGCCCCCGTGGAAGCTGGGGCTCCGTGGAGAAGCAGGACCTCCCAGTGCACCCTGGAGCCTATGGGCACTGGGTAACCCCAGGCATTTTCCTCCTGGACACTGAGGCTTTCCTCCTGCCTGTGACACGGGCTTCCGTCCGCCCCGCAGCAGCTTCCACCGCCCAGCGGCGACCCTCGGAGCCCTCCCGGGATTTGGGGGGGGGGGTGACGGGGGGGTTTGTCTTACTTAGGAAGACTTAGCAGGGATTTGGGGGGCGGGGAGCGGACGCGGAGGAGGCGAGTTTGCGCCGTCCTCACTGGGAGCAAAGCTCCCCGTTGAGTTTTGAGGGACCTGGGTTGGTGCAGGCCTGAGTCCCTCATCCTAGACCAGGGGTTGGGGGCGCGGACCTATACCAGTCCTCGGCCTGTTAGGAACCGGGCCGCACAGCAGGAGGTGAGCGGCGGGCGAGCGAGCGAGCAAAGCTTCTTCTGCCGCTCTGCATCCCCCCTATCGCTCGCATTACCGCCTGAACCGTTCCCCTCCCACCCACACCCCGCCCCCGGCGTCCGTGGAAAAGTTTTTTTCCACGAAACCGGTCCCTCGTGCCAAAAAGGTTCGGGACCACTGTCCTAGACGACCGCCCTCTCCTCCCCGGCCCCGGACGCTGTTTCGGCTTCTTGGGGCCCTGCAGGCGCGGGGGTCCCGCAGAGCTCGCCCGACGCGCCCCTCACCTGCCAGCGGCCTCCCGCCGTTCCGGCTCCCGTTCCGGCCCCCGCTCCCGTCAGCAGCTCCCGTGGTCGCCGTCGGGCCCGAGGCCCCTCCCTTGCCGGCGTGACTCGGCGCGTCTGCTCTCCAGCCTCGGCGCGTCTGCCCTCCAGCCTCGGCTATGCCCCCAGCGGCGCCCCGGGGAACTGCAGCCTCCGGCCCGCCCGCGCCGCCGGCCCGGGAAGCCAATCGCCCCAACCGTGAGCACTCGACCGCTACTGTCGAGGACGCCCGCGCTGCCCCGGCCCCTCGGACTCTGCTCAAAGTTCGTTCCGGCTCCCTTGCCGGACGCCTTTCCAGCCTTTAGAGCGCGGGCCCCGGCACTGGCTGTGCGATCTCGGACGGATCACCAGCCTCCTGCCTTCACACATATAAACAAAAATGCAAACCCAGTTGAGCACCTACTCCATGCCTGGCATTGTGCTGGGCGTGAGGGGTAGGAGTGAGGGGTTGTAAAATGTAGAACAATGTAGGCATGGTTTCTGTTTTCCTCCAGGTAATAGTCTAGGAAAAAATACTAAACAACAATAAAACATATGTATCACTAATTGCAGTAAGAAAGACCGGGGGCAAAAGAAGGGTGCCAAGGCCTCTCTCCAAGGATGAGAAGTTAGCCCTGGGCAGAGAGAAAGCAAGTATGCTCTGGGTGTGCAAAGACCAAGGCAGGATAAATAGCTGAGAGCAGGGGCATTGCAGAAGTGGTCGGGGACAGAGTGGCCCAATGTGGCAGGGTGGCACAAGCCTCCAGGTTCTGGTAAAGACTGCCCGTGTGATCCCAAGGGCAACGGGATGCCACTGATGGGTTTTAAGCTGAAGAGTGAGGTCTGAGTTATGTTGGATGGTGAAAAGACAGGGCAATGGGAGGGCTGCCTGAAATTGGGTAAACTGGGCAGGAGGGGAGTCCAGGGAGAAGAAGAAAGCACTCGGATCTGTCAAGAAATGTACTGCTGCAAGCTACAAACTGGAGGTAGGATCAAGCCAGTTTGGTGACAGATAATCCATCTTCACCTATTTAATGCAAGTATTAGCACCTACCCGAATCACTGTAGAAAAGATTCAACGAGATCTTTTTTTTTTTTTTTGCGGAACGCAGGCCTCTCACTGTTGTGGCCTCTCCCGTTGCCGAGCACAGGCTCCAGACATGCAGGCTCAGCGGCCATGGCTCACGGGCCTAGCCGCTCCGCGGCATGTGGGATCTTCCCAGACCGGGGCACAAACCTGTGTCCCCTGCATCGGCAGGCAAACTCTCAACCACTGCGCCACCAGGGAAGCCCCCAAAGGTGTCTTTTAAGGGATGCCTCTACTCCCACCAGGGGCAGGGGATAGGGTGCAGAGAAGGCCAGGTAGAAGTTTCTTATAGGCCAGGCCTGGAAGTGGCACACCTCCTTTCTGCCCTTTGGAACTCACGGACACACCTGACCGTGAGGGTGGCCAGGAGGTGCAGTCTAGTGTATGGCCACAAAGAGAGGAAAACAGATTCTGGTGTCTGCCCTGCTGACCTAGGTCTTAGCCTCCCTGGTTTTCTTCCTGTGCCTCTGCTTGTCTCTTCTCAGCCCCCTTGCAGGCTCCGGCTCTACCTCTGTCAAAAAATGAAGTCAAAAAAATCATGAGGCAGGCTTGTGCGGAGCAGTAATGGTGACCCGTATAAGAGCAGCATCAGAGCAGAGTGGCAGGGGCAGCCTGACAGGGTCAGAAGACTAGCCACATGCAAGGGATGGAGCAAACAAGTTAATATATTGAGGATAATGTAGCTGTGTTTCTCACTGACAGGAGGGAGGTACCGATATGAAAAGGGGAGAGCTAGAATGAACCTTGTGGTACTGAACTTGTGGTATCAAATTGGAACTATCAGTGTTAACGTGTGGCATGGCTTGCAACATATAGAGATAGAAATAAATATAGATGTAAGGTCTGTCTACCGAGAGGGCCTGGGAGCAGCAACACCTCAGAGTAAGAAGCACACCTAGTACCTAGATCTTTGCTTCTAAATACCGTTCTCTAGTAAAGAGGACACTGGAGAAGTGGCTGATTCCAGGGAAAGTACAAAGTAAGTCTACAACATTTTGTTTTGAAGGAAGTGCTCAAAGAATGATGGGGAGATGTCAAAAGAACACAGAAGCTAGTTTGAAGGAGCTCTCACTGGTCAATATGGACAATTGGAGCATCAAAATAATGATAACAATAGATTATAATCCATTGAATAAACTATGAATCCATGATTCCACAGATATAATTAAACAGAGAGGAGGGAAAGCTTTTACTTACAATAGAAAGCCAGTGAATAAATGTAGAGGAAAAATGAAAATAAAAAATTTCCATTGGGCAAACATTAAAGTTATTCAGCCAAGGGACATCAGTGGGTGCTAAGCATAGTAGATGAAAGTGGGATAGGGATATTTACATAGTCTCCAAATACTGCCACACAAATACTTATTAATTACAAAGAAAAAAAGGAACTTTACAGTGGAGAAACCTAGCAGGCACCGTCTTACTCAAATGATCAAGGTTATCATCTATAATTTGACAAATAAAGATCATGCACCACCCAGTAGAACATGATGATAAGACAACATCACTAATGTTATATCCCAAAGATGTGTATCCCAAATCTAATCATGAGGAAGTGTGGACAAACCCAAGCTAAGGCACATTCTGCAAAATGACTGCCCTGTTTTCTGCAGGAAGGTCAAGGGCATCAAACTCAAGGAAAGCCTTAGGAGCTGCTCCAAGTCAAAGGGGAGAGAGCCATGGCAAGTGGATAGAACTCATGATCCCAAATGAGGTCTCTTTGTTACAGAGAACATCACTGGGGCATATGGCACAAATGGTATGGGGTGTCTGGGGGAAGGGCGCATGGGGATTCTTGCTACTTTTCTGTAAGTTTAAAACTGCTTCAAAATAAAATCATTTTTTTAAAAAGAAGCAGGAATATCTTCTCCTCTCTCTCTTCCCCCATCCACCATCCAGGTACAGAAGACCTGGCAGAGGATCTGAGGTCCCAGACCCAGTGATAGAGCTGCAAGAAGGAAGGAGCTTGGTCCCTCAACCAGAACTGCACAGGAGCCATCCTCCCCCACTTCCTGGTCAGGTGCGTGACTTTGGACTTTACATGAGCAATAAACAAACTTCTATTGTATTAAGCCACTGAGATGGGGGAGAGGGGACCTTTTATGGCGTTATCCTAACTCATCCACTTAACAGCCTGCTGTGCCTCTCTACTTGAGATCCCACGGACACCCAAGGAAACATCTCGTCCCTAAACTTGTCAGCCACTCATCACTATCCTGGCTAGAGACCCAGCACCATTTGACCCTTCTCTCTCTCTGCATTGCCCCACATCCAGTCAGGTCCAGCTCCTGTGTCATGCTTGATCTCTATGCCCACCAGGCCTGCTGTGGCCATCTTCCCCGTCACCAGGGCCATTGTCACTGGTTCCCCAGCCTCCATTCCAATCTCTTCTCCACTTAGCATGGCCAGACACACAAATGTAGTTTCACACTTCCTTGTCCCAGCTCCCACTGCCCTCAATCTGGACACCCTCCCTGTTTCCTGTTTCCATCTGGTAAACACCTACTCTCCCCTCAGTGTTCAGCTGCATGAATCCTTGCCTGACCCTCCCTGCTCTGGGCCCCTGGACGTGGTCTTCCACCTGAACAGGACAGAGACGCCCTGCTCATTCCACTAACGGGGTGACACACCAGTCTCCCCGGAAGAGCCTGAGCTCCTTGGTACCCACACATGCTGGGATAAATCCTCCCCTTCCCACTTGCAGCCAAGTCAGAACTCGGCTCTCCCTCCCCACCTCCATAAATTTACTACAGGATTTCTCTCAAGCTAACTTTGCCCTCTGGCCCCATTCCTAATCCACACAGAAGGGAACAACTGTCTCAGGGGGTGTTCTGTGGTTGCCCAGAGCTGGTGCTCAGCAAACAGATGTTAGAAACAAAGTACTCCCAGCAATTATCTCTGCTTAGATTAGCCCCCTCTCCCCCAGTCATTCCCCAATGGCATTCAACCTGTCAGTGATTTAACCATCATTTCTTGACGGCCTGCACAGGCAGGGCCCTGGGCACACAGTGCATGTTCCTGACTCCCAGGGTTGGTCTCAGTTCCTAGGGCCTGCCTTGGCCTCATTCACCTTTGAACTCCCCAACTCCCATCCATTCCAGGACCTGGCACAGGCCTGGGTCCATCCAGGCAGCCTGTAAACAGTTGCTGCCAGGCCAAGGCCACCGCCGTCTGGGATCTGCAAGCCCCACCCAGTGCTAACTGGCACCACGGCCAGCTGCCAGGACTAGTCTGGCGCAAGAGTGTCCCGTGAGATCAAACCCCCTGAGAAAGCAGGATGGAAAGGTATATTTCTGTGCCTGCTGCTTTCCTATTCCCCATTCAACTCTCAAAACAAAGAAGGAAAAGAAAGAAGCTGATATCTAGAAGTAGGTCCTGTCCCTCGTAGGTCCTGTTTATTCCCAAACCCCAACCAGACACATTCTACCCCTCCCCCCCCACATCCCCACCCCCGACCCCTGAGAGCCACTTTACGGGCCGGAAAATTAAGGCACTGTGTCAGCGCGCCCCTGTAGGTCAGGGCACCCGACACATGAAGAGCCGGGAGTCCTGGCTTTCGGGGACGCCACCGCTGGTCCAGCAGAACAGGAAGATGCTCTTTCCCTTCCGCCTCTGGTCTTCAGAGCAGGGCCTCTCTGCTGAGGTTTTCTGAGGAAGCCCCAGTGCTGTCAGCCCCATTCTGACCGAGAGCAGAGAGGAGCCCAGGCCCCAGGGAAGCCGCCGCTGCAGGTGCCCAGTGACCCTCAGGAGACAGGGAACCGTGGCTGGGCCTGCCTTCCAGTAACATCTGTCTGTCAGGGCCAGGTCTGTCTGTTGTATGGTTGTACTGCGCTCCCCAGAAGGGGAAAGAACAGAGCTGAGCCTAGTGTCGGGGGAAGAGAGAGGTGGCGGCTCGAGAAAGCACCCCAAAACGGGCTGCCAGGTAAGAGATCCGTGGGGGCTAAAGAGAAGTTTGGTCCAGACTCCAGAGCTGAGCAAGGTGGGTGGTGATGGGGATGCAGCCTGGCTGGGGTGTGCCATGTCAGGGTCCTCAGGCCACCAGCCTCAGCGCTCCCCATGGCATCAGATGGTTGCTCTTCTCTCTAGAGGGGTGCCACAGCTTCAGAGCTTGCTCCGCGGGGCCTCTGCCAGGGGTCGCTGCAGCCGCCACACCACCCTCACTGGCTCAGGGGCGCGGTCCAGCTGGCGGAGGCCGCCCAGGTCGCCTGCCTGGCTGTACCGCTGCAGGGCCGGCTGGAGCACCGTGATGGGAATGCTGAAGTTCAGGTGGGGGTAGGTGGCCCCCGTGTTATTGTCCCGGGTGTTGCTGGCAATGATGCCTGTTCAGGAGCCAGAGAGGAAAAGAGGGTGTGAGCCAGGGGACAGGGGAGGGAGGCTCACCTCCAGCCTGGAGGCCCTAGACCTGCCTGAAGCCCCCTCGTAGTGACAGGCACCAGGCTTCATTCATGGACACGGGCTCCTCACGCCTCAGTCCTCCTTCCTGGCTTTATTTTCTCCCCAACACTATCAGTATCTAATACCCCATGTTTCACTTGTTTTGTTATCCCTCTCTCCAACTTCTGTTATCTTTCAGCTCCATGAGGCCAGAACTGCTGTGCTCTGTCCATGCAGTCTCCCCAGTACCTGGAACAGTGCCTGGCAAAGGACGACCTCAACAAATACTAGCTGAGTGACTGAATAAATGAATCAGACCCACACAGAACTTTTGTTTGGCCTGCTCAGTGCATGTGTATGAATTTGTTGAAGACAATTTTAGACTTAACAGAAGTCTTGCCAAAATAGTACAGAATTCCTGTATACCCTTCACCCAGCTTTTCCTTATGTCACCATACAGCATTCATCAAAACCAAGAAATTAACCTTGGTGAAATGCTATTAACTAAAGTACAGAACTCACTTGGATGTACCAGTATTTGCACTAATGCTCTTTTTCTGATCCAGGATCCCACATGGCATTTAGTCGTCATGTCTCCTAGGTCTCCTCCCATCTGGGTCACTTCCACGGTCTCTCCTTATCTTTCATGGCCTTGACACTTTGAAGAGTACAGGTCAGTTATTCTGTAGAATGTCCCTCAATTTGGGTTTACCTGATGTTTTCTCATGATAAGATTGAGGTTAAACATCACTGAGAAGAAAACCATAGAAGCAATGCGTCCCTTTCAGTGCATGCTATCAGGAAATGTGTGCTGACTATAAGCACTGCTTGCGATGTTAACCTTCATTACTTGGGTGGTATCTGCCAGGTTTCTCCGCTGTAGACTATTACCCTCTTGGTAAGTACAAAATATTTTAGGATTATGCAGTTATCTTGTTTCTACTTAAACTTTTGCCTACTGATTTTGGCATCCATCAATGGATCCTGTCGGCAGCAGTTCCTACCGGGGTGTCCTAATAGTGATTTTCTATTTCCCTCATTTCTTCTACATTCATTAATGGGAATTCTTCTGAAAACCAAAACTGCTACCATTTGTTTTGCTGCTCAAGCTGTTCCAGCGGGAGCTCCTTCACGTCAGCTCCTGGTTCTTTCAACACCTGACGTGCCCAGCATTTTGCTGCTGCTGTTATTGCTACCCCTCCCTCCTTTCCAGCACCACAAGGCAGCCCTAGAGAATGACTCTTAGAAACCAAGATCTGAACTCTCGCTGTGTTCATTACAAATGGATGTCACTGCTTCTAGCCCCTCTCAGCAGACTGAGCTAGGAGTCACGTATATCTACACACACACACACTAAGTCATGCATACACACATCTATATTTATTTCTGTGTCCACTTATCGGTATATATCTTTTAAAAGGTCAACCAGTATATGGGAGAAAAATGGAATGCAGACTAGGACAAATGTACCTAACTCTATTTCAAATGAATCACATAACTATACTGAAGGGGAAGGGGAAGGAGCTAATCTAAGAAACTTCGGAAAAGAGCGTTTTGACTGGACACTTTAAGGCTAAAGATAAAAAGAACTGTACGTGTTCAAACACTGTTCTCTAGCTGGTAAATTCGTTTCTCACGGGGGTGTGGTTAGGAATTCTGAAAAAAAAAAAGGTTCACAGCTTCTTGTGAAAAATTGGAAAGTCAGCCAGCGTTAGGCCCACATATCTTTGTAATGAGGCAACAGTGTACTAGAGCTGAGTGGTGTTCACCCCAGTTCCCCCTTGCCCTCCACTCACTGCTGTCTTCACTCACTCACTCACTCACTCATTCATTCACTTTAACAGCCCAGCCTCTGTAGGCTTTCGAGTTTGTGACCCTTGGACTAATCCAACTCCTGAGTCTCACAGATCAAATGACATTAAGTGACTTACCCAAGGTTGTGCAGTGGCTCAGTGGCAGAGAAGCGACCAGAACTCAGATCTCTTCCCAAGCTCAGCTTCTGTCCCTCTCCACCCTCAGAAGCACAAGAGCCTGAAAACCTTGGCTAACTACCTCTGCGCATAAGGCCCACCATCTTTCCAGACAGAGGGTGGCTCCCAGGGCTGGAAACCAAGCACTCGCAGGATGGGACTGAGGCTCTGGCAAGGGGAAGGCTGGGAGAGGACCAAGGAGCTGGTTACCCAGGAGGTCCCCGGAGCAGGTGGAGAAGAGAGGTCCCCCACTGGAGCCACCATGCACAGCACACGTGGTCTGAAGCATCACTGGTGTGTCATCCACCTGCACCACAGCTGACAGGATGCCTGAGGTCACCGAGGGCCCGCAGGCCTGGCCAAAGACACCGAAGCCCACCACACTGACAGCCTCGCCTGCCAGGGAGGGAAGAAGGGTTAAGCTGGGGAGCCTCCTCTGTCTGGCAGGACTCACACATTCCCCAACCCCCTCCCTGGCCACTCCAAATTTCCAAACCCTCTCTGCCCTTTGAGTTTCTGCTCAGATACTCTTGCCTCCATGAGAACTTTCCCCAGGCCCCCCACAGGAACAGGCCGGGACCTCCACTGAGCTCCCAGCACTGTATCTGCTCAACCACTTCTCTTCAGCATCAGGCTGTTCTCCAGCCCTCATTCCCCTGCTGGACTGGGTAGTCACTTTTTAGGATTCCCAGCACCTAGCCAGGGGCTCAGTAAATGTTTGTGAAATTAACACTCACCTCCTGAGACTAAGAAGTCTCTTGGTAAAACTAAAATGGTGATGATGACTACAAAGCGGGCACCACTTTCCTTCACCAAGTGCTTTACAGACAATATCTCACCCATTCCTCACAAGGCCCAAGAGTAGGGAGCATTATCCCCATTTTACAGATGTGGAAACTGAGGCAGAGTTCACTAAGTTGCCTAAGGACACGGGGCTAATAAATGGCAGAAGATGCCAAAGCAGAGAGCTTGTATTCCTTGTTATTACGTTATAGCATACGACATCCACAAAGCAAGACCTCTGGTACTTCTGTGGCAGCATCACAAAGCCTTTTACTCAAATCATGCCATTGGAGCCTCAAAAGTACACATCTCCCAGACCAGCCTGCAGTGTTATAAGGATACCCCAAGGCTCAACACACTACACTGCTGTGGGGCCTCAGGAAAAAGGCATGCCTTACCCTTCGCTGGGAATTCCACATGCCCCCCAGGACGTTAGGCATGCTGGGCGTGAGCAGGGAGGCCTCCAAGAGCAACTCCGGCCAAAGCACTGTAACCAGGATGTAACAAGGTGCCAGCCTGACTCATTACTCCAGCAGGGGTGGGGAAGGGAGCTGACCTGTGGGACTGGCCCCTGATCTGCAGGGTTAGAGCGCCCAACACCCCAGACCAGAGAACCCCTCTGTCCTTTACCTTCATGGAAATGCTCAGCGGGCACAGGTACAGGGACACCATCTAGATCCTCCTCCAGGCTCACCACTGCTATATCATAGGGAGATGTCTCCTGGGTGGCAAATACCACATGTCCCCAGATTACGGTGCTCCTGGGAACAAGGAAAACAAAATGACAGGCTAGCTTTCCGAACGCTCAGCACGGGGAGGAAGCAAAATAATGAGAGTAACAGTAAAAGTCATGAACTTGGGACTCAAAAGATTTGGTGTCAGCCCTGAAACATACCAGCATGCAACTCTGGGCACATCCACAGTGGAACTTCCAAACATGCTCTACCAACTGCAGGGTACTGCTGTGTAAAGCTTCCAGTGCCTCACCATCATCACAAACACCTGACACCTAGGGGGCACTGTGGGCCAGGCCTGGTGTTAATGTTCTATGGACATCATTTCATTTAGTCCTCACAGCTGCCCTATGAACTAGGCACTGGTATTATCTCCATTTTGGATGGTGCATTTGAGGCCCAGAGAGGTTGAGTAATTTCTCAAGGTCACATAGCTAGTGGCAGGAGCCAGGGCAAACATTCTCAGCATTTTCCTTTACTGCCTCATTTGATACCAACAATCCTGTCAGGCGGGGGGGCAGACATGATACGATTTCATCCCTCTGGGTCCCTGTTTACATAAATGCCAGCACTTCTATAACTCTTACTACGTGGCAGGCTGTTCCAAGACTTTACATGTCATGGGAAAGCAGCTTAGACAGATTCAGCAAATTGCCCAAGATTACACAGGGGCTTCCTACTACACACTCTGCAGGGGTAGCTTCCAGCAGACCTGTTGCGTTCCCTAGAACCAAGAGTATGGGGGGGTAGGTGGAGGGGTGAGGAACTGGGGACCACACACAGAGGAAAATTCTCATCATCAGTCTTCCCTATAAAGTCATGGCTGTCCAGGTGGCTGCCAGAGGGGACTCTATGGCAAAGCCGGGCTGGGTTAACCTCAGGAGTTCAATAGAGGCATTTGGAAAGGTCTGGGCTGAAAGGCTGAGCCAGGGACAGAACAACAGGCATTAACACCAAGGAGCATTAACACCAAGGCGCAAACACCAAGTGTTTGCTTTGGCCTAAGTCAAGCACCTGGGACTACAGAAGAAACAGAACATGTATTAGAAAACCAAGCCAGGAAGCCAAGGCTGCTGTCTCCACTGTCACAGCAAGTCAAAGTAAAGGAGGGTAAGAGTGCTCACCCTGCAGAGAGGGAACAAATGACTGTCTGAAGTCCCAACCTGGCTGCCGAGAGCACTCAATGATTGTTCAAAATATATTTGCCTGGCTCCCACTCCCACATTCTAATTAGGTGGAACCGCGTATCTGTTCATTTTGATCCAGAAGAGAAGTTCTGGTTAAGATCTAAGAGATAAATCAAGTAAGAGTAACAGGCTCCTCTCCTAACCCAGGAGGGTAGCATCCTGGGCCCCTGGGGCTTCACTACGGCATTCAGGGGAAAGAGGGCAGGGTTAGGAAGACTCTGTTCAAGGGCCTCTGGTGTGTGGGTGCAAGGATGAGACAGAGAAGTTGCCCAGAAGGAATTCAGATTGGGAGGGGGAGCTCAAAGATGCCTAGCCAGGGATGCTGGACCACCCCACAGTTGCTTGTCATCTTGCCCAAGCCCCATTCACCCCTTGCCAGGAGGTCCAGAACCCCCTACTCTGGGGTTCTGGGTGCCAAGGATGAGGGGAGGGTCCCAGGTCTCTAACCACACTGCACCACCAAGCATTGAGCCTGAGACCAGAAGGCCTCCATAATCCTCAGGATTATGACCTGAGATCCAGATATGACAGCTGGTGAGGGAGCGGAGTGGGGGCAACCTTGTGGGCCTTACTTGGGGGTGGTGGAGCGCACCAGGACCTTGGCCGCCTCCCGAGGGGCCACATGCCGGCAGGTCACCACGAGGCGCGGTGCCACGGCCACTCCGGAGCCCCAAACGGAACCGCACTCCACCAGCACGGCCGCAGCTGCCCAGGGGGGTCCGGGGTCTCGGAGGGGCAGGCCCCACGGGGAGCCCATCTCATGCGGTAGGAAGGCGGCCAGAGCGGCGGCGCCGGGGTGCAGGCGGCAGAGGGCCGCTCGGGCGGCGCGGAGGAGAGGGGCGGCGGCGCAGAGCAGCGTGAGGCCCACCCACTCGCGGGCCTTCCAGCAGAGGGGCGCCGCCACCAGCGCCACCAGCGCCCCCGCAGGTCGCGCCTCGAACACGCCGCCACCCTCGGTGCCTGGCAGGCAGCGCGCGTCGGTGAGCAGCAGAGGGCCGGCCGAGTTGCTGAGGACGCCGCAGCTGAGCGTGTTGAGAAAGATGTCGGGGCAGAAGGCCCCGAACGGGGAGCCGCAGGCCACCAGCGGCTCACCCTTGGGCACAGCCCCGAGAGGCGCCACGGCCAATACCGGCCCGCGCTCCTCCGCCTCCGCCTCCTTCTCCGGGTCCGGCCGCACGCGTAGCAGAGCGAACCAGCCCAGCGCTCTCAGCTGGTCTTCCTCCTCCTCCTCCGACACCTCGTCGTCCGGTGCGGCGCTCGCGAAGCTCCACTGCTTGGCCGCCTCGCCGCCGAAGAGGCGCGCGAAGTGGCCCCGGAAGGCCGGGCAGCTCAACAGCAGCAGCAGCTCGGCGGAGCGGGGGGGGCTGCAGCGGCCGCCCGCGGAACCGGGCGGGCGGGCCGGGCTCCAGGCCCGCGCACTGGGGCGTGCACAGCCCCGGGCGGCCCCGCTCCGCGCGGCCTGCCGGACTCGCGGCCGTTGGGCCCCACTGCACGTGCAGGCGCAGGTCGTCGCCGCAACTGTCGCCGGGCAGGAAGGCGGCGCCGGCCGCGGTCAGCGCCCCGCTGCCGGCCCTCAGGAAAGGGGTGAAGATGCCCCCGTGGCACAGCACCAGGCCCAGGCGGCGGCTCAGGATCACCCCGCTGCAGCTCCACGAGCCCGCCTCGGGCTGCCCAGCCCTGGTGGCGCTCACCACGCAGCCCGCCTGCTCGGCCGCCCTCATGGCTGGCCCCCACTGCCGCCCCATGGCCTCGGGGACGGCACACCAGTGGCCTCCCGGGGAACAAGCAAGCGAGCAAGGACCGCGGCCGGCACCAGCTGACCCCACGTAGCGCCACCCAAAGCTGGCAGCGAGAAGCGCAGGCACTATCCCAGGTCTTCCTCTTCCGGCCGGATTGGCTAAGCCCCAACTGGCCCGGCCCGATTGGCTGGGCTAGGGCCCGAGCCCTGATTGGCTGCCGAGGCTGACCCCGCCTTTCCGCGCCCTAGATGGTTCAGGTCACCTGTGCGACGTTGAGGGCGAAGCGGGACCGGAGGAAGAGACCCGGGAGAGTGACAGGAATGTGGCTTTACTGGGAGATAGGGGCGTGCTGGTCCCTCGGAGCCTAGTCTCGTCTCTGTTCGCTGAGCTTCAGGAAAGGGAACAGAAATGCGCCCTGAGGTGGCTAGACTTGCCCAGGCCTTGACAGGACCTGTCAGTATCTGCCCAGGTGTAGGAGACATCCGACCTCTGATCCCTGGGATAAGACGGGCAAAGAAGGTGTTCAGGGGATTTCCCTGGTGTTGCAGAGGTTAAGAATCTGCCTGCCAATGCAGGGGACACGGGTTCGAGCCCTGGTCTGGGAAGATCCCACATGCCGCGGAGCAACTAAGCCTGTGTGCCATAACTACTGAGCCTGCGCTCTGGAGCCTGCGGGCCACAACTACTTAGCCCACGTGCCACAACTACTGAGCCCGCTCGCCTAGAGCCCGTGCTCCGCAACAAGAGAAGCCACCGCAATGAGAAGCCCGCGCACCGCAACGAAGGGTAGCCCCTGCTTGCAGCAACTAAAGAAAGCCCGCGTGCAGCAACAAAGACCCAACACAGCCAATAATTAATTAATTAATAATTTTTAAAAAGCTGTTCAGTATTTTGTAAGTAAACCGTACAGTAATCCACTAGGGGGGATAATGGAGCTCGTAAGATTACACCTCTGGTCTTCTGATGCCAAAGCCACACCCTACATATCTCATGGAAACTGGATTTGCTCCAAAAATTGCCTTTTAAAACTATGATAAACAGTAGCTGAAGTCAAAGTTTTAAATTACACAACCCTATAGTTTGCATTATGCACATTTCATATAATGATTTATAACCATCAGCCAGGATTTATCTAGATCAGGGGTCACTTTTTCTGTAAAAGGCCAGAGTGTAAATAAATAGCTGAGGTTTTGTGGGCCATACCTTCTTTGTCCTAAATACTCAGCTCTGCTGTTGTAGCATGCAAAAGCTAAAGAAATGGGGTGGCTGTGTTCCAATAAAATTTTACTTATGGGCCCTGAAATTTGAATTTTATATAATTGTGCCATGTCACAAAATTTCATTCTTTTTTAATTTTTCTCACAGGCCATACAGAAACAGGCAGCAGGCCAGATCTGGACCACGAGCTGTAGTTTGCCATCCCTGCTCTACCCTGACATAAAACATCCTTAATTTTCCAATGAAGTCACCCTGAGGACAGAGGAACATGAACAAGTATGTTTTGGGGGGCTGCAGGATATCCCTGAAGCAGTCACCACAAGCTAGACATTTTATAAAGGTCTATCACAATGTCAACTAAAGTAATTTTAATAAGATTATTTTAATACGTATTTATGTCAGCATTAATGAAAATATTCAATTACTACTTAAATTACATAGCCTTTCTGCCTCAAAATTTTGAATAAACTAACACTGCTTGGTGTATCCCAAGCACAACACAGGGTAATGCTCAATGCTCCCAGCGACACAAACCTGTTTGAGAAAGGAGAATGATGATCCATTATAGCATGAGGCAGGACTGAAATCAGCAGTCTTCCTATAGCTGGTACTGTCTTCTTTTGGTTCTGACATAGAAGATGGCTTGATCGCAGTAAAACCTATTAACTATCCAACTTCCTAGCAATTGCTTCTCTCTCTCTGGAGTCCAGTGATTCTCCCTTAATGACGCCCAAGCCTCCAGCATGAACTGTTTGCATGTTTTTCTGTTTACGGCACATCACAGTGGAGTCCCAAGTCACAGTCAACAGCCAAGGTGAGACCCCCTAGTGCTGGGCTCATTGACTCAGCCTTTAATTTTCATGTACTGCTCTGACTCAAATGACACAAACCCATATAAGCGTAAAACCCATGGCATCATTCCACTGTATTAGTTTCAATCTCGATGCCTCCAGTAATTTAATAGTCAAAAAGAACCTGGTGCATTTTGCTTCCCATTCTGTTTTATTCCAGTACTTTAGTTTTAGAACCTCATTTGGGTTTTTTAAAAGCAAAGCTTCCTACAAGCCTAGTAAATGCACAAGCACAGGTTTCATTACTTCTATTTTGTCAAATGTAGCATTCAACCGGATTCTCTCCAATTTTGTATCAAATGATGAAACACAGCTAAACTGGACCCAGTCCTTGCTAGCATGTTAACAGATTTTGTTCAAGTCTGCCATGTCCTTCCTGTTGCATAAATGACCACCAGTCCTGGGACCACTGCATGTTCCAAGGCTCTCAAACGGTACTAAATTTATTACTTCCAGTGGAATGTGTAAATTGGCCCGGCCTTTCCACCCATACCCCACGCCCCCCCGTAGCAAAGTCTGTCTCTCACACCCGTTGTAAATATTTCTTCCCGTAAGTATGGAAGAACTTTTGCCCCACCCCCCACAACAAATGTCATGCTATGTTCATACTCAGAACAAACCAATGCCAAAAAAAAGGAGCAAGATACCAAATTTGTTTTAACTTTTTATTAAAACGCTTAGGATACAGATTGACTTTCTTTTGTAAATGACTGTTTTACTTTTCCTGAAATAGGACATATATGCACTCTGATAAAACAGAATGAAAAGTCTCAATTCATGGGAGTTCCAGTACAAAGCTCTGACCCTAACTGTCAGGAGCCAAGTTCCTCACAGCGGCTTCTTTCCTCTATATTATTTCTGTGGGGCAAGAAATAGACTGCTGCCACTTGATTTTTCAATCCCGACTCTTTCTCCAGTGGCCAAAATAAACCACCTTCACAAAGAGCTGCCCTGTGTAGAATCCAGTTTTCTAGCTTGCTAAAAAATGATTAGGGACAAATATAAAAAAAAAAACAAACCAAAAACCAGAAAACTAACACTGAAGCAATCATACCTCTCGTATCTCTGGAGAGAGAAGTATGGGTTACCTTTAGCCAAAGAAAATTAGAAGTATGCAAGTTAACTACCTAGTTCATTCACTGTTAGCTAGATTTGTTCACTTAAGGCTTTAACCCCTTTCCAAACCAGCTATGCTTGCTAATAAATGAAAGGCATGCTCTTCCCAGCTTTATACTTCACTGGGCCTCTGCATTTGGTACCTAGCAGTGAAAAAGCATGCTTTCCCAACAGGTGAGTACTGAAGAATGGGAAACATTCTTCAGTACTCACCTGGGAAATCCAACTAAAGAACGATACTCTCACCCCAGGAATACATTATCCACACCTTCCCCGCCCTCACATTAGAAGCAACAATCCACTGAATTTAGTTCGGGCCTCTGCAGATACACCTCGGAATTACAATTTTCAGTTTTGAGGAAAATACCTCTTATCTTTCATTAAAGGAAAAATGAATGAAGATATCCTCCCACATGAAGACCATCTCCTATCCCTTCATCCTTTATTACAAGGGTAAAATATTGGTTAAGATCATGATAATCCAATTTCACACGTGGCATTAGGAAAATGGAATGCTATAAAAATAATCCTCATCACACTACTGGGGATGCTGAGGCTTTTATACCAGGTGCTTACTGACAAGTGATACTGGCCCAAAAGAACAGCTTGACACAAAGTTCTTGGCTTAGAGTTTCCCCAGATTATTTCTGGACTGGAGAAAGGCAATTTCCTAACACCCCCCACCCCACCCCCAAAAATCTGGAAAAGCTACAGATGTTAACCTTTAACATCAAAAATAAGTTGATAACCAATTAAAAAAAATAGAGCTCATGAAGAGTCCAATAAAGAAACCAAATTCTGCAAGTGGAAATTTTAAAGCCCAATGAATGAATCTTTCCTAGATTCAAACAAATGCTACAATACCAGACTTTTAAGTTCTCAACTCACAGAATTAAGAGCCCTTAAGCTGTTAACTTCATCCTGTGTGACTCTCCTATTCAGAAAAATTTCCCCTAGAATCTGCAAAAATGGCTGAGACACACCTGCAGTGTGTGACAACAAGGGATGTGTTCTCAAGTCTTTCATGAGGCAAAAGTCACTTTTACGACTGAAAATGAAAAAGGTGCTACAGAGGGAAATGAAATTTCACAACTACATAAAAGTAAAGACTGGCTAAAATTTGTAACTTTATGAGTAAAAATAATAACAATAACCCACTCTACAATTAACTCCTCCGCAGTGAACAATCTGCTATACATGCTGGGATGAGGAATGACAGTAGCCCGAGACTCTGGGAACTGGCCTTAACTGCACGGCCGGGGTTCTGCCCTTTCCTAGTGCTCTGTGCACAAGGTGGTGCCACCTACTACAAGGCAGTTAGTGAGAGGGGAGTCTCTCTCACCAGCCTGCTGTTCATTTGACTGAGCTCTGGCCTCCAACGTGTACCTGTGCATAATTTTATGAAGTATCTAAATGCCATTCACTAGTTAAAAAAAAAAAAGCAAACTCTGGACCAAGTAAATTGTGAACTCAAAAAGTTATTAGGAGGGTCACCAATTACACTAATAACACTTTCTTTAAAAAATAGAATCACTTTCTTTTGAAATCAACCACAGTGGTGAGACGTGTTTTTCTTTCCAGGTGCTCCATGATGGCACACAGCTCTACCTGGCAAATCCTGCCACTTCCAAGTCCCGGGGTGCTGACCTGCACCAGCACGTGGGGCAGCGTTACCTCCCAACAGCGTGGAGAAGAGCACATGTCACCACTGGGCGATGAGAGAGCTGACAGAGACTCTTGGCTTCTCAACGCCAGACATGGTTGGAGAGCTTTCCTTGTTCTATTAGAAAAGTTCATGAGGAAGCTGTGAATAGGATCAGTCCAGAGAAGTAAAACTCTTTTATTTTCACTGTCCAAACATCAGTCAATATACTGGGAGAGCCAACGGAAGCCCTCGCCATAGCCTTGCCTCTTGAGCACACTGCACATGAACACTTCCATAGGGCGGGCATTCAGCTCCTTCAGGGTCACATTCCCCTAGGGGAGGCAAAATCAAGAAAGGTCCATTAGCGTCTCCATGTGGAAAAGCTTGAAAGGGTGACAACAAAAATCACTTTCTCTTTCCCTCAAAAGCAAATCTGAGTAGGGATTAATTACAGAAATGTGGTCAAGGCCATTGGGGTTTGTGCTTTCAGGACAGATAAGCAGCCCAGTCCTATTACCAGGCTCTCCCTCTCATTGTGAAGAGCCTTTGCTTTGAACACACCAACATGCATCTGGAAAGCTATGGCAGCAAACCAAGAAAAAGGCCACTGGGACCCACAGAACCAGCAGGCTCTTTCATGGACAAAAGAAATCCAGGACTTCTTAGACATAAGGACATCCTCATTGACACAAGCATTCAGAAATATACACTAATGACAGGTTACATTAAGAAAATTAAAAATTCATGTGCCTGTAAGAGGGAAAACTTAATTAATTAAAGGAAGCATTTCTAGAAAGAACTAGATAACCAAGAAGAGGCAAGACTAAGGAGCCATGCAAAAAAGTCAGGAAGTTAAAGATCCCAGAAAAGGACATTTAAAAAAATTAAATATGCCAAAACCCCAAGCCCAAAAGACCAGGATTCCTGTAATTATGGCTGTTCTAGATTTTTCTCTCCCAAGCATACTTTTCTGCAACAGGGTTCTGCTTCCTACTGGAAACAGCATAACCTAGACCTGGAAGACTTGGGTTCTATTCCTGATTTCATCACTGACTTGCTGTGTAGACCTGAGCCAATAACTCTCTGAGTTTCCTCATCTTCAAAATAGAGGTAACAGTCCTACCTCTTTCAGCAAGGAGCACTGAGGATAACCCAGTGCTCTGATTTCAATGCTTGGAAAGCGATATAAATGATCACTCTTCATAATCTGAAATTTCCAGTGGAAAAAAATTTCTGGCTAAGGAGGGCTTTCAAAATTGATTTCTCAGAACTGGATTTGAAAGACAGTCAGAAAATTCTTAAAATGACAAGTTTGCTTTTTCTACCATTTCCTTCATCCTTATATACCCGAGGAAACTCTCATTAGAAAACAGTTAAAAAAAGAACATGCTCCTGCCTTGAGAGTCTAAAATCACCTCTAGTTAAACAAATACTAAGCCCAGTTACTTTTGAAAGACAAGTAAAATCTAGATAGCACAACATGAATGTTTCACAAGCTGTGAATTTCCTTTATAATATGTCCCCTGAAGATTCTTCTCTTGCCTTTCCTGTGGTCTGTCCATAAAGCCCAAATATCTCACGCAGTTTTTCTTCACTGATTGCATCTGTTCTGTCAATTTTGTTACCCAAGATAAGGATTGGCACGTTGGATATTGTTTCATCAGTCATTAAAGCCTAAAGACAAGATAAAAAATGGGTTGAGTGAGGAATCTATAAAAGCCCACCAAATAATGAAAACAACTTTGACTTTCACTTGTCTATAAGGTATCAAATGTAAAGTGAAACTCTGACCATATTTATACCTGAGTGATTAACTAAAAGTTAATCTTGACATTATAGCCCCTAAAAATTACCTTGACATTAGTTAGAAATCCCCTAACAGCTTCAAAACAATTATAATGTAAAGCTGTGTCTATTTGCAAGGCAGCAAAACTGCCCAACCTTAACTCTGAGCTAAATCACTCAGCCACAAGCCATCCTCAGCTCTCCCCTGAGCACTGTCCTAGAAGAACAAAGCTCTGGCTACAGAGCCTCAAAGATGACTACCAGAGTCCCCAGATATACACTAGATGTCCCATGTGCGCAAAGCACTATCTCCGACACTGAGAGGAAGACAAAAGGAAAGGTAAGGGGCTTCCCTGGTGGCACAGTGGTTGAGAATCTGCCTGCCAATGCAGGGGACACGGGTTCGAGCCCTGGTCTGGGAAGATCCCACATGCCGCGGAGCAACTAAGCCTGTGTGCCATAACTACTGAGCCTGCGCATCTGGAGCCTGTGCTCCGCAACAAGAGAGGCCGCGATAGTGAGAGGCCCGCGCACTGCGATGAAGAGTGGCCCCCGCTTGCCGCAACTAGAGAAAGCCCTCGCACAGAAATGAAGACCCAACACAGCCATAAATAAATAAATAAAATTTTAAAAAAAAGGAAAGGTAAGACATATCCCTGGCTCAAGAAATCCTCACTCTATATTCATCTGTCAGCAAAGCAAGGCAAGTGGATGATTAAGTGTTGCAATGAATAGGAAGAGAATATAAATATTAAAAGACGTTCAGGAAAATAAAATGGCAATGTGGGCTTGAGGAAAGTCTTAGTGAAGATGTGGAAACTAAACTGGACTCTGAAGGAGGGGCAGCGTGTGGACAGGCAGAATCCAAAGAAGGAAGAATATAAGCAATGGCTTTACGGCAGGAACAGAATTCAGGAAGCCACATGGAGTATCACCTGGCTGGATTAAAGCGTTTATGGTGACATGTGTTGACAGAGTAAATGGGTTGGGAAGGGATGACAAGCATTATAGTGCCAGTCTGAGAAGTCAGCTACAATAGATCCCAAAGACCCCAAATCCAGAAATTATTAGATAGAATCTACACTTTTAGTACAATGAATTTGCAAATAGTATCTACCTGTGGTGCTCAGGTAAGGGATGATGATCTAACCTAAGCTAGCAGCATGTAATGAATAGTGCAGCAGGCATTCTGGAGAAAAAAGTGAAGAGACATATCTAAATGATAAGACAGATAACACAGGAGTCGAAGCTGGCAGAGATTTCAAGCCTGGGAATCTATTTCACTGACAGGAAAAGCTAGGAAAGAAGAGCAGAGTTGAAGAGAAACCTACCTTGAACATCTCAAGTTCCAGGAAATGTTATACAAAATCAGAGTAAGAATGTCATTCATTCATTAAATACTAACAAAGTGCGTATTATGTGCCCGAGGCTTTACTAGGTACAGGGGTTTCACAAAGAAATAAGACAAGGTCCCTACCATCTAAGTTCACAGTCCGATGGGAGAGACCTAAAAGAAAATCAGCAAAGACAACAGACACTGATAAGATGGAGAGTTTAACAGTCTGAGAGGTCAGAGAAGGCTTCCCAGAAGCAGTCATACCTGAACTCTGAAATCTCTTAAAAGGACATTTAGAAATTTACCAGCAAAATGGGGTAAGGGTCAGGTGAGAAAACCAGGCAGAGACAGTTACTTCTGCATACGCAAGGGAAAACAAGTTGTTATCTATGTTTGGAATGTAGTTCAAGGTAGGCAATAGAGAGAAAAGCTGAAGAAATAAACGAGGAAAGATCATGAAAGATCTTATGTGCTAAGCAAAAGATCTGTGGATTTTATCACCAAAGTGGTAAGAGACCTATTCAAGAATACTAAGTAGGGCAAAGACAAGTCTGAGTAAGTTCCTTCCGGCATTAGTATATGGCAGGGTGGTGGTGGAATCTACAGTAATTCACTGCATGTCCACGTAGATGAGGGAAAATGAACAGTTCCATTCTGGGAGAACAGAAATGGTAGGTAGAGTTTCTAATAAGTAGCATTATGTATGAGGCTGGAGCACAAGAGAGGTTTAAACAAGAGAAATCCATCTGGGAGTCACTGGCATGTGGGTTGCAGATGAAGGAATGGGAGAAGCCTGGACCAGCCTGGGAAAGCACCAACATTTAAGGGCTAAGCAGGGGAACGGGTGCTTGTGAAAGAGTCTGAGAAGTATCAGCCAGAGAGAAAGCACCAAAACCAAGAATGTAAAGGGGAATTTAGAGAGAGAATGACCAGTGCCAAGGGGTCAAGTAAGGGAAGGACTGCCCTGTAGGCGATTGTCCATGAGACTAGAGCTTCAGATTCAACAAACATACTTAAACCTGAGAGGTTCAAATTGCCAGGAACAAAAATGCAGAGAGAGAGTTGTAAATCAAAGCGAAAGACTGAGGCACAGGGTAACACAGTAGGCATTACAAAGGCAACATTACAGAAATTATCAAGCCAAGAAAATGCAATGTTGAGAAAGGAAGAAACTTGAGGTGAGTCCTAGTTAGTGTCAAACACTGCACGTGACTGAAACTGAAGACAGAACAGACTATTAAGGTCTGACAAGTCACTCAGTGCAAGAGTGGGCAGGCACAACCTGAGAACACAGATTCAAAAACGCAAAGAACACTAACATCTCCTTTAAGGTTTCACTATGCCAACACTTCATAAACAGTGAACATATGTGATATGTGAAAGGGAAAGACATTAATTATGCTGGGAAAACAGGCATTAACTGAGGAGTGTCCTGAGCAAACTGCACAAAGGGTCACCCTATGATAGATATAAGCAAAGTTAATTTACTCGTGTTCAAGCCAAGTTTCCTCAGAACATCGAAAAGCAATGTCTTAGATTTTAAAACACTTTCTTCCTGTAACTAGGACTTTTACCAAATGTTAACTGGAATGATTAAGTATTAGCACTACTGAGCTGTATTTCTTAAACAGAGGCCAAGAAAGGAAAAAATATAAACATACATTAAGCTCAACTTTGGATTCCATGAGTCGAGGATGGTCTGCACAGTCCACCAGAAAGACAATCCCATTAATTGCGGGGAGATAATTTTTCCAAACTCGACGGGCTAAAAGACAAAGTTTGCAGTTGCATCAATTTAAAAACATATGTACTGAAAATGAATAACCTAATGGTCTATAAAGTAGACAAATCCTGGCCAGGTTTCAATAGCATTAGACTCTGTATAGATTCTCCAAACCCTAGCCAATATTAAGTCAGAACAGAGGATATAAACTGATGGTCCATGAACAGAATATGATTTTTTAAAATCTGAAAATCAGGGTTTTCTGCCTGACTTTCTGAAAAAGTGCAACATCTGGCAATCCCATGCCTATCTATCCACATGCTGGATGGATAATAATCAGCTGGAACTGAGTGGTGGCTACCCCTTTAGATGAGGTCTCAGTTCTTCAGTCTGAAAAAGTTACCACCACTCCCTACTTACTCCCAATTTCACTCACTTAAATGACCTACCTCACCCCTGGAGCCATTTTAGTTTGCAACCTCTGAGTTAAAATATCAGGATGCAAATTACTTTTCAATATAACTTTCGTCCCAAGTAACCAATGTGTTCCTAAGTAACCAATGTGTAAGCGTACTGACACATTCATCCACGCAGCCCATAGAGAGACTAGGCTTGACAGGTGGTTGAAGTTCCCAGGCCAATTACCTCAGTTTCCTTATTTAACCCAGTGTGCCCTATAAATTTTATTTTTTTGTTTATGACATGAAATGATAATGGTCTGGGAAGTAATGCTTTAATTGTATTATAATTTCTAAGCCATTCGTTTCTGGTCCTTTCAATGGGATGATTAAGAAAGCATCTCTAGGTGTCTAAAATCATCAAACATTTAACAATGGTTACCTCTGAAGAGTGGGACTGGGAAGGGGAGGTTGCGGAATTTCACTTTTACCTCCCATATTTGAATACTGATTGTATACTGAATTTGTGACATTGAGCCTGGACTACTTGCATAAGTTAAAATTTTTAAGTTATACTAAAAAAAAAAAAAAAAAGGAAACCTCCAAATGTATAGCATTTTAGTAATTTGTGTAAAATGGTGGCTAGGTTATCATGAAAAAGTGTTTCTGTTAAGTAAATTTTCCTCAAACAAAACAAAACTATGTACAGATTTTTCTTGACTAACAATGGGGTTATGTCCCGATAAATCGATCATAAATTGAAAATCTCATAAGTTGAAAATGCATTTAATACACCTACCAAACAGAGCTTAGCCCAGCCTACCTTAAAAGTGCTCAGAACACTTACATCAGCCTACAGTTGGGCAAAATCATCTAACACAAAACCGATTTTATAATGTGTTGAATCTCTCATGTAATTTATTGAACATTGTACTGAAAGTGGAAAAGAGAATGGTTGCATTGGTGCAGAATGGTTGTAAGTATATCAGTTGTTTACCCTCAGGATCACATGGCTGACTGGGAACTGCCCAGCATGATGAGAGACTATGTATGGTACAATACCATACGTGGCTAGCCTGGGAAAAGATCAAAATTCAAAATCTGAAGTACAGTTTCTACTGAATACGTATCACTTTTGCATCACGATAAAGTCAAAAAATCTTAAGTCGAACCATCATTAAGTTGGGGACCATCTGTACAAAAACGCATTTCCCTTCTCTATCAAAACCTGAAAGCTAAATTTATCACACCAAATAATACACAATTCCCAGTTCAGGTGTCTAAAAACACCTACTCCTTCTGCATTCTCCAGATGGTCTCAGTTCAGCTTATAACCGTGTTATCTCTGAATTTAAATTTGTAAGCAGTTACAAATACTTTTGAAAGAAGCAGAAAAGAGATCATACACCCATCCCTACCCAAATGGAAATAATACAAGCTCATTAAAGAAAAAAAGGAAACAAGATAATCTATAATCCTCCATCAATACACAGCCACTGCTAATGTTTCTGTGTACTTTCTTTCAATCTTTCTTCTGTATAGGTATTTTATGTGATGGTGCTCATACTACATAAATGATTTTGTAGGATGTAAATAATAAATGAATAAAATAAATGTAATTATACGTTAATGAAATCACTGACTATAAAATTATTTGGATCTCTTCTCAGCCTTCTAGCTAAAATTATCTGACTTTACATTTACAATTACCAATATTCTACTTTTTTTACACTACACTTTAAAAAAAAACTGTATTAGATTCAACCTAATAACATAATGCTCCAAAAGGAGACATCTCAACTCAATTTAATAACAAATGAGTAAACCTGACAGAATCTCAATAGGTTCTTTCTTCTACCTTCCCAGAATATTTATTCCCACATCTTAAATGTTTTACTCCTAAGCCTAGAGTCTTGCCAAATGGAAAGTGGGCATTGATCGGATAAAGATGCCCCATTCTGCATATCTCCAAAACACCTGACAAGAACTGGGAACCAAATGGAGAGCAAGAAGGCAGAAGAAAATGTTCCACCAACGGCCCCAAATGGGGAGAGTATACAAAAAATCAATTCAGATCACGGTGGTCACAAATAGTCACTGTATTATTTTTGCAACTTTTGACAAATTTAAAATTACTTACAAATAACTTAATTTCCTACATACTTTAACTCCATTGAATAACAGATACAAGAAAGACATGATTAAATTCAATGTGATACTGTAATGGATCTTGCATAAGAGGAAAAATGCTACAAAGGAGATTATTAGAACAAATGACAAAAAAAGGGAATATACACTATAGAGTAGACAAATAAAGCTTCCTGGGTCTGATAATTATTATGATTATATAAGGGAATATTCTTGTTATTAGGAAACATGCATTAAAGTATTTAAGGAGTAAAAGAACATGATGAACTCACAAAAGGGCCAAGAAAAATAAATATTAACATGTTTTACACAGAGAGGGAGACTAATAAATTTGGGCCAAAGTTATAAAGGAGGGGAGTCCTCTGTATTATTTATGCAACTTTTGGCAAATTTGAAATTACTTAAAAATAAGTGAATAAAACAACTTCATTAAGATCTCAAGCAATTTAAAAGGTATATATGACACACTGCTTTAAAAAAGGGGAACAAAATGAACCAGAAGTCAACCACCCTTCCACTGAATCATCTCTTACCTTGTTCATGCCCACCAAGATCAAAAGTTGTAAAAGTCATTCCAGCAATTGTCAGCTCTTCTGATGCTGAAAAATAAAGGAAGGAAATAAACTTCTCCATCCAACAAGGCCCAACTACCAGTATTCTAATCCAATACAAATGCAAAACCTAATGAAGCTTTCACTATGTAAAGAAAAGGATACAACGGTGAAAACACTCTTAAATAATTCTAAAAAACCAACAAGTCTCTTTTCCTCCATGGTGTTTGCTGCTCCTTAGAAGTAGATATGGGAGATGTGTCCCATTGCAGGACTAGTCAGAACAGATAGTGACAAAGTTCCAGAGGCTTAGATTTATGGGTGTTTGACCTGAGTGTATCCTATAAGGAATTTTTTTCAAGTAAGCTGTCTTTGGGGCTTCAGTTAATAACAGAACTGAATCAACTTGGGATTCATCCTACAGCCCTGACACTGACCCTCAAATATCAAAAGGTCACCGGGTATTTTCAAACCTACTCGGATGTAATGTTGGAACATGTTGGCCCAATCTGTCATCTTTGAGCATGTGTAGAAGAGTGGTTTTGCCTGCATTGTCCAAACCCAAGAATACAAGTTTTCCAGATTTCTTGTAGAGTCCTAAAAAAGAAAAAACCAAACGTTAACATAATTTGCTCTCTACACACCAAAGCCTACTTGTATCAACATTTAAATGGTTACAGGAAATACACATAGTTTGAAACCTATGATATATTTCAAGGAAATGGCTTTACCTAGGAACTGGAGCACACTGCTGAAGCCATTGTAGAGCCACTCAAAGATGAAAGACATTATTAATGCTTACTACCTGTATAAAATAGGAAAGCAGCAAACATTAGCTTTCTGAATGCTAGTATATTTCTGGAGAAGTTAACTCTCATTCACTGGCCCTGATGCATGTTTACAGTCCCATGTTTTGGGGCATAAGAAAACAAAGGATTGTGCACTCTGGAGGGAAGTCTCTGGGGTCCTCAGATCTGCACAAACTTCTGGTTTTCTAAGTTTCCAATCTATGATACTCAGAAGACTAGGAGTTAAAGATACTTTCCTCTTTTGCTGTGTGATTCACTCCTCCAGGCAGCTGCTCATTCGCATTCCCTAGATACACCACTGCTGTCTACCAGTTAGCAAAACTTCTAGGAAATCAGCCCCATCAATAATCTGGATCAAAATGTCACAATGATGCACTAAGTAGAAAATAAGAATAAAGGCATATTAACCTGAATGAAAAGCATATTAACCCATCCTTGCAAACTCTAAAAAACAAGGTCACCAAAATCCTACTGGCTGGCACAATTTGCACTGCTCCATTTACCAATGCTATCTCTTCTTAATATTTGTTTAACCCCTCTTATAATATGTATCTCAACTTAAAAAAAGATGATATCACTATAATGGAGAGCCATGACGAGATAAGAGAATCCGATCATAATGTGAATAATCAACACCTACCTAACCCATTTTACAAATATGGACTTTCTTAAAATAAGAATACTCATTCAGGGCATAGAGGAAGGTTCCTAGCCAAGTAAATACCTCAATACTGATATTAACACCACTTTTTCTACTGTTTCCCATAAGCCTAGACAAAACAGAAGATGACCCGAAGCTCCTAAAAGGTCTACATACACTGGGAAATAAGCAAGAGGACCTCTGAATGTTAAGAGGGTAGGATCTAGAGCTAATGGTGGGTGCTAAGGTTTCTCAGAGTCAGCATGTCCTGATCACACTGAACTTCTGCCTCAGTATCTCAGATTTGGTGCAGAAAAAAGGATGATCCCCCATTTTCACTCCTCTCCATCAGCAAGAACACCTGAACACCAGGTGGCCAACTGTTATCAAACAAATTTGCTGAAGTTTTGTTTTTAAAAAAAAGTAAACAGGGCTTCCCTGGTGGCGCAGTGGTTGAGAGTCCGCCTGCCGACGCAGGGGACGCGGGTTCGTGCCCCGGTCCGGGAGGATCCCACATGCCGCGAAGCAGCTGGGCCCGTGAGCCATGGCCGCTGAGCCTGCGCGTCTGGAGCCTGTGCTCCGCAACAGGAGAGGCCACAACAGTGAGAGGCCCGCGTACCACAAAAAAAAAAAAAAAAGTAAACAGAAGTTTACTGTAAAAGGGTTAGCCACAAAAACCCACCTATATTCTTCAAAGAATGCTAGATGAAGAAGAAATTTTAAAATGGAGACAGTGTGTGTTAATTTTCTTTTTCATCCAATTACTGCGTTTTTTTAAAGTCAGGCCTGTG
Organism: Monodon monoceros; assembly: GCF_005190385.1. NCBI lineage: Eukaryota > Metazoa > Chordata > Mammalia > Artiodactyla > Monodontidae > Monodon > Monodon monoceros. The sequence goes on from NW_021703781.1 coordinate 20,667,602, forward strand.
GCCTGACATGTAAACTTTAGGGACGGCTTTAGTGCTTATCTTCTATGGCTCTTACCACAGAAGGGCCAAATGAAGCTTGGGAGTTTGGGTGGGGTGGAGACTGAAGGAAAAAGCTTTTATAGAAAGATCCTAGAATTTCCCCGGTGGTCCAGTGGTTAAGACTCCGTACTTCCACTGCAGGGGCACGGGTTCAATCCCTGTTCAGGGAAATTCTGCATGCCGCGCAGTGCGGCCAAAAAAAAAAAGGATACTAAATAAGGTTTTTTTCCCCTCTTCAGTAACATCAAAATATATTTTGGCAGAAAAACCAAATTTAGTATGTTAAATAATAGTTTTGTCCGGAAACCTTGTCTCTACTTTAAGAAGTCCAATGACTTAAATATACTTACAAAGTTCCTGTGCTTAAGTTTCCACTGCAGGCTAAGTAAAAAAACAATGTGCCTCTCCTCTGCAATCCCACCAAACCACTCATCCTTCCCTATTTTCTCCGTCTACCACTTGGAGAAGCAGGGCTCACCTTTAGAGAGCACCTCTCATTAAGGTCACTCCCAATGATTACGACTTTAAAACCCAACACTTATATATTCATTTATACTACACTGGTTTACAGTCATTACTTTCTAGACCGTTTGTAAAGTTTTACTACATCATTTTAGAAGTATTCCCAACTAGATAAATTCTCCCAAGGTGACAAGGGGAACAGCCCATTTTAGGGAATTTTTCACAGTTAACTGAACTACTTTGACTTTCCAATTTATTTTCCCTTGACATCCCTGCTTTAAAAGTCCCATAATTCTTCCCTCCAAAATGATCTACGGAAAGTACTTGAAGAAACTTTTCAGGTGATGTTAAAAAATAATAAAACCCCTTACTGGACCCAAAGAGTTGCACTGTATTGTTACCCAAAGTTAAGGAAATGTCTCTGATGGCTCCTCCATCCTTGAGATCTTAGGCTTTGTACCCCCTCGTGAGTAGTTTTTCAGTTTATACAGTGCCTGCACATATATCTCATTTCAGCCTCACACCAACCCTATGAGGCAGGAATCCTTAGCCTCATTTAACAAGATGAGGATGCTGATGGTCCTAGATTAGCTAGCTTGACCAAGACTGCTCAGCTGAAAAAGTAACAATGCCAGGACTTAAACCCTCCTCTTTTAATGCCAAAGCCAAAGCTCTTCCTGTTAATATCACATAAAATTCCAATGCAAATCACAAAAATGCTTTAAAAAAACATAAAGCTTCCTTAAACCACCAACTACACAGATGATAACCTGCTGTTTTCTTCCTTACAGCTCATCACAACTTCTGAACGATATATTAATAACTAGCATTTTATTCCTTTTCTATCCTTGATCCACTTTACCACCTTATGGCACCTTACGGCAAATTAGACTACAATCTAAGGGCTCTAACTACCAACAAAAGCACTGCCAACGTACCTAAAACTAACATTTGCAAATTTCAGGACTGACTGATTCAAATAAATAAAAAGGAGGAGCACTAGACTGACAATTAACCAATAAAAAATCTATGCATCACTTCTTATACATACTCATTACTTCTTATTCATGCTCAGAGCAACGTGAAGACACCGTTTCAGACAGATCTGGGGGTAGCAAGCCGCTGGTTTTTAGCTAAGAAACTCTGCTTGGCTGCAGAGTAAACGTCAAAGGTCAGCCCCACTGCAAAACTCTGTAAAGCCCCCTGTCAAAACCTAAGCAGATGCACCGCGGTAAAGGAGAAAAGACGAGAACAAGGGAGAATACTAACAGAGATTTTTTTCCATGCACTGAAGAGAGAGGGGAAAAAGGGGGAAGTGGAAGAAGAAAACACGGGGTTCGACCGAGGACAGCAGCAGACGATAACACACAGCTGAAGTGGGGGTGGGGAGAGCCCTGGACTAGGAGCCAGGAGATCTGGTTCGAACGCTCACACTTGCTATCTGCGGGGCCTTGGGCAATTCACTGTGCCTCAACGAGCCTTAGTCCCCGAATCTGTAAAATAAAAAAAATAAAAAAAAAAGGATAATCGTCAAGGACTTCAATCCACCCCACCGAGGGCTGAAGCTCATCCGAGACAGGGGATATGAAGCCGATTCGTAAACCGGAGCGCACGGTACCGACAGGAAAACTGTTATCCTGCCCAGCAGCTGCAAAACCCCCGAGCGGAATGCTGATGGACCCGATACCCGAGAGGCCGGCAGGGGACCGAGCAGACCCGGCCAAGCCGGCCCGTCCCCGCCCAGAACGAGTCCCGCGGCCCCACAGAAGCGCCTGCGTGTCACTTCCCCCCCCAAAATCCCGCCTGCGCCGGCCTCCGCCCCGACCCTCTCCGCCGGCCACCCCAGCCCCTCCGGCCCCGGCTCCCTCCTTCGCCGCGGTCCCCGACTCACGGCCTAAGGGGCTCCTCCGGCGGCGGCAGGCGGCTTGGACCCTCACTCAGAGCACAGAGCCCAGAAGCACCCCGGACCGCCACCTACTCGCCGGATATACGTAACACCCCCTCCCCCGGGACTTCCGGGCGCGTGCTCGCCCCCGCCCCTTCGCAGCGTCACGTCGCTCTGACACCCGGTGCCGCCCTACCAGCGACTGGGACCGCGGAGGGGCGGGCCTCAGGCGAGACGAAGGCCCTCGGGGGCGGGCCCGACTTGGCCCCGCCTCCTCCCGTAGGGAGTGCAGGAACCGCGAGACGTGGCAGCGCCATGGCCCGGAGGGTGGGGGCGTCATCCTGGAGTCACGCCGGGGACCTAGACGGCTTCAAATCCGACCGAGTGCGTTCCCAGACGCTGGGGGAAAATCAGAAGTGGCGACCGGCAGGTAGGTAGGTTCTCGGAAGGAAGAGTTGACCTCAGAGCCCTCGACCTAATATGGATCCCAGCGAGCTTCTGCGTTAAATCGCAGTTCCCTGGGATAGCCTGTTTTCTAGAAGAACAGCTAATATTCATTGAGTACTTATTTTCGAGTGCACTGAGTACTTTGCAGGCCGCATTTCATTTGACCCTTTCATTACGGCCCTGTGAAGCAGATACTATTGTTATCCCCAGTTTACAAATGAGAACCGAAGTTCAGAATACTGTGGTAACCAAGCCCGAGTTCATACCCTAGGAAGTGGCAAATCACTTCCAAACCAAATCATTGGTTCCTTCACCTGCATTTTCTCATTTAATTCTGAGGACAGCCCTATGAGATTGGTATTATTACTCCGATTTTACAGATAAGAAAACTGAGTCAAATGGAAAGATGAATGATGCTTTTGGATGGGAAGACTCTGTCATAAAGATCTCAATTTTCTGTAAGTAAAATTACAAATTTAACCTGATTCCTATAAAAGAACTAATAGGATTAATTATTATGTGTGTGTTTTTATTACAGTTTGTTTCCTCTGACAGGTTACGAGACAAACACCCCGTTTACTTGAGTTTTAAAAGGGTATTTCCTTTGCCCCACTTGAATGACCAATAAAGACATAAGTCCAGTTGGCAAAGTGAAAGGGGAGTGTTATGTGTGTGTTTTTTAAACTACCCTGTTTGTTCCTAAAATTCAAATGGAAAAATAAACAAGAATAGTCAGAAAACAGGCTCTGAAGAAGCAGAACAATGAGAGGGATCTAGCACTATCAGATATTAAAACATTATAGATCCTCAGTAATTAAAACAGTTTGGTACTAGTGCACAAAAAGGCACACAAACCAATGGAACGAAGTACAGATATAAACTCAAATACATGCAGAAATAAAATTAAAGTGGCACCTGGGTAGGGGGAGGGATAAACTGGGAGATTGGGATTGACATATACACACTACTATATATAAAATAGATAACTAATATGGACCTACTGTATAGCACAGGGAACTCTACTCAATACTCTGTAATGACCTATATGGGAATAGAATCTAAAAAAGACAGGATACATGTATATATATAACTGATTCACTTTGCTGTACAGCAGAAACTAACACAGCATTGTAAATCAACTATATTCCAATAAAAGTTAATTTTATTTATTTTTTTATTTTTTGCCCACGCTGCGTGGCATGTGGGATCTTAGTTCCCCAGCCAGGGATCGAAGCTGCGCCCCCTGCATCGGAAGCAACGAGTCTTAACCACTGGACCACCGGGGAAGTCCCCAAAAGTTAATTTTAAACATTAAAATTTTAAAAAGATAAAATGGCACCTGGCAACTCCAACAATACTCAGAGGGGGCTGGATAGGCAAGCTCACCACCTTCCCCCTCCTTTCATCTTGTGGGTCTTCTGCATTGAGTGTGAATCCTGCCCAGACACATTTGAAAGGGGTCAGGCTATGTTCTGAGGCCTCTCACCAGCTTTGACTAAACCAGGGGAACTATGTCCAGAGGGCTTGGAACCCCGGTGTGCACACCTGGAGGCACAGGTTGGCCCCGGTGCAAGTTAATGATGCAAGGTAATGCGTTGGACTACCGGGCCTTGTTAGAAGCCTGGCTGTAAGGTAAGAGGCTTCCAAACCACAAGGATGACTTGGGGGACTCAGGAGGAGGGAGGGAGCACACAGGCAGATTCTCAGGAGAGCTGCAAATTTCATTTACCAGCTGGGAAGCCTTGGTCAAGTTGACAAATGCCCCAAACTACAGTGTACCCACCTCTAAAATGGGTGAAAGAGGCATTGTCATGCACGTAAGCAATTTTTTCAGAGTACGTTTTTAAGAAGTGTTTCAATTATGTGCTTAAAATAAATAAATAATAAAAGGGTTGGGACAGTTGGGTTGTCAAGAAAACCTAAAAGTTGAATTTATAAGTCACATGCCACATCAAGTAAGTTCCAAATGATTCAAAAATATATATTTAAAAATGACACCATAAAAGTACTAGAAAAATTTTTAAAAAGCATGGATGAATTCCTTATAATCCTGGAATAGAGAAGGCCTTTCTGGCTATGATTGAACATCCAGAAGCCATAAAAGAAAATATTGATAAATTTAACCACAGAAAAATAAAAATATTTTATATGGCAAAACAGCAACAGTGATAACACTGTAAACTCAAGACAGATGACGAGAAAAAATATGTGTAATCACATCATAGGCAAGTGAAAAATTAAAATGAAAAAGACTGTTGTTAAAAAAAATAGACAAGGAGAGAATCACAATTATCAGGAAAGGAAATACACATGGCTTTTAATCATAATAAACTCATAATAGAAATATAATAAATACAGAAAATAACAAAAGTTAATAAATTTAAAACTCACTGAGATACCATTTTCACCCATCAGGTTGGCAAAAGTCGACCCGTTTATTGGTGGCGAGGCTGTAGTAGAGAGTAGTCAAGGAAGGCCCCACCAAGGTGCCATTTGGACAGGACCTGAAGGACATCTGGGGGTAACATGTTCCAGGCTGACAGCACAGCATGTGCAGAGGCCTCAAGGAGGAGTGTTCATGGCAGCTTCCAGGAGCAGCTGGGAGGCCAGCGTAGCCAGGCAGGGTGAAAAGGGAAGTAGTAGCAGGAGGTGAGGTGAGAAAGGTGTGGGGTAGGTGGTTAAGAATTGGGAAGGTTCTGAGAGCTTACCTAATGAGTTAGCCAGGCACACTTCCACGGATACTGGCAAACACGAGACTCCTGGGGCAGAGACAAAGGATTTTATTACCTCAAAGCCTGAGCTTCATGTTTGTGTATTTTGCACTTGCCCCCCAACAAGTACTCTGGGGTGATGCAGAGCAGCCCAGGTGGATGCTGCCCATAGAGTGGATTTGCATCACAGCTGAAGAACCCAGAGCTTAGGGAGCCCCAGTCTTTCATAATGGACTGCAGGCAAACCTGGCTGACTTTTGACCCAGATGGAGACAGTATTACACTGGACAGCAGACAAAACTATCCCCTGCCTCAGATGGAGTCTCTTCCAAGGCTGTTCTTTATATGAACGTCCTTGAAAAGATAGTCGAAATAAAGGCCTCCAGTACCTCTGCTCCAAGAAGTGCAGAAATACGAGATTCATAGAGAATTGTCTCCCAACAGGGGCAAATCTTTAGAGCCTTGTAGGCCACTGTGAGGACTTTAGACTTTCTTGTGAGTGATCTGGAGATGGAGGGTTTGAGCAGAGGAGTTTTATGTAATTCTTCTCCCCACTCTATTCTTATTCCCCTATGCATGCTCAACATTAGGTTGATAGGCACTCAGAAACTGAAATGGAGACTGAAAAGCAACTGTATTAGGGTTCTCCAGAGAAAGAGAACCAATAGGATACATAGATTTGTATAAGAGGAGATACATGAAGGAATTGGCTCACTCAGTGATGGAGGCTGAGAAGTCCGACGAGCTTCGATCTGCAAGCTAAAGAGCAAAAAAGTCGGTGGAATAGTTCAGTCTGACTCTGAAGGCCCGAGAATCAGAGGGCTGGTGGTGTTAGTCCTGGAGTCTGAAGGTCCTAGAGCAAGGAACTCTGATGTCCAAAGGCAGGAAGGTGGATGTCCCAGCTCAAGAAGAGAGAGAATTTGCCCTTTGTGTTTTTTTTGTTCCATTTGGGCCTTCAACGGATTGGATGATGCCCGTCGACGTTGGTGAGGGGCACATCTCTTTACTCAGTGTACTGAAGCAAATGCTAACCTCTTCCAGAAACACAAGACACACCCAGAAATAATGTTTCACCAGCTATCTGGGTGTTTTTTATTCCAGTCAAGTTGACCCATAAAATTAACCACCTATTGGAATTGTCAACATGGGGGCCATGGGGACCCCCATGCAGTTTCAGGGGAGTAATGGGGATGGATGCTGGACTGGAGTGACCTAAGGAGAGACCATGAGAGGAGGAAAGGGGGCGGTGACCCTGGCCAGTGCCATTAGAAATGTGGCTGTGAAGGAGAGGAGAGACCAGGGAGCCGAAAGGGCATGCATGCTGAAAATTAATGATCCCTTGCTGCATTGAGCATGGTAAAAACTGGAACACCATCTGTGTTAATACATAAAAATTCATTCAATTCTTGAGAAGAATGTAAATGTTTAACCTTTTATCAGCTAGAGGATTTCATAAAATGTTGATTAGAAAAATCATTCTGAAAAGCAATCCATCTAAAATTTGAAGAGGTAAAAGTCTTAAGATTTCTAAATGTTTTCCCTTTGACATAATCTAGAGTGCAATTAGGAAAAAAACCTTAATTCTTCTTAAACTAATTGTATGTTTCCTAGTCTGTGCACTGTTCATGGGAATGTAAAATGGTGCAGCCCCTACGGAAATCAATACGGGGGTTGCTCAAAAATAGGAAATAGAATTATCATATGATCCAGCAATTCTTCTGGGTATATAACCCACAGAATTGAAAACAAGGTCTCAAAGAGATATTTGTATACTGATGTTCACAGCAGCAATGTTCACAACAGCCAAGAGGTGGAAGCAACCCATGTGTCCATCAATGGATAAACAAAATGTGATATACACATACAATGGATATTACCCAGCCTTAAAAAGGAAGGAAATTCTGATACATGCTACAACATGAATGAGCTTGGGGGACATGCTAAGTGAAAGAAGCCAGTCACAAAAAGACAAATACTATATAATACCGCTTATACTAGATACCTAGAGTTCTCAGCTTCCTAGAGACAGAAAGTAGAATGGTGCTTGCCATGGCCTGGGAGGGGGCGGAAATGGGGAATTGTTTAATGGTTATAAGGTTTCAGTTCTGCAAGATGAAAAGAATTTTGGAGATCTGTTGCACAGCATTGTGAATGTACTTAACACTACTAAACTATACAGTACTCTTAAAAATGGTTAAGATGGTAAATTTATGTTATGTGTATTTTACGACAATTAAAAAAAACAGGGGACTTCCCTGGCGGTCCAGTGGTTAAGAATCCGCCTTCCAATGTAGGGGACGCGGGTTCCATCCCTGGTCAGGGAACTAAGATCCCACGTGCTGCGGGGCAACTAAGCCCACGTGCTGCAACTACTGAGCCCGCACACCACAACAAAAGAGCCCGTGTGCCGCAACAAAGATCCGGAGTGTTGCAACTAAGACCTGATGCAGCCAAATAAATAAAAATAAATATTAAAAAAAATTTTTTTTAAAAACAAAACAGTTTTTGGTTTCACTTGGCACCTCCAGCACCTTCATCTTTCTGTGCCTGGTGTATTTTGGCATTTCCATTTTCTGCAGGGTTATTCCCATCCTTGCCAACATCGCCTTTTACCCTTTTCTCTCTCTCTTTTTAAAAAAAGTATTTATTTATTTATTTATTTATTTGGGTGCGCCAGGTCTTAGTTGCCGCATGCAGGATCTTCATTGCCATGTGTGGGATCTTCATTGCGGCACGTGGGATCTTCAGTTGCAGCATGCATATGGGATCTAGTTTCCTGACCAGGGATCGAACCTGGACCCCCTGCATTGGGAGCGTGGAGTCTTAGCCACTGTGCCACGAGGGAAGTCCCTCCACTTTTCTGTTTGGGTCCCTGCTCTCCCTTCTTTACAGGGGTCTTTTCAGGCTTGGGCTCTGGCTTTGGAGACACAGGTTTAGCAGCTACTCTTGTATCTGTTCATATTACAGGGTTAACCCAGCACCCACAACATACTCCCTTAATATTAGTAGAATAATTAATAATAGTTCTTAATTTAAAAACATTGGTCGAGGTCCCCAAGAAGCATTAAGGATGCAACAAAATAAAGATTCTTTCCTTACATTGCAGAAATTCCAGCCCCCTCCATATGTGCAAAAAAGGAAAAGAAAAGAAGCCTGAATGTGGAAGCTTTACAAAATTTTTGACTACTTTGAATATTGAATTAGAGTTCTCAGGGAAGTCCAAAAATACACATTTTAGTTTGTGGATACCCAATTATAGTCATATTTTGCTACATATTTATTTCCCTTTAGGAAGCAATGAAAGAATTTGTATTTTTTAGATTAATTCATTCAATATTTATGAAGTGCATGCTATATGTGAGAACATATGCTAGGTGCTCAGAATACAGAGGGGAACAGAAGAGATAGGGTCCCTGCCCTCATGAGTCTTGCAGTCTAGTGGTACTTGGAAATCATCTCCTAGATTTTTAATGGCCCCACTGGAGGGCGCTCTAGCACCTCCAGAGAGCCTGGACCCTGCTTTGGAAACCACTACACCACTTCGTACTCCCCTCCACTGCCTCCTGTAGGGCCACCCAGCAAATGCTTGTGGAACATGTTCAAATGGCATACCACACCATGACCATTCCAGTATTTATAGAGGAGTCATGCATTCAATAAATATGCTTGGATATTTCCTAATGAGAAGGGTATGGCGGGGAGGGGGAGATATTATCAAACAGCATTGCAGATCATCAGGATTCCTTGAATACTTCTGTACCCATTACGGAAATAAGATAATAGTCCTTTCCAGTTTTAAAAACTGTTGGTGCCTCTCGAGGGCCTCCTAAAGTCCAGGGTCTCCTTAGCAAGCCCTTTCATTATCTGATCCTTGCCTACCTTTCTTGCCTGGCCCCCTTCTATTCTCCAACTTGTAATCAGCATCCCAGCTACCTACAACACATTAGATTTCAGGAACATGTCTCATGGAGTCGATTAAGAATATGTGTTCAACAATACATCTGTATTATCTTTACACCAGTTTAAAAGAATTGGGTAGCATCTATAAATAATAACATGAAATTTCAAAATGTATATAACTATGATCCCATACATACTTAAAAAATACTAAATTGTATATTTATATTCAGATAAATGTGTGTAAAAGCATAGAGAAAAATCAAGAAAGAGTCATACCGAACTGATAGTGGTTAATCTCTAAGAAGGGAGTAGGATTGACAGCAAGCAAGGAGGACTTTATCTGTAATTTTTGAATTTTTAACATATTAAAATTTGTGTATCTTCTTTGGAGAAATGTCTATTTAAGTCTTCCACCCATTTTTTGATTGGGTTATTTGTTTTTTTTTATATTGAGCTGCTTGTATATTTTGGAGATTAATCCTTTGTCAGTTGCTTCACTTGCAAATATTTTCTCCTCATGCACTGTTGGTGGGAATGTAAATTGATACAGCCACTGTGGAAAACAGTATAGAGGTTCCTTAAAAAACTAAAAATATGACCCAGCAATCCCACTCATGGGCATATACCCAGACAAAACCATAATTCAAAAAGACACACGCACCCCAATGTTCATAGCAGCATTATTTACAATAACCAGGACATGGAAGCAACCTAAATGTCCACCAACAGAGGAATCAATAAAGGTGTGGCACATATAACAATGGAACATTAGTCAGCCATAAAAAGGAACGAAATTGGGTCATTTGTAGAGACGTGTATGGACCTAGAGAGTGTCATACAGAGTGAAGTAAGTCAGAAAGAGAAAAACAAATATCGTATATTAACGCATATATGTGGAATCTAGAAAAATGGTATAGATGATCTTATTTGCAAAGCAAATAGAGAACAAATGTATGGATACCAAGGGGGAAGAGGGAATGGAAGGAATGGGAGATTAGGACTGACACATGTACACTATTGATAGAGAACAAATGTATGGATACCAAGTGGGAAGAGGGAATGGAAGGAATTGGGAGATTAGGACTGACACATGTACACTATTGATACTATGTATAAAATAGATAACTAATGAGACCATACTGTATAGCACAGGGAACTCTACTTAATGCACTGTGGTGACCTAAATGGGAAGGAAATCTAAAAAAGAGGGGATATATATATATATATATATATATATATGTATGTATAGCTGATTCATTTTGCTGTATGGTAGAAACTAATACAACATTGTAAAGCAATTATACTCCAAAAAATTTAATTTTAAAAATGTGTAATTTTAAAAATAAATAAAATACATTAAATCAACAATACATTAAAAGGATCATACACCATGATCAAGTGGGATTTATCCCTGGGATGCAAGATGGTTCAACATCCACAAATCAGTCAGTGTGATGCAACACATTAACAAATTACAGAATGAAAATCATACAATCGTCTCAATAAGACGCAGAAAAAGCTTTTGACAAAATTCAACATCCATTTATGATAAAAATTCTCAACAAAGTCGGTATACAGTGAACATAATAAAGGCCATATATGATAAACCTACGGCCAACATCTGTAGGTTTATCTGAACATAATAAAGGCCGTATATGATAAACCTACAGCCGACATTAAACTCACTGGTGAAAAGCTGAAAGCATAGCCTCTAAGATGAGGGACAGGACAAGGATACCCACGAGATGAAGCACGTAGAGCCTATAGCATAGGGCCTGGCACTTAGGAAGTGTTCACAAATGGGAGCTATTATCATTTGCTGCTGTTGCTGTGATAGATGTTTGCTGGATTATCTCATGCTGATCATAACTACAACCCCATGAGAAATTTTTCCTGATCTCTGAAATTTACGACTAGAGCAGTGGTTTCAAACATAGGCGATGTTAGAATCACCTGGGGAACTGGTTAAAAATTAGATTCCACGGCTCAGTCCCTCCCAGTCCTTATTCTGTATTTAAAGTATATATATAATATATATATACATATAAGTATATATAATATATATCCACATATAAGTATATATCATATATGTTACATATATGATATATTACATATATCATATATATGTAACATATATATGATATATAATATATATTACATATATACACATATGTATACAGAGAGAGAGAGAGAGAGAGAGAGAGAGAGAAAGAGAAGCCCTCTGCCACTAGCTGTGCTGAGCACTGTCCACTGGTGTCCTTCTCCTACTTCATTTGATTTTCTTTAAAAAAATTTAAAATTTTATACTTGCTTTTAGAAAAACAATTCAAAGAGCATAGAAGAGCATAGAAGCTTACGGGCTTCCCTGATGGCGCAGTGGTTAAGAATCCGCCTGCCACTGCAGAGGACATGGGTTCGAGCCCTGGTCCGGGAAGATCCCACATGCTGCGGAGCAACTAAGCCTGTGCGCCACAACCACTGAGCCTGCACTCTAGAGCCTGCGAGCCACAACCACTGACCCCTTTGCCACAACTACTGAAGCCCTCGCGCCTAGAGCCCATGCTTCACAACAATAAAAGCCACCGCAATGAGAAGCCTGGGCACTGCAGCGAAGAGTAGCCCGCGCTCACCTCAACTAGAGAAAGCCCGCACACAGCAACGAAGACCCAACACAGCCAAAAAGAAAAACAAATAAATAAATTAAAAAAAAAAAAAAAGAGCATAGGAGCCTACAAAGTGGAAGGAAACTCCATGGGCCTGACCTCTTCCGCACGTAACTCATTCCCACTCCCTGAGATAACCAGTGTTGGCTGTGGTTTATTTTTGTTTGTTTGTCCCCAGAAATTGTCTATACCCATACAAGCATATCCATTAATGTGTCTCTTTCCCCACAGTGCTCCCTTTGTAAAAACATAAATAGGATCATAGGATAGAGCGGGGATTGGCAAATGGTTTTGGTAAAGGGTCAGATAGTAAATATTTTTGACTTTGCAGGTCATGTGGTCTCTATCCCAACTACTAAATTCTGTCTTCATTGTAGCTGGAAGGCAGTCACAGCAATTCATAAATGAAAGGGTGTGACTGTGTTCCAATAAAGTGTTTTTACCAAACCTCTGGCAGGCTGGATTTGGCCCACAGGCCATAGCTGGCAGCTATAGAGTACTACAACTTTTTCTCTTAGGTATTTTGAACATCTTTTCCATATCAGCCCATGCAGTGACTTCACTGACTGCTACATGTACGAATATTTAGCCATTCCTTAACTGGACTGCTAGATATTTTTCCGGGTTTTGCTATACTTAACAAAGCTGCCATAGGCTGTGTGCCCGGTTGACTATTCTTAGTCAACTAGAATGAAGTCTTAGAGCAGAATTGCTGACTCAAAGTATAAAGACAAATTTAAAATTTTGATAGAGATTGCCAAATTGCTCTCAGGCTTTTTTTTTTTTTTTTTGCTCTCAGCCTTTTTAAAAAATTCAGATTGCCACATACCCTTGTGGTGTTCATTGCTTAATCTTATTTCTGGCGAATATTTTCTGTTAATTTAAAGGTTTTGTAATAACTAAGGGAAAGATCCCAAAGAGAGACAGAGGGAGCAATAAACTCTGTGGCAATCGACTCGAGTTAATAACTCTTCAATAAATACTTGCCATCATGAAGCAATTCGCACAGCACTCTTGTCAGTGTAAAGGCAAATTCCCTTTGGCCTAGACTCCCAGAAAGCAGTAAGGGCAGCTGTTCTAAATGTAAAGAACATTCTGTGCAGAAGCACAATATAAGCTCTTGCGTAGCAAATGTGCTGATTAGATAGGACATAATTGCCATTACAGCTGCAGCACATGCAGGCCTGGGCTCAGGGATGGTGAAAATGAATTTTGAATTTCTAATTGGAGTTCTCATTCAGATCCTTTATACAACTGGGCCAACGCTTCAGATTGCCTTACCTGAAAAACTGCATTGATCATGCAGTGTTGCTGAGATTACATTTAAAAAATTTTTTTAACTTAATTTTTATTTTATATTGGAGTGTAGTTGATTTACAATGTTGTGTTCGTTTCAGGTGTACAGCAAAGTGATTCAGTTATACATATATCCATTCTTTTTCAGATTATTTTCCCATATAGGTTATTACAGAATACTGAGTAGAGTTTCCTGTGCTGTACAGTAGGTCATTGTTGATTATCTGTTTTATATATAATTGTGTGTATATGTTAATCCCAAACCCCTAATTTATCCCTCCCCTCCACCTTTCCCCTTTGGTAACCATAAGTTTGTTTTCCAAGTCTGTGAGTCTGTTTCTGTTTTGTAAATAAGTTCATTTGTATCATTTTTTTAGATTCCACATACAAGTGATAACATATGATGTTTGTCTTTCTGTGTCTGACTTACTTCACTTAGTATGATAGTCTCTAGGTCCATCCATGTTGCTGCAAATGGCATTATTTCATTGTTTTTTTATGGCTGAGTAATATTCCATTGTATAAATGTACCACATCTTCTTTATCCATTCCTCTGTCAGTGGACATTTAGGTTGCTTCCGTATCTTGGCTATTACAAATAGTGCTGCAATGAACACTGGGGTGCATGTATCTTTTTTTTTAAAGGAAGAACCATTGTGTTGTATACTTTATTTTTTGTATTTATTTTATTTTTCAATTTATTTATTTTATTTTTAAAAATTTTTGGCTGCGTTGGGTCTTCATTGCTGCGCACGGGCTTTCTCTAGCTGTGGCGAGCGGGGGCTACTCTTTGTTGCAGTGAGTGGGCTTCTTGTGGAGCACAGGCTCTAGGCGCGCGGGCTTCAGTAGTTGCAGCACGTGCGCTCAGTAGTTGTGGCTCGCGGGCTCTAGAGCGCAGCCTCAGTAGTTGTGGTGCACAGGCTCAGTTGCTCCGTGGCATGTGGGATCTTCCTGGACCAGGGCTCGAACCCGTGTCCCCTGCATTTGCAGGCGGATCCTTAACCACTGCACTACCAGGGAAGCCCTGACTGATGTTTGTATTTTTTTCTTTTTGGCCGCGCCACACAGCCTGTGGTTCCCGAACTAGGGATTGAATCCGGGCCCATGGCAGTGAAAGCACAGTCCTAACCACTGGACCCCAGGGAATTCTTTCCCCTGATGTCCTTATAAGGGGAAATTTGGAAACAAGCACACAGGGAGAACACCTTGTGTACATTAGGGTTATGCTGCCACAAGCCAGGAACTATCAAAAGCAGGGAGAGGCCTGGAACAGACCCTTCCCAATAGTCTTCAGAGGGAGCATGGGCCTGCTGATACCTGGATCTCGGACTTCTAGCTTCCAGAACAGTGAGGCAATACATTTCTCTTGTTTAGCCCATCCAGTTTGTGGTACTTGGTTATGGTAGCCTAGCAAGTGAATACAAGAGTATTTTACATTCCTTACCTGAACAGAGGAGTGGAAGCTTTCTACAGAGGATCTCATACAGGAGAACTACTGCTGACATTTCTTCTGACTAGTGTTCTATCCCCTTTCCTTTCCATAAATTTGGGCGGATGATTCCTATTTATTGGACTAATACTTGTGAAGTCCCCCACTTTGTATAGTCTTTCATTAGAAAACATATTTCTTATCGTAACAAATCACTTCAGAAATCACATATTACAATGACTGAGGCAGCATTTAAAAGCAGAACTTACAAAAGGAATAAGAGAAATATTACTAAAATCTGAATGCTGATGTTTCTGGTCCTGGACCAGACAAGAAGGCATAGACCTGTTTTTCTCTACTTCTCCTGCTAAGCACAGCTATAGACCCTGGAGGTGACAAGACACAACCAAGAACTCTGAAAGGTGCTAAGAAGGCAAGCTGGTTTGGGCCCCCAGGACCAGAGAACAGCAGTGACAGGGCACATGCATCCTACCACCACCAGGAGGAGGAGAAGAGTCCTTCCCAACCCCTAACCTAGCAACAGAAGCAGTCTAGATAGGCTCATTCCTCCACCTCCCCCATAGGGAAGGGGGGTCCCTCTGGTGGGCATGACACTACCTGGCAAGGGGGCTCATTGGGAGCCCAGGCAGAAATAAACAACCAGGGAGGCACTCTCCTTCTGCACAAGGTCTGAGACTCCCCTTTTCCACCAAGAGTTACCTAGGTAGGTGGGTGAGCTGAGCCTGAGGGAGAAATCCAGCTATAATGGGTAGACCAGTTCAGGAAGCTTCTTTATCCCTGTAGCCTAAGACTCTCCTCCTCCACCAAGAGATACTCAGCCCCCTCAGGCAGCACCAGCAGGAACCAACAGAAGCCCCAGTGGCACCAGATAAACCAAGCTGACCAAAATAACACTGCAAAGCTGCTGAAAATTAAACTGCCATTGAAACCACAGTCCACAAAAGCAGGCCAAGACCCATGTGCTAACCCTAAATAGGGTGATGCCTGCTAAAAGATTTAAATGGATCCTAGTGTCTCCTAATATAACAGACAAAATGTCTAGGATATTATTAACAATCACCCATCATAACAACAACCAAGAAAATCACAACTTGATTGAGAAAACACAGTCAGTGTATGCCAACACTGACCTGAGATTATAGAGCTAAATAAGTAGACAGGCTAGGATTAAAAACTCAGGTCTGCACAGCTCCAAAGCCACGAATTTAATCACAAAACTATCTTGGCTGATGGCTCACAATGGGATGATAGGAATTAGGTAAGAGTATAGTATCAAGACTGCTGTAAATATAAGGGATTTCATTTTCAGGTGCCTACAAATAAAGTCAGTTTTAGTCTAATAAATAAAAGTGAATTATAAGATCATTCACAGAAAACAAATACCAAACAGCACCCAAGCCTGCTTGGTAGTGTTAGGCTTAAGATTAAAGTAAAAATATCATAAACCAAGTTTCAATAAAATAATTTTATTTCCTAACACATGGCAAACATATACATCCAATACGTACTTATCTTGGACATTTATTCACAGATGACTTCCAAACTACAACTGTCTTGATATTTAAGCAGGAACTAAAAGTTATCTTAGTTGATATGAAAGATGCTTTTAGATGGATAACAGTATGGATATATTGGATTGGTCACAGCAGAATTTGATTGATTAGTTCTATAAATTTAAAGCTTGGAAAAGTTACTACTTTTGCATCTAATGCTTTCAGACGAAAAGGATGCAGCAATATCAGCTTGTATTCCAGAGAAATTTCCTTAGTTTTTCTGGTGATGGAACCACTTATCCACTGTAGTCAGGGAAAAGAAAAAATTAGAATCCCTGTTAGGAATCAAAATTACACCCAACATATAACAATGAATAATATATTTGCTTTAATGTATCCTCCTATGGATTACATTAAAACAAACCTACATACATGCAAAGCTTCACTACAGCAAAAACAGGTAATTTACCAGTGTTTTCTTTTGGGCTGCTTTACTCTTCATGCTGATCCTATGGACATGCAATTCTCACAAGAAGAACCTTACAGAGAATTCTAACATCTAAAGGTGGAAAGAACTGTTTCCTGGGTGAAGCAGCCTGGGGCCAGATGGGGACAAAGAGCCCAGCCTGCTCCAACCTCCACAAGGCATCTACCAGGAACTCTGAGAACAGTGGGTCATGGTCATGCTGTCACAGCGGTGGCCCTAAATGTGGTAGGTACAGCCATTTTTCTTCCCACATATGCTACAGAACTCTAAAAATGCTTCTTCTCCCTGTCCTTCTCTTTCTCTGTATGTATGTGGTATATGTAAGACGTATCTATAGATACATATGTAATTTTCCACACATATGCATAATGTTGAATGTAATTTTACTAGATATAGATCTTACCATCTGTTGGTATTGTGCAGGCAGGTTCATGTGGTGGTAACTAAAATAAAATGTTAAAATGTATTAGTCTAATCCCAGAAAAAGAATAAGCTAAAAAAGTATACTGATACAAAAATTAAAAGGAATCTAAACAGAAGACAACTATCCCAATTTTTAGGTCCTAAAAATAATTTACAATAGATAGTAACAATGCAGAGCTTGCTCTACTGCTAAGAAATGCTAACAAATTCAAACCTCTTACCTTTTAATGACATACAGGAGAATAAATAAAAATAAATTTGTTACAGCAGAAACTAACACAACATTGTAAAGCAACTATACTCCAATTTTAAAAAACCTGCTTTTTGAAATAAAGAATTAAAAAACCAACATATGTATATATAAAGGTTTTATATATACACACATATATATAAAATGTAGGCAGAATGTTCTCATTGAAAAGTTTTGATTGTTAACCAATGGCTTATCCCTTCCAATTTATCTTATTCATCTCAACTCTGTTGTCAAAATTCATATACAAATAAAATAAATCTAAATGTATTGGCTTCATCATTAAATTGTCCTTTTCCCTTGTATTACCCTGTTTACAAGGCTGTAAAGTCAGACCTCATTTTCATTTGTTTTCCTTATTTAATATTGTAAATGAGAATAATTTTAGACAATCTTCAGTCTTTAGGTTAATACAAATCAGATCATTAAAAATAATACAAAAACAAAATTATTTCTTTGATGGACAGTTTACTTCCTCACATGAAATTCTCCTCTAGGACTATAAACCGCTCCTGCAATGGTACCTGAAATTTGGTAACTTTCTCATTCCTTGCTATGACCAAGTCAAATAAGTTCCCATTGGTACTTTTGTGAAAAATGGCTTATGATAAGTACTCAGGCACTTGGGTTACTTAGAACATTCTGGAGTCATTTTGATTTTTACAAATTGTCCTACTTTGTTATCTGCCCAATATAGTGTTGGCTAGGACCCTCCTCAGGTTTCCCCTCAGTCAAATGTCTACTTGTATTTATGGTTTGTAATTTCAAGATCTTACATTGTAATATGTGTACAGGACATCCTCAAATATTTATTGAAGGTACTTTCCCTCCCCATTCAACACCCCATTTTTTGGCCACCAGGCGTGTTCTTTTTCAAGGAAACCTTTACTTACAGCATCCACAATGGCTTTGGCAGCATCAGGATCACACTGGAAGGGGCTCTCAAACACTGTGGTATTCATGCTATTGAACAAAGGAAAATTGTCATGAGTCACAGTAACAAAAACTTCTCTCTCATTATTAATAACTCTCTCTTGTTAAAAATAACAAGTTGAAGGTGGTAGGCCAGATGAGATTCAAGTCTGGCTTAGTTGAAAGCTTTCTCACCTATATTAAATATTCTAATTATTTAATATACAGCTATTCTTGTGGTCAATTTTACTCAAATCCCTTAACTAGTTCAGATTTTAAAGTATGTGATTGAATGCAGTGTAATTCTCAATGAAAGAGCTAAGATGCAAATGAAAATGACAAACATATCTTTCCTAATTAGATAAAATGAAAAAAACAAAAAACAAAAAAATCCAGTTTCTGTCAGTGTTGACATCTGAGATAGACACTCCTGGCAGGAGTAACACCTGGTTCAATATTCCTGAAAAATAATCTGGTAAAATGTGTCCACAACAAAATAAAAAAAGAAAAAGTAAGAGACAAAAATAAAAAAACAAACAAAAAAATGTGTCTAAAACCTTTTAAAAAGCACATACTCTTTGATAGATAAATTCCACACCTCAGAACTCAGAGATTTAAACTATGATGTACAAAGATGTTCAACATACACGATTTCACTATTGGTAAGAGTGAAAACTTGGAAGTAACCAAAATGTCCAACAACAGGGATGATTAAAAATGATTTATCCATGAGGTGGAATATTACACAGATGGAATGTTATATAGTAGGAAAGTATTACATTCTTAATGACATGAGAAATGCTTATAGTGTTAACTTTTTTAAACCATAAAACAAATTGTATATACAATATGATCCTAATTATTTTTGAAAATATTATACTTATACACAAAGGACTGTAAAAAGAAAAAACTCTAAATGTTAATAAGAGTATCTATGGAAAAACTGTGATTAAAATGATTTTTTAAAAACATTTTTTGGTTAACTATAGTTCAAAATTTCCTATGTATTAAATTATTGTGTATTATTATAACATGGGTATGATCAGAAATATTCTATTAAAATGAAAAATAAATATCTTCAGTTACCTGCCACTTAACATGCATTAAGCCCATTTCCATAGAAATAATAGGACACCACAAAATAGAGAAGTTATTAAAAGCAAAGTCTCATGATTGTACATTTTCACACAAATGTGTAACTGTGCTCAGTTTTTCTTGTTTGTGGAGAGACAATGTTTGCATTTTACAGGACATTATTCTGACTTACAGAACAGAAGATTCCTGAGAATTATTTTTACATTAGGATTTTCTCATAATCAGAAAAAAATCTTACTACCCAGATAAACTGACATGTATAAAAAAAAGTAATACACATATATAGTTAGAAAATTCAGAAAGTCACAAATTGAAAGCCTCTCTCCCTCCCATCTCCAAATGGTTGTCTCCAAAGGCAATCATTATCTATAGCTCTTGTTTCCCTCCAGAAAAAAAAATTAAATATAAACAGATGCTGGGGTGTGTGTGTGTATCTCACCTTGCATAAATGGGATCATACTAAATATACTACTATGGACTTTGCTTTTCTCACTTAATATATTTTGGTTGTCTTTCCTTATCAACATAGAGAGAAATTTCTTTTTTTTTACTGTGACATATACTGTTCTATTATATGGATGTGCTTAACCATTACATTTTGGTTGCTTCTAACTTTTTGCTATTATAAATGACACTGCAATGAACATCCTTATACATAAATCTTTTGGGACTATATCTATAGGATACATTCCTAGTAGTGGTTCTACAAAGAAATACATGCATTTAAAATTTTGGGCTGAATATTGTCAAATTGCCCTTCACAAAGGTTGTACCCATTTAAACTCTCACCAACCATATAGACAGACAGATAGATAGATAGATAGACAGATAGATAGATATAGATATAGATATTCTTGCCATCCCGGCTATCATTTAATTTTTTAAAATTTTGCAAAGCTACTGGGGGATAACACTATCTTTCTGAGCTGCATTTTAAATTATAAAATGAGGACTTCCCTGGTGGCACAATGGTTAAGAATCTGCCTGCCAATGCAGCGGACACAGGTTCAATCTCTGGTCTGGGAAGATCCCACATGCTGCGGAGCAGCTAAGCCCATGTGCTACAACTACTGAGCCTGCACTCTAGAGCCCATGTGCTGCACCTACTGAGCCCGCGTGCTGCAACTACTGAAGCCCGCACGCCTAGAGCCCATGCTCTGCAACAAGAAAGCCACCGCAATGGAAAGCCTGCGCACCGCAACGAACAGTAGCCCCCGCTCGCCACAACTAGAGAAAGCCCGCGCACAGCAACAAAGACCCAACACGGCCAAAAAAAAAAAAGAATAAACTAATTCCACTACGAATGAAATAAACAAATCCTGAAAGAATTTATTAAAAAAAATTATAAAATGAGACTGTACATCTTATCTGTAAATTTTCTTTTTTTATCTGTTCCTCTCCTTCTATTGAATTATTCTTTTTCTTATCAATTAGAATAAGCTATTTATAAATTAAGGAATTTAGCCCTCTGTCATGTGTTGTTTAAGCAGAAACTGGGAAAAATTGTCTCCTGATACATAAAAAAAATAATACCACAAGTAAATCTTTCTTTTATGGATTTTGAGTTTGTCTTCTGTTTGGAAAGGTCTTCCCTATTACAAGCTAATGAATAAATTCACCTATACTTTTTCTAGAATTTTCTCACATTACAATTTATCTGTCTGTAATTAAATGCTGATGTAAGACTAGGGTTACAAACCCTAGTTTGCAGCCAGCACCCAGTTAACATGTGGATATAAAGTAGTTGGAGGTAAGAACACTGGTGCTGGGTTGCTTGCACAGGGCACTTGTGGAGCACCTGCCTGGTTACAGCACCTTTCCAAAATGAAACGGCCACAGCCATGAGGGTGGTTGCCAGTGTGTATATCTGGCGTAAGGAATGTAAGGAGTGAGATAGAGATCTAGTCTTATTTTCTTCCTAAACAGTGGTTGGTCCAAACCACTCATTTAAAACACCTTCTTTATTATAAATTGAATTCCCATACATCTTTAGATCTACTTTAGGTCTATCAAACTCTAACAGAACTGAATAATTTGACTTTCTTCTTCAGTACCAAATTCTTAGTAAAACAATATTACTAAACAGTACCAAAATAATTAACACTCTTCCTCACCACCACTACCCTTACTTTTTTCAGAACTTCCCTTGTTATTCTGAGATGCAGATTTTTTCTAGATGAAACTGAATGTTATTCATGAATATATACCTTTCTATTTAACATCTTTTATATTTCTCAATAGAGTCAAACTTTTCTTCTTCTGGGTCCTTCAGGTTTCTTATTTATACTGTGTTTTGTTTTTAAATACTATTCTACATGAGATCTTTTCCTCCATTATAGCTTCTGTTACACTTCATATAGAAAGCTAGCAATGTACATATATACTCATTTTGTAATTATTCACCTTGCTGAGTTCTTTTTTCTAGGGTTTTCTGGGTACACAATCATATCATCTGCAACAATTTGCTCCCCCTTTTCCAATATTCCTGCATCTTCTTTCTCTTATTTACTTCATCAAGTAGTATTTCCAGAACAACACTAGTTAAGCGGTAATGGTGGGCATTCTTTTATAATCTTTAAAAGAGGAAGTACTGTACTAAAAATGATCTGGGGCCAGACAGACTTGGATGCGAGTCCTAACTCCAAAATGCTTACTGTGGTATGACTTTGGTTAAGTTTAATCTCCCTGCATCTGTGTTGCAGGCTTGGCAAATATTAGCTGCTCAGTCATATTAGCTATTATTAGTAGTAGTAGTTAATTCAGTGTGCATAGTAGATCCTGGTTTAGTTGTAATGAACCTTACATATTCACATCAGAGAATACCAACCCTTGAACTCAACCTGATTATACCCATCCCATTCTGAGCACCCTGATGCTAGGCAGGTTTTCCCGATTAGCCTTACAAAGCTCTGATCTCACTGCGCCCTTTATAGTTTTAGTTTGTACTTATTCAGAGAGTATCTTGTGGCATTTTTCAGTTGTTTATATAGTTACCTTCTGTAAAGAAAAAAAATGTTGCCTGCCATTCCAGTTCTACAAGGATCAAGCCATTAGCCACTACAGTCACCCACGGACAGTGAGCCCTGAGGGGAATTCAGGATGGAGAAAACCAGGAAACATTTGGGTATATTGGCCCCTAGATAGTTAACATGCATTTCTAAGAAAAAATTTCACATGACCCCAGATTCTTGCCTCTTCCCATACACAGAAAAACACTAAAATCATTAACTCGAGAGGTCTCTTCTTTATGAATAGCAGTAATCTTTTTATGCTTGACTACATGTTTTCCCGGCAAAAAAGTTCATATATATCCTGGCTCCTCCCTTATCTCTCCGGAGCAGTTCCTCAGAGCTATCTGAGAGGCTATCTTCCGGGCTACAGTCCTCGAATAAAACTTAACTCACAACCTTCCCATTGTGTGGTTTTTCTTTCAGTCTACACTTCCTACTGGCTTAATAAGCATTGACAAAACCAGTCTCTTTCCCTAAGT
Organism: Monodon monoceros; assembly: GCF_005190385.1. Lineage (NCBI taxonomy): Eukaryota > Metazoa > Chordata > Mammalia > Artiodactyla > Monodontidae > Monodon > Monodon monoceros. Next base: position 20,690,605 of record NW_021703781.1, read on the forward strand.
GAATGTAATGGTGGAGTATGTTAAGGTAATTAAAACCTCTGGAGTAAGCTAGTCTGCTTTCTGTGTTAAACATGCAGAAAAGAGTTAATGCTTACCAACTGATTCCTTTTCCATCAGTTTTCTTTGTCACTAATGCTCTCCAATAGTCATGAGTGCTTTTAATAATATCAATTGCAAAGTCCTATAATTTGAAGAGATATACGTTAGAATAATAGAAACGTGTTCTTTTCTTATTCTCAATATTTTCCCAAAGCCTGATAACTTTGTCTCTTTTGAATCACTTCTTTTTATCAAAAATGGAAGAAATCATTTAAATGAATAAATCAACATCAAGCCTGTCGTGTGTCTTTAGACATCTGTTTTATGATCATATTGTCTTTAGATGGTAACAATATGGTTAAATTATAAGTCTCAATACAAATAGGCCTAAAGCTACAGTTCTGAGTGACACATTACCTTATCTTTAAATTCTGCGTCGAAAGCAAACTGGTTCTCAGGTTTTCCATCAGGAACCTTGTACCTTCTAAACCAGTCCACAGTAGCTTCCAGGTAGCCAGGTTTCAGCCGCTTGACATCATTAATATCTAAGAAGAGAATAAGATTCTCTTCTCAGATTGCAAGATGTGTATGTAATTATTTATGCATTCAATAAAAATATCAAGTGCGTACTTTGAAAGAGCTACGGGATGGATTATCAAAAACTTTCAAGACAATGTTAGAGCTAACACCTTGTTGAGAAGAGAACACATACAAACATTAAAAGGAAATCATTGGGGCTTCCCTGGTGGCGCAGTGGTTAAGAATCCGCCTGCCAGTGCAGGGGACACAGGTTTGAGCCCTGATCTGGGAAGATGCCACATGCCACAGAGCAAATAAGCCCATGCGCCACAACTACTGAGCCTGCGCCCTAGAGCCCTTGAGCCACAACTACTGAGCCCTTGCACCACAACTACTGAAGCCTGCACGCCTAGAGCCCATGCTCCGCAACAAGAGAAGGCACCACAGTGAGAAGCCTGGGCACTGCAGCGAAGAGTAGCCCCCGCTCGCCTCAACTAGAGAAAGCCCGCGAAGCAACTAAGACCCAACGCAGCCAAAAATAAATTAAATAAATAAATAAAAGGAAATCATCTAGTGTCTTAAAATAGCTCTGACATTAAGTATACTAAGAGAACAATCAGTACCATAGTGACGCCTACTAGATAAGAGAAGGGAGAAATAACTGGCAGCTACATAATGAGAATAGTTTGGCAGGTGTACATAACTTCTAAGAGATGGACAGAAGATACCAAAAGACAGGTTGAGGCTGTATTCGAGGATCACACCCCAATTACATACAAAAAGACAAGAAAAATGCATTATACATATTCATTGATAGGTTACATATTAAATGTGAATAGGCTTTTCTCACTCTACAGTATAGGCATTCAGTATCACAATACTTTAGTTCTGGCCAACAAAAAAAAAGTGTCCTGTGTAAAAAAACTTTTAAAAGTTTCTGTACAGCCATTAACAGCGCCTAGCCTCAATGTCATCAAACTCAAGTTTAAATGACTGAACTGCTTCTCCATGCAAACAAATATTAGATACATGTGAAAAAAAAAAAAAAAAAAATACACCAGGAAAATTGTAATTGGAAGGAGGAATACATTCAACAACAGCTTATTTATATTTCTATAAAATAACTTTGCTTAAGCCTAGTTTATAATCTACATAGTTAAAGAATACCATGCATTTTATTATCAGGGTACCACTAAAAGTATGGAAAGGTTACAAACTGAACTGGGAAATGTTTAAACACTGATAAATTTCAAGGAACTTAGAATTCATATAAAACATATCACCTGATACAGAAATAGTTTGAAAATCCAGAAATCCAAAATACAAGTGTAGGGTATCTTCCAACAAATTTTCCATCCAGTTCTATTCCTTAGGAATACCAACTGGGTGTCCGACAATTCAATTATGACACTATCTAACTGGAGTTAGCATCAAGTCCCACAGTCAGAGGGTTCAGTTCTACAAGACTGATCCCACTTCAGACGCTAGTCGCCAAGTCCCAGGCCACCCATACTTCTGACCAACAGCTGTAAATCAGAGTTCCCTACAACTCTCTCCTCAGGTTTGATAATTTGCTAGAAATACTCACAAAACTCAAGAAAACACTGTGCTATGCTTACTGGTTTAGTATAAAGGATACAACTCAGAAACAGTCCAATGTTGGAGATGCATAGGGCACAGTATGTGGGGTGCACAGTTTCCATGCTCTCTGGTGGGGAGGCGTGCCACCCTCCCAGCTATTCAGTGTGTTCACCAACTTACAAGTGCTCTACATCTCGTGACTCCAGACTTTTTATGGAGCCTCCCCTCCCGATCCCAGAGGTCAGTGGTTGGGGCTGGAGGTTCCCACCCTCTAATCATTCAGTTTTTCTGTTGACTGAACTGGTCTGAGGCTAGCTAGGGGCCCCACCGTAAGTCACCTTATTAGCATAAGCTCAGGGGTGATGAAAGGGGCTCATTATGAATAAAAAAGACACCCGTCACTCAGGAAAGTCCAAGTGTTTTAGGAGTTCCTTGCCAGGAACTGGAGACAAAGATCAAACATATTTTTGTATTACATTGCAGCAAGGAAAAATATAACAGTTGATTAACTCACTGACTGTGAACCAGGTATTGAAAGGTATGCTGGATCCTGACTAGGGAACTGTGAGCACCAGACCCAGAGGAAAAAAGTAGGAGAAAAGAACTCAGTCAATTTTTGTTCCTCCAGTTGTACATTATACACGTACAGACAAAGCCAGTGGTCTGCAGAGCTCCCTGAACTGCCTCCTGATGCCACATCAAGATCCTACCAAAGACAAGGACTTCCCTGGCAGTCCAGTGGTTAGGACTCTGTGCTTTCATTGCCAAGGGCCCAGGTTCACTCCCTGGGCAGGGAACTAAGATCTCACAAACCACATGGCAAAAACAAACAAACAAACAAAAAAACCCCCCCCCAGGATTAAAATATAAAAATAGCCCCCCAAAAAGTCACTGAATTTCAGAATAAAATAAATTAAAAAAAAAAAAAAGATCCTACCAAAGACAGCACCAGTTCTGTGCTGTTCCCTGGATTCAGCCTCTAACCAGCATGCAACCATGTGCATAAAATGCTCAATTTCCTGATGCCCACAACTGAGGCAGAAGGGTCACTGGCCGTCGTGGGCTCACAATAACAAAGGGGATCAACATGGCCAACTTGGTTGCTTTACTGGGTAGGCCATCCTCTTCCATGACTCTGTGTGTATCCCTCCCAAAGTTGTGGCTTGTCAAGAGTTCTACTCTTAGTTAGTTCTACCTAATACTCTTCCAGTTATAACTGATGATGGACATTGCCTTAGGCTGACATTTAAGGAAAGCTGCATACTGCTTGCATCATGGGGCCAGCCCCCCCAGAGAAAATTTTAGGGTCCTAATAACTTCTACTGCAGGGAAATGACACCCAGAAAATTGTGCTGATGTAATGATGGCGTGGCTTCATTAACTGTGGCCAAAGCACGCTATTTAGCACGTGCACTCTTGTGTAAATAGCACATCTGAAAATGGACACACACACCTACATTTAGAATCAGAGCTAAATGTAGGAATGCATTCTCATGGTACAAAATTTAGTCAATACAGAAGTATCTGAAACAAAAAGTCAGACTCTTTTCATCTTTCTTCCCAATGTACTATTAAAGGTTGGCGTTGAGTCCTTTTTAAATGAGTTTACATATAATTTGCATATATTTAAATATATATGAGATCGTACTCTGTAAAACAGCAGAAAGAAATAATGTAAGTGCTATATTTATAAAATTCTTAGAAGGAAACATAACTAAGTCTTTGTAACCTTGGATTAGGCAATGGTTTCTTAGATAATGATACCAAAAGCACAAGCAATAAAAAAACAGACTACATCAAAACGAAAAACTTGAGTGCTTCAAAGGATACCATTAAGAAAACGAAAGGACAGGGCTTCCCTGGTGGCGCAGTGGTTGAGAGTCCGCCTGCCGATGCAGGGGACGTGGGTTCGTGCCCCGGTCCGGGAGGATCCCGCGTGCCGTGGGGTGGCTGGGCCCGTGAGCCATGGCCGCTGAGCCTGTTCTCCGCAACGGGAGAGGCCACAACAGTGAGAGGCCCACGTACCGCAAAAAAAAAAAAAAAAAAAAAGAAAATGAAAATGAAAGGACAAATCCACAAAATGTAAGAAAATACAGACAAATCATATATCTGATAAAGGTTTAGTATCCAAAACATGTAAGTGCTCTTATAACTCAAAAATAAAAAGACACACCCCACTAGAAGGGTTATAATTTAAAAAGATAAATAACAACTAGTGCTGGCAAAGAAGTAGAAAAATCGGAACCTTATGCACTGCTGGCAGGACTGTAAGATGGTGCAGCCGCTTTGGAAAAAAGTTTGGCAGTTTCTCAAGAGGCTAAACATAAGAGTTACCATATGACTCAGGAACTCCACTCCTAGGTATATACACCCAAGAGGATTAAAAACACACATCCACACAAAAACTTGTACAGGAATATTCATAGCAGCTGCATTATTCCTAATAGCCAAAAACAACCCAAATGTCCATCAACAGATGAACGGACAAACAAAATGTGATATAAATCTATATAATAGAATATAACTCAGCCATTAAAAAAATGAGTACTGATACATGCTACAACATGGATGAACCTAGAAAACCTTATGCTAAGTAAAAGAAACCTGACACAAAAAGGCCACATATTTTACAATTCCATGTATATGAAATATCCAGAATAGGCAAATTCATGGACACAGAAAGCAGATTAGTGGTTGTCGGGTCCTGGGAGGAGGAGGGAACAGGGAGTGACTACTAAAAGGTACAGAGTTTCTCTTTGGGGTGATGTAAATGTTCTAGAATGAGATGAGTGGTGAGTTGCACAACACTGTGAATGTACTAAATGCCACTGAATTGTACACTTTAAAATAGTTCAAATGGTGAATTTTATGTTAATTTCACCACCAAAAAAAAAGGGAATGAAGTACTGATACACGTTACAATGTGGATGAACCTTGAAACCAGTATGCTAACTGAAAGAAGCCGGATATCATGTGACCCCATTTATGTGAAATTTTCAGAATAGGAAAATCCATAAAGACAGACAATAGACTGGTAGTCGTCAGGGACTGAGCGATGTGGGGATAGGGGGTGACTGCTAATGGATATGGGGCTTCAGAGTGGTGAAAATGTTCTGGAATTAGATAGTGGTAATGGTTAACAGACTAGTGTCTGTATCAAAAACCATAGAACTGTACACTTTAAAATGGTGAATTTAATGGCATGTGGATTATATCTCAGTTTTCAAATTTTTAAAAATAAATAAATAGAGCAACTAAGTGTTAGCATGTGGGGAAGGAAAGAAGAAAACAGGAAATACAAACTACCAGATTTGTTCTTTCCTGGAATGAAGGAGAAAGTTTACTTAGTTAACCACAGAAGTTCAGTAGTAGAAATAACAATGCTTTGTTAAATGTTTTGCTCCTCCATTCTTTAACAGTTTGAAGGCATGGGCTTACAACTCTGTCATTACAGGTTAAGTTTGGTGCTGGGTAAGATTTAGGTATAAAGACTTCAGACCCTACAAATATTTCTTACCGTTATAATTGGCTGCATCAGGATCATCCACGTTAATGGCAATGACTTTCCAGTCGGTTTCCCCTTCATCGATCATAGCCAGTATGCCCAGAACTTTCACCCTGATTATTTCCCCTCTTGCACATACCTGAAAGTCAAAAACCACAGCCAGGTCAATACTACAGAATGAAACTTTGGAAGAAAAGTTTTACTTGGTGGATAATAGGAAATGAGGAAGACGCCAAATTTCTGCAAACTTAAGATTGTTCTTTTAAGCAATTTTTAAAAAGCTAGGAGGGACCTTCAAGATGGAGGAGGAGTAAGATGTGGAGATCCACCTTCCACCCCACAAATACATCAAAAATACATCTACATGTGGAACAACTCCTACAGAACACCTACTGAATGCTGGCAGAAGACCTCAGACTTCCCAAAAGGGTCTTGGTGCTCCAGCCAGGTGTCAGGCCAGAGCCTCTGAGGTGGGAGAGGCGAATTCAGGACATTGGATCACCAGAGACCTCCTGGCCCCACGTAATATCAATCAGCGAGAGCTCTCCCAGAGATCTCTGTCTCAAAGCAAAGACCCAGCTCCATTCAATGACCAGCAAGCTCCAGTGCTGGATACACCATGACAAACAACCAGCAAGACCCATTAGCAGAGAGGCTGCCTAAAATCATACTAAGTTCACAGACACCCTAGAACACACCACCGGATGCGATCCTGCCCACCAGAAAGACAAGATCCAGCCTTATCCACCAGAACACAGGCACCAGTCCCCCCGACCAGGAAGCCTACACAAGCCACTGAACCAACCTTACCCACTGGGCACAGACACCAAAAATAATAGGAACTACGAACCTGCAGCCTGTGAAAAGGAGGCCCCAAACACTGTAAGTTAAGCAAAATGAGAAGACAGAGAAACACACAGCAGAGGAAGGAGCAAGATAAAACCCACCAGACCAAACAAATGAAGAGGAAACAGGCAGTCTACCTGGAAAAGAATTCAGAGTAATGATAGTAAAGATGATCCAAAATCCTGGAACTAGAATGGAGAAAATACAAGAAACGTTTAACAAGAACCTAGAAGAACTAAAGAGCAAACAAACAATGACAAACAACACAATAAATGAAATTAAAAATTCTCTAGAAGGAGTCAATAGCAGAATAATGGAGGCAGAAGAACAAATAAGTGACCTGGAAGATAAAATAGTGGAAATAACTACCGCAGAGCAGAATAAAAAAAAAAGAATGAAAAGAATTGAGGAAAGTTTCGGAGACCTCTGGGACAACATTAAATGCACCAACATTCGAATTACAGGGGTCCCAGAAGAAGAAGAGAAAAAGAAAGGGACTGAGAAAATATTTGAAGAGATTATAATTGAAAATTTCCCTAATATGGGAAAGGAGAGAGTCAATCAAGTCCAGGGAAGAACGGAGAGTCCCATACAGGATAAATCCAAGGAGAAACACACCAAGACACATATTAATCAAACTATCAAAAATTAAATACAAAGAAAAAATATTAAAAGAAGCAAGGGAGGGCTTCTCTGGTGGTGTAGTGGTTAAGAATCCCCCTGCCAATGCAGGAGACACGGGTTCGAGCCCTGGTCCAGGAAGATCTCACATGCTGCAGAGCAACTAAGCCCGTGCACCAAAACTACTGAGCCTGCGCTCTAGAGCCTTCAAGCCAAGCTACTGAAGTCCGCGTGCCTAGAGCCCATGCTCCGCAACAACAGAAGCCACCACAATGAGAAGCCCGCGCACCGCAACAAAGAGTAGCCCCTGCTCACCGCAACTAGAGAAAGCCTGCGCACAGCAACGAAGACCCAACGCAGCCCAAAATAAATAAATTTATTTTTTAAAAAAGCAGCAAGGGAAAAGCAACAAATAACATACAAAGAAATTCCCATAAGGTTAACAGCTGATCTTTCAGCAGAAACTCTGCAAGCCAGAAGGGAGTGGCAGAACACATTTAAACTGATGAAAGGGAAAAACCTACAATGAAGGTTACTCTACCCAGCAAGGATCTCAACCAGATTCGAAGGAGAAATTAAAACCTTTACAGACAAGCAAAAGCTAAGAGAATTCAGCACCACCAAACCAGCTTTACAACAAATGCTAAAGGAAATTCTCTAGGCAGGAAACACAAGAGAAGGAAGAGACCTACAAAAACAAACCCAAAACAATTAGGAAAATGGTAATAGGACCGTACATATGGATAATTACCTTAAATGTAAAAGGATTAAATGCTCCCACCAAAAGACATAGACTGGCTGAATGGATACAAAAACAAGACCCGTATATATGCTGTCTGCAAGAGACCCATTTCAGACCTAGGGACACATACACACTGAAAGTGAGGGGATGGAAAAAGATATTCCATGCAAATGGAAATCAAAAGAAAGCTGGAGTAGCAATTCTCATATCAGACAAAATAGACTTTAAAATAAAGACTATTACAAGAGATGAAGAAGGATACTACATAATGATCAAGGGATCAGACCAAGAGTATATAACAAATGTAAATATTTATGCACCCAACATAGAAGCACCTCAATACATAAGGCAAATGCTAACAGCCATAAAAGGGGAAATCGACAGTAACACAATAATAGTAGGGGACTTTAACACCCCACTTTCACCAATGGACAGATCATCCAAAATGAAAATAAATAAGGAAACAAGCTTTTAATGATACATTAAACAAGATGGACTTAACTGATATTTATAGGACATTCCATCCAAAAACAACAGAATACACTTTCTTCTCAAGTGTTCACAGAAGATTCTCCAGGATAGATCATACCTTGGGTTACAAATCAAGCCTTTAAATTTAAGAAAATTGAAAATGTATCAAGTACCTTTTCTGACCACAATGCTATGCGACTACATATCAGTTACAGGAAAAAAACTGTAAAAAACACAAACACATGGAGGCTAAACAATATGCTACTAAATAACCAAGAAATCACTGAAGAAATCAAAGAGGAAATTAAAAAACACCTAGAAACAAATGACAATGAAAACACGATGACCCAAAACCTATGCAATGCAGCAAAAGCAGTTCTAAGCAGTTATAGCAATACAATCCTACCTCAAGAAACAAGAAAAATTTCAAATAAACAATCTAACCTTACACCTAAAGCAATTAGAGAATGAAGAACAAAAAAACCCCCAAAGTTAGCAGAAGGAAAGAAATCATAAAGTTCAGATCAGAAATAAAGGAAAAAGAAATGAAGGAAACGATAGCAAAGATCAATAAAACTAAAAGGTGGTTCTTTGAGAAGATAAACAAAATTGATAAACCATTAGCCAGACTCATCAAGAAAAAAAGGGAGAAGACTCAAATCAACAGAATTAGAAATGAAAAAGGAGAAGTAACAACTGACACTGCAGAAATACAAAGGATCATGAGAGATTACTACAAGCAACTCTATGCCAATAAAATGGACAACCTGGAAGAAATGTGCAAATTCTTAGAAAAGTACAACCTTCCAAGACTGAACTAGGAAGAAATAGAAAACATGAACAGACCAATCACAAGCACTGAAATTGAAACTGTGATTAAAAATCTTCCAACATACAAAAGTCCAGGACCAGATGGCTTCACAGGCGAATTCTATCAAACATTTAGAGAAGAGCTAACACCTATACTTCTCAAACTCTTCCAAAATATAGCAGAGGGTGGAATACTCCCAAACTCATTCTATGAGGCTACCATCACTCTGATACCAAAACCAGACAAAGATGTTACAAAAAAAGAAAACTACAGGCCAGTATCACTGATGAACATAGATGCAAAAATCCTCAACAAAATACTAGCAAAATGAATCCAGCAGCTCATTAAAAGGATCATACACCACGATCAAGTGGGGTTTATCCCAGGAATGCAAGGATTCTTCAATATACGCAAATCAGTCAATGTGATACACCATATTAACAAATTGAAGGATAAAAACCATATGATAATCTCAATAGATGCAGAAAAACCTTTTGACAAAATTCAACACCCATTTATGATAAAAGCCCTCCAGAAAGTAGGCATAGAGGGAACTTATCTCATCATAATAAAGGCCATATATGACAAACCCAGAGCCAACATCGTTCTCAATGGTGAAAAACTGAAACCATTTCCACTAAGATCAGGAACAAGACAAGGATGTCCACTCTCACCACTATTATTCAACATAGTTTTGGAAGTTTTAGCCACAGCAATCAGAGAACAAAAAGAAATAAAAGGAATCCAAATCAGAAAAGAAGAAGTAAAGCTGTCACTGCTTGCAGATGACATGATACTATACATAAAGAATCCTTAAGATGCTACCAGAAAACTACTAGAGCTAATCAATGTATTTGGTAAAGTAGCGGGATACAAAATTGATGCACAGAAATTTCTTGCATTCCTGTACACTAATGATGAAAAATCTGAAAGAGAAATTAAGGAAACACTCCCATTTACCATTGCAACAAAAAGAAAAAAATACCTAGGAATAAACCTACCTGAGGAGACAAACGACCTGTATGCAGAAAACTGTAAGGCACTGATGAAAGAAATTAAAGATGATACAAAGAGATGGAGAGATAGACCATGTTCCTGGATTGGAAGAATCAACATTGTGAAAATGACTATACTACCCTAAGCAATCTACAGATTCAATGCAATCCCTATCAAACTACCAATGGCATTTTTCACAGAACTAGAACAAAAAGTTTCACAATTTTTGTGGAAACACAAAAGACCCCGAATAGCCAAAGCAATATTAACAAAGAAAAATGGAGCTGGAGGAATCAGGCTCCCTGACTTCAGACTATACTACAAAGCTACAGTAATCAAGACAGTATGGTACTGGCACAAAAACAGAAATATAGATCAGTGGAACAGGATAGAAAGCCCTGAGAAAAACCCACACACATATGGTCACCTTATCTTTAATAAAGGAGGCAAGAATATGCAATAGAGAAAAGACAGCCTCTTAAATAAGTGGTGCTGGGAAAACTGGACAGCTACATGAAAAGAATGAAATTAGAACACTCCCTAACACCATACACAAAAATAAACTCAAAATGGATTAAAGATCTAAATGTAAGGCCAGATACTATAAAACTCTTAGAGGAAAACATAGGCAGAACACTCTATGACATAAATCACAGCAAGATCCTTTTTGACCCACCACCTAGAGAAATGGAGATAAAAACAAAAATGAACGGGACCTAATGAAACTTAAAAGCTTTTGCACAGCAAAGGAAACCATAAACTAGACGAAAAGATAACCCTCAGAATGGGAGAAAGTATTTGCAAATGAAGCAACTGACAAAGGATTAACCTCCAAAATATACAAGCAGCTCATGCAGCTCAATATCAAAAAAACAAACAACCCAATCCAAAAATGGGCAGAAGACCTAAACAGACATTTCTCCAAAGATATGCAGAATGCCAACAAACACATGAAAGGATGCTCAACGTCACTAATAATTAGAGAAATGCAAATCCAAACTAAAATGAGGTATCACTTTACACTGGTCAGAATGGCCATCATCAAAAAATCTACAAACAATAAATACTGGAGAGGGTATGGAGAAAAGGGAACCCTCTTGCACTGTTGGTGGGAATGTAAATTGATACAGCCACTATGGAGAACAGTATGGAGCTTCCTTAAAAAACTAAAAATAGAACTACCATATGACCCAGCAATCCCACTACTGGGCATATATCCTGAGAAAATCATAATTCAAAAAGAGTTATGTACCACAATGTTCACTGCAGCACTATTTACAATAGCCAGGACATGGAACCAACCTAAGTGTCCATCGACAGATGAATGGATAAAGATGATGTGCCACATATATACAATGGAATATTGCTCAGCCATAAAAAGAAACAAAATTGAGTTATTTGTAGTGAGGTGGATGGACCTAGAGTCTGTCATACAGAGTGACGTAAGTCAGAAAGAGAAAAACAAATACCGTATGCTAACATATATATATGGAATCAAAAAAAAAAATGGTTCTGAAGAACCTAGGGGCAGGACAGGAATAAAGATGCAGATGTAGAGAATGGACTTGAGGACAAAGGGAGGGGGAAGGGTAAGCTGAGACAAAGTAAGAGAGTGGCATTGACATACATACACTATCGAATGTAAAATAGATAGCTAGTGGGAAGCAGCTGCATAGCACAGGAAGATCAGCTTGGTGCTTTGTGACCATCTAGAGGGGTGGGATAGGGAGGGATGGAGGGAGACACAAGAGGGAAGGGATATGGGGATATCTGTATACATATAGCTGATTCACTTTGTTATACAGCAGAAACTAACAGAACAATGTAAAGCAATTATCAATAAAGATGTTAAAAAAAAAAGCTAAACAAGTGTCCATTAGTCCCATCAGAGTTGAGGGTAATTAATGTTTTTAATCTGTCATCGATGGTGCTGAAGAAAAAGTCCTCCATAATTTATTTCAAATGCCTATTTTAATGTACTTTCTTTACCTTTTATTTTATAGAAGTCACTGAGTTAGGCAAGTCATACAATATGCCTGAACTTGATGAGTTAAGCAACTGAATGACAACTTTCTTTTCAGTCGCTTAAGATTTTCTTGAGGCTGGGAAAGATCATAAAGAAAATAACTATAGTCAGAATCTTAGAGCAACCCCTACTTGAGAGAGGAATCCCTACCATAAATCTCCAACTCATGAGGTTACCTGGTTTGGGCCAATTCACTGGTCATTCCAAATCCTTAGGCAAGGTTTGCCTTGTTGCCTCCTGGTAGCCTTCATCTATTGACTACTCATCTGCATTCTAAAGCAATGCAGAACATGTACAGTTCTTCCACACACAGGCATACAATACACATTTTTTTCTAGGCTAGGTTTAAATGTACAAATTATAATGTAGAAATGCTTAGAATGGAATGGAAGCTTTTGTCACCCAAAGAGACCCATCATAATTTCACTAATATTCATATATGTTATTTACAATATTTTTAAAAGTATGAAGTTTGTATATTTCATTGATATCATCTCAACTCTACAGAAAAATATTTCAGATTCCGTTACCTTGCTTCCAATTTCACACACATCAATTGGGTCATTGTCACCACAGCAGCCGGTGTGTTCATCATTGTGTCTTGGGTCTTCCCAAGTCTAAAAAAAAAAAATAAGATACAGTATATCATTCCCGTATATGCTAATGACAAAGTGGATCATGTTGGCATTAAAAGATAACATCCCATGATCTTTCTGCAAAAATATGAATCTTCAGCTATTTATTCTCATTAAAAAGATCTTTTTTAAAAATAATTCTTTATTCACGTCTAAGAATCTTAATTACACACAATAATCTTAACTAAATGCTGGGCTCCTATTAAGTGCATAATGCGGAACTAAATTTAATCTTTAAAATGGATAATGATGCTATTTTAAACAAACAAAACCCAACTATCTAATAACTGAGACAATATGCAAACACAAATGTAGAGCCAGATGTTCACTTAAAAAATATAGTAAAAGAAAACTGCTTTGATGAACTTTTAGTACTTACTATCTTCTACTAACCAGATTTTCTTTAAAATAAATCTCCAAGCAGAGATGGGTAGGTGATAATATTAAGATGGAAATGACGTGTGCTGGTGGCAAAAATGTCATCGCTGACAAGGAGCCAAGAATAAAAAGTTTAATCAGGATTTGCTGAAGCTTTAAATTGCTGGGTTTCTTCCCTGCTAAACTGCAAGACAGAGTCCTTGCAGAGCAGCTCACAGAAGAAGTGATGGCCTGTGCCTGCCAGGAAGTTCAGTTTAAAGTGTAGCTGTTGTTTTGGTTCTTTTCCCTCCCAATCCGGAACATATTTCTTGGATTTGTTTGCTTACTCGGCTGGAGTAAAGGCAGAGAGATAAAAGTAAAGGGGGAAAAGGAAGACTGGACCCAACAAAGCCAAATCCAACCTACAGAAGTGTAAGTATTTCAGCAATGTGTTCCCAGAGGGATGATATTTCAAGGCTAAATAGTGAATCAACTGAAGCACAAGGTGAAGTGCTGTAACGAAAGCAAACGACTTTGTGACTACCTAGTAAGCTGGATGGGTTTGACCTATGTTTTAGTAACTTACAGATCGTTTCACAGTAGATTCCACTTAATAGACTTAATGGTTAATAAAAACAAACCATTTATCAACAGGAAGAAAATAAATTGAATATTTCATTTAAAGATCCTAAGTGCCACAGCATTAGCTTAACCAAACCAGAATTAAATATACGTTATTTACTCATTGTAGACATGATTCTAGTGATTCTTCATTCAAATATTAAATAAGAGTCTACTACACACTGGTATTGTGCTGGGGATAAATTGGTAAACAATGCAGATGTCCCCCCTCCTCAAAGTTTTGACTGTTTAGGAAACAGAATCCCATTATTGCTTTACCACAAATAGCTTGGCACAAAGAAAGTAATCAGGACTATAGAGATACAAGTCAGCAGCTGTGAGAACTTACATGTGCCAGGTACTAAGTGCTTTATTCCTCAAATAGACACACAAGCTATGTACTAGGAATATCCCAGGAGAAAATATTAACGTCTCAGGGAGGAAGAAGCAGAGGCAAGTTAGATAAGCTTTCGTAGACAGTTTAGATTTATTTTCAGTTTTAGTGAGGGCCACTGGTAGGTTTTAAGCAGGGACATGATAATGAATCTGATTTAAGCTTTAGAAGGCTGCAACTGGGACTTCCCTGGCAGTCCAGTGGTTAAGACTTTGCCTCCCAACGCAGGGGGTGCGGGTTCGATGGGGGAGTTAAGATCCCACATGCCTCCCGGCCAAAAAACCAAAACATAAAACAGAAGGAATATTGTAACAAATTCAATAAAGACTTTTAAAATGGTCCACATCAAAAAAAATCTAAAAAAAAAGTAAGTGGCAGACTTGGAATTTGCGCCCTCACCTGTGTGGTGCCATAAGATCAGTGCTTTTAAGCACTAGTCTACATGGCCTCTCTCAATAGATATGCCACTCGTTCTGTAAAGAAAGAATTTGTGTAGTTTATAACCAGTCCATATAAAAAAATATTTCAGAAAAGAACAAACTTTCAAATGTGAATTCAAACATTGTAAATATTTACCTTTTAGTTCATCTTGAAAATAAGTTATTTAAGGAAGTATTAAAATGAGTTAATTACCCCTTATGTTTTTATAATCTACTATAGCAAAACTTTTTGAAGGTGTTTAAATCTTTTTTACTAACAGTAGTAGGTTAAATTTTTGTAAGCTAAAAAGTACATTTCTAGCGAGTGCACAGAGACATACCTGAGGGATGGCACCATAGTTCCAGATATATCCTTTATAAGGGAACAAATTTGCAACATAACGGAGTTTTCCTTTTTTCACATCTTGTTTAATTGGGTTTAAAGGATCCTTTGTAGCAATCTGAAATAAAAAATTTCAAATCATTGTATATTTGTATGTGAAATACTATTCAAATAGGGATTTAAGGAAATGAATTATGAAATGCACTAGTTCCACTTTAATGATATATTTTTACCCCTAACACTTTTATAATTTGAAATAAGTTTCTCCATAACCAGCCTTTAAGTGGAAAACATTTGAGGTATACAGGAACTATCACGAAGGGAAAAAGAACATTTACTAATTCCAGAAAGCAAAAATTAACTGGAATAAATCCTAACATTTGAGAAAATATCTAACTTCAGCTTTCCTTTAAAACATTTAAAATTATTCAAATATTTGGCTGTCTATTACATGTGAAGTGTTGTTACTGTCAGAAAGCATTATTAAGTGACAGAAAATGTTACAAATATCCATAATGAAAAGTCAAATCTATTAGGTATCATCAGAAAAAAATTAACAGGGACTTCCCTGGTGGCACAGTGGTTAAGAATCCACCTGCCAATGCAGGGGACGCGGGTTCGAGCCCTGGTCCGGGAAGATCCCACATGCCGCAGAGCAACTAAGCCCGTGCTCCACAACTACTGAGCCCTCGTGCCACAACTACTGAAGCCCACGCACCTAGAGCCTGTGCTCTAGAACAGGAGAAGCCACCGCAATGAGAAGCCCGCGCACCACAATGAAGACCCAACACAGCCAAAAATAAATAAATAAAAAAATTTAAAAAGAAATAAATTAACAAAATGTGACAAAAATTCCAATAAAATCATTTATGGCTGGAGTGACTGAAGCAAGCCTGTTGACTACATGGAGGAGTCAACGATGGAATTAAAGGGAAGAAGACAAAAGAGAAAAAGGTAATTCTAGGCTTTGGGAATGACAGAAGGAAAGTCTGTAGCATATTTGTAAATAGTAAATGGTTGAGTTTAGTTGGAGCACAGAGGGAAGACTGGCAGGCAATGGGAGATACAGCTGGAAAATAGATTGGGACTAGAAAGAGGACAACCTTGGACATTAGTTGTTTAACCCTTGAGCAAATCGGTGCAACTAGATCAAAACTAATATCCAACATCTGACTAGCAAAGGTGAAACATACCTCCATTTTTGCATTCGACCAGCGTGGTACTTCAACCACCATGTGGAACACATCCTGAAAAACACAGAGAAGGTGAGATGGTCACAGGAGTTCAATTATTCTATTACTTCAATGAGTATGCCCCAGTCCTTCCAAAGTTAAACTGTTCATTGTATCAAATCTTTGAAGTCACGGACTTTCAACAAAATGCATCAAAAAATAAGGCAGACTGATGGATGAAGAGATAAAGCAAATACAGCAAAATAATTGTAGAATCAAAGTAGTGGGTGTATGATTGTTCACTGTATTTTTCTTTAAAGTTTTTGTTTGTTTTATTAAACATAGTAAATTTTTCATAATAAAATGTTGAGAGGGTGGGGTGGAAAGAATTTTCCTATAAAGAACGGAAACAGTTTTAAACATAGCAGAACTTGTATCTCTGAGGAGGGCCATCTTCAAAGCAACTGTCTCCATAGGCTATGCATATCCTCCAGTGACAGTGCAATTACTCAAAATGTTTTTGGAACTTCTATTTCAGAGGGGGTTTATAAGACAAGCCCCAAATCAGAAAATTTATTTGTCATACGTTAGTTTTAGCCTCAAACAAAATCAATCAGCTTGATTGCCCACATTATTCTCCCAATTAGGCTGTTTTTAAAAATCAGGTACTCCTCAAAAACACAAGAAGTTTGATACTGAAGATAAAATATTATGTTCCAAAAATATTTTAATCAATGGCAGTTCTATTGTAATTAGTTTACAGCCTTAAATGGACTACTTGAAATTGGATGACATATTAAAAAATTCTCAGATGCTTAACTGCTTAAAAACCCAATTAATGAAAAAATCACACGTTGTCATCTCCTTTGCACACCAGAGTCAAATACCAAGTTGAAATACATTTTGTAATTAAAACTGAGCTTTAAATAGTCAGAAAATTATTTTTGCCAAGGAATAAAACTAAGTTCAGTTTTTCAATTTCAAACCTCTACAAAGGGCACACATGAAGCCAACTCTGCCATTACTTTTATAAAATGCATATTTTAAACAGTTGATTTAAAATGAAAATCACTTAGTTACAAACTTGCTAGAATTACTTCTTTGCTACTTTGCATCAAAAAACAGGTACTGGGCTTCCCTGCTGGAGCAGTGGTTGAGAGTCCGCCTGCCGAGGCAGGGGACATGGGTTCGTGCCCCGGTCCGGGAAGAGCCCACATGTCTCAAAGCGACTGGGCCCATGAGCCATGGCTGCTGAGCCTGCGCGTCCGGAGCCTGTGCTCCGCAACGGGAGAGGCCACAACAGTGAGAGGCCCGTGTACCGCAAAAAACAGACAAACAAACAAAAAACAGGTACTGATAAGCTATTGAATACAAGGGAATAAGTCAAAGATTTCCAGACAATAATTAGCTTCTTGCTATTTTAGCCAAGCAGAAAGCTCCACAGATTTGCATTCAAGAGGCTAAAATTTCTGTCACTTACTGAGGGAGACTAAAGTATTCCATAGTTTCTGCTCCAAGCCTCCTGACGTCTGCCTACTCTATACAATATAAAAACCACAATGAATGGAGACATTGTTTAAATCCAGGACTGAATAAACTGCTCTATCCCTGTAAAGTCATAACTGGATGGTTTTAGAAAAAGTAACACATTGTTCATGGGTAGGAAACCTCAGTCCCAATCTTCGATTACATTTCATTCTACTCATTGGAAGCGAGACCTGTGTCTGTCTAGCACCACCCCTATGCCTCAGGTGTTAAAATGAAAGATCTGCACGTCCAACACCAAGTCAAACTTAAAAGTGTACAGCAGTAATACCCTAAAGGTCCACAAGATAGAGCTGTTACTACATGAAAGATCACCTGAGAAGAGAAAACCAAAGAAACTGGCTAGTTTTTTAAAAGAAAATATTACCAAATGAATAAATTGCCTCACGAAAAAATGTAGCAAATAAAGCTAAAATCAGTGATTCAAAGTTTGGAAACTATACTGAACACTTTAATGGAATTAAATGATAAATACATAGAGATCCTCAAAAACCACATTACCTAATATTACAAACCTACATAATAGGAAAGCAGAAGAAAAGAAGAGAAAGAGAGAAGAAAGAACCATCATTACAGGAAAGAAAACATCTTTCAGGAAAAGACTACTGCAAACAGAAGAACTCCGAAAGCCTGAGGGTTTGGTACTTTTGAGAAATTAGCTGGGCCAAAAATAGCAAGGAGTATCCTGCAAGGAGCCTCAGAGACAATTCATTCATTTTTGCCAACATATATTTATTGAGCACCACTGTTTTGTGCCAGATACTAGCAGTGAACAGAATTAAAGCGCTTTTAACTCCCTAAGAGTTGGATCGCCAAACCAGGTCATTTCAGCTTGCAGGCCTCATGCTGTAGCCTGGGGTCCACAAAGCTAGGCGAGGGACTAGTCTGTAAAATGAATGTTTAGCATGTTTTCAAGTGTATGTAGATACCGTAGTGATTACTGGATCTTTTAAAAAATTAATTAATTATTTTTGGCTGGTTGGGTCATCGTTGCTGCACGTGGGCGTTCTCTAGGTGTGGCGAGCGGGGGCTACTCTTCATTGTGGTGCGCGGGCCTCTCATGGCGGTGGCTTCTCTTGTTGCGGAGCACGGGCTCTAGAGCGCAGGCTCATTAGTTGTGGTGCACGGGCTTAGTTGCTCCGCAGCATGTGGGATCTTCCCGGACCAGGGCTTGAACCCGTGTCCCCTGCATTGGCAGGCAGATTCTTAACCCCTGTGCCACCGGGGAAGTCCCTGTATCTTTTTTTAAAGCAATGAATGTGTAGTAATTTTGTCACTACTTTCCCCATCAATCATTATCAAAACAGAGGGTTTTTTTAAATTATTTTGATATTAAAAAGGGCAGACGTTCTTATTCTTTAGAAGGAACTACTAGTAAAGAACAGTTTATTTCTCCTAGACACCATGGCTACAATTCAGCGTGTTGCCACTAGGTACAGAATGATAATTAGGATTTTCAGGGCAACTGACATGAGAATTTCAACCAATCACTCCATTGCTACTAGAAAAAAACACTTTTACTGTTAAAACATTATGCATTCTATTTGGAACTCTTGTGCACTGTTGGTAGGAATGTAAAATGGTATAGCCACTGTGGAAAACAGTATGGTGGTTCCTCAAAAAATTAAAAATAGAATTACCATATGATCCAGCAATTCCACTTCTGGGTATATACCTCCCAAAATTGAAAGCAGGGTCTTGAAGAGATATCTGTACACCCATGTTCATGGAAACAGTATTCAAAATAGCTAAAATGCAGAAGCAACCCAAGTGTCCATCAAAGGATGAATGGATAAGCAAAATGTGGTATGTACATACAATGGAATATTATTCGGCCTTAAAAAGGAAATTCTGACATGTAGTACGACATGGATGAACCTTGAGGACATTATGCTAAGTGAAATAAGCCAGTCACAAAAAGACAAATGACTATATGATTCCACTTACATGAGGGATCTAGAGAAGTCGAATTCATAGCGACAGAAAGCAGAATGGTGGTTGCCAGGGGACTGGGGAATTAATGTTTAATGAGTATGGAATGCAAGTTTTCCAAGATGAAAGGAGCTCTGGAGATGAAGGGTGGTGATGGTTCCACAACAATATGAATGTACTTAATACCTCCAAACTGTATGCTTTAAAATAGAACGGTAAATTTTATGCTTTATGTATTTTACATGAAAAACTGGAAAAAATTATGCCTTCTAATATTTCCAATGTTTACGGCATTTAAAAGAATGAGACAAGATTTTAGGAAATTTAGTACTACCTAGTTAAAAATTCATGCCTTTTTTCTCTAATCCTAACTGGTTTAAACTACTACTTAGCTCAATCCTGGATTTAGTGTCTTATTATTTCCATTGTTAGGACTTCTCAGAACTGTTCTCCACTTCTGCTATGCTCTGGATTCTCAATCCCTGCTCTGGCACCAAGCTTTCAGCTCCCTGTTTACAGTTTCAGAGAAAGGAAGGAAGACATTGGTATCCCAAGTAGGATGATGCTGACAAGGCTGTAGGAGGCAGGGGAAAGGCAAAGCATAGCTCTAAACTCTGACTTCCAAAGTCAGAGACATAGCAATCAGTCTGACTTCCCAGATTTACAGTCATTTCAACAGGAAGACAAGAATGTTAATGTTATAGATGTCCAGATTCTAAGGAGATTAGAAACTTAAGTCTAAATCATAGCATTCCACTAATCAAAAAGATTTAAAATAAAATTGTTTTACAGATAGAAGAAATATAACCTATATATTGATCGGGCTTTTAACTTCATTGATGAAACAGGAGTATCACAGTAGTACCGTGATCATAGGTCTCATCTCCAAACTGGTTAGTTTTCTTGTGGATCAAGTTAGTAGTCTGACAAGTCATTTACTAATGAATAGGCCATGGCTACTTGGTAGGCTATTATTTCTAATATCATTAAGTACATATACAGGGAACATACTCTTAATTACATCCCATCTCTGAATCTTAGTAGTAAAGTTAAATGTGTCTTTATTGGGAGACTTATGAACACCTCATGACTTATGATCTTTTCCCAACACTGGATCTGAAGCCTAGTGAACATGACTTACTGTATTGCAAAGCTGCATAAGTAACTTAAATTAGCATTTAAGTTGACTCTTCATGTGTTTCTCTAGATAACTTCAGAAACAAGTACAATAAATACCAGACTTACGAAGAAATACAAAATCATCCTGATTTCACCATCCTTTATTTTTCCATTTTGCAATAAAATTTGGAGGAAAACAATGGTGGTAGAGAGGATTTTCTTCTAAATTTATCTAGAGATTAGATATAAAGCAAGAGGCTAATAAAAAACAAGGGCAGTTTGCCTTTTTTTTTTTTTATCTCTAGAGTATTTTTGGAGAATAAAATTCCTATCAGAAGAGCTCATGTAGTTAGTAAGGAAATGCTCTACTCCCATAAAGGTGCTTTTGTAAAGGTATAGCAGATTTCATCATTTCCAAGAATATTTTTATCCTATTAAATGCTCACCAAGTAACACTTGGTTTTAAGTTTTGGCTTCAAAGCCAGTTCTGTGATTACAGGATATATTCTAAGTTGTTAAAAGTAAATGGGTTCCTCCTGTGCAGTATCAATGGAATTGTAAATTGGTGCACCATTATGGAAAACAGCATGGCAGTTCCTCAAAACACAAAATAAGAAATACCATATGATACAGCAATCCCACTTCTGGGTATTTATCCAAAAGAAATTAAATCAGAATCTCTAAGAAATATCTGTACTGCCATGTTCACTGCAGCATTATTCACAATAGCCAAGATACAGAAACAACCTAAGTGTCCATCAATGGATGAGTGGATAAAGAAGATGTGATACATACATACATACATACATACACACACACACACACACACACACACACACACACACACACACACACTGGAATATTCGGGCTTTTTTAAAAAAGAAAAAAGGAAACCCTGCCATTTGTGACAACACGGATGAATGTGGAAGATATTACGCTAAGTGAAATAAGTCAGACAGAGAAAGACAAATACTACATAAACTCACTTGTATGTGGAATCTAAAACAGTTGAACTTATAGAAACAGAAAGTAGAAAAATGGTTGCCAAAGGCTGGACGGGTGGGAGATATGAGGGGATGTTGATCAAAGGGTACAAACTTTCAGTTATAAGTGATAAGTTCTGGAAACCTAATGTACAGTATGGCTCTATGGAAGTTGCTAAGAGAGTAGTTCTTAAGTGTTCTCACCGTACACACAACCAAAATAAATAGGTGAGGTGGTAGAGGTTAACTAACGTGATTAGTGGGATCATTTCACAATGTATACATATATCAAAACATCACACTGAACACCTTAAATACAATGACTATTTGTCAATCATACCTTAATAAAGCTGAAAAATAAATTTTTAAAAAAATTTTAAGGAAAAAATAAATGGGCTCCTGACTTCTTTCAGTGACAAGTGACAAATGTCTATTGGAGAAGCTGACACAGAAGAAATATGATGACCGAAGTTCACACTGTGTGCTTCTTATTCATTTAGAATTATAACTTCACAAAGGAAAACGTGATTTATACCAACCCCCGAAAAAATTGCTCAACAAATTGTTGAGCAGGGGAGATAGTTAAAAAACAAACACCTTTCAGTAATGCTCATTTGTTTTCCAATCACACAGATGTTCTACTCATAGCAGTTTCAACAAACTATTGTATTTGGTAATGCATACTGCCATATGCCACATACACAGAAAGTAATAAAACTTAATTGACACGTCATAACTAAGAATAAGCTCCTATTTTTTCCCCTCAGATGAGCTTTAAGATGACTCAACTTTGAAAACAGATATTCTAACCATAATCTGTTTACTTTCTTATCTTTATAAAATCAAGCAAGAGTCTGCATTTCCAGCTGTCAACATCTTCTATGATCTGCAATGACTAAGAATTTTCACCATAGAACCTTTTCCAAGAAAAATGCACATTTACACCAAACTGCAATTTCAGACAGAACTCGGAACCTCAGAAACCCATCGATGAGTATTCCAGGGTCTCAGGGCCACCAAGAATTCCTGGACTAGAAGACTTTATAGCTTTCCCGAATGAAGGAAGTTCTTACTCATTTCCCTTGAATTCTAAGCGTAAAAAAAAAAAAAATTAAGCAAGCCTTTTATTCTGCTTTTTTTCTTTGTAAATATCAAAGAGATAGTTACTGTAGAAAATTTGGAAAATATCAAAAAGCACAAAGTAAAATCCACCACCTTTATCACTCGAGGCAGTGTGGCTCAGTGGCTAACACCACAGGTTCTGAACAAGAATGCCTGGGTCTGAATCCTGCCACTACCGCTTATGAATTCTAGTTGGTAATCCTGGACAATTAAGTTACTGAAAGAACCCAGCTCACAGACTGAAATTATGGCTAAAGTTGAAAATCCACATAAGGGCTTTAGCATAGCGCTAAATGTAATGTAAAACACCCACTAAGACCAATAGTGCTCAGAGGTAAAGCAACTTGCTCAATATGGCAAAGCCAGTTAGTGGTAAAACCAGGACTAAAACCAAGGTTTCTTACTTCCAGTTCAGTGATCTTTATACAGTAGAGCTCCGAAAGGCTTCAGACATAACCAGTCATTATGGTTAACATCATCATCCTATTGTGGGGTTTTGGGGGGTTTTTTTGGTTTTTGTATATCGAGACTTTATAAGCCAGGCATTGTGACTGCACATTACATGCATATTTAATCAACACAACTTTTTTTTGTAGTCAAAGCTATCCAAAAAACTTTTGTCCTTTTACTTTTTGTGTGTGTGTGTGTGTGTGTGTGTGGTACGCAGGCCTCTCACCGCTGCGGCCCCTCCCGCTGCGGAGCACAGGCTCCGGACGCGCAGGCCCAGCGGCCACGGCCCACGGGCCCAGCTGCTCTGCGGCACGCGGGATCCCCCTGGACCGGGGCACGAACCCGTGTCCCCTGCATCGGCAGGCGGACTCCCAACCACTGCGCCACCAGGGAAGCCCTTTTAACTTTTTTTTTGATTGAAGTATAATTGACTTAAAATATTATACAAGTTTCAGCTGTACCACATGGTGATTTGATACTTCTATACATTACAGAATCATCACTACAGTAAGTCGTTACCATCTGTCACCATACAAAGTTACTACAATATTGACTATACTCCCCACGCTGTACACTACAACCCCATGACTTATTTTATAACTGGAAGATTTACCTCTTAATCTCCCACACCTATTTCCCTCATCCCCGCCTCTGGCAACCACCAGTTTGTTCTCTTTACGTATGTCTGTTTCTGTTTTGTTAAGTTTGTTTTACAACTTTATCTTTTGAGAAAATTGTTAAACCACAGATATTATGGTTAGAATATCTGTTTTCAAAATTTAGTCACCTTAAAGCTCATCTGAAGGGAAAAAATAGGAGTTTATTCTTAGTTATGACATGCCAATTAAGTCTGTTATCAGTTTTCATCTCTGCTGCCAGTTCTAACTTCGGTTTGGAAAACATAAAACAAAACCCCAACCATTCTATATACATATAAAGTTGGAGAAGACCAACAGTATTTAAATGATTAATTTGGTGACTTTTTTTTAAGTTCCATTTATAGAACTATCTACAAAAAGAAATAGAAAATTCAAAACAAAGCAAACCCTGTAGGGAAGTGAGTACTGCCGACCCTTGAACAACACAGGTATGAACTGTGTGGGTCCACTTATATGTGGATTTTTTTCAATAGTAAATACTACAGAACTACACAGTCTGTCGGTTGAATCTCCAGATACGGAGGAATCTCAGATACAGGAGGCCAACTATAAATTATACGCTAGTCAGGGCCCCTAGCCCCAGCATTGTTCAAGGTTCAACTATAATTTTAAAAGCATCCACTTGGGTGGCCTATCTCCTCTAAAAGTTTCAGGTACAGTAAGATAGTATCTTTAAAAATTTAAGAATGATACACAACTGCCAAAGATATCCTATTCAGTTTCTGAAGCACCCACCTATTTGACTAGTAGCTTGACTTTTTTTTAGAGGAGAAAAGTTCCATATTTATATATTCTCCCAACAGTCAGCTGAAAAACATTACAGAAGCCTATATTGTTAGAACTAGTATTTAACATGGAAGTTTAAGATATAGAATAGAAAATACCAAACTTCTAAAATGAGAACGTCAAGTCATGATACTTGAGTACTCTAAGATTTAGATAAAGCTTTTAATCTACCCAGTGTTTCACACTGTTTATGCCGATTATGTTCTGGATTGTTAAATTTTCTGTTATCTCAGAAGTTTTATGTCAGAAGACACTTTGAGCTACAGGTGTTTTTATATTTGATTCCAAAATAGACCCAAAGCAAAGAACAGCCCTACAATATATATACATCCAGTGAGTCCTTGCCTTTGCCTTCTTTTACCCAGTGGATTTGGAAATAACCCAAGTAGGGTATCTGAGTCACAAGGATTTCCAGAACTGGCTGGCTGGATTACCTAATGACACATATACTAAATCAAATGCTGTCCACGTTGAAAGGTCCTGCTGTGGAGTAGAATATAAGCCTTTGGTCATTTTTTCCTTATAGAGCTGAGTTGTGTTAAAGGCACATTCCCTCATTATCACCCCTCAAATGACTGACCATATTAGGGATAAAGTCGATGGCTACCCACACAAAAATGTATTTACATAAACTTAATCACATTGAAAATTTTTTTTTTCAAAAACCATACTCTTCTGTAACCAACGGAATTAATCAGATCTTTTGTTTAGGCTAGAATCCAAAATAGGTTATGTGTACCACACCCTTATTTGTGCTTTGTATAAACTAAACTTCCTTAAAAACAAAACAAAAAGAACCCTTTCCTGCCTCTGAGGCAGGAATCTGAAGTGCTGAAGTTCACTGAGGTCTGGACCACTGGTGAAATCCAGAGTCTTTGCAAGAGCTTGTACTCGTGAGCCAGCCCAATGTGGTACAAAAGGCAGATTCATTTGAGTAATCCCAGACTACAGATACAGCCAGTCCTGTAAAAAACTTCAAGGAGTTGCAGAGTGACCTGAGTGAAGATGTTTTACACGACACCAAAATGTGGTCTCAGCTTCCTATTTGGGGGTAACTTGCAGCAGCAACAAGACTAGGCACCATAACTGCTATGATTCTTCTGGTCCTTGGCTAGAATATTGTCCAATAACTTAAGGCTATGGTCTGAATGTTTGTGTCCCTCCAAAACTCATATGTTGGAATCCTAACCCTCAAAGGTGATGGTATAGTAGGTGGGACTTTTAGGAAATGCTTAAGACATGAGGGTGGAATCCTCATAAATGGGATGAGTGCCTTATAAAAGAGGCTCCAGGGAGATCGCTAGCCCCTTCCACCACATAAGGAAACAGCTAGAAGTCTGCGACCAGAAGAGGGCCCTTACCCAACCATGCTGGCACCCTGATCTCAGAGTTCCAGCCTCCAGAACTGTAAGCAGTACATTTCTGCTGTTTATAAGCTACCCAGTCTATAGTATTTTGTTATAGCAGCCCAAACAGGCTAAGACACTTATGAACGCAAAGAAACCCAGCTACAGGTCAAGAAAATGTTTCCTTTCCCTAGTACATCTGTATGACAAGGTACCATCAGTAAACTTAGGGTCATCATTTTATACCTCTTCATTATTCAAAATGGTCTGAGATGTTACTGCAAAGTACTTTGATATACATATTAATTATACAACACCTAATTTAAGCCAACCAAATGATGCCAATTCAAGAGGAAGGAAGGATTCTGCAGTTCTTGTCAACTCCCAGGGAATCAGATGTAACAAATTAAAAGTTTCTGAATAAATACAGCTTTGAGAATCCCAGAGGAGAACACATGCCAATTAGAGGTCTCTCCTGTAACTGTGGGACATAACTGCCCTTGGGCTGTTTGCTCCACTGTCTCCAGGTAGAGCCCAGCTCAGGCAGGCTGCTCAGAAGCAACACTCAGGTTAGATTTTCTGCCAGTGTCCAAGTGTCAGTGCAGAACTGTAGCAATCTTCCTGGTAGAAGTACATGAATTTATCTATTTATGATAGTCAAGCACAGAAAAAAAGTAAGACTCAGCACACACAAGGATAAAATTTCATCTTTATTATTCTAGACATGCACTGGAATGTGATATTCACATGTATTATGTATTGACATCTAGCTAAGGAAGATCAATAACCTATGAAGCTTTTATGACTCAAAAAGATTTGCACTCAGTGTGGATCCTTCTTGGTTGAATGAAAAAAAATTTTAAGGTATAAAAAAGAATCAGACATTTGTCCTTGTGTCAGTTCCTAAATACAGCACAAACCTCTCTTATTGGGAGGGAGGCTAAAACAAGCAATGGCTTTTTAAAAAAATAGCTATTTAAATTTGTACAAACAATGCATGCTCTTTGTAAAAAAAAAAAAATAGGAAATATAAAAAGGCAAAAATGAAAATAAAAACAAAAAGAGTTACCAGCAATTCTGGTGATTTTTTTTTTTAACCAAGGCAGCTTTAAAACATTTGTTTCTGTTCCTCTACTCCTTCTCCAAATTATAGTTGCTTCTTCTAACCAAATAATCTAGATTTAAGACTGTCTCCTTATTTAGTCAATGCACCTTTAACTCACAGCACAATGAGGCATTTTAAGCACTTGTTAAGACATATAAGAAAATCCGTACGTGGAACTAACTGATCTGAGCAATGAGACTACGGTCAGAGAAGGATGTCTTACCTTATCTGCATAAATTGGAATATCATGAAATGGAGATATATATTGTCCTCTTTCATTTTCTGCAAAATTAATTAGAAAAAGTTTTTGCTTTTATTGGTTAATTATATTTCCAGATGCATGAAGTACACATTTTTTAAGACTTTTTTTTTAAGAGAATTTTTAGGCTTACAATAAAATTGAGAAGGTACCAAGATTTCCCACATACCCTCTCTCTTCCCATTATCAACACCACTCACCGGATTTTATTCCCACCCCAGAAAAACTGGCTATATACTTCACCTTCCTGACTGCTCCAAGATCAGGTTAGGTTTTCATCCTACATGTTCCTTAGGGGTCTAAAAGGTACTAACCTCTATGGTGAGGGTGGGGACTGCCTTACAAGCCTTTGTATCACAAAGCCTAGCAGTGCGTGTATACAAAAAGCAATCAAATTGTTTGATTTTATACCGGTTAACAGTTAACAGAGCTCATGAAATACTTGGGCTCTGGGAGAAGGCAGGGGACCAATTTGCCAAACTATAAACCGTGTTGCTTTAAATGGTGTTCCAGGGAGACAGAGCCATCTTAGATTAGGATTTTTCTTAAGGATAATCTAGCTGTAACAGCACTTTCACAGGTAATTTCTGTATTCTAGAGACCTAACTACCATATCCAAAAAGTAATTTTAAAACTTCCTTACTATTCTTTAGAAAACCTTAAGGGTCAGTCCACATTGCATCCCTTCATGATTAAAAATCAAAGTGGAGGGCTTCCCTGGTGGTGCAGTGGTTGAGAGTCCGCCTGCTGATGCAGGGGACACGGGTTCGTGCCCCGGTCCGGGAAGATCCCACATGCCGTGGAGCGGCTGGGCCCGTGAGCCATGGCCGCTGAGCCTGTGCATCCGGAGCCTGTTCTCCGCAACGGGAGAGGCCAGGCGACAGTGAGAGGCCCACGTACCACAAAAAAATTAAAAAAATAAAAGTGGAGGGAATTCCCTGGCAGTCCAGTGGTTAGGACTCTGTGCTCTCACTGTGAAGGGGCCGGGTTCGATTCCTGGTTGGGGAACTAAGATCCTGCACGCCGCATGGCGTGGCCAAAAAAAAAAAAAGGACAAAAAAACTCAAAGTGGAATAGGCAAAATTGATCTGTGACCATCCCCAATGGCATACTGGTCCCTTCAGTGTCAATAGTGACTTGCGATCCAACCCACCACCAGTTTTAAAGAGACTGGCAAATGTAACATTATAGAGGTAAAAATCTTCTCCTATTAAGGATATTAAGAAATCTATGATTTTTTAAATTAAAATTATATAGTACTCACTACCAATACATAATCTAAGTAAAAACTGTATTTGTTCTGCAAATATAGCTTGAAAACAATTACCCTAATCATCCCCCCCACCTACAAACTAGACGGTCACCTCTCTAAATCCCTCCTGCAGAGAAATTCTGGAGCCAACACCAACTCCAGAAAAACAGTTCAGGAAACTATTTGTCAAAAGTTCCTGCACTGCCCTTGTTGCTGAATTCTGAAATTAAATAAAATGGGTGGAAGAGGTCCCACACGTCACTGGATTTTACATGGCAATCTAAACTTTAGTTGTGTAACTTTATAGTTCACTTTCCTTTTCCTCTCACACCAGGCTATTTTTTGCTAGGAGCTTTGTTCTTTCAGTATTACCATTCATCCCCTCCTCCTCTCTCTTTACTGCCCTTCATACACCGGAACTCATAGAATTCAAGGCACCTGCCTATTTTCTTGGGAACAAAATTGTAAAGAAGTTAAAATAGAAACGCCTCCGTTATCTCTAATAATCTTTTGGGGGCGGGAGGGGCGGGGAGGTGGGGAGGTGGTAAGAGGATAAAGATAAACCCGAGGTAGCTTTCCCCCATCTACAAGGCTAAAGGTGGTGCACCAAGGAAAGCAGCGCCTGCGGCCTCCTCGGCTCTAAACGCAGACTTAGGGGAGGTACCCCTTAGACGCGATCCGCTGCACAGGGGCCAAAATTTGGCACTTTCTTACTCATGCTTCCCAGATTGACGTCACCTGTTTGGAGGGGAACAGATTTCTGTCTCACAAGGCGTTTTCCCAGCATCAGTGCTACTGGAAAGCACGCGTCAGGTAGGCAGGAGCGCTACTGGGGCCCCAGAGGGATGGGTCCAGTCCTCCACTGATCGCTCCAGATCTGGGCCTCAGCTTCCCCGTCTGTCGGACGAGGGCCTGTACTTGACCCCGCTACGTGCCCACAATCTGAGCTATAGTGGAGGAATTAAGGTCTTAGGGAGTCACCACCATCACCTCCTGCCCCTCGCCACGCCGTTCCTCCAAACTGAATAATCCTCTTACGGGGATTAGTTTACCCCCAGACACCTTTTCTAGGGTGACTCAGTGGTTTCCTTTTCCCATCAGACACTGCCCGAGCCGGACACCTGCAAAACTAGCCTGGCCCAGGTTCAGGTCCAATCGAGCATGTGAAAGAGGAACGCCGACCCACGCCGTCCTGGCCGCGAGCGGGACGTGTGAAATGAGAGGGCCAGGCCCGCCCAGGCCCCCGGGACCGGCCCGAGGAGCCCGGCCGGCGCCCGGGACAAGGTGCCGAGCGCGGGCCGCAGCCGCCAGGGCGGGAGGGGAGGCGAGGCCCAGGAATGAATGGGCGGGCGGGCAGGGAGGGGCCGCGGGCCTCCGACACTCACTGAGGAAGACTCGGTACTCGAGGGTGAAGGGCGCGGCGCGCTCCTCGCTGCTGAAGCCGCTCATGATGCCGGAGACCTGCCGCCGCTGCCGCCGCTGCTACAAAGCCTCTAGCCAGCACGCGACGCCGACTGACAAGGAGTAAGCTCTGCGCCTGCGCACTGCCGTGACTGGACCGGCTAGCAGGGCGGGGAGCAGCCTTTAACGCTGCTGGCGCTCTCGAGCCCACGCCGCGCGCAGGCGCACTCCGTAGGGCCCGCGAGTCCCAGTGCCCCAGCCCCGCCCCCTCGGGCCGCGCCTCCGCGGACCTCCCCTCAGCTCCCAGGCTGGGCCACGTGGCTGGCGGCAGGCTCTGGCTGAGTGATCCGTCTGGGCTGGCGGGCTTTGGGGCACTGACGGAGGTTGTTAACACGTTCTCAGCTTCGACCGGCTAAGAATTGACCGTCGACCTTTCGCCTCTCACGCACACTGGAAATTCACCTTTGACTCACACACCCTTCTCCGCAGAGTAATTCCTTATCTCAAAAGACGTTTAGGAGTCAGCTGCTTTACCTGGCAATCCCTGCCAAGCAGTCTTAAAGGTGAGCGGTTTTCTGATCCTTTTAAGCAAAGTTAAGACATATTACTGACACCTGTAATGGCTACCAGCTGGGTAGCAGCTCCATCACTTTCTAGTGTATGACATGGAGCAAACTGCTGTTAACCTCTGTGACTCAGTTTCTCACCTGGGAAATGGAGATGTTAATAGTAACGATTTCAGGGGTTGCTGGGATGATGAACTGAGTTGATACACGTCAAGAGCTGGAGGAAGAGCCTGGCTTGTTGTAAGCGCTCGGGAAGTGTAAATTGTTATTCCCACTCTCCCCAGTGGAGGATTCAGTCTGCTCCCCCGGCTTGCCCAACCCTCCCCACGTCCCCTAGGACTTCAGATGGAAGCAGTGGGATAGTCCAGGCGTGAGCTCAGAGTCCCCTGAGGCCATTTCCTCAGGTGCAAGCTCCTTGAAACTTGTTTTTATACCACTGTTTCATGGTGTCAGGCCAGACCCCAAAAGCTAAAGTCAGTTGAGGTTGTGGGCAGATATTTGCATCACTTACTTCCCCAGTTGTATGTGGGTTTTTTTTTTTTTTTACTGTATATTTCAGAATCCTCAAATTAGGCAATTATTATTCACCAATTTGATTACAAAATTATTTCGAAGAATGCCTAGTTTCATTTAAAATTTTTGATGGGCTGGTCTTTAAATGATCTTGATTTTCTAGAGCATTAAAGATAATGTGCCTCTATGACATTTTGACTTAAACTCTTTTTTTTTTTAATCAATATCTATTATATAAAATGAGGTGCTCCCTGTAGTAAATGAAAACGTAGTAAGATAATTTTCCAGTTAGTGTTCCTCCCTTATCTCCAGCCAGACTCCCATTAATCTTCAGAAGGTCATGACTCACTGACCTTTTGAACACTACACCACACATCTTTACTGTAGTTAGAACACAAGGGCAGGAAGACAAAATAGTAGAGCAGTAGTTTAGTCAGTAATGCAACGCATTACTGAAAGCTAAGGGAATCTCTGCAGAGTGAACACTAAGTAGGCTCATGTTCAGAGAGTTTCTTAAAAGGATGCTCTTCCGACTGAACTGTGCCGTCAATTTCCTACCTTTGAGCAGATGGAGCTAGTTTTCTGGGAAAACCCCAGAATCTCATCTGTGATGACTTGTGAACAGACAGAAATGATGCAATAGTGTGCCACACGCACTTTCCCTTTTGCTTCCTGCCAGGTCAGAGCAAGCAAATAAAGTCTTGCTGACCTCTGGACTTGCATGCTAGCTCTTGTATCAAATGTATTCAGAGAGCCAATCAGTACCAACTCCAGTAAAAAGCCAAGCCCTGCCTTAGCTGGGGCAGAAGTCAGTGCTTTGTAACTTTCCCTTGCAGGCAAGGTTGGTGAACCCCACAGGCCCTTTTGACCTTGTTCTCTTTCTCATGTCTCCCTGGGGCCTAGCACAGTACCTGGCCTAGAGTAGGTGTTTAATGACTCTTTGCTGGACCAACAGATAGAGGAATTAATGAAAAAGAGGGCAAAAATACCTTCTTAAGTATAACAGTTTGACAAAGGATGAACCCAACTGTTCTCAAACGTTGTCTTTCTTGCTCTGTGACCAAACCAGTGGCCCTTTTCAGTCCACATCCTTTTTGCTGTGGTTGACCCTGTTAGGCACTTCCAATTTCCTGATGCACTCTCTCTTCCTTGGCTTGTGACTACATGTACTTCTGACATCCCTCCTACTTCTCTGGCCACTTATTTCTCATTTTCCCCTTTAGCCTTCTCTGCATCCCTTCATCTTTTTTTTTTCTTCTTTTTTCTGGCCGCACCGCACTAGTATGTGGGATCTTAGTTCCCCGACCAGGGATCAAACCCACGCCCCCTGCAGTGGAAGCTTGGAGTCCTAACCACTGGACCGCCAAGGAACTCCCATTCATCCCTTCATCTTGATCGTCACTGTCTTTCTAACATCTCATGTTCTCTCTCTCTAGAGATACCCTCTCCCTAGGTTACCTTATGTATATATTTGGTGTCAACTACCACCTCTAGGTCCTATAACAGGAAAACTTTCAAATGTGTAACTGTGTTTTATTTAACACTTGTGACTATTGTCTCTGCTAGGTGGTAGGGATGTAGTGCTTTGAAAGACATAGTTTGGGCCCTCACAGAACTTATAGTTTGAAGGGAAGACAATCTTCAGCAAATACGTCCAAAAAGTTTGGATAAGTAGAGGGAGTTCCCTGGTGGCCTAGTGGTTGGGATTCCAGGCTTTCACTGCCACAGCCTGGGTTCAATCCCTGGTCGAGGAACTGAGATCCCCCAAGCTGTGGGGTGCTGCCCAAAAAATGGTTTGGATAAGTAGAGTGATAAAGGAAGTACAAGGTATTGCCTTGTGGGAGCAGAGAACCTCTCCAAGGAAGTGACCCTTAATCTGTGACCTGAAAGATGACAAGGAGTTAATAAAGCAAAAGGGACAAGGTAGAAGCCAGAAAGAGACTATGAAGAGATGTGGTCAGAGTTAAATGGTGGAGGGCCTTGGAAGGCATGACATGGGGGTTGAACTTTTTCCAAAAGAGAAATGAAAAACCTAGAAGGGGTTTTTAGCAGGAAAGTGACATGTCAGAATTGCTTTTAAAAGTGGCTCTGTCAGCAGCTTGAAGCCTGGATTGAATTTTAGCAAGAACAGAGGCAGGGAGAACAATGAGAAGGCTGCTGCAGTGGCCCAGGTAAAAGATGATGGTGGTGCCCTGGACTTGGGTGGCAAAAGAGATGAGTGATTACAGAGCTATGTTCAAGGTAGAATCAATGGAATTGATCATTGGTTGGACAGAGTGGAAGATGAGGAAGATGGATTTGAGGATGATTTCTAGGTTTCTGGCTACGACAACTGGTTGAATGGTGTGTCGTTTACTGAGATAGTTTGGTTAGGATGGAGGGTAAGCAAAATGATGGCTTTAGTTTTGAATATTATAGCAAACACTGCTAGTTGCCTGCCCAGTAACCATATTACCTCCTCCTTTCTAAGAGAATCCTAAATTTGTTCAGGAACTTACTCCTCTATACATACCTTTGCTTCAGAGCAGCCAGCCCCTCCACTGTCTTCAAGGAATGCATTTCATTTTATTATTCTTTTTATTGAAATATAGTTGATTTACAGTGTTGTATTAGTTTCAGGTGTACAGCAAAGTGATTCAGTTATACATATATATCTGTCTATTCTTTTTCAGCTTCTTTCCCCTTATAGATTATTACAAAATATTCCTCGTGCTATACAGTAAGTCCTTGTTGGTTATCTATTTTATATATAGTAGAGTGTATATGTTAATCCCAAACTCCTAATTTATCCCTCCGCCCTCCCCCTGCAAAGGAATGCATTTTAAATAAACTAAGACAATCATGGTTGTCGGTATTTGTTTCAGGCATGCAAATGTGATACAATTCTGTCCAGCGGGATGAAGGGAAGGCTGCCCAGTGTTTCCAGAAAAGGTTTTATCTTAAAAGGAGAGTATACTCCTGAATGCTTGTTGTTTGAAGCCACAGAAATTTTAGAGGTTGTTATAGCAGCGTAATCTAGCCAAAGCCCGGCTAACGCAAATAACTGAAACTGCTGCAGCCCTCTTATGAGGCATTAACCAAGAGCGTTTGCCTGAGACAGAACCAAGCTGACATGCAGAGATTAGCAAAGCAAATGATGGAAAGAACTTGAATTCTTAAGATATCTTTGAGCTATTGACTTAACCAAGCCTGGAGTTAGTTTTCCTCTGAATCTCTTATTGCATTAGATAACAAATTTCAGAGTTTAAACCAGTTAAATTGGGTATTTCTGTTACTTGAAGTCAAAATATCTTGGCTAAAATAGACTAATAGCCTGAAAAAGGAATGAAATCCTAACACATGCTACAGCAGAGGGGAAGACAGAGGGCAGTGGGGAGTGATTATTCCTCTAACTGAGAGTGATTTAACACCACCACTGGCTATGTGACAGATAAGCTAATTTGCCCAAATCACCAAGCTTGGGTTTTTCCACGCACATTCATTTGGTTGCTTGCACGTGACAACAGCAGCATTTGTTGGTTATGGGATTCAAAGGCCTGCGCATTGCAGTTACTAAGAGAACACAAACAGCTCAAGGTGGGACCTGACAGCCAGTTCAGCAGCTTTCACCTCATCAATGACCACAAGGCAGAGGAGTCCAAAGGATGATTTCTTTCAGCCCATGGCTGCCACGAAGGCTTGATGCTTGATGTGGTATTGGATCAGACTAAATGCACATCGTTTACTTAAACTGCTGGTATTCCTTCCATCTCAGATCTGTGGAAGCCACTGAATGTGATGGAAATGTGGTCCTACAGCTAGAACAGCAGTCTGGAGCCTGTGGCTGGCTGGTTTTATTTTTAGGATTAAAGGGGATCTCCATCAAGCCTCTTTGTTTTATTCTGAACCTCAGTTTCCCAAATATAGGAAGGAGAATTCACAGCAGCTTGAGGGAGTGGCAAAAATCTGGGCTTCCTGGTCAGACGCGCCAGGATTTGAGTCAGCTTCAGCACCGTCTAGTTATATGACCTACGGTAAGTTACTTAACTCTTTGAGACTTGGTTTTTCCATCTATAATATTGGAATAATAAGAAATACCTGTTTATGTAATTACTTCATTCAACAGACATTTATTATTGGGTGTCTCCGACGTACGAGGCAGTGCCCTAGATCTGAGTCCACAAAAGTGAGTGAAATAGACATAGCTCCTGTTCTCATGGAGCTTATGCTCTGTTGTGAGAAATAAATAACAGACACAAAGCACTTAGTACTGTGCCACTGTGCCTGGCTTTTAACAAGCACTCGGTAAATGTTTTGAGTTGACCAGAAATGTAATTATTGAAATTCAGTACCATTTTGATGTGCATGACCTCCTTTCTCATGCTCCCTCTCCTATCTCAGGGCCTTTGCACATGATGTTCTCTGTCTGGGTTGTTCTTTCCTCAGCTATTCACATGCTCCCTCTCTCACTTCATTCATATCTATATTCAAATCTCACCTCCTCAGAGAGGCCATTCCCAATCACTTATTAAAATAGCCCTCCATCCCTACCACATTCTACCCACAGGATCCTTTCAAAGGATCTATCTTGCTTTAAACCCATTCTTGATTGGTTTAAAAATCCTCTGTTAGTGATAAATTCCTATTAGATTCAGGGCAAATTTTTGTACTAAAGTCTCTACAATGTAATCATATCATAGAATTACATTTCAATATAATCATATTTCTAAAGATAGGTTTCAAAACACTTTAAATAAAATAAGAATGACCGGGACTTCCCTGGTGGTGCAGTGGTTAAGAATCCGCCTGCCTATGCAGGGGACACGGGTTCAAGTCCTGGTCTGTGAGGATCCCACATGCCATGGGGCGGCTGAGCTCATGCGCCACAACTAGTGAAGCCCACGTGACTGGAGCCCATGCTCTGCAACAAGGAGGGGCCACTGCAATGAAGAGTGGCCCCCACTCGCCGCAATTGGAGAAAGCCCATGCACAGCAATGAAGACCCAATGCAGCCATAAATAAATAAATAAATAAATAAATAAATAAATAAATAAATAAAATAAGAATGACCAATAAGCATATGAAAAGATGCCCGGAATCCCTAGTCATCAGGAAAGTTTTTTATTTTTTTAAATTTTTATTTATTTTTGGCTGCGTTGGGTCTTCATTGCTGTACGTGGGCTTTCCTCTAGTTGCAGCGAGCAGGGGCTACTCTTCATTGCGGTTGCTCGGGCTTCTCATTGCGGTGGCTTCTCTTGTTGTGGAGCACAGGTTCTAGGCGTGGGCTTCAGTAGTTGTGGCACGCAGGCTCAGTAGTTGTGGCTCGCAGGCTCTAGAGCGCAGACTCAGTAGTTGTGGCTCACGGGCTTAGCTGCTCTGCGGCATGTGGGATCTTCCCGGACCAGGGCTCGAACCCACGTCCCCTGCATTGGCAGGCGGATTCTTAACCACTGCACCACCAGG
Organism: Monodon monoceros; assembly: GCF_005190385.1. Taxonomy (NCBI): domain Eukaryota; kingdom Metazoa; phylum Chordata; class Mammalia; order Artiodactyla; family Monodontidae; genus Monodon; species Monodon monoceros. Next base: position 20,727,183 of record NW_021703781.1, read on the forward strand.
GAAGTCCCAGGAAAGTTTTTCAAACACTGATTCTATTAAGTGTTGGCAAGAACAGCTAGAATTCTCATACACTGCTGATGGGAATGCAAAATGGCACAGCAACTTTGGAAAACACTTCAGCAGTTTCTTGCATAGTTAAACTATACACTTACAACCCAGCCAACCCACTCCTAGGTATTTACCCAAGAGAACTGAAAACATATATACATATAAAGACATATATGAATGTTCATAGCAGCATTATTCATAATTCATAAATTCACAAAAACTGGTAACAACCTAAATGTCTATCAACTGATGAATGGACAAATAAAAGATCATATAGCCATACAATGGAATACTACTCAGCAATAAAAAGGAACAAACTACTGATTCATGCTGCAACATGGATGAAGCTCAAAAGCATTATTCTGAGTGAAAGAAGTCAGGCTCAGAAAGCTACACACCATATTGTTCCAAGCATCTGACCTTCCAAAATCAGATGAGTAGTTATCTGGGGCAGGGAGGTGGGGAGAGGGTTGACTACAAATTGGCACCAGGGAATTTGGGGGGGATGCTGGAAGTATCTTGATTGTAGTGGTGATTACACAACTGTATACAATAGCTAAAACTCATCAAAATGTACAGTTAAGATGGGTGAATTTTACTGTATGCAAATTATGCCTTAATAAAGCTGTTATAAAATTTTAAAACATATATATGCATAGAAAATGATTCCATACTTATCTCTTGTGGTGGGATTTGGGTGCTTTTTATTTTCTTCTCTTTCCTTATCTAAATTTTGTAAAATTTCCACAATGGAGTATTTGTGTAGAGAGAGAAAAACACCAACAATAAAATGCCAGAAACATAAATAATTGGCTTGTTCAACGAGAAGTCTATTGCTGATTCCACATTGTTTGCTTGCAGTGAAGCCCATTTGGGTCACCTCCTTCTCATCTATCTTTCCTCAGTGGCACTTCTGAGGGCTGAGCTGAGGAAACAGATGCAAAAAGGTACAGAGCTTAATAGCAATGCTTTGTCCATCCAGCTCTCAGTTTGGCTGTCACCTGGATTTTTGGATGAATACACAGAAGACTAATGATAGGGGGGCTGTCATCCTAGTTGCCAACTCTGTCCTCGGGGGGCTGTCATCCTAGTTGCCAACTCTGTCCTCTATTCCAACCTAAGTCAACTCATGTGTCCTCCAGGCCCCAAGAGAAAGTCCTCGGCAGAGGGCTGGGCAGATTATGGTTTTTGGGGTCCAGGCCGGTTATCTGCCTCCAGCTCACGTTGGTCTGTTGAGTGCTGCATGGTCTTGGTCAAGTCAAGAGGCCATTCCTCAGTGGAGACCCACGATTAGAATGATCGCTCATGCTGCAAACGGCAGGACAGGACGCGGAGTCCCTTCAAGAGCTTCGCTGGGGTGGGGACGCTCAGGGTCAACAGGCCTCTGGCCCTTTTCCCCTATCACACATCCAGTTCATTTCCAAACGTGCTGCCTATGAAAGGGCAATCACCTTAGGCGACCCAACCAGCTTGTAGGCAAAGGATAGCACATGGGGTGAAATCCATATTGCTTGCCCTTGTGTGCCTTGGGGTAACTGGACAAGGCCCCTGACAGGGCCCAGGTGTTTGCTGGGTCACAGGATTCCAGCCAGGATAATAAACCTACACTTATAAAAATACCTTCATAAAATATGACCTCATGGAGGGAGCATACAATTTTCTAGCTACTCTAGTCAAGAAGTAAAGCCCAACAGAAGCTCAGAGCAGATGGGGTGGACACAGGGGAATGAGACAAATCATAGCTTTCCTTGAGCCTCGGCTTCATCACCCATAAATGCCGAGTTGGGAAAGATCCTGGGTCCCAACCTGCAGCATCTGTCCTCAGGGCTCACACACACCCTATCTTCAGGAGCTACTTCCAATATCTTGAAACTCCACACATTATTCACAATAGTCAAAATGAGGAAGCAACCCAAATATCCATCGATGGATGAATGGATGACCAGCATATACATATAATGGAGTATTATCCAGCCTTTGAGAGGAAGGAAATTATGCACCTACTACGATATGGATGAACCTTGAAGACATTATGCTAAGTGAAACAAGCCGATCACAAAAGAACAAATCCTGTATGATTTCACCTGCATGAGGTACCTAGGGTAATCAAATTCACTGAGACAAAGTAGAATGGTGGTTACCAGGGGCAGGGAGGAATGGGGAGTTATTGTTTAATGGGTACAGAATTGCAGTTTGGGATGTTAAAAAAAATTCTGGAAACGGATAGTGGTGATGGTTACACAGCAATGCAAAGGCACTTAACGCCACTGAACTGTACACTTAAAAATGGTTACATGGTAACTTTTATGTTGTATATATTTTGCCACATACACAAAAAAACAGACATTCCACAGGTACCCACAAGGCCTCACCCCTCATGAAAGCATCAAGTCATGCCTGATTCAAATCAAATCTGAACCAGCAGGCATAGCCTTTGACAGATTTTTTTTAAAGAAATAACCGTAACAGCAAATATATGAATTATGGCCTAGTGCAGGTTTTTTTTGTTTTGTTTTTTGTTTTGGCAGGCCCAATCTTTCAAAGCATGGCATCTTTGGGGGGAAGTAAAACAAAGGGGACTTGATAGAAGTTTGGCTTGGGTGAGTGCCCTGGTCTCCCCTCAGCTGTAAAGGCAGTGATTTTGTGGTTGGGGAGACCAAGCTAAGGGAGAAACACACACCAGAGGAGAGACCAGACAGTGTCTCCCAACAGATTCCCCCCTGCCACAGGGACAAGCATTTGGGTTTAAGAGGGCCCTTTGTCTGGTCTATTTTTAGAGCCTGGAGTCAGAGTTCTTTACAGCAAGCAGCCAGGAATCCTCTGGCCTATGTGACACAGAACACTGATACAGCACCAGAAATGGGGCCCACACATGCACTACCTAATGAGGGACAGGATGGCACACCCTTTCCTAAGACCCTCATCCATCACTCCCAGACACCTTGACCAGGGTGGGGTCATGATGGATCTTGGCAGCCTGCTCAGTACATGGGTCATAGAGAGCATACACAGAACAGCTCAGGCCAGATATTACAAGAGTAAATACAATAGACTCTCATTTCCCAGACCAGGAGCTTGAGGGTGGGGATTCTGGCTCTGTGAGCATTCTGGTTCACCATCAGGCAAAAAGTCTTTGTGGGAATTTCCAGCTCTCCTCCCCAATCCACCTTCCTTGAAAAGAAGGAAGGGGCGTGGGAAGAAACCAGAAGACAAATTCTAACCCAAACCCTGCCCCTCTGTGGCTCGTGACCTTGGTCCCATTGAGCCTCAGTTACTTTGTAAAACAGCAACATCTCCTTCAGCCTCATTTGTATGGATCAGATGAGACTGTCTGGCGACATGCTCGGAGAACACACTGTACAGTGGCTTAGGAATTTTCTTCTGCCCCTACATCTAGTACTTAGAATGGAGTAAACAGGGTTAAGTCTTAAGTCATCGTGTGTCGATTAAGGAGACTACTGGAGCCTCGGAGTCACATTCTCTGCCCTGGAAATGTTTCTTTTTTATTCACTAAAATTCTGGCAGCAGTGCGTTTTCTATAGAGATGAGGGGGAAATACCCAGTCAACTGCAGATTACTGGAGCCGTGCAAGGATCACAAGGTGATCCCAATTCCTCCCACCTCCTGGAGAGAAGCCTCTCTCTTCCAGGTGATGCAGATATGCTGGGTGAGAGCCAGAGCAAACAAGGGATGGTCCCCATCCCTTTTTAGGGCACACAAGTTATCCATGCCAGGGAGAGGTTTAGTGTTTGTCGTCCCAGAGGCCCCAGAAGACACCATAGCTTTGGTTGGCCAACGTCTCCCCTGCAGTCCCCTGGAAGGAGCAGGGGAAGAGGCCTTGGGGAAGGCTTATACTTGCAGCTCCAGTGAGCAGATGTGTTTCGGAAGGCTGAAACTGGGTGCTATGCCCTCCCTTCCTCCTGTCCATGAATAAATAAACTGATGCTTCTTGTGGCCTTGCAGCTGCCTGTCGCACTGTGAGCTCTCACCTGGGCCGCCGTGATGGCGGTGGGCCCTATGAGTAGAGGAGGGAGGACAGAGACCCACCCTTCTCTGGGCTCAGACCCAGAGTGCCTGAAACTGATGCAGCCTCCCCAGGGCTAGTTCCGCAGCTGCTCAGACATGACGTCCTGTAAATGGTACTTTGGGGAGAAGAGAATGGCCCTGGACACTTCCTGGAACAAACAAGACAAACCTACACAGAACACACTATGTTCTGGGAAGGGATCAGGGGAGTGGCTTCAATCATACATACAGGACACCAGGACGTGGACACCAAGCATCCGATGGACAGGCCAGCCTTGCTTTTCACTTCTTCCCAGCTGCCTAATTAGGATTTACACTTTTCACTGTGTTCACCTTCCGGGGGTCCTTCTGGAGACAGCTGGAGATGGTCAAAACCATCAGGCACTGGAGGCACACAGACTCCTGTAGGGTTTCCAGCTGAGACTGGGCTAGCCGCATCTCTTCTAGCCTCAGTTTCACATCTTCAGAAGGGGGATGAAAAACCCCTATTCTGAAAGCGTTTTGAGAATTCAGTGAGATGATGCCGGTGGCTTCTACCACACAGAAGGGTTTTCGGGGAACAAGGCTCCTCTCCCCTTACCCTCCTTTGCCTCTGTCTGAGGGGGGAGAAGGCAGAGAAGATTCCACTAGCAACTAACTGCTCACTGCCTTGTATTTGAGAGGGAGGCACATGGTACCCTCTGCTAACACCACACCAGGCCGCTAGCATGCCTGGGTGTCACGTGTCCAGCCGGGGCCCTCGGGTTCAGGGGCCGGCCCTCCATGTCCCACTCAAACGCCCCAGGCTGGTATGGGGAGGGGTGTATGGGAAAAGCCGGGATCCTCGGCGGCCAAGCCAGGGGGGGCCACGTGGCCACTGTGCAGCTGGAGGCGGCCGGGCCTGGGGGCCCCGCTGCTCGAGCCCGACTCGGAGGTTAGGCCCGAGTCGCTGGGCTGCACCTCCACGAAGACCCGCGTGCGCAGGAGCCCGCTGGGACGCCTCCCGGTGGCTCCCCCACGGCGGCGGGCAGAGCTGGGCGCGGAAGGCGGCCTGGAAGCCGCGGCGGAAGTTCTCGTTGAAGTAGCCGTAGATGATGGGGTTGGCGCTGCTGTTGAAGAAGGCCAGCCAGTGGGCTAAGGGGAAGGCGTAGACGGTGACCAGGTGCAGCTGCGGCTCGCTCAGCTGCCCGTAGTCGATGAGCAGCAGCAGGGCCCAGAGAGGCAGCCAGGACAGCGTGAAGAACAGCGCCACCATGACCAGCATGTGCACCACCCGGGCCCTGCGCCGGGCGCCGCGGCCGCCCTCCCCGGCCGCCTCCTCGCCGGCGCGCGCGGGCCCCGGGGCCTTGCACAGCTTGCGGGCGATGCGCGCGTACATGACCACGATCAGCGCCAGCGGCGCCAGGTAGATGTGCGAGAAGAGCACGGCCGTGTAGACCCTGCGCATGCCCTTCTCGGGCCAGGCCTCCCAGCACGAGTAGAGCGGGTAAGAGCGGTTGCGGGCGTCCACCATGAAGTGGTGCTCCTCGCGCGTGACGGTCAGCGTGACGGCCGAGGGGCACATGATGAGCAGGGCCAGGGCCCAGATGACCGCAATGGTGACCAGCGCCTTCCGCAGGGTCAGCTTCTCGCGGAAAGGGTGCACGATGCAGCGGAACCTGCGGCGACGGAGGAAAAAGAAGCGGGGGTCTGGGCGGGTCCCAGTGGCCCCACGGATGAGAGCCATCCCCGATTGAGGGCGGAGGGCTGGGAGCGGGGGTAGGGGCACTCCACCTTCGACCTTGCACCTTAGGCGGCATCAAAGAAGGCTCAGATGTTAAAGTTCGTTTGCAAGCAAACTGGTTTCTCACCTGTTGGGGAGTCAGCTCCTCGGCTGAGTAGCCACGCAACAAAGGCAAAAGGAGGGTTTTACAAGAGCTGAATCCTGTTTGTGCACTTCGGGGGATAAACATTAGCTGGCAGGTGTAAGGTCGGATCTTAACAAAGGGCACCGCGAAACAGAGGAAAGCTTCAAGTGAGCTTTATTAGGGAGCGCTCCAGGGCGAGGTTCACTGGTCCGAGAGAAAGGGGCCAGAGAAGTCGCACCCGGGCGACGGTTGGGCAAGATTTTATAGGGGAAGAAGGGAAAGGGGTGTGGTGAATCTGGGAGGGCGCAGGGTATTCCTTATTTGGTGGTCTTTTCGGGTATCCTGGGGGACCGTTAGTCCCGCCCCTCGAAAGACGGGAAGGCTGGGCCGGGTGCAAAGTCCCCAGGTCAGTTTCTGGAACTGGGTGGTCCGGAGAGTTTCGGTCTGATGCAACCTGTGAATCTGATTGTGTTCCCCTGCCTCGGGCCAGTTGGCCTTACATCCCGACATCTTTGGTGTAATGGGGCGGCGTTCTGATCTCTGGCTACTTCATGCTGAATGGGGTCGTCGAAAGGGGAGTCGGGCGACCAGAGGTCCGAGGCTTAGGGGAGACCAGTGGGGGGGGTTCTGTAGGAAGCAAGGTGTAAGGGCCGAGGAGCATTTGGTTTGTGGCCACCCGAGAGACTTCCTCCACGCGCCTGCGAAGGAACCTAAGAAAACAGGGAGCGAGCGTGCTACGAAGAGGGTGCGGTCCGGGTTTGAAAGAGGGGTGTCAAAGAGTCTCTCTCTTGGTGGTTTGAAGGCTTCTATGACATGAGGGCAGGAATGGGATGGAAAACCCCCGGTGCCAGAGATGGGCAGGAGGGAAGCCGGGTTCAGGCGAGGGGAGAGATCAAGAGAAATAGCTGGGTTTTCAATGAACAGTAGGTGGAACTCCTGGATGTGGGAGGGGCCCAGAGGGAGAGAAACTTGTGGCTTAGGAGGTCGACCAGCCGGTGGGAGGAAAACACGGTTAGTGGGTGGGCCAGAGTCAGTTTGAGTGTTTGGTCAGTTCGGCTGCCGCTGCTAGGGCCCGAAGGCATGGTTGCCATCCCCGAATGGTTGGGTCTAGCTGTTTGGAGAGGTAAGCCACGGGGCGGTAGGAAGGCCCTACAGGCTGGGCAAGGAGTCCAGTGGCTATTCGCAGGTTGCAGAGCTATAAGTCCGCACACTCTGTCCTTGAGTAGGCCGATCGGGTAGGTGTATCAGAGAAAACAATTTTTAGCTGTTTATGGCTTCTCCAGAAAATCTTGGGGGTTCAGGTGTAGAGTCTACATGACAGGTTGTCCCTATGTCACCTTGGCCAGCGTCCTTCCAACAGTGCCTCCACAGAATTAGGACAGACCTGCACCATTTCCTCATTAGGATGTCTCAGCAGTGATTATTATTACACCCTTAATTTACATCTGAGGAAACTGGGATTCAGAGGTGATAAGTAACTGGCTCAAGGTCACACAGCTAGCAAGTAGCAAGGACCAGCCTTGAACCCAGATTTGTGTTGCTCCACTGTGCCATATAAACCTGCAGCCGGAAACCCTCACTGTGCATTAGAATCTAGTGAAGCATTTAAAAAAATACCTGTGCCCAGTTCTCCTGGTCGAAGATGCCAATCTGATTAGTCTAAGAAAGTCATGGGGTGGTTTAGGAGCTGAACCTAGACTAGAACACAGGCCTAGAGCTGACTCCCAGCCATGTTGCTCTTTCTACTTCAGCAAACTGTGTCCTGCTCTGCCAACTCCCCACCCTTTCCCCGGCCTGACAACACTTTCTACTTTTCCCACAGCCAGTCTCAAGCCTTGTTTTCTCAACCTACCTGACTCTGGCCTACTGGTCTCATAGCATCACATACTTAATGAATTGCCAGAGAACAAATAATTCTTAAAGCACGTAGTACTGGCTGTACATGCAATAGCACTTAATGGATGGAGGGGAATCCTGGGGCAGACCAGGAAGGCTTCCTGGAGGAGACAGGAACTTGAAGAATAGTCCAAACACTACTGGGAGACACTGCACACTCACCTATCGTTAACGATGACAACAAAATGAAGATCAGTGAAGGAGGACTTCCCCCACCACCAGTGGCCTTGCAGACAGGAACCCAGTTCTATCTCCCCAGCTGCCTACTTCACTGGGTCACAACAGACTGGGTTTGATGAGGGCCAAAGTGGAGAGAGGATGAAGACACTAGATTCTAGAAAGCATGGAGCTAGTAGGTGCCCATGTTGGGAAGAAGACAAGGAGGAGGATGTGGGCGTAAGGAAGGAATAGAATAATATTAACAGCTGACATTTGGTCTCTGTGCCAGGTGGTGTGCATCAGCTTTACAAACAGAAGTTCACTGAAGCCTCCCAGCCACCCTGTAGGATATTTACCATTTTACAGATGAGAAGACTGAGACTCAGAGCAGTTAATTGACTTAACCAAGGTCATGCAGCTAGGCAGCCCTCCAGCTTACCTGCCTGCCTCCCTTGCCCTGGGGGAAGTGCCTGGAGTGAACCCTTATTGAAAGGGCTCATTGAGAGGGAGGATGGAGAGGAGGACCTACTGCAGTTGGGTCAGATGTGTTGCCTGCAAAGAAAGCCTCCTTGGTCCCTGGCTCCATTCCATTAGCAGACCCATGCTTATCAGAGAATCTGATGGAATCTGAGGCAGAAAGACCAGAAGTAGCTGGACACGGTGGAGATGGGGAATCAGGGACCTGCAAGGAGGCCTGCTGCTCAGGAAACAAGGACTGCCCCCAAGCTCCTCTTAGGGCCCAGGAATCCCTCTTAAACCTCCTCAGGAGCTGCCTCCGGGCCTTCCAGAAGGAGGTGGCAGTGTCCTCTGCAGTCCCCCAAGTCTAGAAGGCAGCCAGCCCCACAACCCTTCCCTCTGTGGCTCAGGATTCAGCCCCACCGACCACAGAGCAGCCCCGGCCTCCTGGCAGGCCCAGAAGTGGAGACAGCAGCTTGGCCTAGTGCCAGGCCCGGGATAACCAGACAGGAACCTTCTCACCTTTCCACGGCAATGGCCACCAGTGTGAAAACAGAAGCTGACACGGACATGCCCTGCACCAAGCCGCTCATCTTGCATGTGGCGTTGTCGAAGGGCCACCCTGCAATGACAGAAGCCACCAGAGTGAGAGATGCCTCATTCGCAGAGAGCCAGAGACCTCCGGCCATCGGGGCCAGTCTCCTCTGGCTTCCATCTTTCCTCCATGTCCTGCCAGGTCGTCATCCTGCCTCTGCTTACACACTTCCAGGAGTGAGGAACTGAGCAGCCAATACCACCGTGGACAGTCCTATTAGAGACAGTCTTTATACTGATCAGCGATTTCTCTCCATGAACTTTAGATCCATCCAGCCCTGCCTGGCTTTCTGCTCCCATAGCCCTGTTCCAGGTTCTAGGCCAGTGGTTCTCAGCCCTGGCTGCTCACTAGAATCAACGGAGAACTTGGAAAAGGACCAGTGCCCAGGCTCACACCAGACAACCGTATGTTCCAAATCTACCCAGGAGATTTGAGTGGCAGCCAAAGTTGAGAACCACTAGGACAGATCAAGCCTGACTGTCAGGCAGGGGGAGGTATAAGCAGCTCTAGCCCCTCCTACCTGATGTCCTCACTCTGATCCCCAAGCTTCTGCTTTCTCATGAGATCTGGGTCCCACCTGCTCTCAGGACTAGTAGCCAGGTCCACATCTTGGCTACCTGAGGCCGTGTGTTGGTAACTGCTTAGTGTTTCTGCCCCTCTAGGCCTGGGGGCAGGGCGGGGGGGCCCACCTTGTTCTTGTCTGTTGTGCCTGCAGACAGGAGTCATCTTCCAAGGCTGGGGTCTTCTTTCACCAACGGCCTCCCCCATGTTGATTTTCTGCCCACACACTTACTAGATGCCAGGCACTGGCTCACTCAATCCTCACAGCGGCCCCATAATTCTCTCCTTTTTACAGATGTGGAACTGAGGGGGAGACTAATTGACTTACAGTCTCTTTGTCCCTATATCACTATGGATTAGTGGTGAGAGTTTGGTCTGGGTGCCAGGGAGTTTAAATGTCATGGAAAGTCAATATCGCGGTAGAGAGCAGCCTGATAGACATGAAAAAAATGTTCAAACCTCATTCATAATTTAAAGAATGCAAATGATATTTGCTGTGGAGAAATAGGAGCTCTCAGACATCGGTGGTGGGAATGAAAACCGATACAGTCCTTCTGGAGGGGAGCTAGGCGATGCCTAAGCTCTGCACTTACCTTTTGATCTGACAAATCTCACTCTATCCTGAATATACACCTCTGACGACACAAAATACATATGCACAGAGTCATTCATTGTAGCATTGTTGTAATTGCAAAATATCAGAAACAATCTAAATGCCCATATAAAGAAGTTGTTGAATAAACTACGGTACATCTACACAGAAGAGTATTATACGGCTGTAAAAAAGAATAAGGAAGACCTCTATGAACTGATATGAAGAGGTTTTCAAAATATACTGCTAAATGCAAAAAGCACAGTGCAAGGAGTATCTATAGTACATTACCCTTCATGTAAGAAAGAAGGGGATATAGGAAAATATACACTTATCTGCTTATTTGTACAAAGGAAGTATGGGAAGGTAGATCAGAAAATAATGAGATTTGGCTACATATACAGGGAGGCGGTAAGAATGAGGAAGAATGGGGTGGTAGAGATGACAGAGGAGTGACCCTTCTCTGAGTATATCTTTTTGTATGGATCTGACTCCTTAGAATTATGGCAATGTTTCACATCTTCAAAAAATAAGTTAATTAACATCAGGATGTGGGGGAAACCCAAAGTGGGACACAAACAATAACAAATGAACCTAAATGCATTACAAATGAATAAAATAACCACACTGAAGGGGAATGGGGAAGCAAGAAACTAAACTCGGTAACTTTGGAAAACAGTATTTTGACCGTATACTATAAGATTACAAAAATAACTATACACGTACACTATACTCTCATTAATAAATGTGTTTCTCACAAGGGTATGGGTTAGCAATACTGAATCTACCTTATGTGTATACCAAGATTGAACAAATAAGTAAATATATTGTGGATAAATAGAGTTAGATTTCTCACTGTTACAGAAAGAAGTTACAGGTGAGGAAAAGAGGAAAGTTAAAATGATCCTGTAATATTAGATTGGAATCAGAGGCATAATAGTTTTCAATATACCTACAGATGGATAGATATAGAAATAAAGATGCACATGTTAAGTATGTGTGTGTTAGCACACATATATTTCCTAGCTCTGTCCCTCGAGAGGGCCTAGAAGCAATGAAACCCCAGTGCCAACGATCACATCTAGTGCCAAGGTCTTGGTTTCTAAATGTCATTCTCCAATATAAGGAACCAGACCTTCTGAGAGAAATTGTTGATTGATTCCAGGGCTGGAGCAGGGAACATATAAGGTGAGCCTGGAACACTTTATGGTGCCAGAAAGTAAGGAGAGACTAAAAAAAATCCATGGTGGCATGTCAAAAGGACACAGGAGACAAATTGAAAGAGCTCCCAATAGTCAAAACTGGGGCAATTTAAGCAACACAATAATGGTAAAACTGGGTTATAACCCATAGAGTAAAATAAATGTAGGGGGAATGATGTTAAGTAGAAGATCAACACTGAGGAAATATAACAGTAATAACTGTTGCAGGCAGGAACCATCCAATGGATGCTCTTAGTGAGTAAAAGTATAGTGAGAAACAAGGCATTTGCATAGTCTCAAAGTATCTCCCTATGAGATACTTATTAATTATAAAGGGGAAAATGGTAGCTTTATAATGGAAAAATGTGGCAGACACCACATTAACCAAGTGATCAACATTAACACCACCATTAATACGTATTGATAGTGTGTGCCTTATCAATATGTCTTCTGTAGTATTCTCATCAAATATGCATAAACTAAATCTAATTGTAAGAAAACATAAGGCAAACCCAAGTTTCTGGGGTTTCTGCAGAATAACTGATCAGTATTCTTCAAATACGTCAAGGTCAGGAAAGTCCAGAACCAAGGAACAGTCACAGGTTGGAGAAAACAAACAAACAAGAAACAGATACAATGTATGGCCCTCAGTTGGATCCTGGACTAGAAAAGGACTCCAGGGGACTCCTTTGTGGGGAAAGGAGTGAAATTCAAATAAAGTATGCAGATTAGTTAATAGTATTGTATCAATGCTAATTTCCAGGTTTCAATCATTATACTATGGTTATTTAGGATATTAACATTAAGGGCAGTTAGAATGGGCATCATCAGAAAATCTAACAAACAACAAATGCTGGAGAGGGTTTGGAGAAAAGGAAACCCTCTTGCACTATTGGTGGGAATGTAAATTGATACAGCCACTATGGAGAACAGTATGGAGGTTCCTTAAAAAACTAAAAATAGAACTACCATATGACCCAGCAATCCCACTACTGGGCATATACCCAGAGAAAGCCATAATTCAAAATGACACATGCACCCCAGGTCTTCCCTGATGGAGCAGTGGTTAAGAATCCACCTGCTAATGCAGGGGACACGGGTTCAAGCCCTGGTCCAGGAAGATCCCACATGTCGGGGAGCAACTAAGCCCACGCGCCACGACTACTGAGCCTGCCCTCTAGAGCCCACGAGCCACAACTACTGAGCCCACATGCCACAACTACTGAAGCCTTCGTGCCTAGAGCCCGTACTCCTCAACAAGAGAAGCCACTGCAATGAGAAGCCCGCACACCACAAAGAAGAGTAGCCCCTGCTCACCGCAACTAGAGAAAACCGGTGTGAAGCAACGAAGACCCAACACAGCCAATAATTATTTTTAAAAAGACACATGCACTCCAATGTTCATTGCAGCACTATTTACAATAGCCAGGTCATGGAAGTAACCTGTGTCCATCAACAGAGGAATGGATAAAGAAGATGTAGTACATATATACAATGGGATATTACTCAGCCATAAAAAGGAATGAAATTGGGTCATTTGTACAAACGTGGATGGACCTAGAGACTGTCATACAGAGTGAAGTAAGTCAGAAAGAGAAAAACAAATATCGTATATTAATGCATATATGTGGAATCTAGAAAAATGGTACAGATGAACCAGTTTGCAAGGCAGAAATAGAGACACAGATGTAGAAAACACAGGTATGGACACCAAGCAAGGAAAGCAGGGGGTGGGGGGCGGGTTGTGGGATGAATTGGGAGGTTGGGATTGACATATATACACTAATATGTGTAAAATAGATAACTAATAAGAACCTGCTGTATAAAATATAAATAAAAGAAATTTAAAAGAAATAAAAGCTTAATCTCCTCCAGAAAAAAGAAAATAATAATTACATTAAGGGAAGGTAGGTGAAGAGTATACAGGAACACTCTACCATTTTTGCAACTTTTTGGTACATCTATCTAAAATTATTTCAAAATAGAAAGTAAAAGAAATTAAAACAAAACACACCCAGATTCAAAAGGCTACATACTGTATGATTCCATTTATATAATATTCTTGCAAAGGCAAAACGATATTTTCTGTCCCTACAGGAAAACAGACCAATGGTGCCAGGGAGCAGAGGGAAGAAGCAACTACAAAGGAACAAGGGGGAGTTTTGGGGGACAATGAAGTTGTTCTATATCTTGATTGTAACTACATGACTGTATATGTTTGTCAAAACTTGTGGAACTGTACACTAAAAAGGGTGGGCTTTTTGTATGTTAAATTATACCTTAACAAAATATTTAAATGTAAAACATGCACACATGTACAATGCACATTTTGTAAGAATGCATGCAAATCACAAACATTACATTTAATAGAATGTTTGCCTGTCAGTGGGGGAGGGGGTTTGGAGTGGGGTAAGGGTACAGAAGGGAATGAATAAAGATACACAAGGGGCTTCCCAACACAGTGAAGTCACATAGTGCCAGGAACAGTGGATGCGAACAATTCAACTCTCTGCACCTGAATTCAAAAAATCAGAAACAAAGACAAAGAAAGAAAAGCTATGTGAAGTTTTCTTTTCTTGCAGAAGATTCTATTAGAAACAACGTAAATACCCATCAAAAAGAGATTGGTTAAATAAATTGTAGTACGTCTATACAATGGAATTCTAAACAGTTGTAAAAAAAGAATAAAAACCTCTTTCATTTATTAGTATGGAGTAACTTACTCCATGTAAGTTAATTTTAATGAATCCTATTTACAAATTACATTTTTAAGCAGGGAAAAAGTAAAGGTGCAGAACTGACTGGTTAGAAAGTTAGCATTTCCTTAATTTGCTTGTACTTATATAAAATATTTTTGGAAAGTGCTTGTACTTACACAAAGTATTTTGGGGAAGACATACAAGACACGGGCAGCATCGGTTCCCTCCCAGGAGAGAGCTGGAAGGCCAGAGCACAGGGGTGGAAGGAACACTTTTCACTGGATACCTTTTGTTAGCTTTTGACCATTGAACCATGTGAATGTGTTGTCAATTTAAACAATTTTTAAAATTTACACATGTGAAAAGGACCGGCAGACAACACCTTAACCCACTAGTGACCTCACCATATCATTGTTAACTGGTGTGTGTGTGCGTGCGTGCGCCTGTATGTGTGTGCACCTCTGCACGTGTGTGCATGCATGCATATGTTTGCCTATGTGTTTTGGGAAGAAGGATGCAGTTTCTGTTCAGCAGCCCTGAAAGAACCTGGGATTCAGCTGTGATTAAAGATCCCACCAGGCACAGCCAGTACAGCCGACGGGAAGCTGGCAGCCCCAGCTCCACTTCCTGGGTCCTGGAACCTACAGAAACATAGGCTGCTAGTCCCCCAGCTTCAAGTCAGCTAAGTCACTCCATATGGGGCTGTCCATTTGAATCCTGAGTTCCTGGGAGCTCTGAGCTCAGAACCTTCAGGTGCAGACCTCTAGGGGTCTCCACAGCTCTGGAAACTAGTCCTTCCCACCAGTTAGTCTGTGGAGGCTTATTCTGAAGTAAGAAAGGCGAATCACAGGAGAGAATAGATGACGGTAGGATCCTTCTGATATTTGCAGGATGATAGGCAGGAATTTAGCGGTCGGTTGGTCTAGTTCTGCTTGGATCCCTTCTACAAAATCCCTGCTAAACAGCCAGCCAGTCCCTACTTAGACACTCCCAGTGACAGGGAGCACAATACCTGTACGAGAGAACACTCTTTTGTTGGAAAACAACTCAAATAAGTTTTTAGGTCCTTATTCAGAAGAAACCTGCCTCCCTCCCGCTTCTTCCCGCTGGTTCTAGTTCTGCCCAAGGGAGCTGCCTGGGAGAGTAGGATTGAACAGTGTAGTGGTTAGAAATATAGATGTGTGAATGTGGGACTTGACGCTTAGCTGTGTAAACTACAGACCTGCCCCTTAGTCACCCTGCACATCAGTTTTCTCATCCACACGCCGGGGATAACAGTAACGCGCACTTCATTGAACTGTTGTGAGGATTAGTTAAGATCATGCAGGAAGAGTAAATCACACAACGCCTGGAACATAGAAAATGATTAATTCATTACATCTGTTATTTCTAGTCGAATCCCTCAGCCACAAGGCTGTCCTGAGATTTTGAGACAATGGCATCTCGGCCAAGAGACCAGGCCAGCCATGATTTCAGGGGTAGGGGTACTCCTGCTGCCTCTAGTGCTTCCACTCACCAGTGATGAGGTTGTCCACGAGGGTGGTGGGCATGCAGAAAATGCCCACCAGCAGGTCGCTGACGGCCAGGTTGAGGATAAACATGTTGGTGACGGTGCACATGTGCCGGTTCTTGAGCACAATGAAGCAGACCAGGGTGTTGCCCACCATGCAGAGGAGGAAGATGAGCACGTAGGCCACAATGAACACGGCAGCCACCAGGGAGGAGTGCTGGTAGTAGGAGGAGAAGGTGAGGTTTGCAGCAGTGTTGGCCTCGGCATCACTCCCATTCTGGCATGGGGGCCGGCTGCTGTTGGAAGGCTGGGAGGGCTCCCCTAGGAGCAAAGGAGCACACAGGTCAGGACCCCAGGCGAAGAAGAGATGACTGACTTCTCACCGCTGGCGAGATCCTTCTGCGCTCCAAACCCTGCCCCTGCCCTAACACCCAGATCATGTACTCAACTCCAACTGCAACTGGATGCACTGATGCAAGACTTCTACCCCACAGCCACTCAAACCCTGATCTCACACCTCCCGCCCCGTCTTGTCCACCACTCACTTCATTTCCCAATGTTGGCTCTTCTCCATTTGCAGACAATCCCCCTCTGCCCCATCTAGCCTCCATCCTTCTCAGCCCTGCTCTCTGCCCCAGAGGCTGACTTCTCAGCACTACATTACATCAGGACTGTATGACCCAAGTTCCCTTGCGCTCTGGGTTGTTTGCTTGTTTGTTTGTTTGTTTACTGGCATATAGTTGATTTACAATGTTCTGTTAGTTTCTGCTGTACAGCAAAGGGAGTCAGTTATACGTATACATATATCCACTCTTTTTTAGATTCTATTCCCTGCCCTCTGGTTTTTGACTGGGTTCAGCCAATGGGAGGCACTGAAGGAGCTTGAAGGAATGGAGGAGAGAGAAATCAGGGTATTCATCTCCTGACTCCGTCCCTGCCTGGACCAGGTCTCCTGTGGGGCTGTCTTTATGGGCACAGCTCCTGCTGGGTGACTCCTCTCCCATGGCTCCAGCTCTTGCAGAGCCACAGTGACACCGTTCCCTCTCTGCACTGACCGCTTCCTGTGACTGCCAGTCGCTGGGTGAGTCACCATCCCATGCTGGTTCTCTTGCCTTCCACTACCCACTGTAAAGTCTCTCTATTAAACTCTCTTCTGTTAAATCCTTTCTGAGTGCACCACGTGTTTTCTTCTGGGATCCTATCAGACCCTCAAAATCTTTGCTATCCCTCATCATCATGTCCACAGAACTTTAGTTGGGGAAGGCAAGAAGGCCGTAGAGGGAGAGCGAGCGAAAGGGGACTCTGAGCCAGGGCTGAGGATCAAAGAAAGCACGCGTTAAATTCTCCGGAAGACCGTCCGAAGCCAAGGCCACCACCCATCCTTTGCCTCCTCCCATGCTGGTGTCAGCTGCCTCATTTGCACGGCGTTTAACAAAGTGCTTCCGTGTCTGTTATTTGGTCTAGCCCTCCCCGTTACCCCGTGAGGCAAACAGGTTAGGTATTAGCCCCGTTTGAAATGGGAGAACGGATATCAGAGGGGTTCCCGGACTCGCTCAAGGGGACACAGGAGTCTGCAACAGAGTTGGCCCTGCTCCGTGTGTCTCTAATTCATCCCAGGCTTCAGTGTGTGTCTCTCTAGACACGTATGGAAGGGAGCGGCTGAGTGTCCAACCACAGCTCTTCTGGGAAGTCACTAGTTATGGTGACTCATGATGTCGTCTTGTAAACTCTCCTCCTGCCTTCCTCTGGGACTGAATGTGGCCTGTTCCAGGAGATGAGGAGTCTTTAGGGGAATCTTCTGTTGCATCCAGAGCTCAGCCACTGGCCTGGAGGACGGCCAGAGGCTTGGGACCTGGAGGCTAGAAAGACCCTGGGGGAGCACAGGCCGATGACCTGGCACAGTGGGGACAACAGGGACCAGCAGGTGCAGCGGGGCACTCAGGAGGGGAGTGGAGGGACTGCTGGTGGAGGGGGAGAAGCTGGAAGTTTTGGGTGCACAGTGAGAAGAGGAAATGATACTCCCCTGCTTAGGCCCTCCAGGGGCAGCCAGTTGTACCCAAACATCTTTATTCTAATATGTCAAACATGTACAAGAGAGCGTGTAATAGTGAATATATACAAGAGTATATAGTTTAATGAACCATGACAAGAGAGAAGAGTATAAAGAACCCCCATGTATACATCATCCACCTTCAACAATTACCATCTCAAGGCCAATTTTGTTTCATCCATACCCACACCTCTCTTTGGATTATTCTGAGGCACAATCACGTCACTTCCTTTCATTCATAAATGTTTCAGATTGTATCTCTAAAAATTAGGACTCAAGAAAAATCCATAACCCAGTGTCTTTATCACACCTAACAAAATTAACTATTATGTCACAATATTATCAATTATCCAGCATTCAAAATTCCCTCATTGTTACAGAATTTTTTAAATAATTGGTTTGTTTGAGTGAGGATCCAAACAAGGTTTCTGTTTCTATTCCGTATTATGTGGTGAACCCCCCCAAAATCTCGTGACATCGCACTGTGGCTTAGGAATCTGAGTGGCCCTTCTGCAGGTCTTGTGGCCTCTCATCTTCCAAGAGGCTAGACTGGGCTTTTTTTTTTTTTTTTTTTTTTGCGATACGTGTACCTCTCACTGTTGCGGCCTCTCCCGTTGCGGAGCACAGGCTCTGGACGCGCAGGCTCAATGGCCATGGCTCACGGGCCCAGCCGCTCCGCGGCATGTGGGATCTTCCTGGACCGGGGCACGAACCCCTGTCCCCTGAATCAGCAGGCAGACTCTCAACCACTGCGCCACCAGGGAAGCCCTAAACTGGGCTTTTTCATGAGAGGCTAGCTTGCCGGTCTCAGGGTTCCAAGACAACAAGGGAAGAAGCCACAGGCTTCTTAAGATCTAAGCTCCAGAACTTTCATATCATCACTTCTGCCACATTCTATTGGCCAAGGCAAGTCACAAAGTCAACCCAGATTCAAGCCAAAGGAGAAACATTTCCCACCTCTTGATAGAAGGAGTGGCAACGTTACATTGCAAAAGGGGTGTGGAGCAGGAATCGTGATTCATGGAGGTCTGTTATTGTAAAATCTATCGCCATCTCCGCATTGCACTTGGTGAATGTGGCTCTTAAGTCTCTCTTAGTTTCTAGGTTTTCCCTCTGTTTCTTTTTGGCCTCCTGCAATTTATTTGTCGTATAAATGTCTGGGTCATTTGTCTGTAGAATTTCTCACAGACTGGATTTTGCTGATTGTTCCCTCTTGGTGTCATTTTACACATTCTACTCTGTCCCCTGCATTTCCTATAAATGATAATTAGATCTAGAGGCTTGATCTGATCATGTCTGGTGGTCTCTCTCTTTCTCTCTCTTTTTTTTTTTTTTTGGCCACGCGACTTGCAGAATTCTGGGCTGCGGCAGTGAAAACTTTTTTTTTTTTTGCGGTACGCGGGCCTCTCACTGTTGTGGCCTCTCCCGTTGCGGAGCACAGGCTCTGGATGCGCAGGCTCAGTGGCTGTGGCTCACGGGCCCAGCCGCTCCGCGGCATGTGGGATCTTCCCAGACCGGGGCATGAACCCATGTCCCCTGCATCGGCAGGCGGACTCTCAACCACTGCGCCACCAGGGAAGCCCTAGGTGGTCTGTTTCTTAATGCTAAGGTTGATCAGTGGGCTTAGCTGATGTCAGCCTGATCCCTCCACTGTCAAGTTCCCCATTAGCTTTTCACCAATGTTTTCAACAGGAGCCACTAACAATTATTGCCTAGACTCCTCATTGCATCTCGAATACAATCCAAACTCTTTACTGCATGGTCTGATTCCTGTTGTCATCACTGGCCTCACCCCCTGCTACTCTCCCCTTTGCCCTTTGTGCTCTGGTCACCTCGTGATGCCTCCAACACATTCTTGCTCTTTCCAATCTCAATGCCTTTATCTCTTTCGATTCCCTCTGCCTCTTCCCCTCCTCTAGCTTTCAATTAAACATTGTCTTCTCGGAGAAGCCTGTACCCGATTACTCTATTTAATTTAGGTGCCCCATTATTATCTCTCACAGCATCCTGCTTATTTTCTTCAATCTGCCGATATTTTATTTGTTTCCAGGTTTATTGGTTTTTTCCTCCACCTTTGAAAGTCAGGTCCTGGAGAGCAGGGATCTTCACTCTTTCGTTGGTGGTCATATCCCCAGCATCTCGTCAGGGCCTGACAATTGTAAATGCTTTACTAAATAGTTGTTGAATGGATAAATATTTGTATGAGGAGAAAAAGGAAGGAAAGACAAATCCTGACATCAGGTGACAGGGTCCTGCTCAAGGCTGGCATTTCTGGTGTTGGAAGGCCTTCTCCAGGGTCCTCTGGAAAGAACCCCCCATCACAGAGTGTGCTGGGAGCCTCCCTAGATAGCTCACCCTTGATGAGCCTCAAACTCAACTCGCATGACTTGGGGAAATCTGTGGGTGTGGATGGGTAGAGGGAATTGCCTGAACCTGCCCAGCTAAACTCTAGTCTGCCTGTTTCCCCCACTGCCTTTCATTTGGCCCTGAGAAGTCTGGGAGCAACCCTGCCCATCCCTGGACCCTGAGCCTGAGCATCAGTCTCTATACTTAGGCCAGTTTCTGGCATTTATTCTCAAGGAGGAAAAACTGCTTCCTATTCCTGGCAACTCCCCTGGCCTGTGGTGAGATGGGTTGGAGGCAGGCAGGCCTCCCACCCGACCTGGGCCCCAAGCCAGCAGCCGGAGACCTCTTTAACAACTGGCCTCGTCCTTCCTGGGATCTGCCTGGTGCCTTTGTGGATACACTACAGCCTGTGAAAATTTCATCCGCTGAACCCAATTGAGCCATTCCTCTACTCGGGGAGCTTCCTGGAGGTCTCAGGGTATAATAACGGTTATCTCCAGGGCATTCTGATGATCTCAGAGATCAAGCTGTGAGCCACTGAAAGTTTGGGGCCAGAGAGAAGATGGGGGTGCACTGGTTCTCAGTGTGTGGTCCCCCCCAGCAGCATCAGCTTCGCCAGGAACTTGCTAGAAATGCAGATTCTCAGGAATCACCCCCGATCGAGGGAACCAGAAACGCCACGGAACCAGAAACCAGGTATCTCTGTTTTAACGCATCCTCCAGGTGATTCTGATGGACACTCCAGTCTGGGAACCACAGATAAAGGAGTTGGACCAAAGACCCTGAAGGCAGTGGATGCACACAGACTGCGAAATCCCGGCTCTCCTTCCTGGTGACTTCAGGCAATGGATGGATATCTGTGTCTCCTCAAAATTCATATGCTATAACCTTTTCCCCAGTGTGATGGTATTTGGAAGTAGGGCCTTTGGGAGGTATAGTTGACCCTTGAACAACACATGGGGTGGTTAGGGGCTCGGACCCCTGTGCAGTCGAAAATCCGAATATAACTTTACAGTCAGCCCTCCGGATCTGTGGATCCACATCCATGGATTCAACGAGCCACAGATCGTTCAGTACTGTAGTACACATCTACCAAAAAACAATATCTGGGTATAAGTGGACCAACGCAGTTCAGACCCGTGTTTTTCAAGGGTCAACTGTAATTAGGTCATGAGGGAAAGCTCTCATGAATGGGATTAGTGCCTTTATAAAAGAGATCTCAGAGAGTTCCCTTGCCCCTTCCACCACCTAAGGACACAGGGAGCCCGTGTGTGAACTAAGAAGCGGGTCCTCACCAGACACTGGATTGGCCCCTTGATATTGGACTTCCCAACCTCCAGAACTGTAAGAAGTAAATTTCAGTTGTTTATAAGCCACCCAGTCTATGGTATTTTGTTATGGCAGCCCAAGCTGACTAAGACATCTCCTCATCTATGTGGGAACTTATTGTTCTCATCTTTAAAGTGGAAACACACAATTCCTGGCTATGACCTCGGGTAAGTCATCACCCCTCTGGAAACCAAAGTCTTCACTGGCAAAATGGAGATAAGCTCACACTTACTGAAAAGAGTGAGATAACGTATGAAGAGAACTCGGCGAAATGTGGGACACATGGCACTCAATACGTGTTAGCCCAGCAGCAGCCCTACTGACAGTATTAAACTGCACAATGAATCTGAGCATGATATTTTTATCATACTTTTAGTGTGGGCCTCCCTGCAAAGCCTGAAAGATAAATCAACACCAAAATGAAGTTCCTGAGCACAGAATCCATCTGGGTACTCCTCTGAGTTCACAGCTCTCCCACTAATACCTTCATCGTTATAGCCACCTGCTTGTCTGTCCTGGTACCACCACCTAGGAGCTCAGCCCCAGACTAGAGACCTGGGTTCACCATTCAGCACCCACTTCCCAAAAGCCTCCTGGGTGAACACAGCCTGGGCCGTGAGCCACTGGGGACCCACAGAAGAACACAACGCAACACAGTACAAATGACTAATGAACACATGAGACAAAGAAGTTCTTTTGTAATCAAAGAAATGCAATTTTAAAAGAACACAGGGGTAAGCTTTCCATCAATCAGATTCACAGAGAGGAAAAGCGCTCAGTGACGCCAGAGGGTGGCTGTGCACTGCAGGGTGTTGGAGAGACACACATCCGCTCAGCCTTTGCAACTGGGGCACATCCATTCAGCACCCTGACACCAGACTCACACCCGGAGACAGGCGTTCCACTTCTAGGGATTCACCTAAGGAATAGAACAAGTTCTGATGGTGTGAGGGAAAATACTGGCCAAGGTTGAAATGCTTACAAAATAGTATGTACACGCATTATAAACTGTATTCCGTATAAAAGTGTGTGTGTGTCATTCCAAACAAATGACAAAAAATAAAAAAACGTTAACAGTGTATATTCACAGTGGGTGTTTTAAGCGACTCTTATTTTCCTTTTTACTAACCTGAGTTTTAACCCTTCTAATCAGGAGGAAACTCTGATAAATATGATTAAAATACTCACTACTTCAGTGGTTCTCAACTCTGACAGTGTCTCTGGCAGCATTTCTTGGGGCACGGAAAAGCAGAACCCACCTGGACTTCCAAGAAGCTTCTGTGTCCCGTGCTGGAGGGACACCAGCTAGCTTGTTCCTCTCCCCTCCTCTCTCCAGTGACCTTCCCCCACATGGGCCACTTCCCCACAAGTCACCCACCACCAGGCAGTGTGAGCAGACATCCTCCCAGCCTCTGGCCTCCCTCAGCCACGGAGCTCCCAGGCCGGGCAGGCAGCTGTGGAGGCTTCCAGGGGCTCTGAGGACGCCGCTAGACTGGGGTTGAGCTGGGAGTGGGGTGGGGACTGCTGTCCTCTGCTGTCTCACTGCACAGCCCATGCCCAGGGTGGAAGGCCTGAGGGGGACTACTGCCCACTGACCCCAGCAGCTCTGCAGGAGGCTGGGCAGACTGCAGTGTCTGTCTGCAAGCCCTCAGAGACCATCCAGATCCTATTTTGGGGCCAGCCACACAAGAATACCTCCTTCTGCCCTCCAGTCAGTAATCCGGCCAGCCCACGACCCTTTGCTCAATGAGACCTGGTAAGCACACAGCTTCTAGGCCAACTCTGAGGGACAGAAGGTTCTTCCTGTTGTTGCGTTGAGTTGTCTTACTGTAACTTGTCCCCACCTGCCCCAGTTCTGCTCCCTGAAGCCACACAGAACAAGAATGGGCACCTGTCCCCAAGGTCATCCCCCTCTCCCTGCCGTTTTTCCCACCCTGAACATCTCAGTGTCTCTTCAGCAAGCAGGATTCTAGACCTATCTCACTGTCAATCCATTTTGATCTCCCCAGAAACTTTCCTCAAGATTACAAACCAGATCTCCCCTATTTGAAATGTATGCAATTGATTTTGGGGGGGACCTAAATTCAGGACTTTGCATTTCACTTCCATTTACATTTCACTTTCTTTGTTTTGATCCAGCATTCCAGAATGTTCAGATACCCTTCATTTAAATCTTGAACTGTTGCCATGTGGGTGTCATGGCTCTTATCCACAGATTTGATGAGCATGCCTTTTATTTTCCCTCTAAATTACTTAATGTCATGTCAAGGTCAGAGTCCGAGGGACCTCTAAGCTGCATTAAAGTCTTAATGAAAGCCCCGCCATCAGTCCTCCAGCCCCCTTCCCGCAACCCTCCATCAGTTCACAGGGCTCTCATGAGAGAACTTAGCAGGGTCCTGCTGAAATCTCGTAATTCATCTTTCTACCTCTTGGAAACCCAGTCTGAAAGAGGAAATGTGGTAGGTTTAGCCTGATCTGTTCTTGGTGAGCACTAATATGTTCCTAATGACCACTACATTATTTTCTTTCTTTTTGAAAAAGATTTTGTTTTTATAAAAAAACAATGTGCTTTCTATAAAGCAGTTCTGAGCATGACAAAAGAAGAGAGTAAAATAAACATCCCTGAAATTTCACACCCAGAGATGACCCTCATGGCCGACGCGTCTGTGATGCTCCCAGCCACATCCCAAAGATTCTGGCCGGGTGGACAGTTCCCTGCACTTCCAGTGCCTCATCAAGCCTGCACCAGGGCTCTCTCTGGTTTGCTTTCTTTGAAGCCACAAATGGGAACAACCTAGACGTGTGGGAGTACAGCCAGGGGAGAGGAACAAACAGCAGTCGGCTCCCCATCTTGCGTGGCGAAAATCTCAGGTGCATTCTGCACTTTTCTCAGAAGGCGACCAGAGAGAGAGAACCCTACTGGCCTGTAGCTGAACCCAGCTCGTCCACATGCCTGGTTCTGGTTCTTGCCTTTTCTCCCTTTCCCATCTTACTCTCCTGACCTCTGCTTCCAGGCATAAGCTCTCTTAGGGTACGCTTTCAGAAGCAGGAGCCCCCAAAGGTGTTAGTGACCATCTCTTTGCAGATACTTTACATATACATCCAATAATAAGCCTATGTAATTTTGCATAAAGGGGATCATACTAAACATGTGTTCTAAAACCTGCTTTTTAAAAAATTACTCACAGTAGGCAGTAAACATGTTTTCGTGCCAGTAAATGAAATCCTAAACACAGTTCTTAATGTCTATACAGCATGCCCTTGCAGGTGTTCTCATCGTTTAATTTACTTAATTTATGGACATCTGGATGACTCCCGATTTTGCAGTGTGATGAGAATGCTTGGGCACATATCTTTGCAAGCGTACAGGATGGCAGCCTTTGAAAAAAATTCTTAGATGTGGGATTGCTTTATTGTCTCCTAAGTGTTCACTGTATGTTTGATAATTTATTCTGGAATTTTAATAGAGGTCAATATCAATCTGAGCAGTTTAGTGTTTTTTAAAATCTACCTTTCCTTCCTTTCTGAAAATCAGGACATTTGCCCATCTTCAGTTTTCTGGCACTTCCTTCATTCCCTGTCATTTCCTCTAAGGCAATAATTATATCTGCAAATGGCTCCAGGTCCCTGGGATGTCATTTGTCTGGGCTTGGATTGTATATGGCTTGACGCCTTATCCAATCACCTATCTTGGGCTTCAATTTCCTCCTTCCACCATCTGAAGTAAAATTGCCTGTGCCCTGTGCTGGCTGCTCTCCCTGGTGCGTAAAGGTTACGAGCACCACATGCCCAAGCCCCGAGCAGGTTCATTTGCTATCCTTACGTAGACTTTGAAAGCTCTTTGCTCTGTCTTCACCAGTTTTCCTTGGCTTCTGTTCACTGACACTTTGGTTCTGCATTTCTCATCGTATCTCGTGTGTGTGCACTTTTCAACCCTAACTCACTGGAAAGCAACAACTGCAGCTGCACACGATGTTCTGTAAAACTCCCTTTTCTCTCTTGCCAGCAGTGTTTGCAATGCCTTGCTTGGCATTTCTGGGTTTTATTACCTCCTGGAGCAGCCTTCTTTTACAGGTATGATTTTGTTCAACACATCTTGTCTTATTTTACCCTCACAGCCACTCTGTGAAGCCAGCTGAATGTAAGTTTCTCCATTCAAGAGATGGGTAACCAGTAGCACGGAGAGGTTTAGGCAAAAACCCAAAGACACCCAGCAAGCCAGTGGACCAGCCCTCAGTCCTCCAGTTTCTTTGCCCAAATATGGTTTCCCTTCCTACACTGGCTGAGAGGAGCATCTGGACCCCCACCTGGTAAGGCTGGAGGAAGCAGCCTTATGCCTGGGGTCCCTATCCCTTAAAGTCCTGGAGGTCAGGTCCATAGTT
Source organism: Monodon monoceros (assembly GCF_005190385.1). Lineage (NCBI taxonomy): Eukaryota > Metazoa > Chordata > Mammalia > Artiodactyla > Monodontidae > Monodon > Monodon monoceros. The sequence continues at coordinate 20,752,860 of NW_021703781.1, forward strand.
CCCTCTCCTTTCCCCCAGGGAGGGAATTTCTGCATTGAGATCTTGTGTAGAATTCCATCTCTGTGACTTTGCCTGCTGGAAGGGATGGCAATTACTCTAAAGCTAATAGGTAAGCTGTCCTCAGCCGGTTTCAAAGGATCCCCTGCCCATGCAGGAGGGAGCGTCCTATGCTCACAGGGACAGAGGCTTCCAGGTCTTTTACCCCCTCCCTCTCTCTCTCAGTTTCTCACACATACATATTCACGCACACACACTACAGAGCCCTCTAGGTCTTTCTCTCTCTCCCTCTCTCAGTGTGTGTCTGTCTGTCACACACACACATACACACAGTGTCACAGTGTTGGGCTCTGGACAGCCCCCGATGAGACACCCCAGTCCCTTTCCTGTCTCTTGGCTCACTGCTCCTTAGTCGGTACCCACCCCCACCCCCAGCCCCAGCCCCGGGGTCACTCACCCTCCATGCTGCCCACTCCGGCCCGCTCTGGGACAGTCACCGACGGAGGGAGGCAGCGGGCCCCTGTGAGCCTGCAGGGGACCGCGGGTCTCCGGCGCTGGGCTGCTGGCGCGCGCCCCAGCCTCTGCGCTTGGCGGTTCTGGTCCAGGGCCCGGCGGAAGCGGACGGAGGGGCGTGCGCTCGCAGGCCCCAGCCCTGCGCGGGGTCTCGCTCCCCTTGCCGCCCGGAGACGGCCGGGCAGCGGCCGGGGCTGAAGGCTCCCGAGCAGCGCAGCTACCCTACCGGCTCTGCTGCCCTCTGCCCGCTGCCCGCCGCCCGCCCTCCCCGTCCAGAGGGAGGGGGCTTGCGCCGCGCCGTCGCCATGGCACCCGGCACACGTTTGTCTGCGCAGCGCCCCCTGCCCGCAGCATCCGTCCGAGCCTGGGCGCCCTGGCTCGCCTCCCAGATGTGACTCCCTCCGCAGGGACGGAGCACCCCTCCAAAGTAGAGGACAACCCACTGACCACTGCAGCCCTGGCCGCGACATCTGATAACTCTGTGTCCCTCTCCCCGTGACTCCCATCCCAGCGCCATTCCTCGTCCTCGTCTCACCGCAGCCTGACCCCCAGCCACCCAGCCTGGTGTCCAGGACCCTGAGGCCCTCCTGAGAAGGGGATGGAGGCAGCTGTGATACACAGGAGGGCAAGGAGAGCAGGGACAATGTGTCAGTAGATGACCACTGACTCTGGAATTAACTGGCCAGGCGCTCACCAGATGTCTACCCTTGGGCACGTGTCTTAGCTGCACCTGAGCCTCAGTTTCTGCATTTGTGAAATGGCTTTGAGGGAAGTAAATGAGATGACGTCAAAGTTTCTGCCCAGCATGTAGCAGATGCCCAACAAATGGTCCGTTGAGCTGGGTAGGAGGCCATCTCCCTCCCACCATTCCAGCCCCTGCCAGGCACCACCATAGACTTTTGTCATATGAATGATGATCCCAGGTTCCAGGCAGATGGGAGAGAGTGAAGGTCCCATTCTTCCCATTATTGGGGATTAGGGGTTTATTCTGGGAGGACTCTGGGGAAACGGTTCCCACCAGGCTTCTTCCTAGTCTCCCTTCTCCCTCTAGCCTGTCCTCTGCCCCAAATGGCTGGCAGAGTCTCAGGACTGGAAGGGCCCTAGAGGTCACTGAGTGTAACCCTGACCTGGGCGGGTGTCCCCATCCTAATGCCCAGCAGTGGGTTCTCTGCCTTCACGTCACTCTCTTTTCCCCAGAACAGCCCTTCAGAGAGCTGGAGGGAGGGGGGGCACCCTCTCAAGTCTGCCCTTCTGCAGGTGAAACACCTGAGTTTCTTTGGGCTTTTTGCTTCCTGTGATTTGCCTCAGTTTCATCTGTAAAATGGGGATAATGCCTATCCCCTAGAGTTATTGTGAAGATGAAAGGAGTTCCTCTGTGTAAAGCTCTTGGAATAGTGCCTGGCTCAGAGTAAGAGCTCAATAAAAGTTAGTTATCATATCATTCCTATCTTGAGTCCACCTTCCTGTGGAAGTCCTCGCAGTTCTTGAAGTCTCCCTGATAGGACCCAGAACTGCGACAAGTCATATCAAGCCCCCTTGACCAATGCAGAGTTCAGGACAAGGCTGTAAAATCTGCACGGTCCAGCACTGCCATTTATTGTATGTGTGACTTTGGGAAAGTTATATAACCTCTTTGTGCCTCAGTTTCCCTTCATCTAAAAAATAGGGATAATAATAGTGCCTACCATATAGCAAAGCACTGACAACAGTGCCTAACATAGAAGGTGCTCAATAAATATGAGCTCTGTTTATGTGGGCGCTAGGCTTTGAATAGTTCAGTCTCACCTTTTCTCGGTTCCTCCTTCTTTTTTCCCCTCCCTTTCTTCTTTCTTTAGCAGCCCCATCATTCTGGTGCATTAACTTAAGCTTGTGGTCAATTCCCCCACCTGGTCTTTTTTATTTCAATCATTCTGGATCACAGAGCCTCTTTTCCTTCCTTCCCCCTCCTCTTCTACAGACTTCTTTCTTTCACCATCGGAAACTTTGTACCGTGCCCAAGTACATGTGGCACCATTCAAAACAAACTCACTGGTCCAGCCTTTGAGGGCCAGGCAGGGCAGTGCCGTGGATACAAAGACCTGGGTGTGAATTCTGTCTCCACCATTTATTATCTGTGTGGCCCTGCGTAAGTCTCTTATGCCTTCTAGCCTCATTTTCCCCATCTGTAAAATGGGATTTATCATCTTCTCAAGGCTGCTGTGAGGATAAAAAGCCAAGTACCACTGACACAGTGTCCTTCCTTATCCCCAAAGTTATGGGTGGAGGCTACACAGATAGACTGGGTAAAGGTCTTTCCATGAAGATTTAAAAAGTTTCTCCTCTCACTCCCCTCCCTCCTCCAAAGGGCCTCCCGGAAAACCTGACTGCCACTGCTCTATTTCAGATCATGCCTCCTCCCAGGTTCACCTGCCCGTCAGTCTGGGGTACTGCCCAGCCCCAAACCTTCAGTCAAGCAGGCATCGTCACTCTTCTTTTACAGGTGAAGCTACTGAGGTTAATGACTTACCCAATATTACACAGCTGGACAGTGGAGGAAAGAGGCAGAACATTCCTCTGGACTCCTAGGGTATTGGCCCTGCTGCCCCCCACCCCAGCCTACCCTCAAGGTTCTTGGTCCTCTGGGAGCAACTATGAGTGCAGTCATCCAGGGCACAGAAACAATCCCTGTTCATCTCGAGGAGCCCCACCACTTCCTTGCCCTTCAGGGCTTCCCGCTATGCCCCTTCTGGCCAAGCCCTTGGCCTCGCCCCTCATGCTCAGGGGAGCTGCTTCCCATCCCACCCCACCCCCAACAGCTGTGGCTGGGTTCAAGTGCTGTGCCCCAGGGAGTCTTTGCACAGACAGCCTCACCTTCCTGGGAATTGATTTCCATCTGAAAAGCTGGATGCCAGGAGCTGGCAGGAGGGCAGTGGGATTGAGAAGGTCCTTGAAGGGAGGAGCATTTCCTGTGCTAACTGGAATCGATGTGGACCCCTGCTTGGAGAAGGGTCTGAAGGGAAGGGCGGGGGACGAGGTAAAGGGCGATCTTTTTTTTTTTTTGCGGAGCACAGGCTCCGGACGTGCAGGTTCAGCGGCCATGGCTCACGGGCCCAGCCGCTCCGCGGCATGTGGGATCCTGCCGGACCGGGACACGAACCCGTGTCCCCTGCATCGGCAGGCGGACTCTCAACCACTGCGCCACCAGGGAAGCCCAGGGTGATCTTCTTAAATCAAGCTTTATGGGGGCACTGAGGGAGGTCAGAGGGGCAATCGCATAACTGAAGGACTGCCTTTCTCCTCGGAGAAAGCAAAACAGGAACCGCCAGCCAAGGGAGGGAAGGTTTAATGGGCTGTGGTGAATTTGGAGGAACTGAGGCCTAGCCAAGCAACCTGGCTGAAGTCCAGGCTGGCAGTGTGCCATGTGTTAGGCTGTGTGATGCTGTGTCTGGGAGTCAGGAGCCTCCGGTTCTAGAACAAGTTCTGCTTAGTGTGTAACCTTGAGCAAGTTACACAGTTGCTTAAGTCCACATTCTTGGCATCAATGCGAAAACAGAGGTGGAATTAGAAGCAAATCATTTGGTGATCCCTAATCTGCTCCCAGTGGACACAAACCTGGAAATCCCGCCTCTTTTTAAATTGGTTCATCATCCCTCCCCTGTCCTGCTGGCCGCTCCTCCTGCTGTGCTGTCCTCCTAAGGAAAGACACCCCTCTGCACAGGCTGAACATTAACCAGGTGTCAGACTTGGGGGCCTACAGGGGCGGGGCAGGTGAGGCCAGTGCATAAATGAATGTGGCCAGGTGTGGCCACTAGGGCACTCCTGCCTGGCTTCCAGATCCAGGAGATCACTGCCATCAGAATGTAGGTTCAGGGTTGCCAGCTTTTCTGATTTTTCAGAAGCCAGAAACCCAGGTATTTTTCATGAAAAATTTCAGCTCCCAATTTAAAATTATTGAGAAACTAACTCAAAATTACTTCTAAACATTGTGCAGGCCAAACAAAATACATCTGTGGGCTGAATTCAGCTCAGGGCCCTTTTGCAACTTCTTTCTTTTTTTTTTAATTAATTATTTATTTATTCTTGGCTGTGTTGGGTCTTCGTTGCTGCGCGTGGGCTTTCTCTAGTTTTGGCGAGCGGGGGCTACTCTTCGTTGTGGCACACGGGCTTCTCATTGAGGTGGCTTCTCTAGTTGTGGAGCACGGGCTCTGGGCGCGTGGGCTTCAGTAGTTGTGGCATGCAGGCTCAGTAGTTGTGGCACACAGGCTTAGTTGCTCCGTGGCATGTGGGATCTTCCCAGACCAGAGCTCGAACCCATGTCCCCTGCATTGGCAGGCGGATTCTTAACCACGGCGGTACCAGGGAAGCCCGGCAACTTCTTAAATCTCTACAGGCCAGTGGTTCTCAACCTTGGCCGCGCCTTAGAATCACACAAGGGAGCTTTTAAGAAAAAATCCACCAGTGCTGGGACCCAGTGCAGACCAACTGAATCAGAGTTTCTGGCAGGCAGGGCCTAGGAATCAGTATTTTTTCAAAACTTTCCAGGTGATCCTAATATGCAGGCAAGGCAGAGACCCACTGCAAGACTCACTGCAAGTACCAAAATTACACTTTGGCACTGCCCATCACAGGGACTTTGAGAAGGGGAGAGGGGATCACAGAGCCATCAAAAGCCAAGCTTCTCAAACTTTAACATGCCCATGGATCATGTGGGGGGTTAAAATGTGGATTCTGATTCAGAAGGTAAGGGGAGGGACCCAGCCTCTGCAGGTGTGACACGCCCCCAGGTGCTCTGGATGCTGAGAATCACGCTCTGAGGAGAGAGAGTCCCATCCAACCTCTGAGCTTTGTCTATAGGAATCCCCTTCACAATCCTGTCAAGGGTTGGAATAGGATCTCAGGGAGAGGGTGATGCTAAGCCAAAAGCAATGCTCTCCTTCTGGTGGGATTTCAGGCACAGTGACAGGCTAGTGGGGGAGATTGGGGGATGCCCATCCTCCCTCAGGTCATGCATACCGGCCATCCGCCACTCCAAGGGATGGAGGAACCGTGGGAGGCCAGTGTGCCTGGAGTACAGTGAAGAAGGGGGAAGTAGTGAAGCCCAGAGAAGTAATGGAGGGAAGACCATGCCAGGTCTTAAAGTCCACTGTAAGGACTTGGCTTTTGCACTGAAGTGCCATGGAGAGCCCCTGTGGGACATGGGCAGACAGTGGCTTAGGATTTAAAAGGATCCTCTGGGGAATTCCCTGGCTGTCCAGTGGTTAGGACTCTGCACTTTTGCTGCCAAGGGCCTGGGTTCAATCCCTGGTCAGGGAACTAAGATCCCACAAGCCACGCAGCACGGCAAAAATAAATAAATAAAAATAAAAGGATACTCTGGGTGCTGTGTGAGGGAGAAACAGAGACTCATTAAGGTGCAGAGGTGTGGGCCCTGCTTTGAGTCTGGTTTACTGGGGCTCAGGTGGGCCTGGAACCTGCATCTAAAAAGATCCTCGTGACTGAATCTCTTATATAGTCCAGACATCCCTTGCACAACTCCCGGAGCCCATGCACGTTATTTTCTAGGTAACTGGCGTCTATAAGCTAGAATGCGTTTTGACTGGCACCACTGGAGCTGTGTGGTGTGGCGGTCCTGCAGGGTCCACCCCTGAAGGCACCCTAATTTAAGTGCTTCCTGTCTACAGGAGAGAGGGTGCCAGGGTGCTCTTGGCTGGTAAGAATCTGGATGTGCACAGAGTAGCATGAACCCCAACTGGCTCCTGGCCAAGGCCTTGAATGCCTCATTGTCCTGAGTTATTAGTTGTCCTTGGTAGCCCGAGGCAGAACTTCATAGGTCCCTGAACTGTGAAGATGGGGGGAGCAGTGAGCTGTCAGTCTTCTCATTCCCTGTGGGAATCAGCGTCCAGATGTGCCCATCAACATCCAGATGTGCCCCAGGGATGTGTGACAAACAGCTCTGTGCTCCCCTGAGAGAGGCAAGGTTCTTGTCAGGGCACTAAAGCTGTCCACACAAGGGCAGGTGTAAGCAGATGGGTGAGGAAGCTCTCGGGTGTGTGAAACGGGCATAATGCTGATCACCAAGGGCTACTTACCTACACCACCTGTGGCATTATAGGAGGCAGTCTTTGCACCCATTTTACAGATGAGGAAAGCAAGGCTCAGAGGCTCTTCACAGGAATGTGATGGGAGAAGGAACGTGTGAGTTGGAAAAAGCAATCGCTTCTCCCACCCGAGCCAGCCTCCCAGTTCAAACCCCAGCTCTGCTCCTTCCGAGCCAAACACCAACCCCCAAGCCCTACGCCTGTCCTCGTCTGCAGAGTGAGCACCAAAAGGCTGTTGCTGATAGTAAACGAGAAAACATACAAGTGCTGGCCCAGTGCTGACAAACAGTAGGCGCTCAGTGACTGCTCCTGCTTGGACCTAAAGCATCTGGGCTTGTGTGCCTTTTCTGAGGGATGGGTCCAGCCCACCCGGCCCTGAGGCACATGTCCACAGCATGATCCGGCTGCCCCTGGGCCCGGCCCAGCCCATGACCTGCCCAGCGATCCAGTGACGTGGTCTCTCAGGCCTGCCCTCCCAGGCCTTGGCAACTCTCCCAGCGCTCTGGCCAGGCCATCTGGGCCCCTGCTAACGCTCACCCTTCCAGGAACTGGTCCCCGCCCAGGGCCAGCTTTCTGAGAAGGGACAGGCATGTTTCATGTAAATGGCAGCTCCAAAGTAAGGCCCTTTCATCCAACACTGAATTTGGGAGAGCCTGAGGACCAAAACCCTTTATGTGTGGTGATGGATGTTAACTAGACTTATTGTGATGGTCATTTTGCAGTATATACACATACTGAATCATTGTTATATACCTGAAGCTAATATGTCAGCTGTATTCTCAAACAAAACAAAAAAAAACGACTCTCTAGTCGCATACACCTTACCTTCGACATTAATAAGTCTTTGCATCCCATCCTCTTCAACATAACAGGACTATTCCAGGAAACTCGTGCCCAGGAAGTAAAAGTTGTAAATCACTGTGTTGTTCATTCTAGGAAATTCCAGAAAGAATCATTTAAATGAACATCAAACTGCCCGACTCTTCAGTAAACAGCATCAAAAGAGAGCTTAAGACTTAAGCTTAAGACTCTTTGAACTCCTCGCCTTAAAACGTCTCTTTGTTGTGTCCACCAATGCTAAACTATATCACAATCTTTATGCAATCCTAGTCAAGGCGTCCTCCCCTGCACTGAAGGCCCCACCTGAAACCAGACTCCGAAATCTCACTACCATGACTCTGCCCTCCCCATGCTGACACGCTGGGAAGACGTAGTAAAGCTGTCCCTTACTGGGAGAAGAGTCGGCTCAGCTTTGTCTGACCAATGGGTCAATTTGTGATATTTCTGGTGGGCCAGCATTCAGCAAGAAGAAACGGAGTCAGGGGGAGTCTTCTGCTTGACCTTTGGGGTGGGGATGGGCAGCAGCCTGAGTCCAGGCTAGTCCACTGAAGACAGCTATAGCAGAGTCCCCAGAATCAGAGAGACAGTGACCAGGTGAGTTGTGGAAAGGCGCTCAGGGATCTCCTAGTACAGCCCCTTCCCTTTACAGACAGCAATCGGGGTCCAGAGAGGGGAAAAGGATTTGTCCAACTCACAGAGCTCACTGTGGCTTTTCGATGGATTAAATGAGTTAATATCTGTAACGTGCTTGGACACTGCCTGGTATGCACTAAGCTCTATACGTGTTTGTTAAATAAAAATGATGGCGAGTCTAGCCTAAAACTCAAGGCAAACTCAGGCTGACCTCCCAGATTTAGAAAACAAAAACTGACTTAAACCTTGAACCCAGAAGCAGTTTCTAACTTGCATCAGAACACGTGGAGGGCTTGTTAAAGCCGAGTGCTGGGCCCCACCTCCAGAGCATCTGATTCTGTAGATATGGGGGTGGGGGGAGCTATCTCACCCGCTCCCTGGACGATGCTGCTGGTCCAGAGACGCCTCCTTCAGAACTTTGGACCCTGAGAAATCAGTCGCTAAGGGCAGAATTTCTGGCATCAGTCCAGGAGAAGTGGGGCACAGCAGGTGCCTTCATGCTTCCGCAGGTACGGGGTCTCCCCTAGCTGATATTCAGCGCTCTGCAGCAGCACAGCGTCAACTCTGCCTGGCCGTGCCTCCACCCACTGTGAGCGTTCCGAGCCTCACCCCAGCCGAGCTGCTTTACCTCACACTTCCAGCAAGAGGGGCAGCCCCTCCTCTCCGCTGATGGTGGGATCAACACTCTGGCCACGAGAGATGTGTGCTGTGAGAATAAATCAAACACCAAGAGGCAGATGAAACCAACGTGTTCTTTATTGCAGACTGAAACTAAGGGCTCACTCACACAGTGGGCTTTGATTTGGGGCCGTCTCTGATGCCCAAGCTTTCTCAGCAGGCAAGGGCAAACTCTCCAAACAGAGTAGAAAACAGCTTCCAGAAGCATCCCCTTCAGAGGGCTTGAGGTGAGGACCTGGGGAAGCAGCAGCTTAGCATGCAGAGGTTACCCAGAAAGGCAGGGTCCCAGAGGGCCGGGCTAACCCAGCCCTCCTCTCCTGGTGGCTTTGGGTCAGTCCCTTCACTGGGAGTGCCACACAGACTCTGGAAAGATCTAAGAGGCCCAAGGTCTCTGGGGACTGCTTTAGGGAGGGGGATGAGCACAGACTCGGACCCCTGACAGGGCAGGGGGAGAGCTGAGAACCTTCACCCTCCACTCTGAGGACATCCCGAGGGTCACCCCAGGCCTCTGCTTTTCAAACAGTAAAGTGCTCATAGGAATCACCTGGGGATCTTTTGAAATGCAGGTTCTGATTCCGGAGGTCTGGAGTGAGGCCTGGGATTCTGCGTTTCTAACGAGCTCCCGTGGACGCCAATGCTGCTGGCCCATGGACCATACTTGAGTTGCAAAGCTCTAGCCATACAACGCCTTTGTGCGTGTCGGAAAAGTATGCTCCTTCTCTGACAAGGAGAAACCCCACTCCAAGACACAGGCTGGGGGGTAGGGGGGACCAGGACAGCCTAGGCTGGACTGCAGACTCACTTGTCCCCAGCGTCCATGGCTGAACTCGGAAGCCCTAGAAGATCCCGTTTCAGCCTCCTCACCCTGAAAACCCTTTTTTCCAGAGCTTCACCGACCAGGCCTTGGGAGATGAGCAGAGTGAACATGAACATCGAGGGCTCAGCAACGGGCCAACAATGGCCCAACCTGTCAGCCTCTCGCCAGGAGACAGAAGGCCTGAGCAGGGGCAGGGTTCGGAGCTGGAGAGGGGGAATGGAACAGGGAGCATTCTGATCAAGGGTTAGTGCTCTGAGCGGTGGTCTGAGCTCTGAACAGCCTAACCTTGGGAGTGGAAGACTGGTCCCTGGTCCACAAATGTAGGATCCGGGTAGCCTGGCTTGCTCTGAGTCCTGGGGCCTCAGGTGTCTCCCACAGACCAGGCAAGGTGGGCTCTGAGTCTGCTTGCTCCACAGATGAGAAGGTGGGAGGTAGATACATGGGGATCAAGGGGTCAGAGGTTCTCCAAACCACAGGTGTTGTCAGGAAGCAAGAGCCTCAGGCTTTCTCCTGGTAGAGGGACCAGTTGCCCGTTTGCCAGGTGTCATCCCAGTGTTAGCACTGAAAGTCCCACGTCCCAGGAAAGCCCTAAGTCCCGGGCAAACAGAGATGGTTGGTCACGCAATTACCTGGCCACACTCTAGACTCCAGGTTGAGGGCCTAGAGATGACTAGGTCATCAGGGCTCTGGGTGGTGGCCTGGGAGCTGGCTGGCCACGAATCCAATGGTCCATAGTGCCTTCTGCCCCTGTGTGGACCAGTGACAAGGCAGCCAGACTCCTGCCAGAGGGAGACTGTTGAGGGTGGCGCAGGTGCAAATGGCTTTGCTTCTCTCTGGGCCACGTCTCCTGCAGCAGAAGGGCTGATGCCAGGCACCCCCGCTCATGCCCAGGGGAGGGATGGGGCACTCCTGACTGCCTACCCCACCGATTTCTTAGTCACGAGGAAGGACAGAGCCTACTTGATTTGCTCTCCACTTGCCAGTCTGCTGGTTCTTGGGCTCCTATACAAATGTTCTCAACCCTGCTACAGTGTCGGGCCACACTGTCTCCACAGCTTTCCCATGACTCCTGGTTCAGGTTCCTGCCAATCCAGGGACCCACAGGGCTGAGGATGGGGCACTGTGGAAAGCCTCAGCCTGGTCGGTTCTCAGGAATCAATAAATAGATGGAGATTGTCTTCTGTCCCTCTTATGGCAGCCACTGGCTTTCAGCCCTAGAAACAAGGCCTCGAACCCACAAGGGCCTGGAAAACGCTCAGCGATGCTCATCCGTGGGCCCAGAAGGTACCAATGATTTGAAGGTAACTTGGAGGCATGTGTTCCCCCAAAAGCCTTTAGGGAGCCCAAAGGAGGCAAAAGCCCCTGCCATTGCCCCTTTCCTCAAATTGTAAGGCTCAGAGGATCTGCCCAGGTTTGCACGGAAGCTGTGAGTGCCCAGAGTCTGGGCTCCAGCCCCCTCCTCGCCTCCTCCCTCCAGGCATTCCAGGGCCCACTACTGCTCTACGCTATCTATCCTGGACCGCCACACCCCTCCCGCCACACGCTATTCAGCCCGCCCGCCCCCCAGCCCCCCAAACTTGGCCTCCCATGGGCTCGTGGGACTCCCTCCCCTCAGGGCGCCAGGCCAGGTGGCCTCTGTCCCTTGCTGGGCGGGCTTGAGGAGGGAGGCCTAGGGTGGGGAGGCCCGCGCGTCCTCCGGAGACATGAGCATGTCGAACTTGATGAGCGGCGGGGCGATGACGCGCACCTCGGCATTCAGCGGGTTGAAGCGCAGGTTGATGCTGCGCAAGGCGGGCATGGCGGCCAGTTTCTCCACGGGCACGTCTGTCAGGGAGAGAGGGACAGATTAGGGGGCTGGAGCCAAGCGGGCAGAGAAGAAGGAGGCTGCATCGCCCGATGCACATGGCCTCAGTGCCCAGCACCCGGCCCTGTGTGAGGGGCCATTGGGGCCCACCAGGGCATTACAGCCACATGCAGAAAAGCATCCTAAAAAATAGTTACTGTGCTGCGCAACAAGAGAAGCCACCGCAGTGAGAAGCCCGCGCACTGCAAAGAAGAGTAGCCCCCGCTCACCGCAACTAGAGAAAGCCCGCGCGCAGCAAGGACGACCCAACACAGCCAAAAAAAAAAGAAAAAAAGTTGAACACAGATTACCACTTATCCCAGCCATGCCACTCTTGAGTGGAACTCGCAGAACGGCAAACAGGTATTCAAATACGTGCACACGTGTTTACAGCAGCACTATTCACAATAGCCAATGTCCGACAACGAGTGGATAAACAAAAAGTGGTATAGCCAAACAATGGAATATTAATCAGCCTGACACACGCTACAACATAGATGAACCTGGAAAACGTTATGCTGAATGAAAGAGGTCGGACACAAAAGGTCACAGAGTATATGATTCTATTCATATAAGTGTCCAGAATAGGCAAAGCCATAGGGACAGAAAGTAGATTAGTGGCTGCCAGAGGCTGGGGTGAGGGGATTGGATAGTGACTGCCTAATGCGTGCAGGGTCTCCTTTGGGGTGATGAGAGTATTTTGGAACTAGAGTTGACAGGTGCAGAACACTGTGAATGCACTAAATGCCACTGAATTGTGCACTTTTAAATGGTTAGTTTTGTCTCAATTAAAAAAAAAAAAAAGGACCAGAACAAGGCAGCAGCTACACTAATACTTGAAAACATTTATGGTTCCTCACACCTAATCTTTAGGATCACTCAGTCTCTGGTTCAAGTCCCAGGTCAGCCACATAACAACTGTGTACCTAAAGCAAATTATTAAACTTCATATCATATATCTGAAAAAGATGAAAACTCTAATTTGAAAAGATACATGCACCGTAATGTTCATTGCAGCACTATTTACAATAGCCAAGACATGGAAGCAACCTAAGTGTCCATCAACAGAGGAATGGATAAAGAAGATGTGGCATATATATACAATGGAATATGACTCAGCCATAGAAAAGAATGAAATAATGCCATTTGCAGCAACATGGATGGACCTAGAGATTATCATACTGAGTGAAGTCAGACAGAGAAAGACAAATACCATATGATACCAATTCTAAGTGGAATCTAAAATATGATACAAATGAACTTATTTACAAAACAGAAACAGGCTCACAGACATAGAAAACAAACTCATGGTTACCAAAGGGGAAAGGTGGGGTCGGGGAGGGACAAATTAGGAGTATGGGATTAACAGATACACACCACTATATATAAAATAGATAACAAGGATTTACTGTAAAGCACAGGTAACTATATTCAACCTATATGGGAAAGAATGTAATAACCTATATGGCAAAGAATCTGAAAAAATATATATGTATAGCTGAATCACTTTGCTATATACCTACAACTAACACGATATTGTAAATCAACTATACTTCAATTAAAAAAATAATAAAATAAACTTCCTATCAGGGTAATAATAGTATATACCTCACAGGGTTGTTTAAGGATGAATGAGAGAATATCTGTACAGTGATTCCTCGGAGATATTGCGGGTTTGGTTCCAGACCACAGCAATAAAGTGAATATCGCAACCAAGCGAGTCACATGAATTTTTTTTGGTTTCCCAGTGCATGTAAAAGTTATGTTACCCTACACTGTAGTCTATTAAGTAGGCAATAGCATTACGTTTAAAAAAACAACGTACATACCTCAATTTTAAAATACTTCATTGCTAAAAAAAATGTTCACCATCATGTGAGCCTTCAGCAAGCCACAGTCTTTTTGCAATAGTAACATGAAAGATCACTGATCACAGATCACGGGAGTTTGCCCTCCCTTAGCACCTTGGGGTGAGTGGCTCTGAGCTCCCTGGGGGCTGGCTCTGTTCGTTAGACCACGGGTCCAGTCCTGGAGGCAGGGGCAACTCTTAACCTCCTGAGAGCAGAGTCTATCTTTGTCCTTGAATCCCCAGGGCCAAACACTATACCTGGCACATAGACATGGTGGGTACAAAAACACGTGCCAGGGCAGCCGGCAGGGAGTTACTAGGGTGGGTCGTGGTCGGGAGCTGGGTCCCAAGCGAGACTGGCTATAGTGCGGCGAGTGGGGCTCTTGTTTGACAGGCAGGAACCTGCATGATGGATGAGAGGACAGGAGCCGTGAAGGAGGCGATGGGGAGGGACCCAGAGCCCAAGGCAAACGTGGGGGCTCAGGTAGGGAAAGAAGCAGAGATAAGGCGTTTCTAGAATGCAAGGTTATGACCAGATGCTACTCCTGGGAGGGAAGGGAAAGCAAGATCAACTGCTCTCAGTTCCTGCTCACCTTCTGCTTCCTCTGGAGCTCATCTGCATGCTAATGTCACATCACACAGCTGCCAGCAGCCTGCTCCTCTATGCCCCTTACTGGGTGGGGCGGCTGCTGGAGTGGGGGCTGAAGGAAGGGGTTGCCTGTGGCATTTCTTGTCTTTATTCATGGAAAGTGGGCCCCCAATTTCCCTACCAGTTAATGGCTGGGAAGAGAAGGGCTTATGACTTGGAAGCTTCCCCTTCTCCACATTAGCACATTAGCTTTGTAATGGCCAACAGCACAGCCAGCAGCTGGGCAGGTGGGACAGACACACCATCCCCTCTGCCCCTGATCATCCAGATAAGAAAATCCTCTTGCCTTGGGCTCTTAAGAAGTCAGGTCATTTCACAGGGTATTATACCCCATGTGGCACAGGAGGAAATCAAAGCCCAGGGAGGTTAACACCTTGTTAAAATGGGCCCAAGGGACCTGGGAGTCCAGTGGTTAAGACTCCACACTTCCGATGCAGGGGACGCAGGTCCCATCCCTGGTCGGGGAACTAAGATCCCACATCCGCGGGGCACAGCCAATTTTAAAAAAAAAAGGGCCCAAGAAAGGAGGCTGTTTCTAGGAACTGATATCTGAGGCCCTGTGCTAGGTGGTTCTTCATAATGACCCATCTGGCAGATAAGGAAACTGGGCCTCGGCTTCTCCATGCTGACAATGATCCTCTAACTCTGCTCCAGCTCCCCTGGATTTTTCAACTAGGCCTGACTTTTGTGCTTCAGTGTTCATCTCTCATTGTCCAATTTTAGCAAGAATTCTGCTAAGTTGGTTTAGTCAGAATCCTCCACCCTCGATACCTCATCAGGTTCCTCACCGTCCACTATCCCCTAGGTGACGTCAGATCACCCTGGCCTGCCTTCAAGCAAGAACTAGGGTTTGCTAAGGACTTTCTCTCTCTGGACTCCGTGACTCCTCCACCCCTCAGCCAGGGAGGCCTGCGGGCTACAGAGTGGCCGGTGCTCCTGAGATGGGGAGGAGGGTCTCCCTGTGATGCCCCTGCCGAGGTTTGCTGGGCGTGGCACGAAGACCAGCTGCAGCCCAGGCTTGGAGCAAATCCCCGTGACTCCAGGCCTAGAGACAGCAGCGCTGCCTGAGTCCTCAGCCTGTCTTTTCCAAGTACCACTCACTGAGCTGGCCTCTTCAGGGTCTGCAGCGTTCCCCAAACCACTCTGCCCAAGGACAGTGATGGCGGGGATTAAGTGTATCTCTTTCCCCTGATTTAACCGCTAAAGGTGCTTGAGCAGCTTAGAGGAAGGAGCAATGGGGCCACCAGAATGTGTCAAAGCTGGCAGAATCAACAAACTGGAGCAGCCAGGCTAGCAAGCAACAAGCCCAAGTGCCCAATTGGGAGTTTCTGGATAAAGCTTAAAAGAACATTTACGCTCAGAGCATCCTGACAAGAGCAGGAGATGGCTGGAGGGTAGAGAGGAGGATATGAAATGATCTGCGTTTTGTGGGTGGGGAACCGGAAGCTTGAAGAGGCTACATAAGCTTCCTAGGGCTACAAGACACATTGGCCTCATGGTGGTAATGGAAGCCAGGTCCCTGGACTTTGGCACACCTGGAGAGGAAGAGGAGCCCAGCTCTGCCCTCTCCCCTGGGCCACGCCTTCATCCCCATTCGCCCATGTCCTGTGGATCCTCATATTCCAGCTCAAAGGCCCCCTCCTCTGTCACTCCCTCTGGTCCGCATCCAAAGTCCCATAACCCTTTATACAAGACTCATATCACGCATCACACTCTGGGACTATGTTCACACTATGAGTGCAGTACCTGGCACAGTGCTCACAGGTGCTCAATAGCTATTTGTTGGATGAATGAGTGAACGAACAAATGAATGCATATTTTACCTCCTGAACTAGATCGTAAGTTCCTTCAGGCTCAGGACCACCCTGGGCTGGGCACACAGTGGACCCACCATGAACACCACTTGATTAAGCAACTCTGACCTCAGTACATTCAAGAGTTGGGGCCCTTCCCCTGACCTGACCCATTCTGGCCACTTTTGCCAGTCAGGGCCAGGCCTCTGTGGGCCAAGGCTGTGATAGGTTACTGGCCCTTTAGTGCAATAATCCAATTTAGAAAATGAGAAAATATTGATGAGCAGAAATAAAATCACCCTGTCTCACCACGCAGAACCAATCACTGTTAATGTGAGGTACATGGCCTTACCAACTTTTAAACATGCGTGTGTGTGTGTGTGTGTATGTGCATACACAACTATGTTTCAAAAATGGCCTCCTAGCGCTTCCCTGGTGGTGCAGTGGTTGAGAGTCCGCCTGCCAATGCAGGGGACGCAGGTTCGTGCCCCGATCCGGGAAGATCCCACATGCCACAGAGCGGCTGGGCCCGTGAGCCATGGCCGCTGAGCCTGCGCGTCCGGAGCCTGTGCTCTGCAGTGGGAGAGGCCACAACAGTGAAAGGCCCGTGTACTGCAAAAAAAAAAAAAAAAAAAAAAAAAAAATGGCCTCCTAGATACTACGCCATAACATGCTTTTCTTGATGACACATTGTGAACATCTTTTCAGGTTACAAGTCTGTGACGTTATTACGGCCACGTGGTGGTCCATGGAATGGAGGGATCACACTTTGGCTCATGTTTCTACTGTTAGACATTCAGTTTTTTTCCAGCTTTCGCCATTACAGACAATGAGAGATGGATCCAACCCTCTTCCCACCTCAGACAGCCCTCCCAGACTCCTGCCTATGTCTGTGGAAGCTTAAAATAACCAATAAAAGCAGAATCAGAGTGGGCAGTATTTAGAGAAAATTACTTCTTCAAGGTCGGCTTGACCTCCCTTCACTAATCATTGGCACCATTGACTGGCAAACTTGTTTCACGCCACTGGGACCAGCTTGAGGCAAGATGATAAAAATGACTGTTTCAGAGCACGATTCAGCATATGTGTGGTACCCACGGTCTGAACGGAGGCTGAGAGGAGGAGGGGTCTGGGCCCAGGGAAGTGGTAAGGGGTACTGAGTGAGCTTCCCAGCACAGAGGTAACCCAGCAGAGACCAGTGACTTCTGATTCCCGCTTTGGGTGGAGCTGAGTCCCACGACATCTAAGGTCCCATCTGGAATTGGGATGAGAGGCTCCCCAACCTGGTGGCCTAGGGCCCCAGTTCCCTGGCTTCCTTGGCAGCTTAGAAACAGATCATGGCGCCCTGTTGGCCGCCCAGGCTGGAGCCACACTGGACAGTTGACACATGGCTGGCTGTCTCACTTCTGATCCAGGTGATCTCCTTCCAGCCAGAATGCCTGATTTTTCAGGATTTTTCAGCTTCTCTGCCTCCAGTCCCCAAAGGATCCCAATCAGTGAGCGTGGAGCCTGAGGCCTCCTTACAATGGGACCTGGGGCGCTGGGTAAAGATGCAGAGGCAGCGCCCCAGCCCTAGTGCCTCAGGCCTGTGGGCAGCACGTGGGAGGCTGCCTTAGCCTCCCCAGGGGGCTGTGGGCACATTCGTGCTGGAGAATTCAGGCTGGCCTGGCATCAACCTTGACACAGCTTTTGGTGCCTGGTGCCTCAACAACAAAGATCAAGGATGCTGAGCTGAGCTGAGCTTCACGCCCCACTTGAAATGCCACAAGACACAAGCAGGCAAACTATGGTAACCTGGCGGGACAGAGAATTGTGCCTGTAACAAGGAGGCTCCCGGGCCACACTCACGGCTGGGTCTGTCCCTTCACAAGCCCGGGGAGGGCAGTGATCGAGCTCCCCCACTGCACAGAGCCCTGGCCCGAGCCCTAGCCCAAGCCCTGGTTGTCGGGGGTGGGGGGTGGGGGGATGTGTGCAGGAAGAAAGCAGCAGCAGCCCTTGTGCTCAGGAGGCACAGAGAACACTGCATGCCCTTGACAGTCCTGCAGGCTGAGTCCCTCAAGGAAGTCTGTTTGGCTTGGGGAGTTCTAAGTCCTCTGATGAAAGAGAGGCCAGCTGCGGGAGTGGATGGGGCAGAGACCCAGGCCCTGACCTCGGATCTGCCATTTGGAGTTGTGCAACCTCAGGCAGGCCCCTAACCTCTCTGAACCTCAACCTCCCATCTTTAAGCGGTCCTCGGCTTCATGGGGCCACAGGGGCTGGCAGAAGGGACCACGCGGCACTCCCCAAGGAGGTGTAGAGAGTGTGGCGGGCAATCGGCAAGAGGATGGGGAGCACAGAGTGTTTTACGGAATACGTTAATGAACCTTAAGTGCAGGCTGTGGGGAAAGAAAAACAAAGGGGGAGAAAAGCCCCCACTGTGATTTCCTCCTCCTCCGCACCTCAGACTGGCCAGCAAGGTGGGCCCACAGGCTCCCAGTGCGGCCACCTGCCAGCACTGCCCCCTCCTGCACACTGCCCCACCTGGATCCCACGTGCAGTCAAAGCCGGGTCTGAACACTGTCCCCTTACTGGCTGCTCTGGAGACAGCTAAGTAAGTAACTCAGACTGCCTGGCCCAAGCCTGGGGATTTGCCTTCCCCGTCAGATTTCCCATTTTGCTCCCCTGTGCCCACCGCCCCTCTCCCCTGAAGTCCCCCCACCCCTCTGCTCTGCTTCTCCAGCTGCTTCAGTTAGATACCCCGGGAGGGGCTCGGGAAAGAATGGCAGTTTTGCCATGGCCTCCCATTAAGTGTCTGCCGGTCCCTCCCTCACAGCGGGAGGTATGTGTGTCTATAACACACGGAAGACTAGAGCCACCTCATCTGCTGTACAGCAAGAGTCTGGAAGTGAGGGGTGAAGGACGCGTGGGATGGAAAAGTAATCGCCTCCCCTACAGGCTCTTCTCCTGGGTGGGGTGGACATGTGAATAGCTCCTTTGTAAATCTTCTCCGTGCTTGGAACCTAAGGTCGCTGCCACCAACTTTACACCTCTTTCCACTCAGGCTTAAGATCATTGTCAGAGAAATAAAACCTCCGTTATAATTGGAAAAATAAGAAGAAAAGCTCCTAAGATAAGCACCAGATGGGAGTGAATTAGGTAGGGCCTCACCAGGGAAACCAGCTTCTGAGAAACAAAATGAGTGGAAGGTGGTGGTGGAGGGGAAGTGGGTGAAGTGGCCAGGACAAGCAGCAAGGAAGTGGTGTGCGTTTAACAATCCACTTCCTGAGGGAAACATCCCTGATGTGGGGCATCTGCCGATTTTGCGTGGTGTAAACATTCCTCCCATGGCCAATTTCAAGCTACCAAGGTGAGGTCACTGACCTTGAGCAAGCACCTCCAGTAATGGTGAGTCAAGTAGCCCGCCCGGGCAGGACCACAGGCTCCTGAGCACAAGGTGTCAGAGCTCAGGCCAACTCCTGTCCACCTACACTAGGATTCTTTGGAATAAACTTGAACTTTGGGAACCGGCCCGCTGTTTGGCTGTCTGCATGTTCTCAGTTGCCTCTGGCTCATTGATAAAGTTTCTTCTGAAAATGCCAGGTGAGCGGGCTGTGCTACAGGGAAATCACAAGTGGGGGTTTGTGGGCACTGCGGCAGCAGAGCCACCGTGCCCAGGGTCCAGCAGGGTCCGTGGGAAAGAGGAACACTGAGCAAAGAGGCAAGTCCACAGAGCTCACCTCTGCCACCCTCCCAGCCGACCGTCAGCTCTCACGGCTGGGCTGACTGCTCTTCTCATCCTGACGTAGCTACACACATACACACAGGCAACAGACACTGAGAGAAGGAAGAAAGAGGCTACAGCTTCTTCAGGGATGGAATGTGCTTGTTGATGGAAGGTTCTGGTTTAGCTCCATGGTTCTATCTTGCCTGCACATTGGAATCATCTGGGGAGCTTTAAAAAATCATCAAGCCCCAAACCCACCATCAGAGATTCTGACTTAACTGGCATGGGGTATGGCCTGGACACAGGTGTTTTTAAAATCTCCCAATGATTTGAATGCACAGCTAGTTTGAGTACCACTGGTCCTCCCAGTGAGGCTTAATGAGAGAATCCGGTGAAAACACTCATATAGCACTTCCATCCCAGGATGCTGCCCACCTGCTTCACTGTGTGGGGCAGAGCTGTCAAGAGCTAGGCTGATTGCCTGCGTTCGTGGCATAGGGAATCCTGCCTCATCGACTTACACTGTTCTCTCCACCCCAAGGAAGTTTCCCTCCAACCGAAGTTACGTGCTCTAGCCATAACTTCCCTGTGGCTTTCAATCTCCCTCCAGCTATATGCAAAAATCCTCTCTCCTTATGCAAAGCACTGTCCTCGATAGCTGGGGTTCTGCAGCAAGACTGCCTGGGTTGGAAACCCTGGTTTTGTCCGGGCAGCATGACCTTTGCCAAGTTACTTAAGTAACTTCCCTGAGCCTCAGTTTCCTCACCTGGGGAGAATAATAGTGCCTGCCTCATAAGGTGGTCGTGAGCGTTAAATAAGAGCACACTTGCAAATGGTTAGAGAAGATCCAGATATGAAATAAATGGCCACTAAGTATCAGCTAGTGTAACTGACCATGACATGAGCCCCGTGAGAACAGGGAGTGGGCTTTCTCCGCCTCCATCTCCAGCACAGCGCCTAGCGCACGACAAGCTGCTCAATCAAAAAACGACAACTGGCGAATGAACGTTTCCCAAATGCCTAAGTCCGTGTTCGTGACCCTGCGAGCCTCTTACTCCCTGAATAAGGCCCTTGCAAGGCTGAGCTTTGAGAGTCAGAGCATCTGGGCTGCTCTCCAGCACTCTGGACAGAGAGAGAGACAGACGGTCCCTTAGACTGGCTTATCTAAGGGAGCAAGAAAGTACTTTGTTTTAAGCAGATGTCAAAGAACTTTTCTTGCTGTTCACCTGTGTGCTACCAGCAGAGTGCTCCCAGCACCCTGGAGAACTGGACGTTCTGTGGGTAATCAAAGTTTTACCACTCAGTGGCTGGCACAGAGAATGCCATCTGGACAGAGACCAAGTGTGTGAAATGTCTTCTGCCCAGAGACCAGGCTTGCTAGTTCCCTTCAGGCAGACACATGTGGGCAGGAGCTGCAACAGGAGCTTCCCTCCCCTCCACGTCTGGGGACCATGTCTAATTTGCACTAATTGCTGTTGAAGACTGTTTGCTTACTCCTAACCTCCCCCTCAAGCGGCTCCACAGCCAGCAAGCGCTCCTACACTGTGTCTAGTGATGGCTTCACGATCGATGCCTGTACTGACTGCTCACTGCCCATGGGTACAGGGCGGCACTCTGCTGGTGCTGGACAAGGGCGTTCTGGGCAGACGGCATGAGTCCGCTGTGCCAAGCAGGCAGCTGCCACCTTGAAGGGTGAATCATCTTCCCCTGGGCACTGTGACACTCAGCGCTTGGAGGGCAGGGCAAGGCTCAGACTGTCGCCAGCTGGCTGTGCTCGGGACGGGGGGTGGGGGGTGGGGGGGTAATTCAAACCCAATGTCCAGGGATCCATCCATTCCCCCCGAGATGGGCTTGGAGCCCAAGATCCACAGGCAGGAGGAATGTGTCAGGGGTTTGACATTGTCTTCCCAGACCTTCTCTGCTTTGACCTGTCTTAGGGGCTAACAGCCTTCTCTGGCAGGCAGGGAGCTACAGGAAGTGTGCTTGCCAATCAGCCCCTTGTAAATACCAGCTAAAAGGCCGCTCACAGGGAGAGCTCCTTTCTCTGCAACCGCAGGGCTCCTGCCAGGGCTGAGCGAGGCCAGTATAAGAAAACTCTGCCCTTGTGACCTGGCCAATAGCTTACTGGTGCTACCAGACATGTGGCACCCAACCTGCTACCCCAGGCACCATCCACACCCTCCTCTCCCATCACATGAAGAGCTGGCAGGCTCCGGAACACCAAAGACATGTGGGCCCAGGCGCACCAAAGACCTGGGTTCAAATCCTGCCTCCACCAGGCCCCAGTGCAGTCTGCTTAATCTCTCTGAGCCTCTCTCTTAGCCGTCAAGTGGAGGTAACGCCCCCTATCCAGAAGAGAGGCCTGAGCAGATTAAATGAGACGATTACAGAGGAGCAGTGTCAAGCAGCCATAGCTGTTAGGTTTTCAAGTCTGTGCGATTTTATCTTTTCAGATCAAACAGAGCATTATTTCCACTTCTGCTTTTCTAGGGTTTCTTCTATTTGAAAACTATTTTCTGGGCTCCAGTGAAAGAACTCTCCTTCTGTCCCCCCAGAGGCACAGAGTGGGTGTGATGTGGAACAATAGGACCAGGTCCCCCTCACTCCCGCTCCCCGGGAAGCCCTCCCCAGCCCAGCTTCCTCGTGTACCACTCACTCAGCACTTGGTACTCAGTGCTTGTGGCTCAGGCCCCCAGCCACAGGAGAATTCCAAGAGCAAGGAGAGCCTGCAGAACCTCTCACTAAGGGGCAGCTTGGTAGAGCCCCAAAGTGAAATAAAGCCACATCTCTCTGCCCCTGTGATGCTGATCAATTTAGTCTGTGAAACAGGGTGGAACAGTGATGTCAATGTCAGGAAAGGGCAATCCTGAGGTCCTAGTGGGCATTTATGCCCCATGCTAAGGGACGATATCCTGGAGAATCTCTTCTATTGATGGAGACCAGAGCGAAGCTGCGGCTCCCTGGAGGGATCTGCCCCTCCCCCGCCTGCCCAGAGAAGGAAAAAGTTGCTGTGATACAGGGCCTGGGCTCCCAGTGATACACTGGGCTGTGGCAGGGGTGCAGGTGCCCCCTTGGGCCAGGTGTGCTCCCTCTAAGTCTCCACAGTGCCCCCAAACCATCCTTGTAGCCCAGGGGACAAGGGTCCTGTACTTTGTGGAAACCTCGGGTTCCCTGAGAAATTTGTGAGGCTTAAGGAGCAGTTGTGTTTGGGAGGACGGTGCGGCCATTAGCACAGTCAGCAGCCCGGAGGTGGCACCTGGTGCTTTAGGAAAAGGCCCTGCGCTTCTCAGGCCCTGCTGTGCATAGAAAGCACTTGGGGGTCTTGCTCAGGTACACATTCTGATTTTCAGGAGGTTGGAGGTGGAGCCTGAGGTTCTGAATTTCGAACTGGTTCCCAGGTGATGCCCACACTATTGATGGTCTGTGGATGACACTTTGAGAAGCCAGAGCCTCGACAGGGGTTCTCAAACTTCAGCATGCATCCGCATCACCTGGGGGGGGGGGAACTTATTAAAACAAACTGCTAGAGAATTCCCTGGTGGCCAGTGGTTAGGACTCAGCGCTTTCACTGCCGTGGCCCGGGTTCAGTCCCTGGTCCGGAACTGAGATCCCATAAGCCAAGTGGCACGGCGAAAAAAAAAAAAAAAGATGCACAAATTGCTGTCTGTCCCCACTCCCCCAGTTTCTGATTGAGGAGAATCAATCAGATTGATTGACTGGGGAGGAGCCTAAGAATATGTATTTCTAACAAGTTCTCAGATGATCCTGCTGGTCCTGGGCTCCCCCCACTCTGAGAACTACTGGCCTTGACAGTAAGAAGTGAAACTGTGTGAACACAGAATTAAGTAAATGCAGCCCAAAGCATCCCTACGTGATACAGGTACAGATGTCCCCCGCTATCTGAAAGTAGAGCATTCCTATAAAAGCTTTCGTAAGCAGAAATGGCATAAAGTGAAGAAGCAATTACCTTAAGACACATCTTATTAACGGACACACAAAATAAACTGAGATAAAGCACATGGCGGCTTGATGCTGAGATGTGGTTCTGGGGAAGGAGCTTGGCAGGGCCACTCTCTCTGCCCGGGGCACAAACTTCCTCTGTTAACACTCGCTGCAAAATAAATGCTGAATGCGATTTGCGCTTTTCCTATTTTTTCATAAAAGTGTAAATCCTCTTCGGATTTCCTTGATTAGAGAAAACAGGTACCAGTGCAGGTCTTTCGTAAAAGTGAAGTGGTGTAAAGCCAACTTTGGAAAAGCAGGGGATATCTGTACTTTTCCTTTTAAAAGTGCTATTGCTTTATTTGTTAAATTCTTAACAAGCTTTTGTTTCCCTATGATCTCTCGTTCTTTCTGGAACAGTGGTTGCATGGGGTAAAAAACCCAGCAAATAGAGGGTGGGTTTTTTAACGGAAAGTTAAATTCTAGCTTAACCAAAAGAGTCTCCTGCTTAAGCAAAACGAAGTCTCTGAAACATCGGCACTTGGTCTCCCCTTCACCCCATATGTTCCAGGAACGTGTTGAATTGCTCTGTAGCATCGAGTAATTATAAGTTCTTAGGAGTGAATGCTGCTCCCACACCCACCTTCAAGGCCTGTGTGATGGTTGCTGGGGTAAAGAACTGACTCCCTGGTTTTAACAGGATGGGTGACCCATCTTCTGCCCATGTCACCACTCACAGACCAAACGCTTCTACCTCCTCCAAAGCCTTTCCAGGGCTCTCTGGGGAACCCCACCTCACAAGGACATGTGGACAGCCACCCTCTGCCTGGGAGCCTCCCCCTGGCACCTCAGCACTTCTGACCATGTCTTATCTTGTAGTTTACTCTCCGCTCCCACTCAGACTTTCCCTACAGCCTGTACGCAACTTAAGGTCAGGACCTGCATCTCATTCATCTCTGTCGCCCCTATTTCTGCAGAGACTCTCTCTCCCCAAGCAGTCTTGTTTATACACACTCAGAAGCTTCCATATACAAGAGGCTCCTTCTGGTTTGGAAAATATAAGGACCATCCCACATCCCAGAAACTTGTAAGTCACTGTTGTCAGAATAAATACTCTAAGCTACAAACCCTTTTCTCCCTCTCGGAAGTGCCTGGCAGGCTTGTCCCCAAGGACCCAGGAAGCCTCCCATCTGGATGGGGGCACTTGCTATATGCGTGTGCCAGGGCCCAGCTTGGGGGGGTGGAGGAGAGGCCTGTGACCTGCACCACTTCCTGTTCATCTGAACCAGGCCCAGACCTACAGACTCAGGGGCTTAGGACAAAGGCAGAGAAAATGGTAAGACATGAGGCAGGACTTCTGGACTGAGAGCTTGGCCGTGCAGGGTGGCTGAGGTGGGATGGGGTGGAGATAAAGAGTCAGATGGCATTGAACCTGTCATCTACCTGGCTCCACACTCGGGTGAGAGGAGAGCTCATCCCCTTAGCCGAGGCATCACTGCCCATCCTCACGACACCCTCACCATCCAGTCACCCTGAGGATGCAGTGGTGGCGACCACGATGGACAGAGACGCGGGAGGAGATGAGAGGAGGGAAGAGTGTGGCGTAGTTGAGGGGTGAGAGCTGAAGGACAGGGAGCTGGCTGGCTGAGCACAGACCCCAAATCTCTGCGGGACAACTCATGGAAGCGGCTTTCAATATTTTTTCATCATGACTCACTGTAAGAAATTCATTTTAGGAATTCCCTGGTGGTCCAGTGGTTAGGACTCCGCGCTTTCACTGCCAAGGGTGTGGGTTTGATCCCTGATCAGGGAACTAAGATCCCACAAGCTGCGTGGCGAGGCCAAAAGAAAAAAGAAAAAAAAATACATTTTACAGCATGACCCAGTACCTATATCTGTGCGGGTACATTGCAAAACTAAAATAAAAAGTCACAAAGCAGTATGTACCATGCTACAGGTGATGTACTCCAGCACATGCTGGTTTCACAACTTATTACCCTATTATGTGTCAGTCATTTCGGAGGGCCTTGGAGCCTTTGGAATTCCTGCTCTGTACTGTGCTCCCAGCCAGCTGCGCGCCCGCTGTATGCGGACACCACACTCATGTTGGGTGGGGGTAGGGAGCAGGGTGGCTCCAGAGATGAGAGCACAGGGAGGCCACATCACACACACGGACTGGAGGACTGTCCGTACAAGGCGGCAGCAACGAGGCCGCCACATGCTAACCCAGATCCTCAACCTGAGGGCACTCAGCTACCGGTGAGCACCAAGGACGGGCACCCTCCCCGCCCTGCCCACCGCCGGTTGGACCAGAAAACAGAGGGCAGTGTCCCTGCCTCTCTCCCAGCCTGCATACCCTGATGAGGTCCTGTGCCTTCTCCCGTCCATGGACCGGAGCCCTCTCTCCTCTCCCTGCATCATCGTGGTCCAGAGAGTGGAGGAAGACTGGGCAGCGGCACTGTTCAGAAACAAGATGCTGCTGCCACCCTCGGCAGCTTCCAGGCCTTCCTGAGGCCTTGCTGGAGGCATCTTTTGAGAAGGTCCCTTCAGAGGCACCTTCGGATGCACCTGGGGGCTTGCTTCAGAGCTGCTTGTTCTCTACTTACCGAACTAAAGCTTTAAGGCAACCCAATTTATTTCTTTAAAAACGATTTTTAAAAAACTTTTCCAATCCTCTCTGAGGGCTCTAAAGGGGAAAAATAAGCCATTCTTAAGGCATCCTAAGCTCCAACTACACTTATCCCCATGAGCTCCTGCAGGAGATCGGCTACAGCTGGTGACGAGTGCAAAGCTATTTCCATAATGTAGGACTTTTCAGCCCTCACCTTCTTCACTGGGATTACGGCTCTCTTTCCTCCACCTGGGCTGCGAAGGCTGTGGCCTGGCCTTCCGCTGGTTTGGGAGTTAGAAAGCCATCCAAGCAGTTAACTAGGATGGATTGGAGACAGGTAGAAAATAAAAGTGAGGACCCTCCTGCAAGGGAACCATAGCTGCCGCCGTGTGCCCCTCTTTCCACCTGGTTGGGGGAGGACACCCAGGCATCCCGCAATGGGGAAGGCCCTGAGATCAGCCAAGCACCTCGAGGAGCTGCTGGACACTTGGGGAAAACTAGAAGGCAGGGGCAGTCCCTGACATCTCCATGTCCCCCAGGCCGGGCCCAGGCTGGGCAGCAGAGGGCTCTGTCACAGACTGAACTGACTGGGACACACAGCCCAGTGGCTGATGTCTCTTCTACCTGGCCAGGTGTGCAACAGACACTTGACCATGAAGGCCGGGGGAATGTCTTAGTGCCTCAGTCTCCACATCTATCAAATGGGATGATCACCCTGTTGCCTTGGGCCTGCACATGAGCACTCTTGGTAAGCTGTAAGATGCTTCCATGTGTGGAGTTATTACTGTCACTCTGCAGAAAGTTAGAGATACGTGTACAAAAGAAGAAGTCAAAACCGCCGATCTTTGCTGTGGGAGCTGTTCGGCTAAGGAATGTTGTCAGCCTTGTGGGAGGGGAAAGATTAGGGAATCTGTGCCACCCTGTACTTCCCACTTTTTCTCGTACTGCAGCCAGCATAGACCACACAGCCAGTTCTCCGGCTGGGGGCGTGGGGAAGCCACCTTCTGGGGTGGGGGGTTGGGGAGGGTGGGGAGAAACTCCATTTGGAAGCTGAGAAGAGCTGAAGCTCAGAGAGGGGACGTGAGTCTTTCAAAGCTGCAGTTAGGGAGTGGGGAAGCCAATGGCCAATACTTGTCCTGACCTGCCTGCCTGCAGCTACCCACCCAGCTCTGGTCTTGGTATCAGCCTGAAGTAGCCCCTGCTTGGTTACTGCCCCATTTGGATAAGCAGCAGCAGGAGGTGGAGGCATCAGGAATGGCCTCCAAGAACAAGAGGTGGAGGAGGAAGGGCCCAGCAAGGAGAGCCTGGCTGAGAGTGAAGTGCTCAGGGCGAGGCCCCGGGTGGTCAGGACAGCACAGGAGGAAGAACTGTGCAGTGAAAAGGCACTTCTGGGCATGCTCCTTCCGCTTAAAGACAGAACAAGGGCCCAAGTGACCAGGGGGGCCAACGCACGGGCCAGCCACTCAGTGATCCTGGTCTTGGGAGGCAAGACTGACCCAGAGCCCACCCCCAGGGCCTTCCCAGAGGCCAGGCAAGGGAACCCCACTCCAGGCACAGGGCTGAGTTTTAGAATCATGTATTCTTATCCTGGCGCTTCTGTGGTCTCACTGTGCCACCCGATGCTCTCTCATAACCTCTCTGAGCCTCAGTTTACTCATCTCTAAAAGGATGGACCCAGACGTTCAGAACTTAGCTGGTCCCACCTCCCACTCAGCCAGGGCCAGGGCCCTGCAGGCGGCATCCCTGATAGAAGGGACGCTCGCTGGCGCACAAGGCAGGCTGCTCTTCATCGAGCAGCTCCAAACCACCAGAGACCTCTTCCTTTTAATCAAATGGCAAAATGGCTGTGAAAGAGCTTACGAAAATAAAAGCATAACTGAAGGGGGTTATTATTAACCATCAACATTAGAGGCAACGTGAGAGAGGACGAAATGGGGCTGCAGATGGGCTTCCAGAGCCCACCGAGGCAGCCGCAGGAGGGGCCGAGGAGGAGCGCGAAAGGACCCTGTGAGTGCCAGGCTCTCTCTGGGGAGGTTAGACAGCAGCTGGGGAGGTGCTCAGGTCCTGATGAGACCGGCAGGTATGTAACTGCTACAAAAGGAAGAGAGGGACCCCTCCTCCACCTCAGAGGAACCCAGCTCGCTGGGATCTGCTGTCTGCAGGAGGCACATCTCCAACCCAGACGGGAAGACCCTCTGGTTCCCTGGGGGGAGCGTATCTGTACTGGAGGCACAGAGACACTGTTCTGAACACCTCTGCCTAGTGGCTCCTGCTTAATAATGGCAAAGAGCTCACTGTGACGCCAGAGAGGGAGAGCTGGGGACTCTACCAGGAGTCAATGCATAGAGGGTCCCAGCTGAAGGGTCGCAGAGGCACCTGAGGCAGGCAGAAGGAGACGCGAGAGGGAGCGCCTGTGGCCCAAGGTGGCCCAGCCAGTTCAGGGCTCGCTGTGGGGAAAGCCAAGAGCTTCTACCTGCCAGGTGAAAGCAAGTGTCTGACCTGGCCCCTGGCAGGTGGCAGGGCCTCGTAATGGTTACCTTCCTAGGCTCAGTGCCCTGTACTCGGGAATCTCAGACCAGAAAGCCCAACCTTGCGCTCTTGTCTATGAAACTCTGAGTCCAGAGGCCCATGCCTTGTGCCCTGTGAGGCTCTGTGAACCTCACTCGGGAAAGGGAGCTCAGGGGAGGCTCTGCACGCAAAGGGAGGTGAGGGGCCTGGTGGGCTGGGTCCACTCACCCACAATCTCGTTCTCTTCCAGATTGATGGTCTCCAGCGCGGGCAGGGTGGTGAGCTGCTCAGGGAAGTCGTGGAACTGGTTCCGGGACAGGTCGATGGCCTTGAGGTGCTGTAGGGTGCTGACCTCGTTGGGGAGGCTGTGCAGGAAGTTCCCTTCCAGGTGGAGCTCTGCCAGGTGTGGAGAAAGAGTAAGGAGCGGGGGGAAGGGGAGCAACCCAGAGACCACAGTGACTGCTGGCCTCCTGGGCCAGGAAGGCGGCAAGGAAGGAAGCCCCCCAAGGGGCGAACTCCATATTAATGCAAAAGGAGGGGTAACCCCTACCACTGCCACCCATCATTCCAGCTGGGCTCCCGGCTGTTGGCTTTGGAATGGAAGGCTCTGCCCAACAGAGGTCTCTCACCCCTGCTCAGGGTGGCACATCTGGGGTCATTCCTAAGGCTGGTTTAGGGACCATCACATCCTTGAACTGAGGCATCCAGAATGACCAGAGAGGCTTTCCTTACTGCGGCTCAATCAGGCTTGCCCCTCGATTTTGTTCCCCCCAAACACATCCCTAGGACGGAAGCGGTCCCTCTGACCTGGACCACTCTGGCAGCCTCCTCCCTGGCTTCCTGCCTCCAGTCCCTCTCCAATCAATGCTGCACAGTGGGACCTTTTTAACCTCATGAGCGCAGCCTTGAGCTCACAAACCTTCAGTGGCTCCCCAGGACCTCCTCCCTAGGCAATCAAGGCCCTTTGTGACCAGGCCCCTGCAGCTCTCTGCTCCTGCAGGTCCAGTACTCACACCTGGGTCTGTGCCCTGGCTGCGCTGGAATGTCCTCTGGGATGATCTCGAGCAAAGAGACACATCACAGGAGAAGTCATACAACATCATCTTGCTGGACTCCTGCATGGTTCTGCATCCCATAAAGAAGTAGTAACGAGAGCTCTCTTTTTCTTTTTGGGGGGGCCTACGCTGAGTCCCACACACTGCCAGGAGCTGATGCTAAGTGTCGCATCTGATCCTCAGAACAGCTCTGCAAGATTTATCTTATTCTGCTCCATCTGACAGAACCAGAAATGGTGGCTCAGAGAGGTTAAGCAATTTGCCCAAGATCACACCACCAGGTGGCAGGGAAGCCAGGATTGAGATGACCTGGATGACTCGATGCTGGTCACAAAACATGGGACAAAGGGGCTGGTGACAGAGGCAACAGGAGAGGCAGGTGTGAATATTTAACGAGGGATGCAATGTCCCAGGCAATGTATTAGTCATTCATGAAATCTCATATAATCCTCCCAACAAATTTCTCTCCCAATTTATGGATGAGAGCACTGAGGCTCACAGAGGTCAAGTAACCTGCCCCAGGGCACACGCACCTAGCAGTTCCCCATGTTCCCTGAGATTCACAGATAAGGGAGGGAAGTGGGGAATGGAATGACAGTCCCATTTCCTCAGGAAAGTGGGGTTGGGGAGGGGTCCATCCAGACACCAACATCAGGGCAGGTCTGGGTGGAACCTTCAGGAAGCAGAGTCTCTGGGGGAGGCTGAAAACACTTCTATGTGAAGCCCAGTCTGCACATCCTGCTGGGGAGATGTGCCTGGAATCAGCCGGCGGGCATCTCCACAGTTGGGAAACCAAAAAGCTTTTCATCTAACTGCTATCATTTTTTTTTTAATTTAACATCTTTATTGGAGTATAATTGCTTTACAATGGTGTGTTAATTTCTGCTTTATAACAAAGTGAATCAGTTATACATATACATATGCTCCCATATCTCTTCCCTCTTGCATCTCCCTCCCTCCCACCCTCCCTATCCCACCCCTCTAGGTGGTCACAAAGCACCGAGCTGATCTCCCTGTGCTATGCGGCTGCTTCCCACTAGCTATCTATTTTACGTTTGGTAGTGTATATATGTCCATGCCACTCTCTCACTTTGTCACAGCTTACCCTTCCCCCTCCCCATATCCTCAAGTCCATTCTCTAGTAGGTCTGTGTCTTTATTCCCGTCTTACCCCTAGGTTCTTCATGACTTTTTTTTTTTCTTAGATTCCATATATATGTGTTAGCATACGGTATTTGTCTTTCTCTTTCTGACTTACTTCACTCTGTATGACAGACTCTAGGTCCATCCACCTCACTACAAATAACTCCATTTCGTTTCTTTTTATGGCTGAGTAATATTCCGTTGTATATATGTGCCACATCTCCTTTATCCATTCATCCGATGATGGACACTTAGGTTGCTTCCATGTCCTGGCTATTGTAAATAGAGCTGCAATGAACATTTTGGTACATGACTCTTTTTGAATTATGGTTTTCTCAGGGTATATGCCCAGTAGTGGGATTGCTGGGTCGTACGGTAGTTCTATTTGTAGTTTTTTAAGGAACCTCCATACTGTTCTCCATAGTGGCTGTATCAATTTACATTCCCACCAAGAGTGCAAGAGCGTTCGCTTTTCTCCACACCCTCCCCAGCATTTATTGTTTCTAGATTTTTTGATGATAGCCATTCTGACCGGTGTGAGATGATATCTCATTGTAGTTTTGATTTGCATTTCTCTAATGGTTAATGATGTTGAGCATCCTTTCATGTGTTTGTTGGCAATCTGTATATCTTCTTTGGAGAAATGTCTATTTAGGTCTTCTGCCCATTTTTGGATTGGGTTGTTTGTTTTTTTTTTGTTATTGAGCTGCATGAGCTGCTTGTAAATTTCGGAGATTAATCCTTTGTCAGTTGCTTCATTTGCAAATATTTTCTCCCATTCTGAGGGTTGTCTTTTTAATGAAAGTTCAGTGTGGCCTCCCAGGTCTCTTTTCCTGATGTTCAATAGCTTTCCTATACGTCTCTGTCTTGCTGCATTCATGACTCAAAGGCTCTGCAAATCTCCTGCCCTTGTGTGCGGCTACAATGAACATTATCCCGAGGCTTTTGTATGATCACATCCACTCCTCTCAGGGCTGAGGGAGAAGCAGGAGGGCAGGGACCCTTTCTGCCCAGGCTCAGAGCCTGACGGACCCATGGGAGACTCACTCTTCCAAACTTTACAAACCAGCGAGAACTCACTACCTTCTGACACCCCAGGTGTCAGAAAGCCAAGACTGCTCCCTCGCCCAGTGAGGTTAATTAAAAGTCCAAGCCAAACAAGGCATTCCTGCTCCAGAAGTATTTGCTCAAGAACCACTCTGAACAGCAAACTCTTCTTCCGGAGCTCTTTTGCCCCTCATGACTTTCCAGCTTGATTCCATCTGGTTGGACCCCATTCTGGAAAAGGGCAACTTTCACTCCTATCAAATTACAGACTATTTGCTCACTAGGTGGTCCATCCCCAAAGTACAACGGATCCTCCTGACAAGCTCTGCCTGGATTCCTCAGGTCAGTGTTCCCGGGAGGAGCAGGCAGGGTCTGGACATGACTACACGGGGGGCCTGCTACAGAATGACAGAGAGAGCGAACCGTCCTGGCACTCACCACACGCTAGTACCCTCTTTTCAGTGTTTACCATGTTTTACCTCAACTTAATCCTTATGATGACCCACTGAAGTTGCGTAGAATGGATCCCGTTTTACAGATCAGGACGTTAGAAATGGCAGAGCCAGGTTCTGACCTCAGACCAGTGTGGCTCCCGGGTCCGTAATTTTATCCATGCCACTTACTGATTCTCCACACCCTGACACACACACACAAGGCTGCTCAGCTAGCTAGTTTGTCTTGGAGAAGCTTCAGAAAGATGCGCTGCTTAAAATTAGATGCTCTTGCTGAAATTTGTTATCACCAAGGGAGATTTTTGTTTTCACTGATTTAATATTTTCCCCATTCTGTGCATAGCCCTCCTGGGCCTTGTTTGTGCCGAGTTATCTTCTTGAGAAAATTCAGGTCCAGTCCTCCATCACCACTGGAGGCAGCAGGTCACCTAGCCCTCAGGCACGTGCGCAGTGCCAATAACCGTAACAGAAACCCAATGCTATCCCAACTGTAAATACAAGATTTTGTTTTTTGAAGCCACTAAGATTTGAAATTATTTGTTCCTAATGTAAAACTGGCCTATCCTGACTGATGCAGTTTGTTTCACTTTAAATGCATTTTCTACTTATAAAAGCAATGCAAGCTCACTGTAAAAACAGAGACATCACAAAAATATGGAACAAAGGAAAATGAAAATCCTGCGTGTTTCCCCCCCGCCAGAACCACTGTTGTCTGGTATTCATTCTTCTATATTTTTCTATGTACGTGCTTATGGATGGATGGATGCATGCATATTGTTTTTAAAAAACAAATGGAATCATAGACTATATACTCTTTTGAGAACTGCTTTTTTCACTCAGTAAAGCTGAGGCAGCTTTCCAAGTCATTGCTTTGTGTATCCTTCTCTGGAGATCATTACTCTCAAGATTGAGTCTTGTGGATACAAAATCATGCCCCTGCCCAGCATCTCGTTTCCCAGGGAAGGCTGCTCTCTAAAGTCCAGCCATTCTTCAGCAGCAGGCTCTAAGGAGACGCTCAGCTGCAAGGAGGAGAAGCTGAATCTGCCTGAAAGGCGGCCTCTCCTCCGGCTCAGAAGCACTTCTGAAAAGCAAAAGGCGCAGAGGGAGTCACGGCTGGGCAGGCAGGGCTTGCACCCTTGGTGTTCAGCTCCTTGACTGCATTAGGGTAATCAGAGGGGCTGTGTTGAAATTGGGAAGGAAGGGAGAGCTTTCCATTACTGAGCTTCAAAGGGAGCCCAGATCTGCTCTGGAAAGGCAGTGTCAACCCACTCTAGTTAGTCAGGCTCCTGCTGCATTAAGAAAGTATTGAAGTGCTGGGATTGGGTGGGGAAGGGTTTCCAGGAAAGCGCTCTTGGGCCGGATACCCAGCCGCACTGGGTCTGGGGCTTAGACCAAAACCGAATAATAATGGCTAACATCTAATAAGCAGTACTATGCTCCAGGTACTTGTTCTCTGGAGTTTACACGCAATCATCATTTTAATTTTACTATAACCCATTACCTCCAGTTTACAGAGAGATGAAATAACTTGCCTAAGGTCACACAAACCCCAACCTCTCCCCCAGTTAATCTGACCTTCCTCTCCCAACCCCCAAACCAGGATGTGAACCCCAGCCAACCTCCCCAAGAGAAGTGGGCCATTCCGGCCACCTGCTTTTTCCAGTTTTGCATCTCCAATCCCTGCAGCACCTGTCCTCAGAGTAGATACTCAGCAAATCCCTGCTTATTTAGTGGTGAATGAATGATGGGGGAAAACCCAGGAGGACCTAGTTCTGATCTAACTCATCATGTGTCCTTGGGACCATCCTCTCCCTGGACAGCCTCCATGAGAAAGTCCTCCCTGCCCATTTACAGCAGGGCTGTGAGAATGAGTCGAGAGTGTTGTGAAAAGCAGGACGTGCTGCACAATACACATATTTATTAAGCACCTACTAGACGCTCAGCCCTATGCTTGAACATGAAGAGGATAATCTTTGAAAAGTAAAAGCACTGTTTCTGTTAGAGGGGTACAAGATCCATGAGACTTAGTTACTGGATTATGGAGCTTTTTGTGGAAAAAAACCCAGAAAGCTATCATTAAAGGCAGAAATCAAAAGATAAAATAAGAGAAGGTAGATGCAGCTGGGACACATGGCTTGCAGGAAAGTCAATCAGACTTTCACAATTATGCCCAGGGTCTCACTGCCCTCTTGTCGCAGGGCGGAGGGGGCTGTGTGTGTGGCTGTATTAGGGGAGCTCCAGATGTTTCTTCCTGCTCTCTTACACCAAGGTTCAGAGTCAAACAACCTAGGCTCCCAGGATGGACAGGGTCTCTGGGAGAAGACCGTACTCCATCCCACTCCCAAGACTGTCCCCAGCCTGAAAGCAGCCAGGCATGACATCCTTTTATTTGCTATCCCTTCTGAGCTGTGGTTTCTGGACTCTGCGAAATGGATCTCTCCTTCCCCAGGTTCCCCTTATTACTTCCTCATCATCCTTATCTTGGACAATCGTCAGCGCCGACTCAGAGGCCTCAGACTGACCCCAGCAGAGACAAGGCCAGCTGATTACCTTAAGGGACAGATGAGGCTGGCCCGCAGCCTGGTGGTAAAGGAATGTGCCAACTCCAAAAATACCTGCCCGCCGAGGGTCAGTCAGCACCTTGGCTGCGACACTGCATCAATGAGCAATTACTTTCCTACCTGCAAGGGCCCGCCTGCAGGGCAGAGTCAGTGGGTCAGGTGGAACAATAATTGTCCTTCAAGTGGCCCATACCCAGCACTGCAGACTCTTCACACAGAGACAGTTGCTGCCCACGGGGAACAGAGAGAAAAGAAGTGAAGTTTCCGAAAGCCACATCCACTCCTTGGGGGGACAGAGGGAAGGGGTGAGAAAACTCTTCTAACCGAGGAGTCTGGGACAGACTAAAATGAAGCGCTAGCCATTCTGCCCCCATGAAAAGGGTAGGTGGCTCTTACTCTACCAACGTGAACCAGTTCCTAAGATATACTGCTAAGTAAAAGGGACAAGTTGCAAAACTGTGCATACACTTTACTCCCATTAGTAGTTTATAAAGGAGTTCTGGATCTGGACCCACAGTCCTGACCCTATTCTCTCTCACTGTGTGACCTCAGGCAAGTTACTTAGGCTCTCTGTGCCACAGTTTCCTCATGTAAAACAAGGATAATAAGAGGACTGACCTCACAGAGTCACCAGACTTTGAGTAAATGCGCCCTCACATTATAAAGTGGTTGTCTGCTCCTACACCTGCCTTCCTGAGAGACTGTGGGCTCCTCAAGGACCAGGTCTAGGTCTTGGTTTCCTTATCCTTCCCAAACGTCGGTGCTATGAGGATTAGATGAGATGACACGTGTAAAACCCTCAGTGTGGAGCTGGCGGGGGCTAAGTGCCCAGCAAATTTGGGCTTTCTTGTTATTTCCTGTTCATGCTCACACCGGCCCTAAACAGATGCTCAGGAGGAACTAATGAACTGAGTTGAAAGGCAGGCTGTGAGAGACTGAATATACACACAGACAATGGCCAAACCAAGTATAATAATAGAACTGGGACTCATAACCTGAAGCATCCTGCCCAAGAAACCAAACCATTAGTAAAGCAGCCAGCCCAGGAAGCTAGTCTTCTGTAAGTCAGGCTTGTAGGAAGTCAGACTACTATCACCATCGACAGTCCAGGAAGCCAAGGAATACCCCCTGTAACAGTTGGCCCCAGATGGCTGGGACTTGATTACTAACCGACAGTTTCCCTAAATTTTTGTCCCAACATCCCACTCAGGACCAACCAGAGACAGCCAGATGTGCATCCTAGCCAATCCCATAGGACGCCCTGCTGCTGGCTGGCCCGCCCCCGCCTCCAGCTTCCCCAGGCCAATAGCCTGCCATCAGGCCCACCTGAAGCCTTCTCCCTTTCATCCACTACGAAGCTTTCCGATTCCTCTGCCTGCCTTTGAGTCTCTGCCAAATGCAAGTGACAGTGGCTGACTCCCTGGCTAGAGCGAACTCTGAATGAACAGCCTCCGCTGGTTCTCATTTGGGCGGTCTTTGTCTATTTCTGCAGGTGTGTCTTACACACCTCCAGCCTGGCAGGCCCAGGACACACTCAATAAGAAGAGCTGAATGACTTGCATCTGGAGGAAGTGGGGAGATGGGAACACAGGAGGAGAGGGGCCAGAGGAGCCACAGCCAGACCTCAGGATCCACTCTCCGCAGAACCGATGTGCCCTTTGGACAGATTCCATTTTTCCCGCCATAAGACGGTTGAAGGAGATCAATGGGATGTAATCATTTAAAGACCACCCAACTCTGAGGCGGCCGTGACCCCAGCAGCAGAAAGTCCCCAGGGTACCCACAGGAGACAACTTGGCAGTCAGGGAGCAAGCAGGTGGCTCTCTCCCCAGCACCAAGGCAGCATATACCCACTCTGTCAAGAATATATACACTACCAAACGCAAGGTAGATAGCTAGTGGGAAGCAGCCGCATAGCACAGGGAGATCAGCTCGGTGCTTTGCGACCGCCTGGAGGGGTGGGATAGGGAGGGTGGGAGGCAGGGAGACGCAAGAGGGAAGAGAGATGGGAACACATGTATATGTACAGCTGATTCACTTTGTTATAAAGCAGAAACTAGCACACCATTGTAAAGCGATTATACCCCAATACAGATGTAAAAAAAAAGAAAAAAATCTAGGAGACGATGCTAGCAGGCAGTGCGGAGCCCAGCACAGCCTATTCAAGTCTCCTCTTCACACATAAAAGGAGAGGGTTTTTTTACTGGAAAGAGAAACAAAGGCTGGGGTCCAGAGCCAGGTGGGTCTCTCAGCTCCAGCCCCTCCCTGCCTGGTCACCAACCCTAATCCACGGCTGCCTCTGTGAAATCCAATTACTGGGCACATGACAGCCTTGCCTTTGTAATCGGAGGTGGCGTGGGGGGAGCCAGGAGCCACCAGAGCACGGGAGGGGGTTCAAACGGCATTCTTCAACAGACTTCTGATGGAAGGGTATCATGACGCATCACGAATCCAGGGGCCCTAAGTGTGTTTCTCCACACTCGCTGCTGTGTCCCTGGAGAGGGCCTACTTGCTTATCCCACAAGGCACTGCCATGTCAAGTCCTTTCCAGGCCCTTGAGCTCACGCAGGTGGCCTGGAAAGGCAGCCCTGGCTGCAGGGTGGGTGACCTCGGTGTACGGCTCTGACAGCCCGGACGAGTGCTTTCTCACCCTGACCTTCCTTCTCCACCCGTGAGGTGAGATGGCAGTGACAGCTCTAATATTTTATGGGAGATTCTCCCAACTGGTGGCCCACAGGCTAAGTCTAGCTTGCAAAATGTGTTCTATTGGCTTCCAGATTAAAATAAAAATTAAGTAAAAATGGATAAAATTCATATAAATATCCACCTTTCCAGCTTCAACTGAATAAAACTATCAGAACGATCCCGTGGCACATCTGGCAGAAGCTGAGTAGGGCCTGTAGCAGGTGGCCACAGTCCCCACCACTCCCTCTTGTTCCATGCCCAATCTGAGTCACTCATTACCTACCTGCTAGTCTCTTAAGCGTTGGTGTTTATAACCCCTGAACTATGGTCTCAATCTTGGCTGCCGGCACTTTAGAACGACTGAT
The DNA here is from genome assembly GCF_005190385.1 of Monodon monoceros. Classification (NCBI taxonomy): domain Eukaryota; kingdom Metazoa; phylum Chordata; class Mammalia; order Artiodactyla; family Monodontidae; genus Monodon; species Monodon monoceros. Next base: position 20,790,620 of record NW_021703781.1, read on the forward strand.
ACTGATGTTAAGAGATACCTAGGCCCAGGCCCACACCCAGACATTCTGATTCAACTGGTCTTGGGGTAGAGCCAAGGCAATGATGTTTGTAGAAAAACTCCTCAGTTAATTCTAATTTCAGCCAGGCTGAGAGCTGCTGGTCCAAGGGCCCTGGCAGCTGGGAGGACCCGTCTCACCTGTGTAAAGAAAAAGCCACCAGAAAAAGAAGGACGGGAAAAGTGGGCCTGGTCAAAAGCACCCACAGGTGCCCCTGGGGAAACACGTGTTGCCCTGGGATCCCCTCCACCCCCAACATAAGCACTTTAGCTTTTTAGGCACAAACGCAATGAGCTTTGTGAGCTTCGGTCAGAAACGACAACATAGACCAATCCCTCCTGCTTGCCCTTGTGTTTGCGCCCAGTCTAGGTCCTGCCTGTAGCTCCCTCCTGAGCCACTGTCCAAGCTGCTTCCTGTCCCTGCACTGGGTTTGCCAATTCACACCTCTCCCCTCCCCTCTTGACTCCGCCCAGGGCTCGCACCTCCTGTAGGAAGCTGCATGAAATATCCTCCTCTCTCGGGCTTCCCTGGTGGCGCAGTGGTTGAGAGTCCGCTTGCCGATGCAGGGGACACGGGTTTGTGCCCCAGTACAGGAAGATCCCACATGCCGCGGAGCGGCTGGGCCCATGAGCCATGGCCGCTGGGCCAGCGTGTCCGGAGTCTGTGCTCCGCAACGGGAGAGGCCACAACAGTGAGAGGCTCACGTACCACAAAAAAAAAAAAAAAAAAAATGCTCCTCTCAAGTCCCTCAGGTACCATCAGCATTTTACTTATTGGTTTCTCTAAACAGGCTCTTAGACTCCTTTCATGCCCCTATTGGATAGAGAATTCCTGAAGTCAGGAATCACTTCTCCTGTGCCCCCTGTGCCCTCCCCAATTCTCCCACCCCACTATTTCACGAACACACACCAAGCGCCCAGGCTGCAACTCCATCCCACGGGTCACTGAGTGGCAGTGGACTCTTGCAGAAGGATGGAGGGGCTACCTGGAGAGTGGAGAGCGGGCACTGCCGCCTGCTTGTCCACCTGGAGGAGCCATTTCAGATGAATCTACAACGCCCACCTGCCAGCCTCCTGCCCACCTCCCTGCCGAGCACCCGTGCCTGCTTGCTGTACGTGTGCACAGCACAGAAAACAACAGCCCTGGCGTCTGTCACTCCTGAACTGAGAAAGCAACATGGGAGAACAGTGCTAGGTTGCAGGGGGGTTGGGGCATGGCAGTCAGACGGGGGCTCGTTCAAGTCTACCGAAAAATAACTACTCCTGAGCTGCAGGACCCCAAATACTCTACTGGTCTGTTCAAAACAAGAGAATCACTCTGGGACCCACACCCTTGACCATGAGTCAATCTGATTCACAGCCAGCTAGAGGCAGGAGTGGCACTTAGAGATTTCCAGAGGACACAGGTCCACCCTTAGAGCCTCCCCTTGGGAATGATTTCCTGAGACTAGCTGACTGGGGACTAGCCCTGGTGACATTCCCTAGACAGGGTCGGAGCCTGAAGGATGAGGGTCAGCATGCTCTCCTGGCCTCAGCTGACCAGGGCCTACCTTGGAGCTGACAGAACGTGGTCATGAACTTGCTGGTGAGGGACTTGAGCTCATTGTTGGCCAGCGTGATGAGGTGGATCTGGTCGGTGACATTTCGCAGGACCTTGTAGATGCCGATGGGGAAGGAAACCAGCTTGCACTCGGCCAGGTCTGCAGCCAAAGGACAAAGACCACAGTTAGCAGCCACAGCTGCCCATCGACTCGCCCCAAACCCCACAGACCCAACCCTGTATCTCCTCCCGGCCTCCTTTGTCTCCTACCTGGCTCCCCTGTGCCAGGCTCAAGACCCTGCCGTCCCTCCTCCAAAAGCCTTCATCACCATTCATCACACTTGTCCCAGTCTCACACACTGAACCTAACAGTTTATTCTAGCACCTTCTCTAACAGCACAGCCTGCTAGCTGGAATGCAGAAGACAGAGCTCTGATGACCAGCACTCACAGCCGTGTGCTTGAGGCCCTGAAGGATCCACAAGTCCCTCCAGGATCATGAGACTCAATGGCGAAGCCAGGGTCTTAAGAGTACTTTATAATAGTCTACTTCTTTGAAAACAGGCAATTCACACAGACTTTGTGGTATGACCTTCTTCCCCATCCTGTCACTCTGAAGACAGGTCTAAGAGGTAGCAGGGAAGCCTCTATGAAGAACAGTCTGGCAGTTCCTCGAATGGTTAAACCTAGTTACTGTATGACCCAGCAATTCCACTCCTGGGTATATACCTGGGAAAAATGAAACCATGTGTCCACACAAAATAGTACACAAGAATGTTCACAGCAGCATTATTCATAATAGCCAAAAAGTGGAAACAACCCATGTGTCCACTCATAGACGAATGGATAAGCAAAATGTGTGTATCCATAAAAAGGAATATTGCTTGGCAATAAAAAGAAATGAAGTATCAATATATACTACAACATAGACAGGCCTTGAAAACATTATGGTAAATGAAAGAAGCCAGTCACCAAGGACAATATATTGTATGAGGCCATTTATATGAAATGTCCAGAACAGGCAAATGTACAGAGACAGGAAGTAGATTAGTGGTTACCTAGGGCTGGGGGTATTGAGGGATGGCAACTAAGGGGTGAGGTGTTTCTTTGTTGGCGTAATGCAAATGTTCTAAAATTGGATGTGGTAATAGTTGCACAGCTCTGTGAATATACTCAAATCACTGAACTGTACACCCTAAACTGTATGGTATGTGAATTATATCTCAATAAACCTGTTTCATATATATGGCAGCAGAGAGACACTGAAAGCATGGAGGCTCAGAAATTAGACTGTCCAGCTCATCTAAGTCACTTAAGTTTCCTGAGCCTCAGTTTTCTCATCTGTAAAATGGGGGTATCGTTGTCTACCTAGCAAGGCTGTCAGGAAAAGTAAATATAATAATATGTACTAACCAAGTGCCTGGCAGATAAGTAGTGGGAATGCTAAATACAAATGCTGTTTCCCTACTCACCTTCCACTTTGCTCTCCCCTTCCCACCTTACCCAAATTGTCTCCATGCTTCAAGGCCAGTTCCCATCCCACCTCTTCTGGAAATCTTCCTGGATCACCCCCATTACTGGTGATTGCCCCCCCAACCCCGATCAGGAGCACTCATCAACTCAGACAGCACTGCCCCATCTCTCAACAAACTCTTGTCTTTTCCCCAAAGAGGCCGGGCTTCCCCAGGCACCTCTAAGCCTTTGAAGATTGTTCCAGTATTAATATACAAGATTCAATAATATTCCTATATGCCAACAATAAAATACAGTTTTTAAAGATCTTATTCTGAACAGCAACAATAATGCAAAGTCTATAGAAATAATCAAAATTTAAGCCCTTCTCCCTTATCTGCCTCACAGAATTTCTACTCTGGCTCTAATGCCAGCTCAAATGTCATCTCCTCCACGAGGCCTTCCCTGACGGCCCTAAGCTCTAGCCTCTGAGTCTCATATGGTGTAAATGAGACCTCTTCATCCTGTATTGTATTAACCTCCTTTTGTGTCTGCTTTCCCACTGGACTGGGAAGGCCCCCAGAGCACAGCGTCAGCAGAGGTCCACCAGGCTTGGAGGGCAGGGCAGGGTTACTGGTGACCTCATTAAGCTGGTTTAAGGAAAGAAAGGGGACAGGTGGGGGTAAGGGCAAAAGTCCAAAAGACTGAGGAACCATAGGGGTAGGACATCCTGTTAAGAAGTGTCTTTAGGGAATTCCCTGTTGGTCCAATGGTTAGGACACCGAGCTTCCACTGCAGGGGGCCTGAGTTCGACCCCTGGTCGGGGAACTAAGATCCCACAAGCCGTGTGGCATGGCCAAAAAAAAAAAAAAAAGAAGTGTCTTTACTGCTTGCTCTGGTCCAGGGCTATGTTAGGTGATCCCAGCCCTGCGTACCAGTCCAATGTCAGGTACCTGCTCTTATATCAGCAAGTGGGGTTTACAGAAGAGAGTGCAAGGTCCTGCCGGGAAGAACGAATGCCCAGAGGTCAGACATTCAGTAAAAAGAGATCAAGGGCTGGACCTAGACCAGCTCTGTAGGCTTGAAGTTTGGGGCAAGCTGAGGATTCTTGAAAGGGCAAACACTTCCAAACAACGAGCCCCCTAGTGCTTGGTGCCAGAAGCACAAAGAAAGGAGTCTTGTGGTTGTGAATCACAACAGCCGCTTTGGCTAAAAGCAACAGATCTCAGACCTGCTAGGAACAACATCAAGGAAAACGTCAGAAGCTTTCCCTTTAAAACAAAGAGCAAAATAAGGATGCCTTCCATCATCGGTATCCCTGAATATGGTCTTAGAAGTTCTGGCCAAAGAAATAGAAAGCATAAACATTAGAAACAGACAAAATTATTATTAAGTGCATGTGAGATGACTGCATAACCTCAACAAAGCAGGCATCTGACAAAGTACACAAATTAAAAAGATCTCAGCAAAGTGGCTAATTAAAAGTACAAAATTCAATAATATTGAATTGCCTATATGCCAGCAATAAATATAGTTTTTAGGATCCTATTCCAAACAGCAGTATAATATAAAATATAAAGATAATCATAATAGAAAATATATCTGACCAATATTAAGAAAAGTAGTTCTATTTGTAGTTTTTTAAGGAACCTCAATACTGTTCTCCATAGTGGCTGTATCAATTTACATTCCCACCAACAGTGTAGGAAGTTTCCCTTTTCTCCACACCCTCTCCAGCAATTATTGTTTCTAGCTTTTTTGATAATGGCCATTCTGACCGGTGTGAGGTGATACCTCATTGTAGTTTTGATTTGCATTTCTCTAATAGGTAGTGAGGTGGATGGACCTACAGTCTGTCATACAGAGTGAAGTAAGTCAGAAAGAGAAAAACAAATACCGTATGCTAACGCATATATATGGAATCTAGAAAAAAAAACGGTACTGATGAACCTAGTTGCAGGGCAGGAATAAAGAGGTAGACATAGAGAATGGACTTGATGACATGGGGTGGAAGGGCGAAGCTGAGGCGAAGTGAGAGTAGCATCGACATACACACACTACTGAATGTAGAATAGTTGGCTGGTGGGAAGCAGCAGCATAGCACAGGGAGATCGGCTTTGTGCTTTGTGATGACCTAGAGGGGTGGGATAGGAAGGATGGGAGGGAGGCTCAAGAGGGAGGGGATATGGGGACATGTGTATGCATATGGCTGATTCGCTTTGTTGTGCAACGAAAACTAACACGGTATTGTGATGCAATTATACTCCAATAAAGATCTATTTTTAAAAAAGATTAAAAAAAAAAGTAGAAAGGTTCACAAAGATATTTTTACAAATGGGAGGACTTCCCTGGTGGCTCAGTGGTTGAGACTCTGCCTGCCAATGCACGGGACATAGATTTGATCCCTGGTCTGGGAAGATCCCACATGCCACGGAGCAACTAAGCCCGTGCGCCACAACTACTCAGCCTGTGCTCTAGAGCCTGCAAGCCACAACTACTGAGCCTGCACGCTGCAACTACTGAGCCCACATGCTGCAACTACTGAAGCCCGTGCACCTAGAGCCCGTGCACTGCAACAAAGAGTAGCTCCCACTCACCACAACTAGAGAAAGCCTGCGTGCAGCAACAAAGACACAATGCAGCCAAAAAAAAATAAGTAAAAAATAAATAAATAAATAAAAATAAATAAATAAATATAAATAAATTAAAAAATGGGTTTGTACGTGGAGAGATATAGCATTCGTTGACAACAACTTAAAATATTGAAATAACAGTGATTTTTTAAAGAAGTTAATTTACAGATTGTTTAATGCAATTCCTACTCAAAGCCCAGAAAGTTTTTTTTTAAACTTGATGAAATGGTTTTAAATTTCAACTAGGGAATAAGCAAGCAAGACTCTCTAAAAGAGAAAAAGGTGGAGTGATAACCAACTTTATAAGGCTGCAGTAATTAAAACAGAGGGTAATAGGAAAAATAGATCATAGAAAGAAAATACAGTAACTACATAGGAAGAACATACAGATCCATAGTCCAGAAAATACAGACCGTAAATAATATGTCATAGTTTAATAAACACTAAAATGGAGGCCTCACAAATAAATTAGGGAAGGGAACTGATGTCAGAATAACCAATTAACAATTTTGGGAAAATAAGAGAAAGAGACTCTCAATTAACCTAAGAATCAAAAAAAAAAAAACTCTAGATAAAATTGCACTTTAAATATTTTTTGAAATGAAATCAAAAAATCAGAAGTAAACAGACTTATACAACCACTTAAGTGAGGAAGACTTTCTCAACCGAGGAGCCTTGAAGAATCACAAAGGAACAGATCAACAAACCTAACTATAAAAAAATATGAAACACCTGGATGCTTAGAAGAAAATAAGGCAAGCAACAGATTGTGAAAAAGGATCTATAAATAGGATACATAAGTTGTTATATTGATTATTTTAAATGCTCAATGTAACTCAATTTAAAAAAGGCCACCAGATGATAGATATTCACCAGAGAGAAAATATAATTAGTAAATAAATATACAGCCACTGATATGTATTGCCAAACTGCTTTCCAGGATATTTATACCAACTTACATATATTCTAGCCAACAAGTAAGAGGATCATTAAAAAAATCCTTGCTAATATGATCAGGGGAAATGGTATCCCTTGCTTTCATGAGACTGATTATCTTTTATGGTTAATTAACCATTTTTATTTCCCTGGTGGAAAATCTTGTTCAGGTCTCTTGCTATTTTTCTATTTGGAGTTCTGGCATTCCACCCACTCAATCACCCCCCTAGGTGTTGGTAGAGGTCCCTAAATAATATTATCAACCTATGTCTGTTCACTGTTTTTCTTTTTTTTTTTTTTGCGGTACGCGGGCCTCTCACTGTTGTGGCCTCTCCCGTTGCGGAGCACAGGCTCCGGACGCGCAGGCTCAGCGGCCATGGCTCACGGGCCCAGCCGCTCCGCGGTATGTGGGATCTTCCCAGACCGGGGCATGAACCCGTGTCCCCTGCATCGGCAGGCGGACTCTCAACCACTGCACCACCAGGGAAGCCCTTTTTCTTGTTTAATAGTTCAAGTTATAGCATTTAGGTGTTTTTTTTTTTTAAGCAGAATATAAAAATTATATGCACACAGTAATTCCAACTATATACAAAAGTATACATGCCTGGGAAAAAAGACCAAAAGGAAAATAACCAGAATGTTAAATGGTTATTACAAAGGATTTGAGCAATTTATTACTATTTATAGTCCTGCTGTTTATTTTGTACAAAATAAGTACCACTATTTATCTGCATAAAAATATTTTAAGTATATATGGTGATGCTTTACTTTTAAAATAGAAAAATAAACGTATCATAAAAATAGCTTTTATTGGAAAAAATAACCTGACATATTCAAGGATAAACTGAAGCCAGCCAGCTCCTCATCAATCTGAGACACAGAGAAGGCAGAGCCATGAAAGAAAGACGGTAGCTCTCTGTACTGGACTGAAGTCGAAGTTACGAGTTGGCACTTTCAGCACTCAGGCACTACTGAAGAATCATATAATGAACTCTGCTCCCCAAAGTGGGGAAAGAAAGTGCTCACGATGAAGGCCGAAGAGACATAACACCACTCAGGTTATTTCCAAGGATCCTCAAAGCAGCTGTCTTCCAGAGGAGATCAGCTCAGAAACGCCCAGCCCACAGCCTTGTTCCTCCCACCTGGGCTGCCCACACGCCATCCCAACTGTACACCACCCCACTCTCTCAGTCCCCAGCGCAAGCAACACATGGCCTCTGCAGCCTCACTTGCCCACCGACACAGTCACAGAAGCATGTGGCCCGGCATCTGGGGCGGTTGGGGGCTGAGGGACCAAAATGCATCCACACCTGTTGCTTTCATTTATCTTCCACAAATAACTACTGAGGTCCTACTGTGTGCCAGGCACCGTTCCGCATTGTGCCCTGTGGCTTCCCTATGATTTTTTTGTTCTTGGAGACTCCGTCTGTTCCCTCCATCCTTTGATTGGTGTTTGGGTAGGAGTGTGCACCATGGAGCTCCTGCTCAGAACAGTCTGGCTGCCTCTGATGGCAAAGGCCCCCAAGGATTCCTACAAAGTGCCCTGCTGGGATATGATGCAAACGCCCCCATCCAGGCCACGTCACCAGCCACTAACACTGCCTGTGAACTCCCATCCCAACTGGGAGGACAGGCCTGTGATCTCCGGCACAGCTCTCCATGGTCCCTGGGTCAAGGATATGGAGATCCAGGGGGCTTCCCTGGTGGTGCAGTGGTTAAGAATCCACCTACCAGTGCAGGGGACACGGGTTCCAGCCCTTGTCCCGGAAGATCCCACATGCCGCGGAGCAACTAAGCCCCTGCGCCACAACTACTGCAGCCTGCGTGCCTAGAGCCCGTGTTCCACAGCAAAGAGAAGCCACCGCAATGAGACGCCCGCACACCATAACAAAGAGTAGCCCCCGCGCGCCGCAACTAGAGAAAGCCGGCACACAGAAACGAAGACCCAACGTAGCCAATAAATAAATTAATTAATTAATTAGAAAAAAAAAAAGAATACGGAGATCCAGGTACCCAGACCTTGCCCAGTCACCTTCCCATCTGTACAGATGGAGCAAAACACTTCATGTCCATTCCCTGGGTGGGGTGGGGATAATAATAACCATAAATAGCACCACTCACTATTTCATGTGAGCTAGGCTGTCAGAACTATCCTCTCTGTACACATGAGAAAACTGCAAGTAAGTGACTTGCCCAAGGTCATTCAGCTAAATGTAGGGGAGTAAGATTTGGATACAGGTTAGGCTGATCAGGCAGCCAGGGGTAATAACCATTTTGCTATCCTGCCCCGCTGAGTCAAGAATGTGCCCAGTTGTCTCTAGGCCAGAGAAAGTGGAGTCTCTGCTGAGCAGCTCAATGGGACACCAGGGCCTTGGCTACAAACTCCTGTAGGCCTTTCCAGTTCAGCACCTGCGATCTGGGAACAGAGGCCCTGCAGCCTTCTTCATGAGCCTTTTGTCCTCAGGAACTTCTTCTCCAGGTCTAATTCAAAGGATGGGCACCTTCTATACCCACTATGCCTGTGTGTAGTAGAGAAAAGCCCCTGGGGTTGAGCCAAGTCCAATGCTCACGAGGGCAGACAGCACAACTTCCAGAAGACACAGCCAGGATGTAGCTGGGGGTCCAGGTCCCACTAAGGGAGGGGGGGACCCTACCGAGGGAAGAGAAGACCCAGGCTGGAGACAGGCAAGTCATCCTCCAGGAGCCATGGGATGTCACCGAGAGTCCCATTCTCTATGGGTCCTCAGAGCTGACAGGACGGGGGCTAGTTCAGCAGTCATAAGGAAAAGGTTCCATGTGAGGAAGTAAGTGCAGCGTCATGGGGTGATCAGGCAGGGTCACCACTGAGAGGATTCCTGAACCAGATGGAGGCTGGGTGATCTCAAAGTTCTCATTCAACTAAAAAAAACAGGCATAGCTAGCATCACGAGTACTGACCATGTGCCAGGCACAGTTGCAGGCGCTGTTTACGTATTAATCATGAGTTACCCTCACAGGTGGAAAATAAGGCCTGTGTTGATAGGCCAATCGTCCAAGGTCATTTGGGGGAGATGATGGAGTGCAAAGAATCGAAATGCAAAGATTCCAGTAGGGTGACCAACTTGTTTTGGTTTGCCTGGGACAATCCCAATTTTAGTACCAAAAGCCCTGCATCCTGCAGGACCCCTCCTTAGCCCCAGACAACTCAGGACAATTGGTCGCCTAAGTTCAGGCTGCACACTGATGGATAAGAGGTTACTAGAATCAGAGAGGAGAGAGGGACGGTAACCCAGCCATGGGCCATGGCATGCGCAAAAGCCCAGAGAACCTTCATTTCCTCTGAGGCTCCACCTTTGAGCCTCGGCTCCTCCTGCAATTTTCTGGAGCCTCGCCAGAGGGAAAGGAATCATTTCATGCTACTTGGTGGTGCATGCACGCCCACAGGCTCCATCGGGGCTGGGGTTACTAACACAGGGTCCTCTGTCAACATCTGTATGGCAGCTGGATTCAAGTGTGCCTTTCCTCAGTGCCCCCGGCACCGACACTTGAGCTATAGTAGAGAACAGAGACCCTTGGGGGGAAGGCACTGTAATAAACACAAGGCGTAATTATCCTCATAATCATAATTATTGTCACAAGAAGGCCAAACTGCATGTCCCCAAACCTCTAATTAGAATAGTACTTCGTGTTAACAAAGAAGCTCTTTAATTCAAAATGCATGGGTCCTTAAAGGTTATCTCGTAAATTCTAACGAAGGCCTAATGAAAAGTAACTGGTGGGCAAAACCAGGGCAGAAAACGCAAAATCCAAGCAGTAAACAGAACGTTCTGTGGGAAGTCAGGAGGGCTGAGTCAAGCTTGTGTTGTTCCTTAGAAACAGAACTCTGACCCCTGCTCAGTTCCCGCTGAGAGGTGGGCCTGGTGACAGGGCCCTGTGCAGGGAGCGCAGAGGATCATGGAGCCCCTGGTAACCAAGCCACAGGACCCGAGGAGAAAGTGTTGGGGACTCAGGCTGGCGGGTGTGTGGGCTCTGTGGCCTGACCAAGATGCAAGACTCCCCAGGCTGCAGGAGGAAATCTGCCACCAGTCCCACCCAGAATGTCTTGTTTTCACAAAATATCTCTTTTCACAAATGTCTTTTTTCGTGGACTCTTTTTTTCAGGATTAGAAGGAGGCTGAAGGCCATTGAGCCCATGTTTTCCAAATTTCCCAGTAAGAAGCATCTGGAGAGGTGGGTCCTAGGCCCCTACTCCTGAGATTCTGCCTCAGTGGGTCTGGAATGGCTCCAGGGAATTTGTGGGGTTTTTTTGTTTTGCGGTATGCGGGCCTCTCACTGTTGTGGCCTCTCCCGTTGCGGAGCACAGGCTCCAGACGCGCAGGCTCAGCAGCCATGGCTCACGGGCCCAGCCGCTCCGCGGCGTGTGGGATCTTCCCAGACCGGGGCACGAACCCGTGTCCCCTGCATCGGCAGGCGGACTCTCAACCACTGCGCCACCAGGGAAGCCCCGGAATTTGTGTTTTTTAACAAGTATTCCCAGGTGATTCTTACCCATAAGCAAACTTGGGAAATACTGAGTAATGCTGCCTCCAATCTCAGACCTGAAATTCTCTCAATGTCTCCACCGGAGGGCACAGAGTTCTTCTTCAACACCTCTGATGATGGGGAGCTCCCCTCCCCTCCACAGAATGGTTTGAACTGTTAGAGAGTTCTTTCATGAACCATATGATCACTGCTACCCTGCCACTACCTAGTGGTCCTTCTGCCCTCTTGGATCACACATAGGTATCTGCTCCCAAGTGACAATGCTTTACATATATGAGGATGAAGGACATGACAAGCTTTACTCCAGGCAAAACATCTCAGAAACCTCAATCCCCATGGTTTTAGATGCTCCCTTCAGAGAGTCTGAACAGCCCAGCTCAGACCCTGCCCCAGCCAGAACTTACTACTGTAAGTTTTTCTGTCTGTGACATATGACCACAGCCACCATTCACTGACACCAGCTGTGGGTCCAAAACTGCTCAGGGCCTCAGACCTACAATCTCATCTGCTCCTCACAAGTACTCTGCAAGGTCAGTTCTACACTTACCCTCATTTAACAAAGGAGGCAACTGAATCACAGAGAAGTTAAAAGATTGGATTGCCCAAGGTCATATGATTTATTCAAGGTCACTCAGTTAATGAAATAATAATCAACATTTATAGAGTGCTTCCTGTGTGAAAGTCAGTGATCTCAGCATTGTCATATTAACTTTAAAATTTTTTAAATTTATTTTTAATTTTATTTATTGACGTATAGCTGATATACGATATTTTATGTTTCAAGTGTACAACATAGTGATTCACAATTTTTAAAGGTTATATTCCATTCGTAGTTATAACATATTGGCTATATTCCCTGTGCTTGTGTATTTTATACATAGTAGTTTGTACCTCTTAATTCCCTACCCCTATCTTGCCCCTCCTCCCTCCCCTCTCCCCACTGGTAACCGTTAGTTTGTTTTCTATATCTGTGAGTCTGTTTTTCTGTTGTTGTCATATACATTAGTTTGTTTTATTTTTCAGATTAAGTGATATCATAAGTATTTGTCTTTCTCTGACCTATTTCACAAAGCATAATACCCCCCAAGACCATCCGTGTTGTTGCAGATGGCAAAATTTCATCCTTTTTTTTTTTTGTGGTACGTGGGCCTCTCACTGTTGTGGCCTCTCCCGTTGCGGAGCACAGGCTCCGGACGCGCAGGCTCAGTGGCTCATGGGCCCAGCTGCTCCGCCGCATGTGGGAGCTTCCCAGACTGGGGCACGAACCCGCGTGCCCTGCATCGGCAGGCGGACTCTCAACCACTGCGCCACCAGGGAAGCCCTCATATTAACTCTTAATCCTCATAACAGCCTCATGAGATGGGAACTATTATCACCATCTTTGCTTTTAGAGGAAGAATCTGAGACAGACCTGCGGGCTTGTTAGTAAAGGGCATAGCTGGTCCTGAGCTTGTGCTCCTAACCACTATGTACACAGCCTCCCTACAATATGTAACTGTCACTTGGGATGGTCAGCTGCTGTGAAACAAGAGATCTTGAGTTCCAATGAGCAGACAGGCCTTCCAAGATTTACAATGAATTCCTGTGGACACTGGTATGCTGCAGTTACCATGGAGCTATATTAAGGAGGTTTAGAGTTGAAAGAGCTGGTGAAAGAATTATCCAGAGCCTGGATGTGTCACTTAATTGGCTGTGGGACCTCAGGCAGGACCCTTTGGCTCTTAAGCCCTTGGTGTGCATCTCTGGTAAATGCCAAGGTTGGAGCTGATCATCTCTGAGACCCCTCCTGGCTGCCACTCTGAATTCTAGCTGGTGGTTCTCAGACTTGGCGACACACTGGGCCAGTCACCCGGGGAGCTTTACAGACTCTTGATACCTGAGTCTCGTTCGCAGAGATTCTGACTTAATTAGTGTGAGTTGGGGCTTGAGAATCCAGGGTTCCCAAGCACCCCTGGTGATCCTAACATACAGCCAGGGTAGAGAACTCTGCACTACGCCATCACCTCTCAAACTATAATGTGCGAACAGATTATCTGGGGATCCTGCTAAGATGATGCTACAGGTCTCGGGCGGGACCTGAGATCCTGCATTTCTACCAGGCAGGTCCAAGGACCACTCTCAGTGGCAAGGGGGGTCTGGGGCATCAGCATCTCCCTTGAATCTGTTGGAAATGCACATTCTCAGGCCCCACCCCAGACCTACAGAATCAGAAGCTCTGGGGGCGGGGCCCAGCCATCTGTGTTTTAACAAGCCCTCCAACTTGAGTCTGAGAATTACTGGCTTAGAGAGACTAGGCCTCCACCAGCTGAGGTTTCTTGGCCCTGACTGATGGTCATGATGGTGACAATAATGACAGCAACTCACATTAACTAAGTGCTGGCTGGTCCATGCCTGTGCAGGGGCTTTAAGTTTGCTCACTCGAGGAAAGTCATTTTGCCCTGGGTGCCTTCCGATTCCCCTCAGACTGGGCTATTTCAAGACGGAGCCACCGTCTCTTCATTCTTCTCTCTTGCTTGTTCATGTTTCCGGCTCCGAAAGAGGCACAGGTGACCATCGGTGTGGAAGCAGCTGGGCTGGGCTCAGGAGGCCCATGTTCTCATCCCGGTCCCTCTGCTATTAGCTGTGGGGTCTCAGGGAAACAACTTCTCCAGGGGCCTTGACTCCTCTTCTGTAAATGAGGGTTTAGACCATGGTACCTGGGGGGGTCTCAACCAGGCTGGACATTCTATGACTCCGTGATTCTACTGAGCAAAGAGCTCTGGCCAGTGCTCCTGTCAAAGAGGAGAGGCTGCAAGCTGCAGCCAAGGGTTCTAGAATTGTCTGTGCCTTAGAACATGCTGGAACACGCAGTATAATGGGGGGATCTGAAGCTCAGGGAAGTTGGTCACCCAGGTCCACGAGTAGAGAGCTGGGATTTGAACCAAGAGTAACCCAACTCTGATGCCCATGGTCTTTCTACGACCCTACATCAGTCTACACCACACTATGCTCCCTCCTCCTACTACCGTCAGAAGATAGTCCTAAAAAAAGGTGATATAATAATAGCTTACCCTTGTATGGCGCTTCCTATGTGCCTGAGACTTTCTTAAATATTTGACACACTTTATCTAATTTAATCTTCACAACAACCCCATGAAGTAGGTAGTATTACGTTCATTCCCATCTTATCATTGTAGAAACACAGGCTTAGTAGGTTAATAGAAGAACTGTGATTTGAACCCAGGCGGTCTACCCTGAGAGAGCTCAGTTTAGCAAAACATGTGGGATTGTGCAAGGGCCTCAGATCAGAGGCCCTGGGTGGGATGAGACTCTTATTCAGGTGCCTGGTATAGAGAAAATAGATTCTTCTGGAACATGAAAATGAAAACTTAGGCGTGGGCCTGCTGGGAAGAGCCAGGACCCCTTCCAGAAGATCAAACTCCCAGCACCTCCATGTATATTCAAGGGCTAGGGGTTGGGAGCTGGCATCCTGGCGTAAGAAGCCAAAGGGCTGCCGTTTTCTGAAATGCTGTTTGATCTCCAAAGCTGGGATGTGCGGGGTGCAGACAGCAAGCGAAACAAGTCATCAAGGACTGGTGTCAACGCACCAGTGCACACAATTAGGCTGGATTCTGTTATCTGTGCACAGTGTTTACAGAGCTAACTAGTTCTAGAAGGTTTAAGAGGAAAAATAGAGCCCTGGCCTGCCTCCTGGAAAATCCCCTTCCCCAGAGACAACTGCTTTGGGGATTTTCGGGGATTTTGCTGGTGTTTAACTCCCAGTTTCTAGAGCAGCCTTTTCCTGGCCTTTCCCCATCTGTCTCATGCCACCTGGGGAGGAAAGGTCACAGGATGAGCTCACCGAGCACTGCAGAAGTCCAGAAAGTTCCACCACAACAGTAGTTATACTGGGTCCTGGCGGGGAGTTAGAGAAGGGCAGAAAGGTGCCCAGGAAAGGGGAAATGTGCATGGCATCTTCTGGGAACATGGCGAGACCACTGAACACGGCCATGGCTTTGGGGGTGTTATTTCTTCTACTACCTACCTTATAGATCTCTGTATTGTAGGATATTTTTACAACAAGCGCTTACTACTTCTTACAAATATCCTCAGTTTAAAGAAAGTAACATCCCTAGCGTCCAGCTATCCATGGGGAACAGGCCAAGGAGGCTGGTCAGTGGAGATCCATCCTGATGGTTACATGGGGAATGGGGTAAAAAATCCCACCAGGGCCAAGCTCAGAGGGGCTACTGCAGAGCACAGCCGACAGCCCAACAACAAATGCTGCACACGTGAGACTCTGGAACTCAGAGGCGCTTTCTCCGTGACCTACTGCAGAAGTCCCAGCCTCTCTGGGAAATGATGGAACTGCAGAGTGTCTGCCTCCGCAAACAAAGCGGAGCTTCTGGCCCCCGGCCAGTGGCCATCACACGCAACAGTCAGGATGTGCTCTAACCACACAAGAACAGCCAGAGATCTAAAAAAGGAAGAGGCACCTACAGTGTGGGCCTGAGAGCACTCTCTTCCTCCAGATCCAAACTGAGGCTTTTCTTGGGCCGGGGCTTTCTTGCTATGGAATCTCAGGGAAGTCACTTAACTCCAGCCTCAGTTTCCCCCTCCATAAAAAGAGAACAAGAATTCACACAAAATCCTCTACATGCATGTCCATAGCAGCATCATTTGCAACAGCCAAAAGTAGAAATAGCTCAAATGTGTATCAGCTGAGGAATGGATAAACAAAATGTGGTAGCTCCATACACTGGAATATCACTTGGCCATAAAAAGGAATGAAGTACTGATACAACATGGATGAACCTCAAAAACATTAGGCTAAGTGAAAGAAGCCAACCACAAGAGGCCACATACTGGATGATTCCCTTTAATATAAAGTGTCTAGAATAAGCAAATCCATAGAGACAAAAGGAGAATGGTGGTTGCCAGGGGCTGGGGGAGATTTGAGAAATCTGGAGTAATTGCTTAGTGGTACAGGGTTCCTTTTTGGGGTGATGAAAATGTTCTAAAATTGATCGTGGTGATGGTTACACAATCTTGTAAATATACAAAAAGCCACAGAATGTTACACTTTAAAATGGTGAATTTTATGGTATGTGAATTATTCCTCAACTTAAAAACAATGAGGACAAGATGATCTAACTAACAGGGCTGTTCTGAGCATGAAATAAAAGGTCCACAAGGGGCCAAGCACAGCATGGCAGACAGTGTGTACTCAGTAACTAAGAGATGCTGTTATGAGGATGAAAACACATTGTTTTGATGCGAGAATTCATTACAAGGATGTGCTTTAGCTCCGTTGCTCCTTGAAGGACGAAGAAGACCCCTGGCAGTCACGTATTCCAACAACATCACAACAAGGAGACAACCATATGTGTGTGTTATTGTGGGATGTGGGACTTGGCAAAACAATCCCTGCTTCTTCCCGGCAAGCCAGCCAATCACTTAAAAAAAATAAAATCCTGTATTTAATTAAAACCAAAATTTAATCCCACACAGAATACAACCAAGTGACGTACAGTCACTGATTTGAGATATTAAATTACTTCATTCAATCGATGACTCACCACTAACACGTAGAACAAAAGGGAACAGAAACGGTGGCCACACTGATGCCGAAAGCGTGGCCACCATCAGCTCTGAGGCGGTCACAGCCGGTCTGAGCAGAGGCCACAAGCTGAGCCAGGTCTTGGAGAGGCCCAGGCAGGCTCTGAGGTCTTCTATAACGATAACCGCAGCCAACACTGACTGAGCATCATCTCATTTAATCCTGACAACAACCTCTGAGGAAGGGCAGTAGTGTCAGTCCCCTTTTGCAGATAAGGAAACTAAGGCCCGGAGAGGTTAAGAATGTGCTCAAGGTCACATAGTAAGTAAAGATGGGAAGGAGCTTGGCTTGGCTTCCCATTCTCTCAAGGATGTTGCCCTGCAGAGCCAGTCTGGAGACCTGGATTCTGATCTGCTGCTGCTCTTAACTCATCAAGTGATCTTGGGCAGGTCACTCTTGGACCTTAACCTTCTCATGCATAAAACACAGAGACTGAACTGAGCCCATCTCTCTCCAAGTGTGGAACTCACAAATCTGGCAACAAAAGACCAGATTTCTCAAATTGTAATGTGCCCATGAATTACATGGAGATTTTGTTAGGATGCAGGGTTTTTTTGTTGTTTTTTTAAAATTTTATTTATTTATTTTGGCTGCACCAGGTCTCAGTTGTGGCAGGGGGGAATCTTTGTTGTGGCATGCGGGATCTTTGGTTGTGGCACACGGACTTCTTAGTTGCAGCATGCGGACTCAGTTGCAGCATGCATGCGGGATCTAGTTCCTGGACCAGGGATCAAACCCGGGCTCCCTGCATTGGGAGCGTGGAGTCTTAACCACTGGACCACTGAGGAAGTCCCAGGATGCAGGTTCTGATTCAGCAGATCTGGGATGGGGCCTAAGCAACTGCATTTCTAACAAGCCCCCCAGGGATGCTGATGCTGCTGGTCCTTGGACCACACTCTGAGAGGGACTTAGATGGTGATCACTGTACAAATAACAATCAGCCACACGGTGAGAAAGTCCCATTTCAAATTCTCAGTCCTCTAGTCCTTGCTTTACCCCCTCTTTAATGGGGAAGCAGATTCAAGCCTAACCTAAGATTTCATAACCGTGTTCTGTTTTCATCCTTGTTTTTATAGTTATCAACTATTAATGAAAAACTATGTTGATTTTCCATTTACAGTAATGATGTAAAGTTCTTTTTAAATTGTATATATGCTAAATTTATTTAAAGAAAAATGTTAAGTAATAATAATCATAGTTAATACTCATAGCACTGAGCATATGCTGGCCACCATTCTAAACATTTATGGGCATTACCCAATTTTCATCCTCACAACTCTAGAAAGTAAGGACCTTTTAGACATAAGAAAATGGAGATTTAACTCAGATCAGACTTAACTTGATCAGAGAGATCAAGTAACTTGCCCAGGGTCACACAGCTAATGAGTGGCTGAGCCAGGCTTCAAACCAGGGCAGCCTGACTTGAGAGTCAATCACGTTACTCCACCTGTGACTGGGAGTACACCTGGCCCTCTGACATGGCCCAAACCGTGAACATCACATGCACATGGTTAAAGGGAGGCAAACACTTGTTCCTTGCAGGCAGGGACAGTGTCCTTTCACCTCTCATCCTCCCCAACACCCCCAGTGCCCGGCACAATGCCTGGCCCACAGGAGGAGCCAGTGCATGTCCCAGAATATATTTCCCCGGTCTAACTTGCTGGGCAGAGGAGACCTGACAGTACTCTTGCCATAGCAGAAGCCCACGTGTGCATGTGGGCTTCTCCAGGGGTGATGAGATGCCAGACAACTCAGCGAGCCCGGAGCCGGCTTCTGAGCAGGGCAGAGGGCAAGGGGGCTGCAGCTGACAGCTGGGGAGACTGTACTTACTGAACAAAGGCAGCGCCCGGGCACGAAAGAGCTGCAGTTACTGACTGGATTTTTACAATGCCTTTTCTCCTCCTCAAACAATCACTCAGGCTTGAAATAATAAGGAATTCTGCCCTGTAAGGCATGCTTTCTCAGAGGAGTAAGTGGGCTTCCTGAGGTCACAGCTGAAGAACTGAATGGATCCAGGAAGTGGCAGCAAACGCCTCCAAGCAGCACCGTGGGCTCAGCATCTGACCCAGCCAAACACCAGGGCCTGGCCGCCGGCTGCACACCTCACCGCAGCCACCCACCCGCCAGTCCTCGAGCTCACTCATCACCCAGGTGTGGCTCATGCCATTCCCACGGTCTAGAATGCCCTTCCCTCTCCGCTCTGCCGCTAGAGCTCCTCCTGCCAGCCCAGCCCACCTCCCCCAGGAAGGGCGTCCCAACCACTTCACCTTCAGCCTCAGGACACCTGCCTTCGTGCTTGTGCTGGACCATCTTCCCCCAACTGGTAAGTATCCGCAGACTTGCCTACAGGATCCGTGAGCAATGAACCTGACCGGAGGAGCACGTGCCCTCCTGCTGACTACCCCTCAGGCCGAGCACAGAGCTGGGCAAACACTTCTGAATGTAACCATGTCCCTCACCCCTGGGAAGCTTTGCTTTGGGATCCCCCTCTATAAAATGGGTGTTCAAATGCCCTTTCGGGGAATGAAGAAAAGAATGAGCTAATATCTGTTTAGGGTTTGAACTCATGGCAAGAACCCTGCTGTCTGTGGCAAAGATGTGATTAATATGGTTTTACTGTTACCTAAAAGACACCAGCTTAACAACCCTGAAATCCAACTTGACAATGACCACGGCCACTTCTTCACTGAGGAATCCCTCCACACCCTGCCCCACCCTTCCATACCCATCACCTGAATACCTCTCTCCATTCAAGAATGGACTCCCCATGCCACACAGAATGAACCCACTCTCTGCAGCCCAGCAATCCCGCCAAGGGATCCGGGTCCGACCTCCCTTTTTAGGTATCCTGCTTGCGACTCTGCTCCCACCTTCTGGCCGAGCCAGACTACTCATTGTTCCCTGCAAATTCCCTTTATTTTCCCACCTCTATTTTTGCTGGTGCCGTTCCCGTTAAGTAGAATGTGCCCCTTATCCTCAACATCTTCTCCCGGCAACACCATGTTACAAGGTCTTGTCTAAAGACCACCTCTCCAAGAAGTCTTTGCTCAAGTCCTCAACTGATGGAACTGCTCCCGCGCTTAAGCTCCCGACGTGTGTTTGCCGCCTCTATCAGGGCGCCTCGCCCGTTTGTCTTCCATGAGAATGACTAATGTGTTTGTCTCACTCGTCCTGGCAGGGCGGAGAGCCTCTTGAGGGCAAGGATTAGGTCCCAATGAAGCGGGTGGCCTGTTGCAGAGGGCGAGGGAGGCCAAGAGACTCGAGTTTAAATTCCAGCACAAGATTTGCTGGCTGTGAGAAGCCGGGTAAACCACTACAGCTCTCAGAGCCTCGGTTTCCCCTTCTGTAAGCGACATGAAAACAACACCCGTCCAGAGCTGTTGAGAAAATCAGATGCAATCATTCATATGACAAAGATTTCCTGAGTACCTAGCACACGGTAGCACAGTCCAAGGGTACAGTGATAAGCAGGACAGAGTCCCTGGCCTCGAGGAGCTTACACGCCAGCCTGGGGAGAAGAGTGGTAAATACAGACGCAAATACCTGAAAGAATGTCAGGCAATGACACTGCTCTCCAAAACATAAAACGGTGTAATGCGGAGCAGGTAACTGAGGCAGGGGCAAGGGCAGCAACTCTCACTAGGGCTTCTCAGAGGAAGTGGCATTTAGCTGAGACAAGAATAAAAAAGAAGGCGCAGGGCATGCAAAGATCTGGGCAAAGCACGATCCAGGCAGCAATACCAGCAAGTGCACGGCCTAATGGGACACCTGCCGGAGCTCAGTAATCAGCTGCCTCCTCCTCCTCTCCCCTCCCCATCCTCTGCAGAGCCTGACACAGACAGACGGGGCACACAGTGAATACACGTTTGCTGACATGAACTCGACAGAATAAGGAATCCCAGCGATACACTGGAGCATGACAAAAATATGCGTCTTAGCAAAACACAGTCAACCACGATGAGGCAGATGCCAATTAAGCAGCTCTTAATTCAACCCCATCTTTAATGATAACAACCTTTGGCAGCACCTGTCTCTGAATAAACTACAATTTCCCAACATCTAAAGGTGAGCACAGATCACTCATTTCAGCCTGGGTCACCACACTTACCGCTCGGGGTGTGTCGGGGCTCCATTCCAGAATGACTGGCTTTGCCAGGCCCCTGCATCACCTCCCTCCATCCCCAGCTGCCCTGTCAGCCAGAGCCATGTCGAAGCATTTGATTTTAATAACTTCCTCAGCCTTGCTGATTTTAATAACCTCAAGGCTAACACTCTCATATTTGGGTGACACAAGCTTTTTTTTTGTTTGTTTTTTTGCAGTACGCGGGCCTCTCACTGTTGTGGCCTCCCGTTGCGGAGCACAGGCTCTGGACGCGCAGGCTCAGTGGCCATGGCTCACGGGCCCAGCCGCTCCGCAGCATGTGGGATCTTCCCGGACCGGGGCACGAACCCGTGTCCCCTGCATCGGCAGGCGGACTCTCAACCACTGCGCCACCAGGGAAGCCTGACACAAGCTTTTGATGCCACCAAATTATCTATTTGGTTATCTCTCTGAGGCAGAACATTTTTGTTCTTCCACCAACATACATTTTTTAAAGCTGCATAATTATCCATGTGGTTTCAGAGAAGATTTCTCTTTGCCTTCAAAACAATGCTTCTTCAGTGCCAGTGACACAGGGCAGCCTGGCAGCCTATTTAACCACCTGCTTCTTGGGATGTCTGCTGTTCTGTGCTGGTGGGAGGCGTGAAGGATGCACTGGGGCTGTCAGGGAGCCCAGAACTAGGGCCCCTCTGGGGCAGCAGCACTTCTGCAGACATCTTCATTTCTAGCTGGCTATGCCCATATTTCCCTGCTATGTGCTTCTTCAGGGGTGTCCCTTGGAGACCCCAAATCATCAGAATCTCCTTAGCCACCCAAACGGCCCAGGCCTCCCTAGTTTACATGATGACCAGGTTTCAAACTGTATGCCGCCCACAGCCAATCGGCTGCCCAGCCCCTCCCGCAGCCTCTCTTTCCTCTCGTCCTCCTCCCACTGGTCTGACTCAGGACAAGGCCACACCAGCAAGGCCCGGCGCATGGAAGGTGCCTCTTCCCTGCTATCCTTTCCATGGTCTCACATCCATCCCGTGCCCGGCGGTGCTCCTCTGAAACCCGGCCCAGATCACGTCACTCCCTGCTCAGAACCTGCCAGGGGCCCCCCACTGCTGCCCAGATCAGGTACAGCCGAGGCAGCTTGGGGCCCCATTTAACTTGCTGAACACAGATGCTGAGTGTGACTCTAGTGTTTTTGAAGGTACGTGGTTCCCTACAGCCTGGGTGTGCTATCTGTGAGCCCGCAACCTCACCTGGTCCCCAACCATCAAAACGGTCTGTCCCAGGCTGCAGGTTAACACAGGGCTAAGAACGTAGGCCCTGCAGTCGGAGCGCCTGGGTGCAAATCCCCGGCTTGGGGAAGTTGCTTAGTCTTTCTGTGCCTCAGTTTCCTCCTCTGTGAAATGGGGACAATAACAGCAGCTACCTGCTAAGGCTGAGCGATGATTAAATCACCTGGTTGTTTTCTTTCATGGGTCATTTGACTCTAGGTGATCTTCACTTTTCAGGCTCTCTTTAGAACCTAACCTCTGTGTAAGTTAGGACTTTACTGTAGGAACTACTTAAGGTGACACTCAAGGCCCTCTGAGATCTGGGCCAGCCCCTACCTCCCCTCCTGACTCAGCTCCCTTTGCTCTCCTGTGTTGCTATTCCCATCACAAGCACCTGCCTGCATGCTGCCCCACCTTTGCTCAGACACCCTCACCTAGAACGCCTTCCCCTCACTCCTGTCCCACACCTACACCGCTAAACCTGCTCCGTCCTTTAAGGTTCAGCTGAAATGCCGCCTCTTCTGTTCAACCCCCTTAACACGGATGCTAAACCAACACCCGGCGTGTACACAACTCAAGACAGTAGAAGGGGAACTCATCCTCACTTAGTTCACTTTAGGTTCTGCAAGCATTCCACACGCCATGCAATCAGCTGGCCGCCTGGCGGCCTGTCTCCAGGGCTTGCGGCATTTCCACAAGTCACCGCGCCATCTAGGGCCCAGTCTCCCTGCTGTGATGAGACCTCCACCTCCCACTGGGCTTCCCTGGAGGCCCCTCATGGCTGGACCGGCTCTCATGGCTGGGGTGATTTCTGCAGACCGAACAATGAACAGGAGAGAAAGCTAAGGAGAGAAGACTGCGCGATTTGTACCTGTGGGATGAGGGAATTCCTCCATCCATCCGACACATGACTTCTGAGCACCAACGCTGTGTCGGGACAGCATCACAGCAAACAGGGACCCAAGGGACAGGTGTGCTGTGCTTGAGAATGCCCACCACAGACCCCCCACTCTTATCCTCCCTCCTTCCAGAAGACTGAGGCCCACAGTGGGGCTGGGATGGAGATGGGTGGGGCTCGTGGCCATTGGAGCTTCCAAAGCTCTAGAAGGGGACTCAGGGACTCCCCCACCACCAACAGAGAGACCTGAGCCACTACCAAAGGGCTTTGGGGTTCTGTCCCATCACTGCTACAGAAACAACTTCAGGACACAGCTCACCATCCTCACCCTTTAGCAACTCTAGAGTTAGCCAGCGTAACCTTGCAACTGTTCCTCTAGTTCCACAAGACACTGTGCCAGGGGGGAGGGACCAGTGGACCAGAAGACAGGGTGGGAGGAAGCCCGGCCTCTCTGTTTACCCTTTGGGCCTTGTGCTTTGTGCACTAGGCACAGGTGATACATACTGGGTTTTTTAGATATAAATTTATTTATTTATTTTTATTTATTAATTTTTGGCTGCACTGGGTCTTTGTTGCTGCGCGTGGGCTTTCTCTAGTTGTGGCAAGAGGAAGCTACTCTTCGTTATGGTGGCGGGCTTCTCATTGTGGGGCTTCTCTTGTTGCGGAGCACGGGCTCTAGGCACGCGGGCTTCAGTAGTTGTGGCATGCAGGCTCAGTAGTTGTGGCTCACGGGCTCTAGAGTGCAGGCTCAGTAGTTGTGGCACACGGGCTTAGCTGCTCCGCGGCATATGGGATCTTCCCAGACCAGGGCTCAAACCCATGTCCCCTACATTGGCAGGTGGATTCTTAACCACTGCGCCACCAGGGAAGCCCTGTTTTTTAAAGTTAAACATATATAGTTTTAAAAGTATTCCGCAGAGTGCAAATGCCCAGGCTGGAGCCACAGAACAAATTTTCTCTCTCTCCATCCCAAGAGCTGCCTTCCAATACTGAGCTGTTCTCTTTCCCTCCACGGCCCCTTCTATACCTGAGGCTGGGGGTCCATACAGGACCCCAACGAGCCCATACCGACCTGAGCACAAAGAAGCAATGCCAGACCACAGCATGGTGTAAAAGGATTTCCAGGGACTTCCCTGGCGGTGCAGTGGTTAAGACTCCACGCTTCCCATGCAGGGGGCATGGGTTTGATCGCTGGTCGGGGAACTAAGATCCCACAAGCCGTGCAGTGCAGCCAAAAAAAAAAAAGAGAGAGAGAGAGAAAGAAAGGGATTTCCAGAAACCCCCACCCGGGCCCCTCCTCACCTGCCTGAACAATGGGCTCAGTGCTACCTGCCTGGACACGGCCATATGTGTCCACCTCTCTGGGGCCAGTTCAGAAGCAGCCAGGACTCCACAGGCACCCTGAGCTGGGCTGGCACCAGTCACTCTGCTCTGGAATGAGAAGGGCACGCCAGGTGCAGGCCCTGCATTTCTGCACCACAGGCTACTGCACTGTGCCAGCTCAGTACCAGTGAGACCCTTGGGCTCTCTGAAAGCTCTACTGGTTTCCCTTTGTATACTGGTTATTTGCCTCTGAATGATACCCTCGCACACTAGCCTGCCAGGGTCTCACCTCCACCCCTTTCTCTGTACCGGCACATCCTGCCAAGCAAGACCTCCTGATTCCCCACCACCAGCGCCCACAGTCTGCTCTCTCCAATACCCAAGGGCCAGGAAAATGAAAGGAAAGCAAGATCAAACTAAAGAAAGGAAGGAAAAGCTCATCACAACAGTTGGGATGGTGGCTACCTCTGGGGGTGGGAGCGGCTTTTGGAGATTCTGGCAATATTCCATGTCTAGACCTGGATGGTAGTTACATGAGTATTCGTTTTACAAATATCTGCTGAGCTAAGTATATATGACTTTATGGACTTTGCTACCTGTGTATACCTTTTCATAGCTTCTTCTTTTTTTTTTTTTTAAAGAAAAATGACTGGGTGAAGGCCACTTAGAAAGGAAAGTCAGGGAGGTCTCTCTATAGACGAAACATTTAGGCTGAACCTTAACGTATGAGAAGGGCCCAGCCATGAAGAACAAGGAACAGCATCCCAGACAAAGGGAACAGCATGTGCAAAGGCCCTGAGGCTAGAAAGGGTTTAGCAATTCAAGGAACTGAAAGGTGGCCCATCGGCAGATTTGAGGCTTCCAGCCCTCGCGGTAAAGAGACGGGCGGCCCCGGCCAGGCTGAGGGCTGCCCTGTGACAGACAGCCTGTTCCCTCCTCCATGCCTTCGGAGCTGACCTGTACCTGGCTGATCCTCAGGACTCCCCGGGCCAGGAGACATGGCAGCAAAACACACACCCCTCCCCTACTACCAGCACCAGCCTCCTGGGTTCTGGGCCAGGAACTGTAGACCCAAAAGCCCCTCCTGGAGCCAAAAAAGACTGCTTCCACCACAAACCCTGGCTGCCCCCCTCCCTCAGGACGTGTGTGTGAGTATGTGTGTGTGTCTGTCTCCCCTTCCAGACTGGGCACTTCTGGGACACTTGGGTCCTCCAGGGAAGGTACACACAGTAGGTGTCCAGTGTGTGTTTGTTGACAAAGGAGCCGGTGGCAGTATCTGACCCAAGGGAAGATGTTATTCTGGTCCAGTGAGTATGTATGGAGTGCTTCCTGATACTGCATTTACTCGGCACTCTTGCTCAAGAAAGGGGCTGCAAAATCAAATCACTGGGGAGTCAGCTAGGAATGCAGACACAGGATGTGAGCCGGCCAGGACGTGGAAGCCCTTGTCGGGACCTGGCCCTCACACCCTGGCCAAGTCCCTGACTCTGCTGCCTGTCACCAGGTCGGCTGTGACGGGGTGCCATCTGCTGGTGAGACAGGAGAAAAGTGGCCAAAGCATGAGTGAGCCTGAGAGGAGGGAGGGAGGACAGGAGGGGAAGGGGGAAAGGAGGGGAAGGGGGAAAGGAGGGGAAGGGGGAGAGTAGGGAACAACATATCCCTTCTCTCACTAGCCTTGGTCTCCTCACTTGGTTTTCTCACAGCGCCCAGCCTAGCCGCTCAGTTCCCTGAGGATGGATCAAGTCCATGTTCATATTCATTCCCTCTCTCCCTCTCTGTCACACACACACACACACACATACACACACACACACACACACACACAGAAATCCAGAGGCCTGCCCAGACAACACCACCCCCCCTCACCCCACCCCACCCCTGCCACCCAGCCCTCCAGAACCCACCAGGAGAAGGAAGTTCCAGATTGTAAGTAGTAAGCCAGTGGTTCCCAAAATTTGAGGCAGGGAAGAATCATACAGGGTTCCCATTAACATGCAGGTCACCATGCCCAGCCTCTGAGATTCCACTGTGAAAGCTCTAGAGTGGGGTCCACGATCTTCACGTAAGCAGAAGCAGCCCACAGGGGCTTCCCCCTTCTCCTTACCACCTGAGGCATATATTTTTTTTAATATTTATTTATTATCATTTTTATTTTTGGCTGCATTGGGTCTTCATTGCTGCACACAGGCTTTCTCTAGTTGCGGCGAGCAGGGGCTACTCTTCGTTGCGGTGCGCGGGCTTCTCACTGCGGTGGCTTCTCTTGTTGTGGAGCACGGGCTCTAGGCACGCGGGCCCACCTGAGGCATGTTAAATGCCCAGTATGGCAGCCTGACACACAGCAGGCCCCAGATAAATGCTAGCTCCTTTCCTTCCCAGCTCACCTTGTTTCTTCCTTCTTCCCATCTTTGCCAGTGCCTGGATCTCAGCCAGCCAAGCCCTCCCTTCCCACACTCTCCCAAGCCTTTCCAAATCCTGCTCTTCTGAAGTAATGATCAATTTTTTAAAGTCATCCCCCCAAACCTGGAAGCCTCCCCCTGAAAAGGAGTGGGTGCAGAGTAGCCTGGCCTGATGGTCCACTGGCTGGATGTGCTGCCATCTGATGCCAGGGAGGGAAGGGTAAGGTCAGAAGCCCCTCAGGGGTGCAAGGACCCAGGGAAGTCCAGGTGGGCATGAGGCCCTTAAAAAGAGGAAAAACTAACTTGGGGAGACAAGAGGGGGATAGAGAGGAGTTCCTGGTTCAGGGGAGGCGAGTCCGAGGACAGTGCAGAGTTCCCAACTCTTTGCAAGCTCATTCAAAAAGTCTAGAAGATGATGCTGAGGAGGGGTGAGGGGCTGGAAGAAAGTGGCTTCAACTCAAACCTAGGCTCAGACCAGGGGCCAGATGGAAAGAAGCCCACTTCTTGGGGGTCAAGAGGCCTGGAGTGAGGCAACAAGGGCTGTGAACCAAAGCTCAGGTTACAGGAGGAGCAAGCCTGGCTCTGGAGTGCACCCGTGAGTGGCCGGGGCAGCACGAGTGATGCTTCCCAGGGTTACCTACCTGAGTAAGGTGAGAGTCTGTAACCGAGCTCTCCCCAGCCCAGCCTCTGCAGGGATCTCCCACTCTGCAGCATTGGAACAGACATCCCACCAGGCCTGCGCCCCCAGCCTGTGCACAGGGAGGCAAGCTGGGAAACTCAGCAGAAGGGGAGAAGCCAGGGAAGCTCATTCCACACCCAGGGGCAGGGGCTTAGAGCGGAAGCTACTCCCTTAACTCCTGTACCTCTTGTCTGCTGTTGGGAAGTGGGTTTTACTTTCACCTTCTAGAGTGGCAGGTGGTCCTTTCCCTAAAATCTATTCTTCTCTGCTTGTGAGAGTAATATGTTCATCATAGAACATTCAAAAAATGAAGAATGGTATTTTCTAACATCCATTTGTATCTTATTTCTTTCCAATTTTTATCTATGTATATACACATGTTTAACATAATTGGCATCTTACTGTCTATACAGTTTGGGATCCTTGTTCTTTTCCAATTCACATTATACATGAGAATTTGCCAGTCCTCATGGAAGCACATAATGAAATTTTACACACCATGGTTAATAGCTACGTAAACTGCATTATATATTAGCTGTAACAGAAGTTCTTCAAGCAATTTTCTAGTACTGGCTTTTTAGTTGCTTCAGATTGTTTGCTCTTTTACATGAGAACCATATTGGGTTACTTCACCTATCTTTCAAGACCCACATCAATTCCCACCTCCTCCAGAAAGCCTTCCCAGACTCCTTCAACACCCAGCAATATCTCCCACCTCTGAATTACCACCACCTGTAGTCCATCTGACACGGCTCAGCACGGAGCCCGTGCATCAGTCACTGCTGTCCTAGTGGCGGGCCAGTCTCAGGTCCAGAACTCCACTGCACGTATCCCTGGGAGCTCCCCAGCACTGTGCACACAGCAGGTGCTCAATACGTGCTGACTGCTGACCCCTCAGATTGCATGAGCCTGATGAGCTCCACCTGCCAAAGGGTCAGGGTTGCAGGCGCCCACAGTGGCTTGCTCTGACATTCTGCTTCTTCTTCGGGCACTGAAGAAGTAAAAAGGCCCCCTCATTCAGCCCTGAGTTTAAAGACCCAGCCACCTCCATGTGAAAGTCTCGAGCTTCAGCCAAGACCATCAAGGCTCAAGCATTGAACTCCTCTCCCAAGTTGACTGGCGATCAGCAACCATCTGCCCCCCACGCCAGAACAGAGAGGGCCCAGGCGCTGGTGCCAGCCAGTTAGGGTTCCAACCCCAGGCACTGCAGTGGCCAGGCAGGGCTGCCAGAGGCCTGGCTTGAGTTTTTCAGTGGGCATGACCCGGGCAGAGAGAGAAGCTGGCTACAGAGTGCCCTACCCTAGACGCCCTGCACAATTCACTCCAGGCAGGGCATCCACTCTGTTCACAGAAATCCCCACCTGGCCTGCAGAGGCAACTGAATCTGCAATCTCTGGTCCTCAGACATGGAAGTCTAAACTCAACACAGCCTTGCAGGCTCTCCGCCTGCCAGTGGCATCCCTCATCTCCCCCATCCCCAGCGGCAACTCTGCAGCGGCCTTGCCCCCCACTCAGGCACAGCCCTCCCGGTGCCTGGGACACCCGCCTCCTCACTGCTGCCTCCTGAAATCCTCCCTCAAACAGCATGTCCCCAGGAGGTCAGAATTCCACTCTCCCAGCTCTGCTGCCCCTCTACCCTGCCCCCTTCACACATCTGGATGAGAATGAGCCGCATATGTGTCCCTCTCCCCTGCACCATTTTAAGGTAGGGGTAGGTTATTCACCACTGAGATCC
The DNA here is from genome assembly GCF_005190385.1 of Monodon monoceros. Lineage (NCBI taxonomy): Eukaryota > Metazoa > Chordata > Mammalia > Artiodactyla > Monodontidae > Monodon > Monodon monoceros. The sequence goes on from NW_021703781.1 coordinate 20,819,730, forward strand.
GTCGATTTGCACTGAACTCCCCATCCCAAGGCAAGTGGGGACACCCAGCCAGGTGACTGGCTGACACCTGGAGGAGGTGCGTTGGTGGTAGGGGAGGGGAGGGACTTAGGCCCCACCTCCAGCCCTTGGAGATGAGAAAAATTAAAAATAATAGCTGCCATTTATTGAGCTGCTCATGCCAAGCACCTTAAGACATTACAATTGCTCCCTTGATGAGGCAGGCACAATTACCATCCCATTTTATAGATGAAGAAATCAAGGCTTCAAGAGGTAAAGCAATCTGCGAAGGAAGCAGGCTAGTAGGTGGCATTGTGGGGATTCAAATCCAGGCCGTATCAGTGGTGGAGAGTAAGTGCAACCCTATGAGTGACCAGCACAGGATTCCAGAATTCCTTTCCTGAGGGCCCACAGCCCTCAGTGCACCAGCCGAAGGCTCCCCCCGGCACCACCCCCTGCCAGACTTCCCTCCAAAACCAACAGCAATCTTCAAGTCTGTTTGCTGACAGAGGAGATGCTTCTCTCACTATCGCTCAGTTCAGTAAACACCGCTATGTGCTTTACAAAGTGCCAGACACTGCTCTGGCTCTTGGCAGATGGGGGACAAAAGACCACAGGATCCCTCCCTTCCAGGGACACTGAATGAGTCCCACAGAGGAGGAAGGGAGCAAGGGCCAAGGGCTTCCTGGAAGAGGTGGTAACCAAGTACATCTTGAAGGCTGAGTGTCCCTCCACTTTCTGGGCCGCCACCCCCTGCCCCAGGACCCTCAGACACACCTGACCAATGGTTGCTCACAGAAACGCTCCACCGTTCCAGTCTCTGGGCCATTACCAGGCAGTAACCTCCATGCAAAGGCTCCTTCATGAAACAGACAGACAGACACAGACACACACAGGCACACACATCCCTAACCTGCCGGTGAAATTCCTCTGTGTGCCAAAGACCCAACCCAAATCCCACCCCGTCAATCATCCCCCAGGCAGGGCTGCGTTCACCTCCTCTGTGTTCCTGCAACACACCTGTGGCTCTAAGATGGCACTTACATTCCAGCGGGACACACACATACACACACACACATACACACACACACACACGATCCCCCGCTAACTCTTGCACGTGGTGGATAGTCAACAAATATCTGCTGAATTCAATTAAATGGGATCGTTTGCTTAAGTGCTTACAGCCTTAGGGTAGCTGTACGGGCTAAAGCGCAATAACCAATTCAACAGTATATGATGCAATTCAATTAAAACAGTGGAATGAAAAGGGGCCGCCTGACTGTGTGACCTGAAAAAAGCCCACTCTGCCTTCGACCCTCCATCTCCTCATCTGAAATCTGAGGCTAGTCATGCCTGGTGGGTATCATCCATCACAGGGAAGTTGTGAAGATTCAATAAGGCAACACTTGGGAGGCACCTGCACAGGGCCTGGTACATGGGGCTACCCAGCAGTGCCACCTACTGCCACCTGGTCCAAGGGCACATACACACTTTGAGTCATCAGCAGTCTGAGGGCAGGCAGGCACGCTCCCGGCAGATGGAAGCCCTACTCAGTGCTTTTCAAACCTCTGTGAACTATGACCCATAGTAAGAAATACATCTTACGCTGGGACCCTGTATACACAAACTAAACACAACTGCAATAAAAAGTCCATGGAGGGACTTCCATGGTGGCGTATTGGTTAACAATCCACCTGCCAATGCAGGGGACACGGGTTCGATCCCTGGTCCGGGAAGATCCCACATGCCGCAGAGCAACTAAATCCATGCTCCACAACTACTGAGCCTGAGCTCTTGAGCCTGCGCGCCACAACTACTGAGCCCGCATGCTGCAAATACTGAAGCCCGCGCTCCTAGAGCCCATGCTCTGCAACAAGAGAAGCCACCGCAATAAGAAGCCTGCGCACCACAACGAAGTGTAGCCCCCGCTCGCCGCAACTAGAGAAAGCCTGTGTGCAGCAACGAAGACCCAATACAGCCAAAAATAAATTTAAAAAAAAGTCCATGGAACACAGCTCCTCATGGCGAGTGGTGCATGCTGATACTGTGTCTTTCACCTTCCCTTTCTATCTCATTTCCAAACTGATTCAATAAACCACGTACAGGGTGCCCTACAGCTGGAAAAGCCGTGCCCTCACTCACCCAGGGTGTCGGAGCCGCTCTCCACTGTCTCGTTGACCTTCCTCGCAACTCTGGCCACGGCCTCACCCATCTTCCTCAGCATGCAGACTCAGGTGTCCTGCTGCCAGCCACCAGGCTGGTCTGCTGCTCATAAAGGGACCTGCGCTTGGGGAAGACACAGGGCCATGAAGCGCCTGCCCACCACCAGCCAGGGACCCACCCCTGACCCACCCTCCCCGGGGAATCAGGCTGCAGGAAGCACGCAGGGAGGGGTCCAGGCCACTCACCTCCTCCTGAGGGGCCCAGAGCCCAGGCCACATCCGGCTCAGCCTTCAGAGTGACTGATCTGCCCGTCAGCCCGGCCCTACCAGTTTCCTGGGAGGACTGACACATATGACCTTGCCAGGGCTTGAACCAGTGGCCAGGATGATGTGAGGATTTAGGTGCGTGCTGGCCTGTGACTCACTTAACAGGCAGAGCAGTGGGGAGAAGGTGGGGTACAGCCAAGTGCAAGGAGAGACACCTGTCCCTCCATCCCACAGGCTCGGAGCCCAGTCCACAGGACAACCGCTCCAGCTCCCAGGCCTCCTCAGCCACCTCTGCCAGGTTCCTCCCGCAGGCGGGAAGCGGGGACACAAAGGCAAATGAAACACAGCCCTGCCTGGCCAGAGCTCACTGTCTGGCTGGTGGGTGGTTTCTAAGAATTCCCTTTCCATGCAGCAATACGGAGGCAAAGTTACAGTTTCAGCCACAGATCTGAATGTTAGCCTGCTGCTGAGTTCACTGGCAAGACCCCAAGGAAAAAGGAAGGGGGCAGGACCACTGGGGAGAAAAGGCTTAAAGAAGGGTGAGGACACAATCAAAACGATCAGCTGTAGAAGACATAAGGGACTCGGGAAATGTCTCCAACTCCTTTTTATTAGAGAAGGAAACTGAGGCAGAGAGAGGGACTCAATGACCTGGCCAAGGTCAAAGTAAGTAAATGGCACTAACCTGGCCCAACTCTACATCCAGTGCTCACTTCCTTACAAAAGTCACCCACATCACCAGCGGCAGCACCCCATGCAGATAACGAATTTGAGGCCAACATCAGTGCCCTTTTTTGCTCCTGGATCCCAATCCCAGATCCACAGACAGCTCAAGGAGCTCTAATGAACACATCTGAGGGTCAAAGGCAGAAGAATGTGAAGGGCAGGAAGAAGGGGGTGAGGGTACAAACAGATACCAAGAAAAAGTCCACATGTGCTCAACTGGACAGGGAGGCCCAGTCAAGCCCACTCAGCTGCTCAGGGAGAGTTAGTGATGAGTTCAGTATGTGCCTGCATCTCGCCAGGGAAGAAGACAGGCCTAATGCCCAACTCTGACATTTATTAGTTGAGAAGCCTTGGGAAAGATTCCTAACTACTCTGAGCCCCAGTTTCTTCATCTGAGTAGGAGATCTAGTAATACCTGCTGCAGTGGGTTCATATGAGGGTTGAACAAAAAATACATATCTTTCTAGACCAGGGCTCAGGACACGTAAGTTACTTAATAAATGCTAGCTGAAATGATCAAACAGTACACGTGCAGATATGATGCCAGCATTTAATCCCAGTTACATATCCATATGACTCAAACAAACAAGTCAGTGGAACTCATCTTTAAGGAATGAGTAGAACTTCCTTCTCTCCACCTCCAGGAAGTCTTCCCAGATTGCCCCAGCCCTCAGTGTTCTCTCCTCCTTAAGTTTCAGTAGCACGCAATGCCTTAGCTCAAGCCACTTAGGTTATTTATGAGCTTTTAAAAATATACATACTTATCCCCACCAGCTGGCCTGCAGACAGCTTAAGGCAGGGAGCAGATATATACTATGCTTTTCCCCTGCACTTTATACCACATACTGAAACAGATGTTCAGTTAGTTTCCCCCAATGGTGATGATGATCAACAGCCATCATTTGGGTTTCAAATCTAAATACAAGTCAACTGACTCTTACAACAAAGATACCATCTAAATGAGAAGGGTCATAAGTCCTAACAATGCCAGGTGGATAACTTGCAGAAGGTGGTCCAGGGTAGAACAGCAGGGAAGAGTGAGGACTATGGAAAACTGGACCCAACACCTTTATCATGCTACCTTGAAGACCAACCCCCTAAGCCTGAGTCACAGCAATGTTGCTGGAATCTTGGTGACTCAGTCTAATGCCTTTATGAATAAGAACACTGAGGACCCAAGAAGGAAGGTAAATCAGCCAAACAGAAACGAAAAACCTAGGTCTCCTAACTCCCAGCCCAGGATTCTTCGTACATACCATGCTCCCTCCTTTTCCTATCTCCAGTATTCATCATCAGTAACCACAAACATGTATTGAGCATCTACTAGGAACAGGGCATAAGACTGAAGAGGGAGGAAGGAAATATAGGAAACAGCTCTGACTTATGAGCTTCTGATGAGGAAGACCTTTCTAAGGAACATCACTGAGGCAATCCTGGCCTCACACAGAGACGAAAGGGAAGGTAAATCTCCAAGCTACCCAGGGTCTGTGCTAACCCTGGTGAGATTGCATAGGCTACTTTCAATCAGGCACTATGCCTGCAATTCTACTAGCTGCCACCAGGTGGGAGCAGTGGTGCCTTAAGCTAAAGAGCCTATTGAAGAAAACTAGTCAAATTTAAAACCTTACCCCTGGTGGTAAGCTCAGACACCCTATAGTGTGGGTAAGAGATTGGACATTGAAGCAGGAACAGCCTGTAAAGTCTAGGTGTCAGAGTAAGTCACCAGAAGGACAGGACCCTGACATTCCAGAGGATGCTCTGGATACAGCACAGATGTGCCCTAGGCCCCCAAGAGGTTCCAGCTACCTAAAATCACCAACCCCACTAACTGGCTAGGAAACCACCCTCCCTTCACCTAAAACTACCCATTCCCCAAGGGAGAATTTCTTATAAATTCCAGCTGACAGTCCCTCTCCCAGGTCAGGTGACCAAGGCCTGTCACTTTTTGGCATGCGCAGGGCTGAAATGGGAGGGTGGCAGGGCCATATATGGTATAAGGCCCAAGATGGGGTAGGAGGGCCCCAGAACTGAGGGGAGAACAAACTTGAGATGATAAGAGTCTGGAGTGGGTCCCCAAAAGAGGTCCTACAAGGTTGTCCAACTTTCCTGACTGCTCCTTCGAGCCCCAACCCAACACTGGACCTCTCTGACCAAAAAGTAGCAAGAATTTATTGAGCATGTAACAGGAGCCCTCAGAGACAGGGGGTGGGGGAGAAATAAGGCAAGCTGCTCTTCCTTTCTTTGGTTTTAAACTGTTTTTAAGAAAAATAGAGAATTGTCTGAGTCACATATGAGTGATGGAGAGAACTATGGACCCACTCCTCACTGAGTGAGAAGCCTCCTAGGCAGGGCCACCCTAGGACATGAGGGGCCCCTATCTATGCAAACAATTTGAGTCAATCAAAATCAGCATGTCAGCACCATTCTGGCTGCCCAGTCTCATGCAATTCCATGAAAGAAAGACCTTGCCAGCCAGTGGGAGCAGTCAGCACGCAAGGCAGCCCTCCTGGAACCAGACCACAACCACAGGGCCCCAAGACAACCCAACCCTACAGGCAGGCTCCTTGAGGCATCTGGTCAACCCCACAGGCAGGGGTAGTAGTAGCAGAAAATCAGAGAGTGTCCCAAAGGGGGGAAACAGGAACCACCAGCCCATATGGATCTGTTCTGGGTTTGGGGTCCCAGTCATCAGAGGTCAGCCTTAGAAAACTGCTCCAAAGTGCTCCAAATCCTGGAGACCCTTCAACACAGGGTCCAAACTCATACTCACACTGCTGCTTCCTCAGCAACACATCCCTCTCCACATCCCTCCCCAACTCCTCTTTCTTCAGAGTGTGCATCATAGCCCTAGGAAATGTTTAAATCCAACAAACGTGTGCTGGGCCCTTCTATAAGGCCCTCACTGGAAGAGTAAAGGTACAGAGACAGGGCTCGGGCCAGAATAAGCTTCCCATCAGGTAAGAGAGACTCAGTGACAAAAGGCAGAATGAGGGCTTCCCTGGTGGCGCAGTGGCTGAGAGTCCACCTGCCAATGCAGGGGACACGGGTTCATGCCCCGGTCCGGGAAGATCCCACATGCCGCAGAGTGGCTAGGCCCGTGAGCCATGGCCACTGAGCTCGCGCGTCTGGAGCCTGTGCTCCGCTACAGGAGAGGCCACAACAGTGAGAGGCCCGCGTACCGCAAAAAAAAAAAAAAAAAAGTCAGAATGAGCCAGATGCTGGAGGCCACAAGGCCAGGCCCAAGGACCATGTGTGCCTTCTGCCATGAAGGCACATGGCATGGCTGAGAAGAGGGAACAGAGGCAGGGGCTGAGCAGAAGTACCCAAATGATGACAGAAAGAGGGAGACAGGAAGCCAGTCTGTCCCCAGATTACTCGGGGAGGGGCTGGAAGCCACCCTATAAGTCTGTCCTCTGCTTCTCTTCGGGGAACTATGAAAGGTTTTTTGAGGAAAGCAGCCTAATCCAGCCAGAGTTTTGGAAAATTATCACTGTTGTGAGCAGTCCCATTGTCAGATGGAAACACCACCCTCCTCACTGGGTTGTTTTGAGAAGTAAATGACATATAACTTTTGAGAAATCTTCGCAAGTTGTCGCACACCAAGGCATTACTGATATGTGATTAAACCGCTACAGATGGTAAGTTAGGATATAATAAATGGAATGTCAGAAAAGAAGTTGTCCTGCTTTGTGAGAGCTGGCAATAGAGTCCTCCTGTATCTATAACCTGGTTTCACCTGGATACAGGTTTGGGGGGATGATTTTTGCTTAAACACTGACCCTAACCCTCTGCCAGGGCTCCAGCTCTCATCAGTGAGAACTCTACCTTATCTGAAGCCCCGAGATCTGTGCAAAGGAGCTGCTGTGACACCCCGTCCGCACCAGCTGCTCCTATATTTAGTTACTGGTGTGGGCACTTGGGAACTTTAGAGCCTGGCAGCCGCTCCGAAGGGCAACTCGAGCCTCTTGCTCCATGTGTGCAAGCTCCCCCCACTCCCACCCCCACTGGCTGCAGCGGGTCCTCTGGACCGCCCAAGCTAAGGAGCCACTGGGGAAGTGCGAAGCAGTCGGCTGGATCGGACCCAAGTAGCCCCGAAGGCCCACTCGAGCCCAGACAGAGTTGACCCACTTTTCCACCCAAGGGAACGAAGCCCGCTGGGGCGAGAGCGGGACGGACTGGCGCCTTGTTTTTGAGCCATGAGGTTCCCAGAGCCGCGTGCATGCTTCTGTATGGGCATCTAAGCATTCTCGGGCTGCGCCTCCCAGGACTGAGCGCGGTGGCCAGGCCAGGGTCCCCACGCCTCGCGCTAGGGGACCGCCTCACCGTCTTCCCCACCCCCCGGCGCCCGCAGCCAATGGCTCCTCGTCGCCGGCCCTCCGCTCGCCAGGCAGGCGGGGACTGGGGAGAATAAAGCAGGCAATGAGAGGAGAACGCCGGTGAACGCTGAGGGCCGGGGACTCCCGCGCTACCCAGAGGCCGAGAGGAACACTCTGGGACAGGCGTCTGCAGCTCCCCAGAGGGGAAGCAAACCCCTAAAAGTGTGGCTTCAGGGACGAAATTTACAACAGCCTCTCCCAGCAAGGGCGCCTCCCGCGGGGAACGGAGGCCCCCTCGGGACGGCTTCCCCAGGCTCCCTATTCCCTGGTACCTCGGCGCCCGCTCCCCCGAGCCAGCCGGGGTCCAGCCGCAGTCTGCAAGCCAGAGCCGGCGCGGCGCCGGGCCCCTTGGCACTACAGAAGCCGCAGCTGGTGCACCGCTGCTCCTTCCACGGGGTGACTTGGGGGAGGGGAGGGGAGGGTACACTACAGAAACGGGGACATTTCTCTCCCTCGCTCCCCCAGCCCCTCCAGCGCTTAGCCTCAGACTACGTTTACTTTGCGGGGCACGAAGGTGGGGCCCCGTTCCGGGCCGCTCTCTGCTCCACTTACGGCGACAATGCCTCCTAGCGCCCTGCGCAGCGCAGTCACGCTCCCTCGGCCGCCGGCGGCGCCCCATGCAGCAGCGGCGAGCTGGAACTGGCCGGGAGAGGGCAGAGGGGCTGCGGTCTCTGAGCGCACGGTCGCCCGGCCAATCGCCGCGCCAGGAGCCGCCCCGGGGCGGGAGTAGGCAGCCGCGCGCAACCAATTAGAGCGCGGGTCCTCACGCGGCGCCCCCGGAAAAGCGGCCTGTGCGCTCTCGTCCGCAGGGTGGATCCGCTTTGTGTTCGGCTTCTGGAGGAAAAACGCTTTGGACAGCGAGAGTGTAGACCGGAACGTGCAACAGAACCCAGGATTAATAGGACTGAGTCTCCAGATTTGTTTTTCTCGAGGGAGAAGAGTTGAATTAGCTAGATCAGGGGTACATTGAGAAAGGTGAAGATGGGACTAGGAAGCTTTTCCCGTGGTGCCTTCAAGGCGCCCATTCAGGTTTTTAGAGGCAATAATTCTGGCTACGCTAAGTTACTTAACCTCTCTAAATCCCAGTGTTCTTCTCTATCAAATGAGAATTAAAATGTATAAAAACGTAGTTCACAGGGTCATTGTGAGGATTAATACCTGAAAAGTTTAGTGCGGTGCCCGGCATGATGGCTCAGGGAAGGGTAGCTGCTTCGCAGGCCTACATTTACAGAGGATTCCCCACAGACTCTTTACTAGGCACTGTGGGGAGGACCAAAGAGATGAGGCCCCTAACTCAACCAGCGATGGTGGTCAACGAGTCAAATGCTCTAATAAACAGAAGCATGTGTTAAATATGTGGGAGTCCTGAAGAAAGAACATTTAATTCTGCCCCTGGGGATTGGGGTAGTTAGATAAAGAACACACATTCACTTGGGTCTTGATGGATATTATGGGTTAAATTGTGTCTCCCCACCAAAAAAGATATGTTGAAGTCTTAACCCCCAGTACTTCAGAATGTGGCCTTATTTGGAAATATGGTCATTGCAGATATAATTAGTTAAGATGAGGTCATACTGGCATAGGCTGTGATTGGTGTTCTTATAAGAAGAGAAGAGACACATCGACACAAAGGGAGAAGGCCATGTGAAAATGGAGGCGGGGTAGAATGATGTGTCTACAAGCCAAGGAATCCCAAGGATTGTGGGCAAGGATCAGAAATTAAGAAGAGGCAAGGAACGGATTCTCCCTCAGAGCCTCCGAAAAGGAACCAATTCCGCTGACACCTTGATTTCAGACTTCCAGACTCCAGAGCTGTGAGAATAAGTTTCTCTTGTTTTCAACTACCTAGTTTGTGGCAATTTCTTACAACAGCCCTGGGAAACTGCTACAATAGGTGAGTCGGAATAAAGGGAAGGGGATGAGAAACACCTCCAAGAAAGTCTTTCAAAACTGAACGCCTGGGCTGCGCCGGCCTGGCCTGGCCTGGCTGAGGGGAGGTGGCAGGAGGGCGCTATGGTGGAGGCTGGGCCACAGGCACCGCCGCCCCCAGGCACCCCAAGCCGGCACGGGAAGAGTTTGGAACTTCTCACTACCAAGTTCGTGTCACTTCTGCAGGAGGCAAAGGACGGCGTGCTTGACCTCGAGCTGGCAGCTGACACCCTAGCTGTTCGCCGGAAGTGGCGGATTTATGACATTACCAATGTGCTGGAAGGTATCAGGCTGATGGAGAAAAAATCCAAGCATAGCATCCAGTAGAAGGGCGTGGGGCCTGGCTGCAATACCCGAGAGACTGCGGACAAGTTGATTGAGCTCAAGGCAGAGATGGAGGAGCTGCAGCAGCGAGAGCAAGAACTAGACCAGCACAAGGTGTGGGTGCAGCAGAGCATCCGGAACATCACAGAGAATGTGCAGAACAGCTGCTTGGCCTATGTGACTCATGAGGACATCTGCAGATGCTTTGCTGGAGATGCCATCCAGGCCCCGTCGGGCACCAGCCTGGAGGTGCCCATCCCAGAGGGCCTCAATGGGCAGAAGAAGTACCATATTCACCTGAAGAATGTAAGTGGCCCCATCGAGGTGCTGCTGTTGAACTAGGAGGCATGGAGCTCACCACTTGTGGTGGTGCCTATGCCACCACCCGAAGATCTGCTCCAGAGCCCACCTGCTGTCTCTCCACCTCCGCCTCTGCCCAAGCCTGCTCTGGCCCAGCCCCAGGATGCCTCATGCCCAAGCAGTCTCCAGGTGACCACCCCGAACCCTGTTCCCGGCAGCACTGAAGCCCAGGGGGTGGCCGGTCCAGCAGCTGAGATCACAGTGAGTGGTGGCCCTGGAACCGATAGCAAGGACAGTGGTGAGCTCAGCTCCCTCCCGCTGGGCCTGACAGCACTGTACACCCGGCTGCTGCAGTCCTCTGCCCTGTTGGACAGCAGTAGCAGCAATAGCAGTTCATCCGGACCCAACCCTTCTACCTCCTTTGAGCCCATCAAGGCAGACCCCACAGGTGTTCTGGAGCTCCCCAAAGAGCTGTCAGAAATCTTTGATCCCACTCGAGAGTGCATGAGCTCAGAGCTCCTGGAGGAGCTGATGTCCTCAGAAGTGTTTGCACCCTTCCTCCACCTTTCTCCATCCCATGGAGACCACGATTACATCTACAACCTGGATGAGAGTGAAGGTATCTGTGACCTCTTTGATGTGCCTGTCCCCAACCTCTGACTGACAGGGGCATGCCCTTTGTGGCTGGGACACAGACTGTCTAACCTGGGGGCTGCCTGGGGACCTCACCCCACCCCACCCCTACACAGCTTGAGAGCCGCAGACTCCTGGCTTCCCCAGCCTTCCCTCACTGCACAGTTCTGGCCACAAGTCCCACTCCTGCACCAACACCTGTTCTGTGCTAGGAGAGCAGGGGAAAGGGGCTTAGCCCGCTCCACTGTGGAACCAAAGTGTTTACCACTCCTTTTTTGGGGACTTCCCCTATCCGGTAGCCTCCCCCCACCCTCCCAGAGTTCAGTTTCAGCTGCCACCCAGTGACACAGATCCAAGGACCCTCCATCACCCTCCTAGGGCATCTCGTCCAGCCCCATCGCCCTGTACCTGCCAGCCCCTGCCCCTCCAGGAGGAAGCATGGGGTGGGGCTGGGCACTTGCCAGCACCTAGCCTAGCCTTCTTCACTTCTCCCCATGCGGATCACACCGTTCCTCTGTACCGCTCATGCGCCCCTTTCTGCTGGACCCTTGGCCCTGAGAACCTGCTGGGGGCAGGGGGAGGAGCAGGTTGCTAACAGGAGGAATGGAGATCTCTAGCTAGGAATCTGGGTGGGAGAGTCCCTGAGGATTGGCCCAGCCTCCGTCTGACCCGCAGCTCCCCTCTTGTTTCTTGGGGTTTTTTTTTGAAGTTTTGAATTTTATTTATTTTTTTAAACAGCAGGTTCTTATTAGTTATCCATTTTAGACATATTAGTGTATATTTGTCAATCCCAATCTCCCAATTCATCACACCACCACCATCCCCCTCCGCCGCTTTCCCCGCTTGGTGTCCATACATTTGTTTTCTACATCTGTGTCTCAATTTCTGCCCTGCAAACTGGTTCATCTGTACCATTTTTCTAGGTTCCACATATATGCATTAATAGATGATATTTGTTTTTCTCTTTCTGACTTACTTCACTCTGTATGACAGTCTCTAGATTCATCTACGTCTCTACAAATGACCCAATTTCATTCCTTTTTATACCTGAGTAATATTCCGTTGTATATATGTACCACACCTTCTTTATCCATTCATCTGTCGATGGGCATTTAGGTTGCTTCCATGACCTGGCTATTGTAAATAGTGTTGCAGTGAACATTGGGGTGCATGTGTCTTTTTGAATTATGGTTTTCTCTGGGTATATGCCCAGTAGTGGGATTGCTGGGTCATATGTTAATTCTATTTTTAGTTTTTTAAGGAACCTCCATACTGTTCTCCATAGTGGTGGTATCAACTTACATTCCCACCAACAGTGCAAGAGGGTTCCCTTTTGTTCACACCCTCTCCAGCATTTGTTGTTTGTAGATTTTCTGATGATGCCCATTCTAACTGGTGTGAGGTGATACCTCATTGTAGTTTCGATTTGCATTTCTCTAATAATTAGTGATGTTGAGCATCTTTTCATGTGCTTCTTGGCCATCTGTATGTCTTCTTTGGAGAAATGTCTACTTAGGTCTTCTGCCCATTTTTAGATTGGGTTGTTTTTTTTTTTTAATATTGAGCTGTGTGAGCTGTTTATATATTTTGGAGATCAATCCTTTGTCCGTAGATTCATTTGCAAATATTTTCTCCCATTCTGAGGATTATCTTTTCGTCTTGTTTGTAGTTTCCTTTGCTTGCAAAAGCTTTTAAGTTTCATTAGGTCCCATTTGTTTATTTTTGTTTTTATTTCCATCACTCTACGAGGTGGATCAAAAAAGATCTTGCTGTGATTTATGTCAAAGAGTGTTCTTCTTGTGTTTTCCTCTAAGAGTTTTATAGTGTCTGGGCTTACATTTAGGTCTCTAATCCATTTTGAGTTTATTTTTGTGTATGGTGTTAGGGAGTGTTCTAATTTCATTCTTTTACATGTAGCTGTCCAGTTTTCCCAGCACCACTTATCGAAGAGACTGTCTTTTCTCCATTGTATATCCTTGCCTCCTTTGTCATAGATTAGTTGACCGTAGGTGTGTGGGTTTATCTCTGGGCTTTCTATCCTGTTCCATTGATCTATATTTCTGTTTTTGTGCCAGTACCATATTGTCTTGATTACTGTAGCTTTGTAATATAATCTGAAGTCAGGGAGTCTGATTCTTCCAGCTCCGTTTTTTTCCCTCAAGACTGCTTTGGCTATTCGGGGTCTTTTGTGTCTCCATACAAATTTTAAGATTTTTTGTTCTAGTTCTGTTAAAAATGTTATTGGTAATTTGATAGGGATTACATTGAATCTGTAGATTGCTTTGGGTAGTATAGTCATTTTCACAATACTGATTCTTCCAATCCAAGAACATGGTGTATCTCTCCAACTGTTTGTATCATCTTTAATTTCTTTCATCAGTGCCTTATAGTTTTCTGCATACGGGTCTTTTGTCTCCCTAGGTAGGTTTATTCCTAGGTATTTTATTCTTTTTGTTGCTGTGGTAAATGGGAGTGTTTCCTTAATTTCTCTTTCAGATTTTTCATCATTAGTGTATAGGAACGCAAGAGATTTCTCTGCCTTAATTTTGTATCCTGCAACTTTACTAAATTCATTGATTAGCTCTAGTAGTTTTCTGGTGGCATCTTTAGGATTCTCTATGTATAGTATCATGTCATCTGCAAACAGTGACAGTTTTACTTCTTCTTTTCCAATTTGTATTCCTTTTATTTCTTTTTCTTCTCTGATTGCCGTGGCTAGGACTTCCAAAACTATGTTGAATAATTGTGGTGAGAGTGGACATCCTTGTCTTTTTCTGATCTTAGTGGAAATGCTTTCAGTTTTTCACCATTGAGAATGATGTTTGCTGTGGGTTTGTCATATATGGCCTTTATTATGTTGAGGTAGGTTCCCTCTATGTCCACTTTCTGGAGAGTTTTTATCATAAATGGGTGTTGAATTTTGTCAGAAGCTTTTTCTGCATCTATTGAGATGATCATATGGTTTTTATTCTTCAATTTGTTAATATGCTGTATCACATTGATTGATTTGCTTATATTGAAGAATCCTGGGATAAATCCCACTTGATCATGGTGTGTGATCCTTTTAAAGTTGTTGGATTCTGTTTGCTAGTATCTTGTTGAGGAGTTTTGCATCTATATTCATCAGTGATATTGGTTTGTAATTTTCTTTTTTTGTAGTACCTTTGGTTTTGGTATCAGGGTGATGGTGGCCTCATAGAATGGGTTTCGGAGTGTTCCTTCCTCTGCAATATTTTGGAAGAGTTTGAGAAGGATAGGTGTTAGCTCTTCTCTAAATGTTTCATAGAATTCACCTGTGAAGCCATCCTGGTCCTGGAAAAATTTTTTTTTTTTTTTTTTTTTTTTGCAGTACGTGGGCCTCTCACTGTTGTGGCCTCTCCCGTTGTGGAGCACAGGCTCTGGACGCGCAGGCCCAGCGGCCACAGCTCACGGGCCCAGCCGCTCCACGGCATGTGGGATCTTCCCGGACCCGGGCACGCACCTGTGTCCCCTGCATCGGCAGGCAGACTCTCAACCACTGCACCACCAGGGAAGCCCTGGTCCTGGACTTTTGTTTGTTGGAAGAATTTTTTTTTTTTTTTTGGCGGTATGCAGGCCTCTCACCGTTGTGGCCTCTCCCATTGCAGAGCACAGGATCCAGACACACAGGCTCAGCAGCCATGGCTCACTGGCCCAGCAGCTCCGCGGCAAGTGGGATCTTCCCAAACCGGAGCACAAACCCGTGTCCCCTGCATCAGCAGGCGGACTCTCAACCACTGCGCCACCAGCGAAGCCCTGCTGGAAGATTTTTAATCACAGTTTCAATTTCATTACTTGTGATTGGTCTGTTCCTATTTTCTATTTCTTCTTGGTTCAGTCTCAGAAGGTTATACCTCTCTAAGAATTTGTCCATTTCTTCCAGATTGTCCATTTTATTGGCATAGAGTTGCTTGTAGTAGTCTCTTAGGATGCTTTGTATTTCTGCGGTGTCTGTTGTAACTTCTCCTTTTTCATTTCTAACTTTATTGATTTGAGTACTCTCCCTCTTTTTCTTGATGAGTCTAATGGTTTATCAATTTTGTTTATCTTCTCAAAGACCCAGCTTTTAGTTTTATTGATCTTTGCTATTGTTTTCTTTGTTTCTATTTCATTTATTTCTGCTCTGATATTTATGATTTCTTTCCTTCTGCTAACTTTGGGTTTTGTTTGTTCTCCTTTCTCTAGTTCCTTTAGGTGTAAGGTTAGATTGTTTGAGATGTTTCTTGTTTCTTGAGGTAGGCTTGTATTGCTATAAACTTCCCTCTTAGAACTGCTTTTGCTGCATCCCATAGGTTTTGGATCGTCGTGTTTTCATTGTCATTTGCCTCTAGGTATTTTTCGATTTCCTCTGATTTCTTCAGTGATCTCTTGGTTATTTAGTAACGTATTGTTTAGCCTCCATGTGTTTGTGTTTTTTACATTTTTTTCCCTGTAATTGATTTCTAATCTCATAGCATTGTGGTCAGAAAAGATGCTTGATATGATTTCAATTTTCTTAAATTTACTGAGGCTTCATTTGTGACCCAAGATGTGATCTATCCTGGAGAATGTTCCGTGTACCCTTGAGAAGAAAGTGTAATCTGCTGTTTTTGGATGGAATGTCCTATGAATATCAATTAAATCTATCTGGTCTATTGTGTCATTTAAAGCTTGTGTTTCCTTATTAATTTTCTGTTTCAATGATCTGTCCGTTGATGTAAGTGAGGTGTTAAAGTCCCCCACTATTATTGTGTTACTGTCAATTTCCTCTTTTAGAGCTGTTAACAGTTGCCTTATGTATTGAGGTGCTCCTATGTTGGGTGCATATATATTTATAATTGTTATATCTTCTTCTTGGATTGATCCCTTGATCATTATGTAGTGTCCTTCCTTGTCTCTTGTAACATTCTTTATTTTAAAGTCTATTTTATCTGA
The DNA here is from genome assembly GCF_005190385.1 of Monodon monoceros. NCBI lineage: Eukaryota > Metazoa > Chordata > Mammalia > Artiodactyla > Monodontidae > Monodon > Monodon monoceros. Next base: position 20,835,376 of record NW_021703781.1, read on the forward strand.
TATGAGTATTGCTACTCCAGCTTTCTTTTGATTTCCATTTGCATGGAATATTTTTTTCCATCCCCTCACTTTCAGTGTGTATGTGTCCCTAGGTCTGAAGTGGATCTCTTGTAGACAGCATATATATGGGTCTTGTTTTTGTATCCATTCAGCGAGCCTGTGTTTTTTGGTTGGAGCATTGAATCCATTCATGTTTAAGGTAATTATTGATATGTATGTTCCTATTACCATTTTCTTAATTGTTTTGGGTTTGTTTTTATAGGTCCTTTTCTTTTCTGTGTGTCCCACTTAGAGAAGTTCCTGTAGCATTTGTTGTACAGCTGGTTTGGTGGTGCTGAATTCTCTTAGCTTTTGCTTGTTTGTAAAGCTTTTGATTTCTCCATTGAATCTGAATGAGATCCTTGCCTGGTAAAGTAATCTTAGTTGTAGGTTCTTCCATTTCATCACTTTAAATGTGTCATGCCACTCCCTTCTGGCTTGTAGAGTTTCTGCTGAGAAATCAGCTGTTACCCTTATGAAAATTCCCTTGTATGTTATTTGTCTTTTTTCCTTTTCTCCTTTCAATAATTTTTCTTTATCTTTAATTTTTGCCAATTTGATTACCATGTGTCTTGGCATGTTTCTCCTTGGGTTTATCCTGTATTGGACTCTCTATGCATCCTGGACTTGGGTGGCTATTTCCTTTCCCATGTTAGGGAAGTTTTTGACTATAATCTCTTCAAATTTTTTGTCAGGTCCTCTCTCTCTCTTCTCCTTCTGGGACCCTTATAATGTGAATGTTGTTGCATTTAATGTTGTCCCGGAGGTCTCTTAGGCTGTCTTCATTTCTTTTCATTCTTTTTTCTTTATTCTGTTCCGCAGCAGTGAATTCCACCATTCTGTCTTCCAGGTCACTTATCTGTTCTTCTGCCTCAGTTATTCTGCTATTGATTCCTTCTTCTGTATTTTTCATTTCAGTTATTGTATTGTTCATCTCTATTTGTTTGTTCTTTAATTCTTCTAGGTCTTCGTTAAACATTTCTTGCATCATCTTGATCTTTGCCTCCATTCTTTTTCCGAGGTCCTAGATCATCTTCACTATCATTATTCTGAATTCCTTTTCTGGAAGCTTGCCTATCTCCACTTCATTTAATTGTTTTTCTGGGGTTTTGTCTTGTCCCTTTATCTGGTACATAGCCCTCTGCCTTTTCCTCTTGTCTGTCTTTCTGTGAATGTGGTTTTTGTTCCACAGGCTACAGGATTGTAGTTCTTCTTGCTTCTGCTGTCTGCCCTCTGGTGGATGAGGCTATCTAAGAGGCTTGTGCAAGTTTCCTGATAGGAGGGACTGGTGGTGGGTAGAGCTGGCTATGGCTCTGGTGGACAGAGCCCAGTAAAAATTTAATCCGCTTGTCTGCTGTTGGGTGGCTGGACCCTCCCTGTTGGTCGTTTGGCCTGAGGTGACCCAACACTGGAGCCTACCCGGGCTCTTTGGTGGGGCTAATGGCAGACTCTGGGAGGGCTCACGCCAAGGAGTACTTCCCAGAACTTCTGCTGCCAGTGTCCTTGTCCTCACAATGAGACACAGCCACCCCCGCCTCTGCAGGAGACCCTCCAACACTAGCCGGTAGGTCTGGTTCAGTCTCCTATGGGGTCACTGCTCCTTCCCCTGGGTCCCGATGTGCACACTACTTTGTGTGTGCCCTCCAAGAGTGGAGTCTCTCTTTCCCCCAGTCCTGTCAAAGTCCTGCAATCAAATCCCACTAGCCTTCAAAGTCTGATTCTCTAGGAATTCCTCCTCCCATTGCCAGACCCCCAGGTTGGGAAGCCTGATGTGGGGCTCAGAACCTTCACTCCAGTGGGTGGACTTCTGTGGTATAGGTGTTCTCCAGTCACCCACCCAGCACTTATGGGATTTGATTTTATTGTGATTGCGCCCCTCCTACCACCTCATTGTGGCTTCTCCTTTGTCTTTGGATGTGGGGTATCTTTTTTGGTGAGTTCCAGTGTCTTCCTGTCAATGATTGTTCAGCAGTTGGTTGTGATTCTGGTGCTCTTGCAAGAGGGAGTGAGAGCACGTCCTTCTCCTCTGCCATCTTGAACCAATCTCCAGCACCCCTCTTGTGTATTCATTTATCCTCATTTAGAGCCATTTGCAGAGATTTAGAAAGATTTGCAGTAACAAATGGATTCCTATATAAAGATTATCTTTATACTTTTTGCAACAAAAGGAAATTGTTATATTTGTACAGTGTCCAAGTGAATAAAGACCATGCCTAAGGCAAAAAACAAACAAACAAACAAACCCCCTGAATGCCTAGTGTAGGCAAGGCCCTGTGTCATGGGGTGTACCAAAGTGAATAGGACAGACTCTGCCCTCAAGAGATTACCACTCATGGTGGGCAGGGGGTGGGGGTGGGGGGATGTGGGCGGCAAGCAGCCATGTTTTCTGACTCCTCGTGCCTTCCTGGGAAGATTATGAAGGCCTCTCCCCAACCTCATCATCACCCCATCCCTGCCACACGCATACCAGGTACCAGGTATAAATAACAAATCAATCAAGTCGCATTCTGTCCAAGCCAAGATCTTCACTGCTGTGGACAAAGCAGACTCTGCTACTTCTGTTTCATTTAAAACCAGCCTGACATTTCTGGCCAACTTCTACACATTGTTGCCGAAACCAGTGCCGAACAGAAATACAGAGACAGAGCTTTGGAGGAGTAGAAAAGAGTAGTTTTGTTACTTTGCCAGGCAAAAGGGGCCACAGCAGGCTAACACCCTCAAAGCTGTGGCCCCGTTCCTGGGAAATAGGAAGGCGTCTTGTAGTTTCAGAGTGGAAGATAGGGCTGTAGATAAGGATTGGGACTGATGTAGTCTTGCATACTTCTTTCCTCCTGGAGACACTGAGATCATCAGGGCTGGCGTCAGGTGGTTCCAGAGCAGTTTCTGGTGGTCATTGAGGTTATCGTTATGTGACCTTCTTTCTGGGATGAAGAATGCTCACAGAGGAAAGGAGTGTTAGGCAGTGTTGTCTTAGAGGAGTAAACATCAGGTACATAGTACAACTTTAGCTAGAGGGCAATCATTTTCAGAGTGCAATTAAGCAAGAAAGTGAGGGGGGATAAAACATCTATAGGAGACCGGTTGAACAGGCAGAAAGAACAAGGGCTGAATAAGGGTTAACATAATGGGGGTGCCTCAACTAGTTTCTGCTACAGCAATATGGATGCCTTCTCTCCCCTGCTAGGCCTTATGCAGACCTGGCATAGCGTGTGTAGTGCTTCCATGCAGAAGGTAAGCACTCAATAAATACCACTGATGGCCCCAGCCTGGGATTTCCCATGTTCATGCCTCACCTCACTCAGTCTCCTCTCTCAGGAATTTCATCCTGGGCCTGCCTACTCCACATGGACATGACTCCTCCCCAGCTCAAATGCCACCTCTTCTATTCCTGGTGTGTTTGCTCTCCAGAGCACTTTCTGCATCACACCCATTAATATGGCACATCTGCACAGGTCTTTGCTCCCAAGACTCTGCCTGATTTCAAATAGACCAGAGCCAGAGCTTGGCCTGTGGTAAGTGCTTGTATCAGTCAGTACTTTTTTTTTTTCCTGCATAGTAGAATACCCCAAAACTTAGAAATGGCTTTAAAAAATATTTATTTAGTTCATGATTTTGTGGGTCAGGATTTTAGGTTTGGCTCAGCTGGGCAGTTCTTCTGGTCTGAGCTGGACCCTCTCATGCTTCTGGGGTAGTTGCTAGGCAGCCAGAGGCTCTACTTCTTGGGGGTGGCTGTCAACTGAGGTAACTGGGCCACATGTTACTCATGCACCAGCAGTCTAGCCCAGGCTGGTTCACATGGAGTTGCAGGTTTCCAAGAGCGAGACTGGAATGATGCAGGTTTCTCAAGGCCTAGGCTCAAAACTGGCACTGTGTCACTTCCACAGTTGTATTGACTAAACCACGTCACAACAACACCCAGATTCAAGGGTGGGGAAATAGACTCCATCTCCTGATGGCAGGAGCAGCAAAGTCACATTGAAAGGAACATGGATACAGGGATGGATTAGAGAATTGGGGCTAGTTTTGCAATCTACTGCAGTACTCAAAAATATTCCCACAATATCTACCACATAGTGGGTACTCAGTAAGTATTTATTGACAGTGCTAAGATTTTCAATCACAATGTTTACAGACTTCATGCAATGCAATTAATTGGCAAAATTTTAGCCCTCACTCATAAGCTATCCATTACTACCTTCAGTTTCAGAATAGCAAATGAGGAGGTCAGGAATACAGGCCTGTGCGAGGGGAAACCCCACTAAGGCTTCCCTGGGAAGAAGTTCAGCTGGCCCCAAACAGCCTCCTCTGAAGGGATCCAGAGCATCTTTAGAGAACTGGGTCCCCTAGGGACCTGGTCCAAACATGGTCACGTGGTTGGAAGCCATACATCTCTACCTGTGAACAGAGAGAGACTTAGATGTTACTCAGGGCTCGAACACAGCCCCTGTTAAGCCTGATTGCCTTGCAAGCTGCCTGCCAGATAGGAAGCAATTTTGTGTGACGACAGAATTTTTATCTGGCTGTTTCCTGGAGGGTCTATCCCTCCACTGAGCAGGATAAATTCTCAGGGCACCTATGGAAGGGACACATCTTGTGGACAGAGCCCGCAGCTCAATTTCTATGACTGAGAGCCCTGATGAGGAACGCTTCCTATCAGAGAATTACTAGAATCAATCTCCAGGCCTGCTGTGGTTTGAAGTGTGTCCTCCCAAAAAGATATGTTGGAATCTTAACCCCAGTGCCTCAGATTGTGACCTTATAGAGATAATCAAATTAAAATGAGGGCAACAGCGTAGACCCTAATCCAATATGACTGATATACTTGTAAAAGGGGTAAATTTGGTCACAGACAGACACACAAAAAGGGAAGACAATGTGAAGGGGCACAGGGAGAAGAGGGCCATCTACAAGCCAAGGGTTGAGAGCTGGGACAGATCCTTCCCTCACGGCTCTCACCTTAATTTGTCAACCCTGCTAACACCTAGTTTCAGACTTCGAGTCTCCAGAACTGTGCGATAGTAAACTACTGTTGCTAAGCCACCCAGTTTGTGGTACTCTGTTACAAAACTAATACAAGGCCTTCAATCTCTCCTTTTCTATTCTGTTCTCCTCGTATTTACCCTTATCATACACCCCTTGAGGGGAAAGTACATTTAGGTAGAAATAAAACATGAAGTCTCAGGGACATGGATGAGCCAGACCCCATGTATCATTCTTTGCCTCCCTGAGTCCTCCACCTGGGGCCACACCTCTGCCTGGAGCTAAGTTACCAATAGCCAGGAGCTCAAGGGCACTCCAAGTTACTGCCACCCTAAACAGAAGAGCAGTTCACCCCAGCCCCTCTTCCAGAAAGTTCAGCCTGGAGCCCCCCTCTAGATACTGCAGGGTTTGCAAAGATGATCAAGAAACAGTCAGTTCCCTCAAGATGCTTGCAGTTTGCCATGGGGAATAAGATTCATATAAAAAGTAACTATAATAAAGTGTTTCTCAAGCTTCAGCCATTGCCATACCACTTTCTGGATATTTGCTATATCTGAGCCCCACCCAGCAGTGAGCTTGAGTCACTTATATGGACTCAGAGTGTCCATATAAGTCCTGCACATCTTTTTCCAACTCTGCATTTAGTGGCATCCTGTAGGTTATTGGAAACAGGCATGGTGAGAGAATTTACAGCATGGAAACCAGCACACACTACAAATCAGGACTTTTTTGGGGGGGGGGAGATACAGCTTACTTCCTTTTTCCTTTAAATTGACTCACTTTTTAACTTAAGAATGTTTACTTTATAGCCATGACATGGAAGCAACCTAAATGTCCATTGACAGATGAACGGATAAAGAAGATGTGGTATATACATACGGAATACTACTCAGCCATAAAAAGAATGAAATACTGCCATTTGCAGCAACATGGATGGACCTAGAGATTACCATACTAAGTGAAGTAAGTCAGACAGAGAAAGACAAATATCATATGATATCATTTATATGTGGAATCTAAACGAATGATACAAATTAACTTATTTACAAAATGGAAATAGACTCACAGGCCTAGAAAACAAATTATGGTTACCAAAGGGGAAGAGGGGGGAGGGAGGGATAAATTAGGAGTTTGGGATTAACAGATACACACTATTATATATAAAATAGATAGAGCTACCATATGATCCAGCAATCCCACCGCTGGGCATACTTCTGGAGAAAACCATAATTCAAAAGGATGCATGCACCTCGATGTTCATTGCAGCACTATTTACAAAAGCCAGGATATGGAAGCAACCTAAATATCCATCAACAGAGGAATGGATAAAGAAGATGTGGTACATATATACAATGGAATATTACTCAGCCATAAAAAGGAATGAAATAATGCCATTTGCAGCAACATGGGTGGACCTAGAGACTGTCATACAGAGTGAAGTAAGTCAGAAAGAGAAAGACAAATACCATATAATATCGCTTATATATGGAATCTAGAAAAATGGTACAGATGAACTTATTTGCAAAGCAGAAATAGAGTCACAGATGTAGAAAACAAACTTATGGTTACCAAGAGGGGAAAGTGGGGGGTGGGATGAATTAGGAGATTGGGATTGACATATACACACTACTATATATAAAATAGATAACGAATAAGGACCTACTGTATAGCACAGGGAACTCTACTCAATGCTCTGTGGTGACCTAAATGAGAAGGGAATCTAAGAAAGAGTATATATATGTATATGCATAACTGATTCACTTTGCTGTATGGCAGAAACTAACACAACTAAAGCAACTATACTCCAATAAAAATTAATGAAAATAAAATAAAATAGATAAACAACAAGGACCTACTGTATAGCACAGGAACTATATTCAATGTCTTATAATAACCTATAATGGAAAAGGATCTGAAAAAGAATATATATATATGAATCATTTTGCTGTACACCTGAAACTAGCACAACATTGTAAATCAACTATACTTCAATTTTTTAAAATGTTTATTTTAAAAGGAAACTTTGTATCATTACTGCAAATGGAAACCAGCATCATTTGCCATAGATAGAAAGTAACCTTAAAAATAAACACTAAGTCAATTATATCTCAATAAAAGTGGAAAACATTAAAAAATATAATTAAAATGAATCAATGTTATTAAATTATAGCAAATTATTGTTGCCTGCTAAAGGCCTGCTTCTGGGGATGTTCTCTTTGTTATAAAAGGAGTCTAGCAAGTGTTAGGGAGATCGTAAAGCATACCAGTGCCATGGTTAATTCAAAATGATTGAACAAGATTTGAAAAGTCAATAACTCTCACATCAGTGCTCCTGGAGCTCTAAGAATCAGCTCCTTGGGAAAGACTGTTGTATTGAAACAAAGAGAAATTCGAGTTCAGCAGGTGCCAAGTAAAGAGTTTCAAGGACAGGCTGCTCCCAGTGTGCCCACCAACTGCAGGAAAAAAATGATAATTGAATAAATCTTAAAGGATGGGCTGCATTTCAATAGGCAGAGAGGAGCAAGAAGGGGGTGAGAGTGGGAAAGGAGTAGAGGAGAGAAGACAATTCCCGGAGGAGGACTCAGCTTGAACAAAGGCTTAGAAGTCAGGGAGCACAGAGAGCATTCCTGAGGCTTGGGGTGGGGGGTAAGGAAGCAGTGGCAATAAGTAGGAAAGGGTGCACTGAGCTGTCCGTGAGAGCCTTCGCTGCCAGAATGATGAGGGGGTACTTGATTTCGATTTACTGGGTGTTTCAGTTAGCTCCTGCTTTGCAACAAACCTCCCTGAGAGTTAGTGGCTTACAACCACAAATGTGTATTATTTCTCTCAATTCTGTAGGTCAGCTAGGCAGTTCCATCTGAACTGGCTTGGCTGGTCTCTGCAGTCAGCTGGCACCTGGCTGAGGCTGGCTGGTCTAGGACAGCTTCACTCCTGTGTCTGGCAGTAGGCAGGCTGTGGGTTGAGGGGCCTCTGCTCCACATGGTCTCTTATCTCCCAGGGGGCCAGCCCAGGCTAAAAAGCAAACACACAGCAAAAGCACTTTTTAAGCCTCTGCTAGTGGCACAGATTTTCTATTATCCGATTAACCAAAACATGGCCAAGCCTGGAGTCAATACGGACACCAAGGGCACCAAGGGTGTGATTACAGGGAGGAGTAAACATATTGGGACCATAACTGCATCAGTCTCCCACAGTAGATAATGGAAGAGCTTTGAAAGCCTTTGAGCAAGGGAGTGGTGTGATTATGGAAGCATTATGGGAGGAAGGAACAGAGCATGGGATGATTTGAAATAATAATGATAACAATAACAATGATGGTTTATACCTAAAATGTCACTTTTTCCACCAAGCACCCTATTTTATCTATTCAGTCTTTACATACATACATACATACTTACATACATACACACACACACACACACGCACACACACACACACACACACACCCCACATCTGTTAGTAGCCCCATTTTAAGGATGAGGAAACCAAGCCATGGAGAAGTTAAAGAGCTTGTCAAAGGTCATGCAGCTACTAAGTGGTAGAATTAGGATTCAATTTCAGGTAGCCTAACTCCATATCCGGCACGTATAAACACTGCACTGTCGACTGAAAAAAATGCAGTACCTAAAAGTTGAGAGTTATGTTTTATTCGGTGGACATTCTTAGGACTTCAAACCCAGGAGACAGCATCTCAAATAATGCTGAGAGACTGCTCTGAAGAGGAAGCAGGGATGCCAGAACATATGGAAGTTTTTGCAATAAAACCAGGTAGTCAGAACATTAAAGATTACTGTTAATAAAAGAAAACCAGATATCTCAAGTTAAGGAATTTAGCACTTTCCTATGTATGGAAAGATGCAAGAGCCTGGGCTCGCTGAAATCATTCCTTTGATAAGCACTACAGCTATCTGGGGCTGGTAGCCTGTGTTTTCTCATCCTGAGTTTCCTTCTGTGAACTGTTGGGGTGGCTGCAGCAGCTGGCTGCTAGGTGGGCTTGGCAGTAGGCAGCCCCTTTGTCTCCATCCTGAGTTCCCTCAGGGCGGCTGTATTGTAATGGCTTGATGGCTGCAACATCCTTTGTTTACTGATATGGCAGTCAATATTTTCGTTCTCAAAACCATGGAAGGACCCATGAGAAAGCCCTTTTGGTGGTCTGTGTGAGGAAGACGGGGCCAAATTTAGGGAAGTTGTAAAGGGGACAAAAAAAGGACAGATTCAGAGATGCTTCTGAGATAGACTCTGCAGCACTTGGAAAGTGATGTAGGGATGAAGGAGGAAAGTGTATGGGAGAGGTGTCAGGTGTGGGGGACTAGGCTGTGCCCTGCACAGGATTAAAGTACCAGGAGGGGGACTTCCCTGGCGGTCCAGTGGTTAGGACTCCGCACTTCCACTTCAGGGGGCACAGGTTCGATCCCTGGTTGGGGAACTAAGATCCTGCATGCCCCGTAGTGCAGCCAAAAAAAAGAGAAAAAGGTACCAGGAGGACTTGCTGGTCTAGGGTGAATAAAGAGGAGGAGGATTTAGGGGATGTTGGGAAGGATGTTAAGGGGATGTCCGTTTGGAGCCGTCCAACAAAGTCTTGGAAGTAGGGGTCAGGAGACCCAGAGGGCTGGAGGTCAAGGCTACAGTTTCATAGGTCAGAGGCCCTGGTTGAAAGCATGTGAGAGAAGGATCCTCAGAGAGCAGGGAGGGGTGGGCACAGTGAGAAGTGGCAAGGTCTGAGGATGAAGACTAGAGGAACATCTGAAGGTGGACGCTGAGGGTGAGAGAAGAGAAGTCAGCTGGCCAGAGAGGGCAGAGTGGGCTCCCAAAATGTGTGGGTCTGGAGAGCTTCCATGGAGACTTGGGCCCCAGAGCCAGGTGCTGCAGGGAGGTGAGGAGGGGAAGAACTGAGGAAAACCATTGGCTCTGATAATTTGAAAGTTGTTGATGAACACTGCTAGGGGCAGGACCAGACAGCTATAACAAAACAACAGGAATAACAACACATAGCACTTAGTATGATCAGGCACCATTCTAAGCATTTTACACATATTTACTCATTGACTCCTTACAATAGCCCTTGTCACCCTCCCCCCTCCCCTACTCCCAGCCTCCTGAGTAATCCTCAGACTCTAACCACAGTGGAAATAAGATATGGCTGCTTTGATCCTTCCCCTGAGCAGAGTTTTTCGTGGGCACATCCTCTCTCTTCCAAGCCTTTCTGGGCACAGAAATCCCTTTGGATCCTCCTGTGAAGACAGTGTTTTCCCCTATAAGGACCCCCCAACCAGGATATCTCTGTGCTCATCACAATGGACTATCTCAGCCTGGGTGAACCTCTCATTTACTTCTACTGTCTTTGAACTCTGCCCCAGAAATACATGCATCCTATTAAATTTTCAGATGCTCGAAAAACACTAAAAGCTCTTTAAAGGCAATGACTGGGACTTATTCCTCCTCGAATCTCTCTCTGATGCCCAGCACAGTACTTGCATCTAGAACTAAATCAGTGTTTTCAAATTTATAGGTCAATACTCATCAGCAGGTTGAGAAGCCAATTTAGCAACTGTATTAGTTATCTATTGATGCATAACAAATTGCCCAAAACTTAGTGGCTAAAACAACATTTATCCTATCGTGGTTTCTATGGGTCAAGAATCTGGGCGTGGCTTAGCTGGGTCCCTCGGCTCTGATTCTCTCACTGTCTCTCACTGTCTCTGGAGGCTTGACTGGGAAGAATCCTCTTTTTTAAAATTAATTAATTAACTAGTTAATTTTCGCTGCACTGGGTCTTAGTTGCGTTACGCAGGATCTTTGTTGTGGCATGCAGGATCTAGTTCCCCGACCAGGGATTGAACCCGGGTTCCCTGCATTGGGAGCACAGAGTCTTACCCACTAGACCACCGGGGAAGTCCCAGAATCCTCTTAATCCTGTTGGACTAAGATCTCAAATCCTCAGAAGTTGTTGGCAAGAACCTCCCTCTGTTCTTTGCTCTGTGGCCTTTCCATAGCACATCCCTCAACATAGCAGCTTGCTTTATCTAAGCAAGCCAGTAAGAGGGCAAGAGGGAGTGTCAGCAAGAGAGAGTGCTAGCAAGACAGAAGTCGCAGTCTTTCTTAACCTAATCCTGGAAGTGACATCTCATCATGTTTGCTGTTTTCTGTTCATTAGATGCAGGTCATTTGGTCCAGCCCACACTCAAAGGGAGGGGATCACGTAGCGTATGAATATCAGGGGGTTGGAAACACTGCAAGCCATTTCAGAAACTGCCAACCACAGTGGGTAATACCAACATTCCTTATGAATAGAATAGAATAGAATACAACAGGGAGATTCACATGTGGTAAGGGTATTATTTAACAAAACTTTTTTTTCCGTTTTATACATATGTATGAACGTACTGAGTCATGATATAAGTGTGGGATTTTTAAACTGTAAATCAATGTCAAAAATGCATATGAGCCACTGTACTAGGTGATGGCTCGGTTCTTTCAGCATTTTTTTTAATTGAAGTATGGAAATAGAATTACAGATATAGAAAACAAACTTATGGTTACTAGGGAGTGAGGGGGTGTGGGTAGGGATAAATTGGAAGATTGGGATTGACATATACACACTGCTATATATAAAATACTATGCCCCAATAAAATTTTAAAAAATAAATAAATGAATAAATAAATTGAAATATAGTTGATTTACAATGTTGTGTTAGTTTCAGGTGTACAGTAAAGTGATTCAGTTATACATATATATATTCTTTTTCAGATTCTTTTCCATTATAGGTAATATATATGTATGTGTGTTATAGATGTCGAATGTAATTTCCTGTGCTATAAAGTAGGTCCTTGTTGTTTATCTATTTTATATATAGTAGGGTGTATCTGTTAATCCTAAGCTCCAAATTTACCGCTTCCCTCCTTCAGCATTTTTAAAATTTCAGCTTTATAGAATTATATATGATATATAAAATTGTAAGATATTTAAAGCATACATCGTAGTGACTTGGTATAGATATACATTGTGAAAGGTTTCCCCCATCTAGTTAATTAACACATCCATTACCTCACATATTTATTCTCTTCTTTTTTATGTGTGAGAACATTTAAGTTCAATTCTCTTAACAAGTTTTAATTTTACAATACAGTATTATCAACTAAAATCACCATGTTTTACATTAGATCCCCACCTTTCAACGTTTTGAGTCAATGTGCATAAATGTTCAGTGAACATTAGGTGAAATGATGGATGGACAGTTGGGGCAAGTGGGTGGATGGATGAGTGAATAAATTGATTGATGGGTGGATTACTATATGGGTAGATGGATAGATAGATGGATGTTTACTGCTCTTCCAAGGTGATTTATCAGGTCAAACTAGCCCAGAATAAATTCTCACTGATCCAAATTCCTATACCATTTACTGCAAGTTTGTTTGTTTGTTTGTTTATTTTAATGTTCCTAAGGAGGCTATATTTTTTTAATTATTTAAAAACATTTAAATATTTATTTAGTTATTTGGCTGCACAAGGTCTTAGCTGTTGCACGGGCATACGGGATCTTCGATGCAGCATGCAGGCTCTTTTTAGTTGTGGCATGTGGGTTCTTAGTTGTGGCATGCAGGATCTAGTTCCCTGACCAGGGATTGAACCCAGGCCCCCTGCACTGGGAGCACAGAGTCTTAATCACTGGACCACTAGGGAAGTCCCTACTGCAAGTTTATATAGCACATATACTAACATACAGAGATGTTTTATTCTGATATTTAACTAATTCTTATAACAAATATTGTATTTCATGTACACTTTGCCCCAAGTACTGTACTAGGTGTTGTGGATACAGTATTTAGCAGAAGAAACACGGTCCCTGCTTTCCTGGAGTGTTTAATTTGGTATTAGAGACAGACACTAAAAGAACATACAGGGACTTCCCTGATGGCGCAGTGGTTAAGAATCCACCTGCCGATGCAGGGGATGTGGGTTCATGCCCCGGTCCAGGAAGATCCCACATGCCGCGGAGCGGCTGGGCCCGTGAGCCATGGCCGCTGAGCCTGCGCGTCCCGAGCCTGTGCTCCACAACGGGAGAGGCCACAACAGTGAGAGGCCCGCGTACCACAAAAAAAAAAAAAAAAAAAAGAGTTCAGCATGTCCAATGCTGTGTTTGAGACGTGGGAGACACATCCACTGGGGTGTCAATAACAATGTCAACACCTGCCTCTGTTGGGTCACCTCGTGCCAGACTGGGAGCCACACTTCACATGCATCTTCTTACTGGCTCCAGAAAAGACCACTGTGCAGTAACTTCCAGTGTTATCTCCATTTTAAGGATGTGAAAATTGAGGACAGAGATGAAATGACTTGCCCAGAGTCACATGGCTTGTACCTGGCAGAGTCAGGGATTCAAACCCTGTCCACCAGACTCCATCCACAAGGGTGTCAATTCCCCGAGCTACCCCTGGGAATGAGTTGGGGGAGGAGGTAGAAGTTGGGGAGGGGCCTTTAAGGCCTACACCCCTACTTTATTCTCATATCCCCTCCCACAGTGCCCTCAGAGAAGACAGCACCCCCGGCAGGCTTGTCCCAACCTGTCTGTGGATTCAGATATGTCTGGGCCTGTCTGCCTGAGAGCTTTGTGGGCTGAGTCTCTGTGGGGCTATTGGCATAAGGGATCAGAGAGCCTCATGGGAAAGTGCTGCCCAGAAGGGAAGAGTACAGCAACATGCTTAGCCCAAGCACGATGGGTCACCCAGAAAAGAGGGACAGTTTAAAAACATTTTAAATGGTGTTTTTTCCCCCCTAACTACAAAAATATTACTTGCCGAGTGTAGAAAATTTGCAAAACACTCACACACATACACAAAATACAATGGAAAAAAATCACCTATAACCCTATCTCTCAAAGAGAGATAACCTCTGTTATCATTTGGATGCATGCCCTTCCAGTCTTATATTTACATATATGATCACTTTGTACACATGGTTTAGAGCCCTGCTCGTGTATTTCCATAGGAAGAATTCCTAGCAATTAGGACAAAGAACAAGCATATATTTAAGTTTTTTAATGAAAATGCTATGACTCCTGGCAGGGCTGAGACTAGGCAAAGGTACCAAAGGTTCCCAAGATACAAAATTTAAGGAGGGCTCATGTGCCACAGCCGCAGAAAGCCAAACTCTGACAGCAGGTATTTGCAGCAAAGTAAGGGTTTATTTGCAGGATGCCCAGCAAGGGAGTGGGAGACAAGTCTCAGATCCACTCCAGCTCGGTCTTTGAGTGAGGGACGTTTTAAGGGGGAAGAACAAAGAGGCTGGGATTAACCATCTTGTGACATTTCTTAATCATGGTTTCGGGAGTCAGGATGTCTCTGGTTTACAGTTCTTGGCCAGGTGGTCCATGGCTCAGGGGTCTGTGAGCTCATCTTGCCTTGGAGAAACAGCCTGAGTTTATACGTCAATGATTTCTACAACAGCAATTTTAGTACATTAACGATGTTATCGGCAGCAGCAATCTTAGTCATCTGACTCTGGTTAATGGGTGTTCAGTTAGCACAGGATTGAGGTTAGAGGGGACAACAAAGGGATTGAGTTCAGAGGAGACAAGCAAGGGAATCAAGTTTTGGATAGAGAGATTAATCATAAACTCGGGAAGGGGACTCAGTTTTAGGGGGACTCAGTTTCAGCCAGTTCCGTAGCACTCTCTTTTGCATCCCGTGGCCAGGACTTGGTCCTGGTCACACCTAACTACAAGGGAGGCTGGAAAATGTAGTCCATGTCTGAGTGTTCATGTGCCCAGCTAAAGCTTGTGAATTTTATTGCTAAAAAGAAGGGGAAAATGGACACTGGGGAACGATTAGTGATCTCTGCCCAAGGGAGGGATTTGGGGTAGGGTTTCCCACATTTTAACAGGTGGAGACTAAGCCAAAGAAATAAATCTTGTTTTTCATGCTCAAACTACTGGGGTCCAGGAAAATATGATTTAAAGATTTTGTGTCCAGAGTCTAATTATGAAGGGTTGAGACTGACTGTGGAAGTATCCTCTACATGGCACAGGGCTGCAGACCCTACCTGCTTAGGAAGTGTTTATTGATCAATCATTCATTTATCAGCAGGCCAGGAAATCATTAATTCATCCATTCTCTTCATACTTTCTTGTAGATCAGCTTGTCTTGCCTCTGACTCCCCAGGTTGTTGTTTGATGCTATCGGTTGCTATTCCAACATCCACGCCCTTCTTTTTTCTCATCAATAGAATCCACTTTTGTTTGGGGCAGCAATATGCCAACTACACACTCGCTTTCTGTGCCTCTCTTGAAACTAGGGGAAACCTTGTGTCATGGCCTGGCCAACTGTATCAGTTTCCTAGAGCTGCCATAACTAGGTACCATGGACTGGGTGGCTTAAACAATGGAAGTTTATTGTCTCACAGTTCTGGAGACTACAAGTCTGAAATCAAGTTGTCTGATTTCCAGAAGGAAATCTGGTTCCTTCTGAGGGCCGGGAGGGAAGGATCTACTTCCGTCTCTCTCCTTGGCCTGTAGATGGCCATCTTCTCCCAATGTATCTTTACATCGCCTTCCCTTTGTGCCTTCCCTCTGTGTCCAAGTTTCCCCTTTTTACAAGGACACCCTATTGGATTAGAACCCACCCTAATGACCTCATTTTAACTTGCTTGCCTCTTTAAAGATACAATCTTCAGGGAATTCCCTGGCAGTCCAGTGGTTAGGACTCTGTGCTTTCACTGCTGAGGGCTCAGGTTTGATCCCTGGTCGGTGAACGAAGATCCCACATACCAGTGCAGTGCGGCCAAAAAAAAAGATACAATCATCAAATGAGGTCACATTCTGAGGTACTGGGAGTTAGGACTCCAACATATCTTTTCTTGGGAGGACACAATTCCACTCATAACACTAATGAAATAAAAACAGAAGTCAGCTGGGGGTATTTGGGCAAGTGTTTACTTTCCTGATACAATGAGACAACTTTCTTCCTGCCTTGAATGTAAATGTAATAGCTGCAGCCTTGGGTGCCATCTCCTGACCATGACAGAGGGACCCTGAATCAACTCCAGCAACCTCAGAGCTCTGGGCATCTTATTATGTGGCTTTCATTCAGGCTTTTGAGGAGAGGTTTTTTGTTTTCTTGTTTGTTCGTTTTTTTGCGGTACGCGGGCCTCTCACTGTTGTGGCCTCTCCCATTGTGGGGCACAGGCTCTGGACGCGCAGGCTCAATGGCCATGGCTCACGGGCCCAGCCGCTCCGCGGCATGTGGGATCTTCCTGGACCGGGGCACGAACCCGTGTCCCCTGCATCAGCAGGCAGACTCTCAACCACTGCGCCACCAGGGAAACCCCAGAGAGTTTTTTATTACCTGCAGCTGAATGCATTCTTAACTGGTCCACCATCTCCCTGGACTGTCTTTAGCTCATCTGCACTTGTTAGGGGACCTTCAGAATCTTATATAAGAACATCCCACTCATCTGTCTTCTGATGTCTTATTCTAAAGTTCATGTAACTTCCAGAGCAACGGCAAGACACAGGCACACAGAGTCTTTACTGAAATGCCTGAGAAGGCTGGGCTTTGAAGAGACACGCTATTGGAATGCAGTGGACCTCATAACTAAAGGCTGAGCCGGAGGAGAATTAGAAACAGGATGGTGATTGGGGTGAATGAGAAAGGGAAGTGAGAAAAGAGGCGAAAAGCAGATGGGTTTAGTAATGCTTCCTACTGAGGAGACTAGGGAAGGTGGATTTACTAGGATCGGTGAGAGGGGAGAACCTAGAGGAAGTCCCAAGGGAATTTCCTCCATTGCCTAAATACAATAATGTAAAATCACAGGCTACATGAAAACTTGAGAATATCTAGTTCAGGTATAGCAAACTCAGATGTTTCTGGGGTCCATGCAGTAGCATGAGTGAGTGAAGTAGGCAGGTGAAGACTGGAAGGTGGTCCACCAGATGGGGCAGCGGTAAATCAGCGTCCAGTCTTGATGATCTGCTCTGGGCCAAGAATTATTAAATCTGATTTTTCAAGAAAAGCTAGAAATCCACTTTTTATGTTGAAATCTCTAGGTTTTTAATGTGGAAAACTCATTAGGTGGTTTTGAACCATATGTGAGCCAAATAAAATACATCTGTGAGCTAGATGTGGTCAACCAGAGTGCCATGTCTGGTCCAGCCCTACCTCATACTGAAAGCAGTAGACCCCACTACAGTATCCTGCACAAGGGCTCCCCAAACCTCACCTTGAATGCCTCCAGTGACACAAGTGTTCATTAAAAATCCACCAAATCCTACAATTCCAGACATCAACCCACATCTCTACTGCAGCGTAAAAAAAGCATAAGACCGCTTCCTCCATGCATCCAATACCCTTTTCTCGTTGCCTGGTTAAAAAAAAAAAAGCGCCATACAGAGACAACAGATACATCAGAATCTTTCAGGCTCTCCATATGGGACGAAGGCAGAAAAGAGAGAAACAGGTGGTTGCACGTAAATATTTAAGTCAGAAAATATAGGTCACTGTGACTGATTAGATATGAGGGGTGAGCAAAAGATAAATCGAGGTTGACCTTTAGTCTCTGGCTGGAGTGAGCCGAGGTTGATGGTGCCATGTCCCAAGAAAGGGCATGCAGGAGGTGGGAGAGGATTTGGAGCAGAGGGGGAGCAGCAGGCTCGATTTAGAGCAGCAGTCCCCAACCTTTTTGGTACCAGGGACTGGTTTCGTGGAAGACAAATTTTTCCATGGAAAGGGTGAGGGGGATGGTTCAGGCAGTAATGCGAGCGACGACGGGGAGCGACGGGGAGCGGCAGATGAAGCTTCCCTCACTTGCCCGCCGCTCACCTCCTGCGGTGCGGCCCGGTTCCTAACAGGCCTCGGACCGGGGGTTGGGGACCCCTGATTTAGAGGATGTACAGTTAGATGTGCTTGAAGGACATCCATGTGGCAGTTAAAATCTGAGATGGGAGCTCAGCAAGGAATTCTGGGCTGAAGCTACAAGATATGGGAGCCATCGGCGGAAGCTGAAGCAGCAGGAGTGGGCGAGCTCACCTTAGGGCGATGTGGGGCGAACAGGCAAGAGGACCAAGGGCAAAACCCGGGGAACATCAACATTTACATGAAGGGCAGTAGGTGGCAGATAGTAGATGAAGACCAAAATGGTGATGCCAGGAATGGGCGACGAGAAATCCCTGAAATGCAAGGGAGGAGAAAGAGTTAAGAAAAAGAGAACAGTCAAATGAGGACCAAAAGTATCCACTGGATGTGGCATGGAAGCAGCTTCTGTGCAATGGCAGGATGGAGGCTCAACTGAAGTGACCGAAGAGTGGATGCCTGGAAATGGAAGCGCGATCGGCAAGTGCAGACAACTCCTTCTAAAAGCTTGGATGGAAGGAAAGGAGGAAAACATGGCCTCAATAAACTGGGAAGGGCCTTAAGCCCTAGAGAGGGTAAACTCGGGCATATGTAAAGTCTGACGCCAAAAAATCAGGGGAGGCACAGAAAGTCCATTTGGAGAGACAGGAAAACACTGACCTGAACTCTGGAGCCCCTCAACCTTATTTTTATAGCATAAGATACAGCCTTCTAGATAACCCCATGTCTTAATCGGCTCAGGCAGCCATAACAAAACACCATATGCTGGGTGGCTTAAACAACATGAATTTATTTTCTCACAGTTCTAGAGGCTGGGAAGTTCAAGGTAAAGGGACCAGTCCATTTGGTTTCTGGTGAGGTCTCTCTCCCTGACTAGCAGATGGCTACCTTCTCCCTGTATCCTCACATGGTGGAGACAGAGCTCTGGCATCTCTTCCTCTTTTTATCAAGGCACCAGCCCTACAGGATTAGGACACAACTCTTGTGAGCTCTTTTGACCTTAATTGCCTCCTTATAGGCCCATCTCCACATGTGATCACATGCGGGTTAAGCCTTCAATAAATGAATTTGGAGGGAATATAATTCAGTGCCCAGCACGCCATGTACTCACCTGTCTGTCTATTTCTGGAGCAAGCTATTTGACGCTTCGTGGGCCTCACTGAAACTGCCAAGCTGGAGCTCCCTCCACCTAACCACACCCTCCCCTTCTCCGCCTGTGTCTTGCCTTCTCTGACTCATAGGAAGGACATTGTTAAGAGAATTGCCTGATGGTCAAAATACAAGATGTTCTTCTGGAAGGAGGAAGGAGTCTGGAGCTTCCAAGAGAAACACCCTCATGCCAAGCCATGGGGTGGCTCATGTGACTGTTGTATGGACACAGATCATTCCCACCAAGGATGCCCCCAAATACACCTGTAGCTTCAGTTGTCCAGCTAGGTCACAATAAAAGTGAGTTTTTAGGACTACAATATCCACTTTCCACCCAAGTCATTTTAGCCTGTAACCAGTGAACAGTCCAGCCCCTGCCTATCCCTTCACTCCTTTTGACCCTGAATGTCCTATAAATCATTTATTTATTCAACACATATTTACTGAACACCTACATGTGCCAGGCACTGAGCTAGTCCCTGGGGAAATGAAGAGACCATGACAAGGTGCTTTCATGGCACTTACAATCTGGGGGTGGTGGTGGAGGGGGGGCAGTTATTAATTAAATTATCACACAGTTATAAATGTATAAGTCATGTGGAGGTGAGGCACACAATGGCACGAGAGCCTCTAACAAGGAGATCAGGCCTTGGCATCTTGGCTGATGAGAAAGCTCATCTTGGTGGGATGGGAATGGTAAGGGATGAGTAGGAGTAAGCTAGGTGAATGTTAGAGAATAGGTTGGTTTTCTACACTGCATATAGAAAATAGTAACACATTTACGCAGCTTTTTCTTTTTTAAACAACAAACTTAGCAACTTAAAAGAATACCTTTGTGGGAATTCCCTGGAGACCCAATGGTTAGGACTCGGCACTCTCACTGACGAGGGCCCAGGTTCAACCCCTGGTTGGGGAATTAAGATCCTGCAAGCTGCATGGTGCAGCCAAAAAAAAAAAAAAAAAGAATACCTTTGCTATCTCACAGTTTCTTTGGGTCAGGAGTCCTAGCACAGCTTAGCTGGGTCCTCTGCAAGGCTGTAATCAAGGTATGAGGCAGGGCTGTGTTCTCACATGGAGGTCTGACTAGGGAAGGTTCAGAGGCTCTAGCAAGATGGAGTCTTACACAACATAATCACAAAAGTGACATTCTGTCACCTTTGCCATATTCTATTGGTTACAAGCAAGTCACAGGTCCCACCCTCACTCAAGGGTGTGAACACCAGGAGTTAGGGGTCACGGGGGGTCACCTTAAAGTCTGTTCATCACAGAGAACAACCAAAGGGAACAGCATGTGCAAAGGCCCTGTTATGGGAGTGAGCATGGTCCATTTGAGGAACAGAGTACAGAAAGGGAGAGGGAGATGAAGCCAGACCATGGAGGGCCTTATTCAGGATCTCAAGAGGTGTGGGATGTCATGGGTAGAAGGTGGTAGTACAATACAGTATACACTGACAGCCATTGCTACCCCAGGGCTTCTGAGCCTAACTCAGTATGGAAAGATGAATGACCCCATCTAAATCCAGCCAGAAGACCTGGATGCAAGGAGCTGAATGCATCCCATGTACGCTCCATGAGGTTTGCCCTTGTTCACCCCTGAACCCAGAGCCGTGGCCATACCAACAGCTCAGCAGATATTTCTGAATGAATTAGTTAATGGAGATATGGAAGCCAGGTAGCTTGTCCAGAGCCTTCGTGGAGAATCAGATCCCCTAATCGAGTCAAGTCTTCCACCCTGAACTCGACAGCACCACCCAGTCACCACTAAAGGATTCCCAATGAAAACCCTGGGCTTCACCTAAGAGAGGGCAGAAGCTCCCGGGCCAAAAGCGCCCCTTGACTCAACGTGGCAAGCACCCAATCTGGGCTGCCAGGTTCTGTACGCTGTGTGCCTTGCCTTTGGGCTGTGGCCGGCACAGGGCGTGGCACACCATTCATTGTGGATGACAGTTTTAAAAGTGCTCTCATTAAAAAAAAAAAAAAAAAGTGCTGTCTCTGGTTGGAGCTCAAGCTATCTAAACCAGCACATGCCACTGGATATGGTATGGCATTAAGTGAACTGCCCACTTTCACCCTGCAGGCAAGGGGTGACAGAGGAAACGTTGTATCCATGAAGAATCTTCTACTAAATACTGAGATGGAGAGAGAAAGACAGGAACTGCAGGTGCTGACTTGTAGTAAACAGGCAGACAATAAACAGGCTTCAGCAGAGGACTTATGATACCTAAGTAACTTTGAACAAACTGTACCTCATTTTCTGAAGTCGGCAACTACAGACTTTTATTTTTTTTGCAACACCGCACCATGCGAGGCTTGCAGGATCTTAGTTCCCTGACCAAGGATTGAACCCCTACCTCCTGCAGTGAAGCATGGAGTCCTAACCACTGGACCCCAGGGAAGTTCCTACAACTTTTGTTGGTGTCACCTGACAAGGCGGAAATACCAAGACTGAGGCATGGCCTCTGCTTCAGTCAGACATGCTGCCCTCTACCCTCAGGGGCCCTGGCATCTTCTAGGACCCAGATTGGTGCCTAATCATCATTCCCATCTGCCAAACCTTGGCTGGGCCTGACACTTAACCCTCAGAAGAGCGCTCTGTGAATGAGGGACTCCTCCTTTTATTCACATGAGAGAACACGTTCAGGCTCATGGTCACACAGCAAGCAGGTGGGAGAGCCAGCACGTGTGAGGTCATAGCCTGTGTGCAGTGGACGGTTCCCAACCACAGTGAGAGGGTAGAGAATTTCCAGAGACACGTCAGGGGACCTCGGGCAAGTTAGCCTCTCTGAGGCTGCATCCTTATCTGTAAAACAGGCATAAGAATACCCATCTTGTATGGAAATTGGGAGTATTTGAGATAAGATCTCTACAAGGCCTAGAATTGCCCTTGATTCAGGCTCACTGTCTATAAAAGTTATCGATGATTATTATTACCTTCTGAACACATTCTGCCTTTTATGTGTCAGGAGCTCAAGAAATGGCTGCTGCTCATCCCTGCATGAGTTCAGCAGATGTGACAATAAAGAATGGGTCCCCAAGGGGCACCTTGCCCTCTTTACGATGCAGGAAGCCAGTGGGCACAAGAGGAAACACATAGGATGGCCAGCCAGAAGCTTAAGAAGTCATAACCTCTTTGAGTCTCAGTTTCTTTATCTGTGAAGTGTAAGAATAATGATATTGATAATAATAATGAAAATAATAAGCAGGCTGCCTCCATCACAGGGCTGTGGCTCAGCTTAAGTGAGATAATGGTCTGACAGTGCTTGTTAAAGTGGAAAAGTGTTATCTAAAGATAAGGAGCTATTATCCCTATGATGATACAGATGGAGAGTGGGTAGCCTCATTACAGAGGGCAGAAAGAGCCCCCCTCTGCCCCTGGGAAAGACAGAACCAGAGAGAACAGAGGTAGCAGTTACGTACAGGGGAGTCAGAAGGAATGAGTTTGGGGAGGCCCTGCTGGCTAAACACTGGAATAATAAGTTACAGAAGGAGCATCCCTGGGTTGGGGACACCCACGCCACTTCCATTTTTTGAAACTCAAGTTATACTAATAAACATTAAAAACAAAAAACTAATAAACATTAAAATAAAACATTAAAACATTAAAATAAACTAATAAACTAGAAAGGGCTGCCCAAATGTGGTATATATTGCATGTTCAATCCTGGCAGCACATCGGGTATGGGTCCAGGGGTCACAATTGCATCAGCAGCTTTCAAATCACCAACTATCTAGATAACCTCATTCAGAGATAAGACTCTGCTCCCAATTCCAACATGTGCATTTTTTCCTCACTACCAAGCAATTCTCCAAGACCAGCTGGGTGCCCTATAATTCTGACACTAAGTACCTGGAGATAGTGTCAGATGCCACAGGTTAAGGGCTCAGTCCTACGGGACTGCTCCCCTCCAACTTCAGATGCCAATCTCAAGTTCAGGTTGTCACCTGTGCTTCTGACTGAGTGGCTATAGACAGGTGATTCCAATTACTGCCCCCCTCAGGTTTGATTAATTTGCTAGAGCGGCTCACTCTAGAACTCAGAGAAACATTCTACTTACTAGACTACTTACTGGTTTACTATTAAAGGATATAACTCAGAACAGCCAGATAGGAAAGATGCTTAGGGCAAGGTATGGGGAAAGGGTGTGGAGCTTCCTGCCTTTTCTGGGCGTACCACTCTCCTCAGATCTCCACATGTTCATCAACCTGGAAGTTCTTTGAACCTCCCCCCTTCCCCCATCCCCAATCTTTTTGGGTTTTTATGGAAGCTTCATTACATAGGCATGATTGATTAGATCATTGGCCATTGGTGACTGAACTCAATCTCCTGTCCCTTTTTCCTCCCCAGAGGTCAGAGGGGTGGAACTGAAAATTCCAGCTCTCCAATTACTTGGTTGGTTCCACCGGTGACCAGCCCTCCTTCTTAGGTGACCTAAGGGCATTTCAAGAGTCACCTCAACATCACAAAATACACCTTGATCACTCTCTTCACTTAGGAAATGCCAAGGGTCTTAGGAACTCAGTGCTAGGAACAGGGACTGAGAACAAATACGTATTTCCTGATATAAATCACAATATTACAAGAGCTAATACACAGCCTGTACATTTGAGGCCTGACAAGACCCTCCTAGTTCCCTATGGTAGGTTCTGGGAGAGGGAGCAGAGATATCTTTTTCCTTGAAATTCTCATCTGATCAACAGACTGTGGTATATCCATAAATGAAATACCACTCAGCCATAAGAAGGAATGGATTACTGGTATAGCAACACATTGTGCTGTATATAAAACAGTGTACACAGTGCGCTTCCATTTATATAAAGTTTTAGAACAGGCAAAGCTAAGCTGTAGTGATAGGCAGCAGATCAGTGATTATCTAGGGCTGGGGCTTGGGGTGTGAGGTGACGACTACAAAGAGGGACAAGGGAACTTTGGGGTGTGAGGGAATGTTCTAGATCTTGATTGTGGTGGTATTTACAAAGATGGAAACATTTGTCAAAATTCATCAACATGCACACTTGAAAGAGGTGCACGTAAATTACACCGTAACCCAGTTGATAAACACAAATGCTCACCTGAATAGGGCCACCCACTGCAGAACTGCCTGCAACTGTGTCTAATGTTTGTATCTCAGCTTCCACAAAGACTCCCGAAAGTCAATTCAACACCACGGACCACAGGCTGGTTCTGAGCCAGGCCCCAGACGATGCAAGGTGAGGAGGGGCCCAGTTCCCACCTTTGAAGAGTTCACGGTCTTGCAGGGAACCAGATGCATAAGCAGGCAACATTCACGCACAAGGTTGGTACAAGTGACCTCAGTGTACACAGGGCACTATGGGAGCTCTGGGGGAGGGAACCAGCTCTGGCCGGAAGGAGGAAAGTCAAGGCAGGTCAACCCACACAGAGTATTAAATAGGAGTCTGGGTTAGGCAGGGAAGGGGAGGTGGGGAGGAGAGCATCACTGCAGGCAGAATGTTCACTCCCCTGAGCTGGGGGGCCTCTGTCTTGTTTACTGCTATATCTCCTCCCCTAGAAAGTACCTGACACTCAGTAGGTGCTCATTAAGGATCTGTTGAGTTAATGGACAATATAAGCAAAGAAAGGGGAGCTCCCTGGCGGTACAGTGGTTAGGACTTGGCGCTTTCACTGCGGGGGCCCAGGTTCAGTCCCCGGCCGGGGAACTAAGATCTCACAAGCCATGCAGCACGGCCAAAAGAAAAAAAAAAAAAAAAAAAAAAGCAAAGACAGGGTCTGCAGACTATGGCCCACAGGCCAAATCCAGCTGGCCACTTGTTTTTATAAATAAAGTCTTAACTGGATCCATGCTCATTTGTTTACATGTTGTCTCAGGCTGTTTTCTCACTACAACAATAAAAGTTGAAAACTTGTGACAGAGACCATATGGCCTGTAATGCCTAAAATATTTACTCTCCAATCTTTTATTGAAAAAGTTTGCTAACCCCTGAGCAAAGGCAAGGAGGCGAAGATTTTAGAGTTAATCCCAAAGGCTAAGAGGAAGGAAATTAGGTAAGGTGAGAAAAACAATGCGAATGGATCCTTCATTGTCCAGTTACAAAATGTGTGTACACATTGACCTTTTCTGGTGGATACATAGATTAATGCCCTTGACACCTGATCTAACTTCCTTTTGGTCTGCCTTCCTACATTGCAGAGGCTGGAAGGCTGAAAAACAGTATTTTTCATGTTCCCTTGCAGCAAAACCCCCCAGATGCATTTCGGAGGTTGGGGTTACACCAGTCAGATGCCTTCAGGGACTTCCCTGGCAGTCCAGTGGTTAAGACGCCATGCTCCCAATGCAGGGGGCATGGGTTTGATCCCTGGTTGGGGAGCTAAGATCCTGCATGCCGCGTGGCGCGGCAAAAGAAAAAAAAAAAATCAGACACCTTCACACAAGACTTGAGTGCTTACCTGAGTGTAGAAGGGAGAGAGGCAGTGTTGCTCCAGGCCTCCACTTAGCGGATATCGGTCTAGCAGACTGCGTGGCTTTGAAGCTGAAAGTGCGGCAGCAGCAGCCTGACCTCTGGATGTGGCTAAGATGGGACTGGCAGTTGTTTATTACTTCACAGGTCCCTGACTCTCATCCAGGTTGCAGCTCTCTTGGAGGATCAGTTCTGCAGGGTTCTGACAATCATTCCTGGAGGCCTAGCCTTGAGCCCATTCTTCTAGTTTATCCAGTGTGTTTCAAGCACCTACTTCTCTGAATCAACCTTTTCTGTTACTGCAACTGACTCCCGATGGATATACTATTTAAACATTTGTGCTGTGCTCTTTAAATGAAACCAGGTAGATTAATAAACATATGTGTTTAGCTCTTCTTTCCCATTAGACCCCCACTAAAGTAAGAGCAGAGGAATTTTTTTTTTTAAAGTATAAACCCATAAGGACTAAGAAGTCAGGAAAGGATATAGCAGTGGAAGAATAAAGGCAACAACATTTTGGAAGCTGGAAAGCAGAGAGGGAAGTGGTAAGTGACTTAGCAGAGTGGGAAAAGTGAAGGTGGAACAGCTAACAAGAAAAAGGCCAGTTCGCCATATGACCCAGCAATTCTATTCCTGGGTATATATCCGAAAACCCCAAAAACACTAATTTGAAAAGACACATGCACCCCAATATTTATACCAGCACTAATTTACAATTGCCAGGGTATGGAAGCAACCTAAGCCTCCATCAACAGATGAATGGATAAAGAAAATGTGATATATGTATAATCACCAGATGTGTATACACACACACACACACGCGCACACACACACACACACCACACAATGGAATACTACTCAGCCATAAAAAAGAATGACATTTGCGGCAACACAGATGGACTTGGAGATGAAATAAATCAGATGGAGAAAGACAAATACAATATGATATCACTTACACGTGGAATCTAAAAAATACGGCAAACTAGCGAATATAACAAAAAACAAACAGGGACTTCCCTGGTGGTGCAGTGGTTAAGGATCCGCCTGCCAATGCAGGGGACACAGGTTCGAGCCCTGGTCTGGGAAATCCCACATGCTGCGGAGCAACTAAGCCCGGGCGCCGCAACTGCTGAAGCCTGCGTTCTAGAGTCCGTGCTCTGCAACGAGAGAAGCCACCGCAATGAGAAGCCTGAGCACCGCAACGAAGAGTAGCCCCTACTCGCCACAACTAGAGAAAGCCCGCGTGCAGCAATGAAGACCCCACGCAGCCAAAAATAAATATAATTAATTAATTAATTAATTTAAAAAAAAAGAAACAGGCTCACATACATAGAGAACAAACTAGTGGTTACCAGTGGGGAGAAAGAAGGGGGGAGGGACAAGATAGGGATAGGGGTTAAGAGGTACAAACTACTATGTAGAAAATATATAAGCTACTACAAGGAAGGAGATATATTGTACAGCACAGGGAAGATAGCTAATATTTTTTAATAACTATAAATGGAAAATAACATTTAAAATTGTGAATCACTATGCTGTACATCTGTAACATGTATTATGCATCAACTATACTTCAATTTAAAAAAAAAAGAAAAAGTCCAGTTCATAGCACAGCACTGCAGGAGGACTGATGAATCAGAGGCTCCAGGTACCTCTGTAGACAGAGGTGCAAAGTGGGGCTGAAGAGATAAAAAAAAACTAGTTCAAAATCTTTCAAAGGAGCAGCTGGAATCCTCCCAAATCTGCTCCACCATCCTGCCCAGCTAAGATGATGGGAGTGTCACCTTCCTCCCCAACGCCTGCAGGTGATGGGAGGGTCACCTTCTAACGAGGCTGAACAATAGATACAGCAGGTACCTGGGGACGCCTGGGTCCCTGGAGACACCCCCCAGGTGTGGCCTGGGGAAGGTATACTGAAAGCAATGGAGTCAGTGAAAGTCTGCATTCTGGATGGAGACCCCCACTCCTTGCCCTGCCCCAGCCTGGGTCTCAGAACCCGGCACACAGACTTCTACTACCCAGGCAGGAGAATAGAGGACCCTTCTTGGGGAATATTGACCAGCAAAAGACAAAACGTCTATAGACACTGACATTTGGGGTCCCCCAGTGAAATGGCTGGTCTGGATCTGATGATCTCACAGAGAACCTCATCCTGAGACAAGCCGTCCCACCCACTCCTCTCACTCAGAGCCTCCTCTAAGTATTTTAGCCCCTCACTAGAGGCTGACTATGGAAGGACAGCCAAAAATCATTAGGCATGTGAGGAACGCTTCTAACCTGAAAAACAGGGCCTTAAAAGCAGGTAGAGAAAGTAAACCCAAAGAAATAGAGACAATGCAGGTTGCAAAACTTCAAAGTTTTGAACTTTGAAGATATTAGATATCTTCAAAGATATTAGAACTTCAAAGAGTCTAATATCTGAGGGAGATAAAAGATACTGCATTGTGGTAGACTTATACTGGTGTCCCCCAATGAACTATAACTCCTGGTATGTAGGCTCTTATCCTCTGCCACAGTGATTCTGGGCTTGGCCATGTGACTTGCTTTGGCCAGTGGGACGTTAACGAGTGTGGTGCAAGCCAGGGTTTATGAGTGCTTGCACACTGGGCTTCTCCTGCTAAAACACTTTCAACCTTTTTGACTTTGGGCAAGTGTGGTGGTTTTAAAACATGTCCACAAATTATCTGATATGCTGTCCTTCAAAAGGTGGAGCCTAATTCCCCTCCCAAAAAATGTTGGCAGTACTTAGTGACTTAATTCTAATGATTAGAATGTAGCAGAAGTTACATTCCAAGGCTAGGTCATAAGATTCACTGTAGCTTACTCCTTGTTCCCTCTCTTGGTTCAATCACTCTGGGAGAAGCCAGCTGCCATGTCATGGAGAGACACAAGCAACATTATGGAGAGGTCCATGTGCTGAGGACTGAGACCACCTGCCCCCAGCCATGTGAAAGAGCTAGGAAGCAAATCCTCTGGTCCCAGTCAAGCCAGCCTTCAGGTAATTACAGACCAGGAAACCATCTTCACTGCAACCTCATGAGAGGGTGGCTTTCCTGACCCTCAAAACCTAAGAGTTAACAAACATTTGTTGTTTTAAGCCACAGGTTTTGGGGCAGTAATTTGTTATGCAGCAATACATAACTAATACATCAAGTTATTCAACTTTTTTGAGCTTCAGTAAAACGGATATAATAATGGAGACTACTGCACAGGGTTGCTGTCAGAAAAATACAAAGCAGTGGTGCACATAAAGTGCTTAGAAGAGTGGGGTATTGTAGTCACTCTTGGACATTGGTTGCTGTGGTTGCTATCGCTCAGCTGAATCTAAAAGGTGCTTTGCTAATCTACAATGCTCCCACTTCCTTGAGTTCTTCATCTGGGAGTACATTTCCCCAGAGAATGTCAGCTTAGGAAGGAAGTTTTTGCCAAGACAATTCAACGGGGAAAGAATAACCTTTTCAACAAATGGTGCCAGGTCAACTGGATAAACCACATGCAAAAGAGTGAACTTGGACCCCTACCTCGTACCATATACAAAAATTTACTCAAAATGGAGCAAAGACCTAAATAAGAGCCAAAACTATAGAACTCTTAGAAAGAAACATAGGCACGAATTTTTGTGACATTCGATTAAGCCAACAGTTTCTTGATATGACACCAAATGCATAAGCAATCAAAGGAAAAAAATAAATTGGACTTCACTGAAAGTAAAAACTTCTGTGCTTCAAAGGATGCCATCAAGAAAGTGAAAAGACAACCCATAGAATGGGATAAGTTATTTGCAAATCATGTATCTGATGAGGCTCCAGTTTTCAGAATGTACGAAGAACATTTAAAACTCAATAAAAAGACAAATAACCTAACTAAAAAATGATCAAATGATTTGAATAGACATTCCTCCAAAGAAAATATACTTTGTAACAGTCAATAGGCACATGAAAAGATGCTCAATGTCATTAGCCATCAGGGAAATGCAGATGAAAGCCACAATGAGATAACACTTCACACCCACTAGGTTGGCTACAATCAAAAAGACAGATTATAACAAGTATTGGCAAGGATGTGGAGAAACTGGAACCCTTATACACTGCTGGCGGGAATGTAAAATGGTGCAGACACTCCAAAAAACAGACTGGCAGTTCCCCAAATGATCGAACCCAGAGTTACAACACAACCCAGCAATTCCATTCTAGGTATATACCCAAGAGAGCTGAAAACACGCTCACACAAGAACTTGTACACAAATGTTCATAGCAGCATTATTCATAATAGCCAAAAAGCGGAAACACCCTAAATTTCCATCAACTGATAAATGGATAAACAAAATGTGGAATATTATTCAGCCATAAAATGATCCAAGTACTATATACATGCTACATACGGTTGAATCTTTTTTTTTCTTTCTTTTTTAAAATTTTACTTATTTAATTTTTGGCTGCGTTGGGTCTTCGTTGCTGCGAGAGGGCTTTCTCTAGTTGTGGCGAGCGGGGGCTACTCTTCTTTGCGGTGCGCGGGCTCCTCATTGCGGTGGCTTCTCTTGTTGCGGAGCACAGGCTCTAGGCAGGTGGGCTTCAGTAATTACGACACGTGGGCTCAGTAGTTGTGGCTCGCGGGCTGTAGAGCGCAGGCTCAGTAGTTGTGGTGTATGGGCCTGGTTGCTCTGTGACGTGTGGGATCTTCCCAGACCAGGGCTTGAGCCTGTGTCCCGTGCACTGGCAGGTGGATTCCTAACCACTGAGCCATCAGGGAAGCCCCGCTTGAATCTTGAAAACATAGTAAGTGGAAGAAACCAGTCACAAAAGACCACATGTTATATGATTTAATTTATATGAAATATCCCAAATAGGGAAGTCTATACAAATAGAAAGTAGACTAATTGTTGCCTGGGCTGAGGAGTTTGAGAATAAACGGTGGGTGACTGCTAATACATACTGGGTGTCTTTTTCTGGGTGATAAAATGTTCCGGAATTAGACAGTGGTGATAGTCGCACAACTTTGTGAATATACTACTAAAACCCACTGAATAGTATACCTTAAAAAGTTGAATTTTATGGTAGATTATTTTAATCTCAATAAAGCTGTTATCCAAAAATGGAGCAAGTTTTTAGAAAGGGTGTGAAAAATTAGCTGAGTGAGTTTTTTTAGGGTTTTCTAGAGGTGATGAAATCCATACCATGTACATACACAAATCCATGTACATACACAACCAAATGCATTCACACACACATTAATTTCAAAAGAACACTGAAGCAATTTTGTGGTACTTTTGAAAACAGAACATGTGACTATGACACCTTTTTTTTTTGGCCTTGCCTCCAGGCTTGCGGGATCCCAGTTCCCAGACCAGGGATCCAACCCAGGCAGTGAAAGCACCGACTCCTAACCACTGGACCACCAGGGAAGTCCCTGACACCTTCTAACTGGGAAAGGAAGACACCAGAGGTCCCAAGAAGAAAATCCTAAACAATCATTTTTTTTTTTGGCCACATGTAGTGCGGATCTTCGTTTTCTGACCAGGGATTGAACCCATGCCCCCTGCAGTGGAAGCGTGAGCCATAACTGCTGGACTGCCAGGGAAGTCCCATATCACCATTAATTTCAATATGACTTTGCTAGGAGGCAATTATTTGCCAAACAGTTTATACACTTAACTCACGGGACTACTCAGTGAGGTAGCATCATTATCTCCATATTACAAATGAGGATCAGAGAGTGTAAGTACCTTGCCTGGGGTCACACAGCATGTTAACGGGAGAGCTCCTTTCTCTACTCCAGGCTACCTATCAAAATGAATAAAAAAAAACAGTTGATACTCCCCATCCCTGAAACTTCAAAACTGTACCCTGGTGTCAACTTCGTTTACTTCTTCTCATTCTATACTACAACCCAACATCTATGTCCAACTTTTCCTACCTCCTTCACACTTTGCTCTGGCCAAAAATATCTCCCTGTTCTCCCTGAATGTCCCAAAATCTGTTACCAAAAGAGAGATCAAGGAGGGGTACATGTTGTAATCAGTGTACTTTGTAAGCTCTACACAGATGTAAACTAGCATTTCACCTTTTCCTTCCTCTAGGAAGTGCCTTCTTCTCTTGACATATGCAAAGCTTTAGGATCTTTCAAGATTGAGCTCAGTCCTCTCCAACTCTGGGAACCTCCAGACTGCAGGGTAGGCAGGGGGCTTTTCCTAGATTCCTGGACATTCACCATAAAATCCCTTCCACTTCATGCCCTGGTCCAACCTGACCACCAACCACAATATTTGCTTTGCTGTATAAGTTCTTTTGTCTGTATTTTTGTTAAGAAGTATTAGCTGTTTTACCTGGGCTGAACACTGGGTATTAGTCTCAATTTCCTCATTCGTCAAATAGGAACGATGATAGCTATGTTTGTGGTACCCATGATTTTCTTTTCAATTCCATTTTGGGAATGATGTGGACAGAGGCAATGTTGACTAGAGCATCAGTTCTCAAAGCGTGGTCTGGAGATACCTGGGGGTCACTGAGACCCCTTCCAGGGACCTGTGAGTTTCCTATTTTTTCAACTACATACCTGTGTGAATCTGAGTTTTCTTCTTATACTTGAATCAACACAACAGATTGAACGCAGAAACAGATGTGAGGGTTTCCCTGGTTGCACAGTGGTTAAGAATCCGCCTGCCACTTGAGGGGACACGGGTTCGAGCCCTGAGCCAGGAAGATTCCACGTGCCACAGAGCAACTAAGTCCGTGCGCCACAACTACTGAGCCTGCTCTCTAGAGCCCGCGAGCCACAACTACTGAGCCCGCATGCTGCAACTACTGAAACCCGTGCACCTAGAGCCCATGCTCTGCAACAAGAAAAGCCACCACAATGGGAAGCCTGTGCACCACAATGAAGAGTAGGCCACGCTCGCCACAACCAGCAACGAAGACCCAACACAGCCAAAAATAAATAATTAAATATATAAAAAATCTTAAAAAAAAAAAAGACACAGATGTGAGATTGCAGCTGTTTCCTATTACGTATACATTAAAATGTTTGCCAAAATGTAAAAAAACCCCACTGTTTTCACGAATTTTTTTGGAAAATATAACTTTAAAAATAAAATATGTTTACATGGGATGACATTATTTTATGAATTGATAAACATTTAAAGATTCTGTTTTAGTTTCTAATAGAGTAACTATCAACAGATATAACCACACAAACAAAAGCTCTTTGGGATCCTCAATAATTTTTCAAGAATGTAAATTTTAACATCAAAAAGTTTGAGAATCCCTAGAGGAAAGAAAGTGTTACAGATTTGAATTTTCCAGGTACCTTGTGGTCTTAACCTTCCCCTGTGCTTCAGTTTCTTTTATCTCTAACACAATACTCACTCATGTGACATGGGCAGCTATTAATTTCTTTATTTTCTTAATGTTTATATGTTGCATTATGTCTGTATATAAGGACTGTCTCTGGAAGAATACACAATAAACTGGTCCCAGTGGTTCACCCTCGAAAGGGGAATTGGGAAACTGGGAGAGGTGGCATCGTAAACCTTTCTGCTGTGTTTTTTAATAAATGCATGCATTGCTTATTTTAATACTGAGCAATTAAAAGTAAAATAACACTTTTGTTTAGATGGATAGGAAACAGAAGTCGGCTCAAGGAAAGTAGTGTTGATTGACAATTTAAAAAAAAACAAACACGCGGGCTTCCCTGGTCGCACAGTGGTTGAGAGTCCGCCTGCCGATGCAAGGGACACGGGTTCGTGCCTCATTCCGGGAAGATCCCACATGCCGCGGAGCGGCTGGGCCCGTGAGCCATGGCCGCTGAGCCTGTGCGTCCGGAGCCTGTGCTCTGCAACGCGAGAGGCCACAGCAATGAGAGGCCCGCGTACCGCAAAAAAAACAAACAAACAAAAAACACGGAAGTTTTCCGTGCCCGCCGACGAGCAGCTGACAAACACCTGGCGTAGGTTCTGCCCGACTCGCACCCAGCCCTCAGGGATTAAGCCCCGGCCCATCAGCAGCCCCGCCTCGTCGCACAGCACCCGCCCCTCGTAACGTCACATCCGGCCGACCAGCTACCCCGAGCTCTCTCTGGCTCCCGCCTTCGCCCGCTTCCGGTCGTCGTCGTCGTCGTCGTCGCCGCTGCTGCCGCTGCTGCCGCTGCTGCCGCTGCTGCTGCTGCTACTGCTGCTGCTGAGGCCGGAGGAACGGGCGGCGGCGGCGGCGGCTGAGAGGGCGGCGGCGGGAGCGGAGCGGGACAAGGGAACGAGAGGAAGCGAGCGAGGAGCGAGCGGAGCGCGCCGAGCCCCGCCCGCCCTTCCGCCCGCCGGAGCAGCCGAAGCAGCCCGGGCCCCCAGCCGCCGCCGCCGCCGCCGCCCGCCCGCCCGCCTGCCCACCCGCCGGACAAAGCCCGAGAGCCCGCGTCCAGAGCCATGTCCTCGTCCGCCGGCAACGGCCACCAGCCCAGCCAGAGCCGCGCCATCCCCACCCGCACCGTGCCCATCAGCGACGCCGCGCAGCTACCTCATGACTATTGCACCACGCCCGGGGGGACGCTCTTCTCCACCACGCCGGGAGGTGAGCGCCGGCCGCCCGCGCGGCCCTCACCCGAGCCTGGAGCCGGCTCCCGAGCGCGTCCGCGCCAGCCTCCGCGGTGTCCCCTCAGTTTCCCGCCACGATCCTTTAACTCAGGGCGTGTCCACGCTGGCCGCTCCGGCCACCCCGGCTCCGCCACAGCCCCACCAAAGCCCCCGTGAGACAGCTTTCGGGAACCTTAACTTCGCGTTCTCTCTCGCCTGCAGCTCGATTCAGTGCGTGCCCACTCTGGGAAGTGGCTCTCTTGTAGCGAAAAAAAGCTCTTGTTCCCGCCTCGTGGCAGGTTTACGCACTCTGCCCAGTTTTCTGCCCCCTCTCCTCCTGCTCCGGGGCAAATTCGTCTACATTTGGCCTTGCACTCACTCCGCATTACCTCTGCCTCTTACATATTGTGTATTTGTGCACATTGACGCTTGATTTTGGAGCCGTCTCCCGGGCCTTTGTAGAAAGGAAGTTGGGGAGAGTAAGTCGCTGCTGGGACGCTGCGATGACTTGTTTAGCTGCTTTTAGACCAGGAGAAGGCTGGAATGCGGAGTTTGGAAGCCTCGCCCAGTGTTATCCTGCTTTGACAGCATTGTTTACTTTGCTGGATCAGGCCCCGCGGGTGGGGGGAGTCCCCAGGCTGGAGGAGTGATAAAATAGTGCTCAAGTAATAGTGTTGAGGGTAGAGCGCTGGCAGTCTTGAGGGTAGAGTTTTGGCGGCGCCGCCTTTGGAGGTAGATCGAAGAGGGCGTTGTCAAGCAGGGCACCCTTGCTGGGGGCTTGCTTGATCCTGGGGAAGGGGCAATGCAGAGCGGGGTTTCTGAACACTGCTTTTCAAAGTACGACCAGAAACTGTTTACAAGGAAGAACACTGGGGTAGAGGTGAAGAGCGTTGAATTAATTGGTCACGGGAAAAGGGAGCTCAAAGGTTGTCTTTCCCCTCACTGGGCTTTTCTCCAGAGGGAGGAGACTGGACTGCGATCTTGAGGGACATTATGAAGGGAATGGTGCTTCATTTTTAACTTCGTAACTTTGCCTTTTGGTGACGGCCTCTGGCTAGAGGTTTGGGACTTTGCTGGCAGCCCCTGCAGTCTGCAAGATTGCTAGCTTCGTTCTTGTGGGCTGGGCTTACCAGTTGTACTACAACCAATCCCCTGCAGTTAGGCCTGGGCGATCCTTTAATCGGTTGCACAATAGCAAGGCGGTAGAGTAAGAAGACCTTGCCAACAGGGGATAAAAATCTAGGAGAGAGCTCTACAGAGGAATCCAGCCAGGCCACTCTAGGGGTGGGGTGGCTGCCTTGGAAGACCTTTAAATGACCCAGGCAGGAGAAGTTCATCAATAAGTGTGGAGAACTGGGCTTAAGGACGTTATAACTTTGCAGAGGAGTGGAGTTTCTAGTGAGGTGGCTTACCTCATTGGAGAAACCTCCCTCCTGACCTGATCTGTTCAAGGCCAGACCCTGAGCATGCTGAAATCTTCTGGCCTTTTAATCGTGAAAGATTTTGGCACATCAGAATCTGCTCCAGATAGGGTTGTCTTGAACTTGAACTGACAGCTTTTAAGAAATGGATACTGTTTTCCAAGGTGATGGACAGAGATTTATAACTTCTTCCAGAATTCTTTGTGAATTCCGTAATGCCTGTGCTTCCAGCAGTTCAGAACTTATGTCATAGTAGCAACGGCACTCATATTATTTCTTTGAGTAAGGAACTAAACTTTTAGCTGTATATTAATCATTATTCCCCTGAGGGAAGAGCCACAGGGACACCCTTTTTGGCATATTTCAGACAGCCAAGCTACAATGCTTTTAAAGTAAGGGCATAGTCTTTAGGCGTACTTTAAAGATAGAAGCCTGGGGCTTCCCTGGTGGCACAGTGGTTGAGAGTCCGCCTGCCCATGCAGGGGACATGGGTTCGTGCCTGGGTCCGGGAAGATCCCACATGCCAAGGAGCGGCTGGGCCCGTGAGCCATGGCCGCCGAGCCTGCGTGTCCGGAGCCTGTGCTCTGCAACGGGAGAGGCCACAACAGTGAGAGGCCCGTGTACCACAAAAAAAAAAAAAAGAAGCCTGTCTCATAGTCTGG
The DNA here is from genome assembly GCF_005190385.1 of Monodon monoceros. Taxonomy (NCBI): domain Eukaryota; kingdom Metazoa; phylum Chordata; class Mammalia; order Artiodactyla; family Monodontidae; genus Monodon; species Monodon monoceros. The sequence goes on from NW_021703781.1 coordinate 20,871,462, forward strand.
ATTAGTTCCTACAGTGCTTGGAAAGATTCTGCCAGAAATACTGATTCATTTATCCTTCCTCCCTGTGTACATAGATGCTACTTCTTTCTCAAATATCACTGACCCTGTCTCCAGATTCTACACTTCTTTTTAAAATTAATATATTTATTGGCTGTGTTGGGTTTTTGCTGCTGCGGGAAGGCTTTCTCTGGTTGCGGTGAGCAGGGGCTACTCTTCGTTGTGGTGCACGGGCTTCTCATTGCGGTGGCTTCTCTTGCTGCGGAGCACAGGCTCTAGGCACACGGGCTTCAGTAATTGTGGCGTGCGGGCTCTAGAGCACAGACTAAGTAGTTGTGGCGCACGGGCTTAGTTGCTCCGCAGCATGTGGGATCTTCCTGGATCAGGGCTCGAGCCCGTGTCCCCTGCATTGACAGGCGGATTCTTTTTTTTGCGGTACGCGGGCCTCTCACTGTTGTGGCCTCTCCCGTTGCGGAGCACAGGCTCTGGACGAGCAGGCTCGGCGGCCATGGCTCACGGGCCTAGCCGCTCCGCGGCATGTGGGATCTTCCCAGACCAGGGCACGAACCCGTGTCCCCTGCATCGGCAGGCGGATTCTTAACCACTGCGCCACCAGGGAAGTCCCAGTTTCTACAGTTTTTAATTTCTGTTTTAAATACTTGTCATCTTAGCTCATCTATTATATTGAGCCAATATTTATTGGTAGAGCACATTGTCGTCTTTAAATTTTTAACACAAAGACTTACATAATGTGTTTATAAAATATAGCACTGTTGTGATTGGATTTAATCACTATTTTATAGCAGTTAACTCAGTGCTGCCTAGATGTTCAGTACTTACTGATTTAGTTTCCCCCCGCTTTGGAAAATTTCCAATTTTCTGATGGTTTGTTCATCTCTTTTGTTACATTTCCCTCTCTCCTCTCATGTAATTTTCCTTCCCTGAACCAGGGTTGTTATTTGGTCACCTCTAGGCACCTGAATTAATCCGGTTAGGTACCTTAAGTGAGTTTTGTGGGTCTAGCGAAGTGCTTTGCACAAAAGGGGACTACAGACAAAAGTAGGAAATGCAGTCTTTGCTCTGAATGGTCTTAAAATCTTGGTGGGGGTTAGGGGTGGAAAAGCTTTTTAGTTCTAAAACAAAAACTTTTAAAGAGTCAAGTGCTAACTTATATATTTCAGACTTGAAAACATTTAGAAAAGCGATAGAAGGCTTATATTGAAAAATCTATTTAGTAGGAAGGAAGGGGATTAGAGTTTTCTGTCTCAAACTTCTGGAAACTTTCTGGAGTGTCATACACATGTCAGAGCATTCCAGGATAACAGTTGATGTGCTGAATGCCCTAAATGATCAGACTGGGCAAGGACATTCACAGCACAGTGAACTTACCATCTCTCCCCACAGAGGATACAGCTTACCCTTGAAAAGGTTTCTCAAAATTGCATTCCTGTGGTTTGGAAAATGAGAGTTGGGTGAAAACATACTTGATGTATTTCTCATATTTTTAGAAGTGTACATTTTCTCATTATTAAGGAAGAGTAAAACTTTTGAGTAAATTCAAAATGCCCTTGGATTTTATTTTGTTTTGTTTTATCTGCCTGTGGAGGAATGGGGATGAATGACGTTCGTTTCTAACTTTGAGAAGCTGCTTCTGGCCTCAATGAAAGGTAAAGTTACTGTAGTCTCCTTCACTTTTGTGACATTAAGAAGGAACCTAATGCTTTCATTCTGTAACTGAGAGAAATTAAGTAACTTGTTAGTGTCATACAGCTAATTAATGTCAGTGGGTAGTCGCAAATTTAGTGTCCTGATACCTAGTCCAGTTTTTTCCTCTCTTGTCTTAAGATGTGTATTTTCCTAGGAAAGGAGGTTTACAAACATTTAAAAAGACTCTTCTACCTCTGGAATGCTAGCTAATGCGATTCTTTTTGTTGTCTTATTTTTTTTAAGTTCTGAACTGTCTCCCTGTGGGAGGGTTGTGCTCTGGGGAGTGAGCAGAAATACAGAGACCTCTTTGAGCCTTTCTTTTTGCCTTTCTTTTCCTGCATAACATCCTCATCAGCTGTGGAAAAGTATGCTGTTGCCATAACAAGAGCACCAGAGGGGAACTAACCATGATGGTCTGAAATCTTGTTCATACTCTGTGCTTCCTCTCTGCCAGCTGGAGAGTTGCTGTGATTGATTGGTTCACTGAAGGCCATTGGAAGGGTCTGGGCATAAAGGAGAAGACAGGAAGAAGGGAAAAGAATCCACTTGGAGTGAGCCATAATAAAGTAAGAGTATTTGGGGGGAGTCCTGAGTGTTAATCTGATTCCTTTCTTGGGAGAAATGAATAGAGCTCTGTGTAGATATGGGGAAGGAAGGCCAGTTTCTCACTGTTATAAAATTTCTAATTCAATGACCTTGGGCTGAGTTTATTCTAGGCCAAAACTTCTGAACCAGCAAGAGTACTTATTTGGCTCTCTCGTTTCAGTTATTAACCAAAGGACTTCATGATTACATGTGAGAAGTGTGTGAAAAACATGTTGAAAGTTGTCCAATCACTTTGCCTTGTGTTCGAGGAAGATGGCATTTACTTATCTCAGCGTAACAAAAATTAACATGTGTTGTCATTCTGGAGCAGATTTGGCTGTAGTCTCGTATTCGTCAGCTGCCAAAGCATGTACTAGAAGATGTAGCTCAGTTTTGTGTTGGGTGCATGTTTGCTGATGAGGGACTGAATTCTGAGCCTGGGAAGGCAGCAGCCCTCAGCCGCAAGGCATATAGCAGCGTGATGTGTGGAGGGGAGTGCCTCTGCCTGCTCCACGTCAGTCACAGCCTGATGAGGGAAGACAGAGCTCGTCCAGGCTGATAGTGCACAACTCCCTTCTGCTCTCCGGAGGCCTGTGTGTGAACCGGGAAGGGTGAAACGTGATGAGTCTGTAAATTGGCACTACCGGTGTCGTTCCCTGGTGCAAAGACCTTGTGAGGACTGGAGTCTTAAAGATGATTTTATGGGAGGGGTCTTGCATGGTTTGGAGACAGTGTAAAGATTTGCAGATCAAGTCCTTTCAATTTTTCGATATTGTCTTGAATAATATTCAGGCTTCATGGATTTGTATGGACAAAAAAATATTTTGGTGTGTGGACATGTCATAACTAATGACTAAGGAATGTCAGGTTTTTTATTTTTATATGGAATCAGCCAAAATAATTTTTGGAACTCAAATAGCTACAGTAGTATATAATGTTGTAGGAGATGCTTCACTGCCAATCAGCAGTAAAGTAAAGGCTGTGATAAGGAAAAAAAAAAGATTTGCTGATCAGACAAGGTAAAGTTAATGTGGGAAAGCTAGTTCATCTGGTTGGAGAGGAAGAGAGCCTGAGCAGGACAGTAGTTTGTTGGTGAAGGATAGAACTTTTTCTTGGCTCCCAAGTGTTTCGATGAACAAATTAATGTTTAAAAGACTTTTGCGGGACTTCCCTGGTGGCGCAGTGGTTAAGAATCCGCCTGCCAATGCAGGGGACATGGGTTTGAGCCCTGGTCCAGGAAGATCCCACATGCTGCGGAGCAGCTAAGCCCGTGTGCCATAACTACTGAACCTGTGCTCTAGAGCCCACGAGCCACAACTACTGAGCCCACGTGCCTAGAGCCCGTGCTCCGCAACGAGAGAAGCCACCACAATGAGAAGCCCGCACACTGCGACGAAGAGTAGCCCCTGCTCGCTGCAGCTAGAGAAAGCCCCTGCGCAGCAATGAAGACACAATGCAGCCAAAAATAAATAAATTTTTTTAAAAAAAAAATATTTTTGCTTATCTATTTATAATAAAACAAAAGTCAGTTGAAACTTGCTGTCATTCAACTTATTGAATAGGTAAGGCCTAGGCTACCATTTTCAAATTTGTTTATCACAGAACTTTGTTTTGCAAAGATCCCTTAAAACCTGTGTTATAACACCCAGCAGCTACCTATCTGATGTGTGGCTTGTTTTAAAGGACCTCTTCACCTGATACTCAGGCTACAGTTTGAAGCCAGAAGCTCAGAAATTTATGAGTGTTTATATCTGAATAAATGATCTTTCAGATCCTTAGGACAAATGCCCCGACAAACTGAAGCTGTTCATTTCATTGAGTAGTTTTTAAAAGTAAAATCCTTAACAAGCAAGGATCAATTAACTGGAAAATACAATTCAATTCTTATAGATTCCTTGGGATTATCTATATACAAGATCACAGTTGCCTGTGCATAGAGATAGTTTTACCTCTTTCTTACCAATCTAGGTGCCCCATTTTGTTCTGTTTTTCTTGCCTAGTTGCCCTGGCTAGAACTGGAACCTTTAGTACAGTGTTGAGCAAAAATGGCAAGAGAGTGACAACAGATTCCCTTGACTTGTTCTCAATATTAGGGGAAAACCTCCAGTCTTTCATCGTTAGGTAAGATGGTAGCTGTGGTTTTTCGTAGATTCTCTTTATCAGATTCAGGAGGTTCCCTTTTATTCCTAGTCTGTTGAACGTTTTTATTATGAAAGGGTGTTGGGTTTTGTCAAATGCGTGTGTTTGTATATATATATATGTATGTTGCATCTATTGGGATGATCATGTGATTTTTGTTTTTTATTCTATCGTTATGATGTATTATGTTAATTATTTTTAGATGTTGAACCAGCCTTGCATTCATGGGATAAGTGCCATTTGGTCATGGAATATAATCCTTTTTATATATGTTGCTGAATTCAGTTTGCTAATGGTTGAGAATTTGTGCATCTATATTCATAAGGGATATTAGTCTGTATTTTTCTTGTGGTATCTTTGTCTGGTTTTAGTATCAGTGTAATACCTCATTCAATTTTAATTTTTTTAGAAATGGCCTGCTGTTTATAGCAGAAGTGAGGACTGGTGAAGATAGACCATTGCTCTCTAGGTTCTAAGAGGTACCTATCAGAAAGTTTGAGAGGCTTGTGGTTCATTTTAAGATGTCATAATTAATCCTTTGAGCTTGAGAAAGGTGCTCATCTCATTACCAGAGAATGTTTATGTTAGAGCCGGGCTGCTTTTACATTGAAATGAAACCACTCTCTGGTCTGGTAAGTTCCTAGAACCATTATGAAGAAGCAGCACTGAAAAAAAGTGACCTAGACCAGTGATCTCCAGTAGGCTTCTTTGCCTCTTATGAACTTTATTGATGAGTTCCTCACTATGAGTAAAAGTAGAAGACGTTGATATGTATATATGCATTGTTTTTATTTTTAAAGTGCCCAAGAGGAGTGAACTTGGGAGGAAGACAAGAAGTGGGAATGAAAGCCAGGCTTGAATCTGAGTGCTTTCCCCATACCAAAGCAGTGAGCGAACCTTCATTAATTATTAGCATTACAGAGGCTGAACCACAACATCTGTGAAATCTAATCCAAAGAATTGATCCAGGATGCAGTCAACAGTCTGGCAGATCCAACCAGCATTTTCCTGGAATCAGAGCCAGGCATTTCTTGAGAAAATTTATTTCAAGATGAATGTTCAAGCCCAAACAGATGTGGACATATTTGATGTACTTCATTTTGATAGACTTAAAATCAGTCGGCATTTATTTGAGATTAGTTTGTGGTTTGTATACCACTTTGGACCTGGTACTAACTAAAAAGGTCATTTGTTTCAGATCACTTTGCAACCAAGACTCAAGAGAGCCCGATTTGCTTAGAGTACCTTGCTTATTTGTGTCGGTCTCCTGGCTCCTGTGTCACTGTGTGATCTTTCTTTGGATGCTAGTTTCTCCATCTGTAAAATGACAGGCTTCTGCCAGATGCTGTCTAAAGCCTCTTCTAGCGCTGGACCTTCTGCATAGGAAGATGGTCATTATCAACTTCCCTTTCAGCCTAGGTTTGTGTTCTGCTATGGCAGTGTCCTACGTGATTGGGCAGGGAGCCATCCTTTGACATTTAATATCTTGGAAATCTTTATTGGAGTTAATCTTTATTGGAGTTAATCAAAGGGCCATAAGGATTGGCTTTTCGCAAACCTTGGAAGTCTTCCGTTTGCCATAATTATTTAGCCATACTAAGTTATAATATACTCTGGCTCCAATTGTGCCCTTTTTTGATGTAAAAATTGTGCCTCTCATGGTTTTATTAGCATTTTAGGGATTTGATGGTTGTACACAGTAAATGTGGTTTGGCTACCATCAACTTCCCTGGAGGATACTGGGTTAGGCAGCTTTTAGCCTTCTCTGGGTTATCTGGCATAGAGCTTTTAGGAGTCTGTCCTTTCATCCAGAGCATCCATGAAGAACAGATGTTTAAAACTGTAGTTCATTGAAGAATGTTCTCTAACACAGTCAATCAAACACAGGCCTTGTTAATCACCCTCTTAAGCTGGAATAATAAAAAGCAAAGAAAACCACTGTATTTGTAAGTCCTTTCTGTATTTTCACTTCTTATTTTCCCTTATTATTGGGGGAGACAGGGGCTTGGGAGGAAAGAGGGAAAGCGGCAGACTACCTTTCTGAGTGTATTGGAAACACTTGCTGCTTGTTCATCTTGTATCTGTTTCTGATCTCTTGGTGGGCCCTTACATGAGGCATAGATGGAGAATGTCAGGAATTTCTAATGGAATACTGAGGTTACTTGCCAAGTGTTTTGTTGTTGATGTTGTTGTTTTCATTTCTAGATTTGAACGATACCTTCTTCCTCATGGCTTTAGTGTCAGTCTGTTATGTATGTATGTATATTTGCAAATTATTTTTGAGTCATTTTTTTCCCCCGATACCTTATAATGGGTTTTGCTTTTTTTTTTTTTAACACTTTCTCTTGGTCTTAAAAAAAAAATTGATGGTGGGGGGTTCTTTAAACAACAAATTGATTCTGTTACATTTCTGGAGGCTAGAAGTCTGAAACATATATATTTCTTATTGGAAAATATACATAACATAAAATTGACCATTTTAACCATTTTTAAGGTACCGTTCCATGATTAAGTACATTCACATTGTTGTGCAACCATCACCACCATCCATCTCTAGGACTTCTTTCATCTTCCCAAACTGAAACTTCATACCCATTAAACAATAACTCCCCATTACCTGCCCATCTCCAGCCACTGGCAACCATCGTTCTATGTTCTGTCTCTATGAATTTGACTAGTCCAGGTCCCTCATATTCGTGGAGTCATAAAATATTTGTCTTTTGTGACTGACTTGTTTGACTTAGCAAAATGCCTTCAGTATTCATGCAATCACCCTTTTATTTTTCTTTTACATTTATTTTTTGTAACCATGAAAGTAAAGTTTAAAAGTCATATAGTATTAGGCTAATAACAAAAAGCAACATTCTCATGCCCCATCTCATCTCCAGTTCCACTCCCCAGAGAAACCATTTTAAACTCTTTCAGCCATTTCTTCTAGCGTTTACCTCTGGATTTCTGAATAACATGATTTAATGCTATTTCTCAGTTTTAGATATTAACAGTTTCCTACTGTGGAAGATGAGGATTTAAATTTAGGTAAATATTAAATACAGACGTGACGTGACTGACTCTATTGGTTTCCAGCCCAACAGCCGTTCACTCTTTTTCCATGCTACCCCAGATTCCGTCATTTTTTTAAAGTGGTAGTGTGCCAAGTCCCAGAAGATGCACCCTGACTACTCTGTGGCTTCCCCAGTGTCTGGGCTGGCGGGCATCTGACCCAGTTCTGGCCTAAGGATTGTAAGCAGGAAGACCACTAACGCTTTTCTGAGAAAGATTTTCCTCTTTGATGGCTAAAGTCCCCTGCGGGAAGCCCTATTTGACCCTACACTCTCCCTTCTTGCCTAGGATATTGTTAGGAGGGTGTAGGTTCATCTCAGCCTTCTTGGAGGGTTTTGTCACCAGCTATTCAAGCTATTCACTTTGGGCAAGTTACTTATTGTTTCTTTTTCTGAAGTGTCTATTTGCATGAGTGGATGCTTAATTCTAATTCTGGAAGCAGCCTTAGTTAAACAGTTTTATGGTCAGGACCCTGCAAAAGTATAGTAACTACTACCCTGTCAGTTAACCATGTTACAGTGGACTTTGTCTAGGTGGTTTTATTTCAGGTTATACAGTTTCTTGGGTGTATATAGCTTAATATATGCATTAATTATCATTTAAACTAAGCTACTTGGTCTTGAAAGAGGCCCTTAGGCGTGAATGACCTTGTTTGTGTACTAACCATCTTCACAAGCATAATTTTGGGCCTTCTTCATTCACCCTCTTGTTCCCTGCCATTTGAAGATCACTAGTTTTTAGATCAAAATATAGAGCCTTTTTTTTCCTCCTCTCTGTTCTCCATCAAAGGGACTCAGTTTTACTCTCATGTTTTCCTAGGAATGTCAGCATTTAGAAAATGCTGGGTCAGGGTATTAGATTTATCCAAAAAAGTGGTCACCAAGGGATGAAGAATGTTTATAGATATCTAATGTTAACCTAGATCTAAAGATTCCTCTTTGTTTTGAAATCCAAACATGAAGACTAAAGTAATATATGCAAGTGTTAAAATCAAAATAGAAAAAGAAAAATTGAACAGAAGCACATAAAATGCAGAAATGCCAAGAGACTACTGCTTTTAACAGTTTCTGTTTATAGTGATTTTATTGGTTATACCACTGTTACTGTATATAATATACGTATACCACAATTTCTTGATTTCTTAACATTGGATGATACTGTTGACTCCCTATTATGAAAATGAGGCATATAGGACACTTTCATTACTTTCTATCCTCTCATTTTCCCTCCTCTCTCCATTTACCAATTTTTGTAGATTGTTTTATCGTTTTGGGTTCTTCTGGGTAGTTACCTTTAAAACTGTAAATACTGTAGTTAATTAACTCTTGTGTTTCAATCTGACAGTTTTAACTCTCCACCATATGAGATTATACTATCTACCTGTCCTGCCTCTACTTCCCTGGTAGGTCTGCCTTTCCATTATTTTTTACGATATCAAGGTCTGTAATATTTACATACTCTTCCTTAACTATGATAATTCACTTTTATTATGGTTTGATTGTAAACATTGAAAATCAATAAATAGCATATACGATACTATGAATTTTGTAACTTTTCAATATGAAACCAAGGAGTATGATGATTTTCATAGAAAAGGAAATGGAACACTCACTGGACAGAAAAAGTTTCCACTGTCAATGTCAAATAGATTCTTTTTTTTAACACTCCATCAATTTATTAAAATCATGCTCCATTTTAATATTGTGTTATATGCAAGCTATGGATTTTTTTAACCTTCTTTAGGAATTTATGGTTAACTTTTCTCTAGTTAGTTGTGGATGCATTGGTTGATGTTGAATTGGGCTGACATAAATGTGGCCGGCAGTTGAAATTTGAATTATTGGAAGTTCTTGCTTCAGAAAATGTGTCTATGCATATGTATAAGAGACCCTGAATATTAGGTTTTTAATTGTCTTGGAATTCATATAATTTCACAGTAAACACAATATCTAAAAAAGGAAATATAAAGGGTTTTTTCCCCTGGCATTTTATTCATAGTCAGGTCTTAATGTTTTTCTTTTAATAGTTTTGGTTTTTTGAATGTCAAATGCTTTTCAGTTACACCACAGAATCCTTAGTCACATGTTAATTCCCTTTTTTTTGCTCTGTATCTGCTACAGTTAATTTTTTCAGCTTGCAGTGATCTGAAATTCAAACACTTAAAATACTGTGGTTTTGTACCCATATTTTCCCTGGCCATATTTAAGAACATTAACAGCATCAGTTAAGATCCTAGTTCTTCAGGGTGTCTTCTCTTCTGAATTGTTTATTTTGTGTGCATTTGAAACCAAATGTATCTTAAAAATCCACTAAACTATTAAAACAAGTGAGTTTAGTAAGGCTGAAAGAAACAAGATTAGTATACAAAAACCAATTGTGTTTCTGTATACTTTCAATAAACAATCCAAAAATAATTCCATTTATAATAGCATAAAAATGATAAAATACATAGGTATAAATTTAACAAAAAAAGCACAAAACATATACTGTGGAAACTAGATAACATTGTTGAAAGAAAGAAGACCTATATAAATAGACAATCCATGTTCATGAATCGGAAGATTTAATATTGTTAAGATGGCACTACTCCCCAAATTTATCTATATATTCAGCACAATTCCCATCAAAATCCCAGCTGGCTTCTTTGCCGAAGTTGACAGGCTGACTCTAAAATTCATATATGGATCTTTAAGAGACCTAAAATAGCCCAAGCAATCTTGAAAAAGAAAAAGTTAGAAGACTCACACTTCCTGATTTCAGAAGTTGTTACAAATCAAGATCGTGTATTACTGCCATAAGGATACACAGAGATCAGTGGAAGTCCAGAAATAAACCCTCATAATTACGGCCAATTGATTTTTTTTTAATTAATTTATTTTTGGCTGCATTGGGTCTTCATTGCTGCACGCGGGCTTTCTCTAGTTGCATCGAGCGAGGGCTACTCTTCGTTGCGGTGCACGGGCTTCTCATTGCGGTGGCTTCTCGTTGTGGAGCACGGGCTCTACGTGCGTGGCTCAGTAGTTGTGGCGCACGGGCTTAATTGCTCCACGGCGTGTGGGGTCTTCCCCGACCAAGGCTCGAACCCGTGTCCCCTGCATTGGCAGGCGGATTCTTAACCGCTGCGCCACCAGGGAACTCCCTATGTGAATGTTTATAGCAGCATTATTCAAAGTGGAAACAACCCAGATGTCCATCAACTGGTTAATTGATAAAATGTGATTTATACATACAATGGAATATTATTTGGCAATACAAAGAAATTAAGTACAGTTGATCCTTGAACAACGTGGGGGTTAATCCACGTGTAACCTGTAGTTGGCTCTCTTCCTCCATGGATTCAACCAACACTGACCATATAGTACTGCAATACTTCCTGTTGAAAAACAGTTCAAACTTGCATTGTTCAAGGGTCAGCTGTACTGATAAATGCTAAACGTGAATGAATCTTAAAAACCTGCAAGTGAAAGAAGCAGTCATAAATGGACACATATTGCTTGATTGTATTTTATGAAATGTCTAGAATAGGCAAATCTATAGAGACAGAAAACAGATCAGTGGTTGCCTAGGCTGGAGAGGTTGGCAAAATGTGGGGAGGGACTGCTAAATGTATATGGGTTATCTTGGGGATGATGACAGTGTTCTAAAATAGTTTGTGGTGGGAATTCCCTGGGGGTCCAGTGGTTAGGACCCGGCGCTTTCACTGCTGTGGCCCAGGTTCAATTCCTGGTCGGGGAACTAAGATCCTGAAAGCCTCATGGCACAGCCAAAAAAAAAAAAAAAAAAGATTGTGGTGATGATTGCATAATTCTATGAATATACTAAAAACTATTGAATTATACACTTTGAATGAATTGTACATGAATTATATCCCAAAGAAGTTAAAAAATGTATTTTATTGCCCCTGCAAAGTCACAGGAATTCTTCAAAGTTTCTCTTATATCTGACACATTTAGGTAGAATTTCTACTACTTATTTCCTACTTGGTTCAATTATAATTCTTTAATGTTTATGTTGTTGTTAATATATAATTTAGAAATAGAAAGCTTGCTTTTATCCTGTGCTTTTTTTTCACCACCTCACCTCAGTTTCCAAGCTTAGTGTACTACGGAAGTGAGAATAATCTTGTTCCGACTTGCAACGTGAATATTAGTAAGAACATCTAACGGTGAAATCTCACCCTTCTGAAACCTAGCCATGGACAAAAGTGGAGGTGACACAACAAAATCCATCCACTAAAGCTGCTTCCCTTTGTTCATTGGAAAACCATCAGGCGCCTTCCCAGCCTACTTGCTCGTATTTTACATAGTGTTAAAATAAGCAGATCACCAGTTTCCAAACCCAACAGATTAGATGTATCAAGTTAGAATGGGTGTAAAGAGTGTACTGTAGACTGAATTGTGCTCCCCCCCCATTCATATATTGAAGCACTGACCCCCACAATGTGATGATATTTAGAGATAGGGCCTTGGGAAGTAATTAGGTTTAGATGAAGTCCTGAGGGTGGGGCTCTCACAATAGGATTAGTGTCCCAAAAGAGACACCAGAGAGCTTGCTCCCCTCTCCCCCGTGGCAGGACACAATGAGAAAGAACTGTAAGGAAATACATTTCTGTGTAACACACCCAAAATGTGGTATTTGGTTAGGGCAACCAAACTGAGACATGGACAAAAGATGGTTCTTAGCCAAACGGTGAGGGAGGAGACAAGGAAACCATGGTGGAGAGGGCTATAAGCACAACCTGGCTATCTGAATCCTATTCAGTATAAGGAAAATACAGAGCACCAACTGAATAGGCCCTGAGACTTCCTATGTCACAACATAGTATAATAAATGAGTTTCATAATAATCAACCGGATTCATCAAGAAAGGGTTGGTTTTCTGTTTAAGGTGGTAAAAAGTTTTAAAATCTGTATTAGAAAAATTTCCATCCAAAATAGTTCAAAGTACTCATTTTTCGAAAATTGAACTAAGTTTTCTGCTCTCCAGAATGATTCATTCCTCATAATTTCAGCTACCTTTTTGTTTGTTTGTTTGTTTTCTTTTGGCTGCATTGGGTCTTCGTTGCTGCATGCGGGCTTTACTCTAGTTGTGGCGAGCAGGGGCTACTCTTCATTGTGGTGCGTGCACTTCTCATTTGTGGTGGCTTCTCTTGTTGCAGAGCACGGGCTCTAGGTGTGTGGGCTTCAGTAGTGGCACGTGGGCTCAGTAGTTGCGGCACACGGGTCCTAGAGTAATTGGGCTTCAGTAGTTGCAGTGCATAGGCTCAGCAGTTGTGGCTCGCAGGCTCTAGAGCGCAGGCTCAGTAGTTGTGGTGCACAGGCTTAGTTGCTCCATGGCATGTGGGATCTTCCTGGACCTGGGATCGAACCTGTGTCCCCTGCATTGGCAGGCAGATTCTTTTTTTTTTTTTTTTGCAGGCAGATTCTTAACCAGTGCACCACCAGGGAAGTCCTGCCTTTTTGAATTATTACTAAGTTCTTATTTTTCAAAGCAAGGAAAGTGAAGGTAAATTTCTACTTTCCTTGTTCTAAAATTGTATTTGAAACAGGATACAAAACTTCTGTCTTCTTTAAACCCTGTTTTCCAGGAACTCGAATCATTTATGATCGAAAGTTTCTGTTGGATCGTCGCAACTCTCCCATGGCTCAGACCCCGCCCTGCCATCTGCCCAATATCCCAGGAGTCACCAGCCCCGGCACCTTAATTGAAGACTCCAAAATAGAAGTAAACAATTTGAACAACTTGAACAATCATGACAGGAAGCATGCAGTTGGTAAGAGAATGCTGGTATTAGGGACCAAGAGGGTAGCCCTGGGATTCGAATGTCAGTCTGCTGTGGGTTGAAAAAATGTTGATGCTTCACTTATAACTAATATTCAGTCATATGTCTCTAAGGTTCCCCACATTCCCCTCACCAAGGCTTATTGAATTGTTCTGAAAACCCTGAGTTCTAAACCATAACCAAATCTAATCTAGGTGGGGGTTGGGGGGTGAGGAAGAATCCAAAATCAGGGAATGGTAAATCCCAAAGAGGACTCCTTGAACCTGGGCTTTGTTGGACTAAGGGTAACACACACACAGAGAAACAAAACAATTTAATAGCTCCCATTTCCATCACCCTCAAGAAACAGAACTTGCTTCTTACAAGAAGAACGTCATTTTTGTGGTGTAGGGCAGCGGTCCCCAACCTTTTTGGCACCAGGGACCAGTTTTGTGGAAGATGATTTTTCCATGGACTGGGGAGATGGGGGGATGGTTTTGGGATGATTCAAGTGCATTACATTTATTGTGCGCTTTATTTCTATTATTATTACACTGTAATATGTAATGAAATAATTATACAACTCAATCATAATGCAGAATCAGTGGGAGCCCTGAGCTTGTTTTCACTTGCCCCTCACTGATAGGGTTTTGATATGTGTCTGCAAGCAGTTGATTTATTATGGTCTCTGTGCAGTCAGACCTCTCTGCTAATGATAATCTGTATTTGCAGCCGCTCCCCAGAGCTAGCATCGCTGCCTCAGCTCCACCTCAGATCTTCAGGCATTAGATTCTCATAAGGAGCGCGCAACCTAGATCCTTCGCGTGCGCAGTTCACAGTAGGGTTCACACTCCTGTGAGAATCTAATGCTGCAGCTGATCTGACAGGAGGCAGAGCTCAGGCGGTAATGCGAGCAATGGGGAGTGGCTGTAAATAGAGATGAAGCTTCGCTTACTTGCCCACAGTACCAGTCCGTGGCTGGGGGGTTGGGGACCCCTGGTGTAGGGAAAAGCAGTATGGTTTTTCACCCCGTTTTCCAGGACTGCCTATAATATTTCAGTAAATACTCCCCCATACTCACACACACACGTTTCTTAATGAGTCCTCTCTGTGTCTGTGGAAATGGCCAGCTCCTGAAGTACACCTTGGATTGCACTCCATGACCCTTTTACACGAGCCAGCATTCTGCCTCCTCAAATTCCAAATGAGTTTTTAATGGACAAAGTGTCGATTCAGAGCAAGGCCAAAGTTCAGAGCCTCCAGAAGAATGTGCTGACTTGATAGATGGCCAGGTGCTCCCCAGGAGCTCCTGTTTGGTCAACCTCTGGACAAAGGGACACTCAGAAAGTTTTCACTTGTATCCTTTCCCCCAGTTGCTCCTCCCTGTGGGTGATTTGACTGCCATTCTTGTTTTTCCCCCAGATTAAAAAGACTAGCCAAAGCAAAGCAGAATAGTTGTTTCAAGGCTGCAGGGAATGGGACAGTTTGAATTCCTTTTTGACCTTTGTGCAAAGGGAATAGTAGTTAAAACTGTTTTTCTTTACCTCTTCTTGCTTAACTTTTCCTGTTCTTCATTCTAACCAGGAGATGATGCTCAGTTTGAGATGGACATCTGACTGTCCTGCGAGGATCAGAAGAAAAGCGGCAACACTGAGACATGTGTGTACCTGATTTGGCCAATAGGATCAACAATGCAGAGACAGAAGAGGCAGTACCAGCAATCCCTGCTGCAGTCTCCTGCTCCCCTGCTCCTTCTCCGGGTGCCAAAGGATGCAAAGATGAGCTGCATCTGACCATTTCTTCTCCCTATTTCCTGTTCCCCTTCCCAGTTAGACAGTTAGATTGAAGGCCCTTGGCATATTTCTGTAGAACTAAGCAGCCCACAGAGGAAAACAGTTAACCTCTGGTTCCCCCTTCCCCCCATTTTTTTTTTAATCCCCAATCAAATATCAACCTACCAATAATTGGCTGGCTGGGAAGTCTGGGGAAGTGATATGGAGGTTTGATAGGTTCAGCATCATTCCTGTTCTTACCCTCTGTCTCTCCTCCCTGTCTTGCTCATGTTTCAGTGCTGCAAAAGTCTGAGTTTGGGGTCTTGAAAACCCTTGGATGGAAATAGTAAACAGGAAGAGAGCTGCTTTCTCTTTTACCTTGAGGTGTTTGTCCTTGGGGACGGAACGCTGTTTGTACATCTCTGGTAGCATTACCCTGGGGCACTATTTTGAGGTCCACTTCCCCTCCTTCCTCTGGGAGGAATGTCTTCTGTCTTTAGTATTATAGTTCATCTTCCCATTCGTTTACTTATCACAATTGTGCAAACATTTCTTAACTCTACATCAGAAGGGGGTCTTCGGTCACCAGTTGTTCTTTTTCCTCCCCTTCTCCCACCCCTCCCTGCTTGCATCTTGTTGCTTGCAATCCTTTTGTACTCTGAGCTATCCACGTGATTTCTCCTGCTCCCAGAGCAGGTCCCGGAGGCTCTTTGGATAAGGCCCGATGTATTGGGTTGACCAAAAAGTTCGTTCTGGTTTTTCCATAAGATGTTACAGAAAAAACAGAACGAACTTTTTGGCCAACCCAATAGTCCTCTGCAGGATGATACCCAGGAATGACCTCGGAAGACATTGAACTGTTTGAGTACCCAGGCTCAGTAGTCCTTGTTTTTCAGTCCAGTGAGCATTGTGCTACTTGTTGTCTGGCATTTTTGAGTTTGAAGTTGACTTTCAGAAACGCTCTTAGAAAAGAGCTGAACTTCTTTCCTCTGTGGACCTGCTTTGTTTGGCTGCTGAGATAGATAAGCATGGGCTTAAAAATGCGTTCCTTCTGCTTTTCTACCTTTCCCATGGTACTCTGAATTTCCCCGTCTTTCACTCCCTCCCTCCCTCCTTCCTTCCTTCCCTCCCTTATCTCTGCCAGGCCATTTTTCAAATGTACATCCGGGATACCTCAAGTGTCGGTATCTGATAATATCTGTCATTCCTCTTAACTGAGGAGTGACCTTTTATTTTTAAGATGAGTACAAACCTATTTTTAGATATGTTTTCAGTACAATTTTGAACAGCAACTTTTTAATTACACATCTTCCAGTGTTAGGAGGGTGAGGATTGTCCGTAGGCGAGTCTGCTGTTCCACGTCACCATCCCTCGTCTTCCCTAGTCCCTTACGAGCTCTTTCCTTCTCACTCTAGTTTTGGGTGTGCATGTTTGGAGTTTGTAAGTGGGTGGATTGTGAAACTGGACCCTTCTGCCTTCCCTGGGTTGTTCATGGAAACCTCATTCTTTTCCCTTACCCTTTGCTGCTTCATTCCCCATCCCGTGGTCCTGACTATTGACTGGCCCAGTAATCCTGGGAGAGTGACTCCCCTCATAGAAAGACAAGTAAAATAGCCACTGGTGTCCCGGGAATTTCTGGTTGGATTTGGTGCCCTGAACCCTCTTATTAAGAGATCAGATCCCAGGGTGAGAGTAACAGGCCAGTTGGCTAAGATAGAAAGCTGTTTTTCTTTTGAACTATGAAGAGACCCTGTTTGCGAATACATTTTAGACAGAAAGAAGGAAGGGTGTCTGAGGAACTTTGTTCTGTTTTCTGCTACAAAATGTGAAGAGTTCAAAAAGTGAAACCTTTTGTGATGGTTGATGTCTCTCAGGAATAAGCTGGATCTCCAAAGTCTTGGAGATGCTTTCAGTCTCAAAAATCGATGAATGGAAAAGTATTTTTTGTTTGCTTTTTAATGTATCTCTGTTTTGATTTTAATTAAACTCTAAATTTCACTTTACATACTCTTGGAACAACTTAAGGTGCATTGGTAATTTGCATGAGAAGCTTGCTCAGGAACTCGTTGTCCCCTGGGAGCTTGATTCTTTGGGAGTGACGCTTTCATCCTCCTCAGGGCCCGGCCTGGGCATCCTCTGGAATCTGACTCCACTACAGCGAGTAGTCGGGCTGTCAGCAGAAGCACGCGCCCTTGTTTGCTCTTTACTGCTGCACATGAAAACTCGGCTTCCTCACTGAGAGACGGGGGGTGAATTTAAAACATGCCAGCTTGAGTAGTCTTAAGATGCCATGTTCCCCTTTTTTGCTCTCTTGAGGAATTGCTGCGTGTGGCCCCCTAATCAGAGGCCATATTTCTAGTACTTCTTGGGAGTGTCAGCTGTATAATATAGCAGCTTCCCAATCCTTTAGCCATCTCTGTAACGACCTCCATACTGCTTGGTGCAATTCCTTCCTGGAGGCCACTGCTACTAGAGATACTTTGGCCTCCATAAATCGGCATTTCAAAGATAATTTCACAAGGCAATAGATGAACTTCCAACAGATGACACCTTTGTGCCATGCCTCATAGAATCATTTTCAGGGCAAGCCAGAATCCAGTAGGTGGTTTACTCCTGTATGTTTGGAAGGAATCTCACAGTTGAAGCCCTAAATGAATAATCTCTCTGGGCTTTTTCCTGGAAAGGGAACCTCCTTAGGGTAGCATTTGAGTTAGGCGGTTCTTAAAATCTTATTGATTATTTGTACTTTTCTTCTTAGGAGAAAACCATGTTTCTGTACTTCTGGGGACAATCCATGTCGGTGAGAAATGACCTTGTCCAAATTCCAGCAGGAGACATGCATTGTCATGATTCTACCTCCTTCGTAGTGTGGTGCATTAAGTTCACCACTTCCTCATATTCTGTTGAAATACCTATTGTGTTCTCAAGACCACAGTGTAGAGAAGCTGGCTTCTAGCTATTAGGCTTCCAAGCCAAGAGTTTTGTCCCTCCATCTGCGTTAGTTATCTATTGCTGTTTAACACATTACCCCAAAACTTAACATCTTAAAAGAGCAAACATTATCTGTCAGTTTCTGTGGTTGGGACCTGGGAAGCAGCTTCACATGATGGGTCTGGCACAGGGTCATAGGAAGTTGCAGTCAAGATGTTAGTGGGGTCTGCAGTCACCTGGGGCTTGAGAATCCACTTCTGAGCTTTCTTTGTGGCTGTTGGCAAAATGCCTCAGTGTCTTTCTGTGTGGATCTCTTTTTAGGGCAGCATGAGTGTCCTCACAGCATGGCAGCTGGCTCCCCCTGAGCAAGTGATCCCAGAGAAAGAGGGCAAGGAGGAATCTGCAGTGCCTTTTATGACAGTCTCCGAAAGCACACGTCATCACGCCTTCCTATTCCGTTCCTTAGAAGCAAGCCACTAAGCCAGCCTACACTCAAGGGGAGGGGAGTTACACCCCACCTACTGCATGGAGCGGTATCCAAGAATTTTGGGTGTACTTTAAAACCACCTCACCCCCAATAGAGAATGAAACCAGGTCAACAAGAGGGGGTAGGTTTAAAGTAGATGATATACTGAGAGAGGTGTTGTTACTGAAAACAGTTCTCTTAAGATGTGCATCGACAAACATGAAAAACGGATTCTCTCCCCATGGCTACTGCCAGTTTTAAGAGGGGAGGCAAGAAATGGCAATTCCCAGGAGAATGTATCTATACATTTGCCTGGTGTTTACTACCAGCAGCCCAAGGTTGCTTCTTTGTAAGTCCTTGGCTTGGTATCTAAGACTCAATACTGCTTGCTTGGTATCTCCTTTAGCCAGGAATTGACAAAGGGAATTGGATCCTTCTATTTGAGCCACTCAAATGGACTTAATTGGAGTCAGGGCTGTTAAGCAAAGGGAGCAAACTTGAATTACATTTTGGGTTACTGGGCTGAGGAAAGCTAACCGTTCCGATTCAGGGTGACATAGCTGAGAGCATCCGGAAGCCAGGTCCCCACCAGCGTCGATGCTTGGCACCTGCTGTCACAAACTACACCAGCTGAAGCAGACTTGAGCCAGGTCTCTCACTCAAGAAGCCACTTCTCAATAAGTAGGGAACATCTGGGAATTAGAAATGTCTGTCTGTGCTTTATTGTTCTTTAAATCCACTGCAGGTTAACTCTGCGTGCCCACCTCATCCTGGGCTTCCTGATGGAAACGGGTTCTTAAAGAGAACCCGTGCTGTCTTCACCCTGAAGAAAAACTTAGATGAAGCTTGTCAGTTCAACACGTGTTTAGTGAATGTCTGCTTTGTGTTTCTGGCACCTGTGCCAAGTTTTTAGAGATTTCAGGCATCTTAAGGATGCAAATTCCTGTTTGGATTTATGCTCCAGCTCTTCCCAGCATTTTGTCTATAGCCCTGCTTGCTTTAGAGTGTGCTTGAATAAAAAGGCATTGCTGCTGAGGCAGCTATAAAAAACAGAAAGAAAAAGGTACTTCTTCCAGAATTAACGAACTCATCTTTAAAGCACCTTCAAATGAATTTTTTTCCGTCTGATTTTGAGGTGGAGTCAAAATAGGTGGTCTTTTATTTTTGCTGTTTGGGTTACCAGCTCTTTGGGTCTGTCAGACCTTAGGGGTATCATGTATCTTGGCTGCTTGAAGCCTGGGCCCTCAGCGCTTTACATTCCCCTCCAGAAGGGAGGCCCGGTGCTTTTCTCTCTGGGTCAAAACTTCCCCTTATCATGTTTCTGGACTACATGATAAGGGGAGCTATTTATTAATCTGCGAAACCCAATCTCTTAGCTGCCCATGATATCTAGGAGGGGGTAGTATTTGTTTTAAAGAAGCGTTGTCAAAAAAAACAAAAAAGAAGCATTGTTTCCTTGGGAGGGCAATTTCTGTCTGGACTTTGAAGGGGGCGTAGTTACCACACATTACTATCCCCACCGCCGCCACTTCTTTACCTCTCTCCCAGCTTTTGATAAAAGATGACATCAGATCTTGAGGCAGTCGGGTCACAATTCTTTAGAATGCTTATACCCCAGGGGCGTTTCCTGTTCTAGTCATGTTTTTCCAGTTGAGTATTGGCGTTTCCCTGAGGCTTGCTCACGGACATGTCTGATTGAAGACTAAGGATGGTTGATACAGTCATTACTGTCACCTTTCCCACCCTCTGTAATTTACATTTCTTTCTCTGGGCTGGTCCTGGAAGTTGACACCTTTTGGCAAAGCTTAGATTTAGGAGAAGTATTTCAAGTCGCTGTTCAGATGATCTGTGGTTTCTCTTTGCTTCCTCTGCCTGCAGCCCTGGCAGACCATACTGTCTGGATCCCCAATGGAAAATAGTACTGAGATGAAACACATTCCTGGGGTATTTAAACTCTCTCTCTGCCACCTTTGTAAGAGTGGGAGGCTGGCAGAGAGATGCTGCAGTGCTTGATAATCGTTTGGCCCCATTGAAATTTCCAAAGGGAGCTCTTGCCGGTGCTTAAACCCCAAATTCCTGAACACCTGAGATTGCATGAATCTAGCACAGAATATCCATTCTTGCCCCAATGTACCCCCTTCGTCTCCATCTTAATCTTTAAAACAAAACAAAAAACCCAAGCCCAGGCCAAGGGTCATTTTTACTTGAAACCAGGAGAGTGGGGGAGTAACACGAGAGATGAGGGGCAAGCTGTGTGGTGAGGCATCCTGCTCCTGTTGTGTGTTCCAATCACTGAGGACTGTGAGCCAGTGCCTTTCCTTCGCCTGGAGATGGAGCCCATCTCTTGCCACCTGGGTGAGGAGACCCTCTGCTACCCAGTGGCGAACCTTAAAGAGGGTGTCTTGGAGAGCCCAGAGGACACTCACATTTTTCGGGTGTCCATTTTAAGCATCTTTAAAATGTTTTATATATATTAAAAAAAAAAAATGTTCTTCCCTGTCGTTGTGCCACCAGTGCCCCAGTTCCATCCATTCTGAATGGAAAAACAGAGACTGCCAGTACTTTCCTTGGTCTTCCCTTCGTCTCCCTTAATGTGGGTATCCCCTTACCCGGCCTGTCCATTTCACTGTCGTGGATGGAGAACAGAGGGCACCACGCAGTCCTGAGGCAGTCCTGTGTGACTCCGTGATCAGGTTTTTGTTTCTTGTTTTTCTAACTGTCCTTCCAAACCAGCAAGTGTTTGGAAATTAGGGGGAAAGTTAAATTCTCACCAATGGTTGCTGTTACACTTGAATCAATAAAGATCTTGAGTATCACCTTGGTGTTTTTAATTTTTTTTTTTTTTTTTTAAATTTCAGGTGAAATCCTGTTGGCACATTTTGGGCATCTTGCCTGGTGAGGAAGATGGGCAAAGGCAGTTGGCCACTTCATGTGTCAGTTCCTCTCAACATTTATGGAGCACTTTGTCCATCTGGCCCTGTATGTGCCAGGAGGTGATGTGTCCCTTCCCTAAGGAGCTTGGAGGTGAACACGTACATTCTGGGGCTGGATGCACCCAAGAAGGCCCTTCTTTAGGTACCAGCCTGGAGGAAGCCCAGACAACAGCTTTCCTGACGAGGGCTGCCTCTGCCCCTCAGGAGCACTTGTTAGAAATCCATCATATCTGATGTCTGAAAATAAACTAGACTCTGCTGTGTGAGCATCACATTCCTTGCTATTATTAATCCAGTGAGGCTCACATATTAGTATTGAGAGCAAGAATCCTGTCCTTTCAAGAATCCTGTGGACCATGTAAACAGGTCCACAGAACAAAACAGCGTAGAGGTTTAGAGCACAGGCTTTGGAGTGAGACAGGCTTGAATTCCTTCTGTACCACTTAGTAGCAGCCACATTCTCTCCGACAGGATTCCCAGTCTCTGTAACCTTTGGTGTCCTTCTCTAAAACAGGGTTAAGTTAAGAAGTAGGTCTTACCTGGATGACTGTGGGCTCAGGTGGGATCATGGCAAGCACTTAGCCCAGTGGCTGGTATGTCAAGAGCTCAGTTACAGCTCAGTTGGTGTGACCAGTAGAGGTGGGTCAACTGGGTCTGCTCTTCCCCAGAATGTGCAAGTTTGGGAGTGGAGCAGGCTTGTGTGACCGCTAGAAGGATGAAATAATCTCTTCAAGGGAAGATAATTTTGAAAGCCATTTCATATATCCTTTACTTTGCCCCAAAGGCAAATAGGGTATCATCTTGAAAGGCAATTTAGGATAGAGGGATAAGGCTTTTACTGCTAGTAAAAGGGGAGACTACATGATGGAGATTAACCCGACTGTGTTGCTGTGTGAGAGTCACAGCTGCTTCCCAGTTTCTGCTTTTATCTTTTCTCTACTCCTCCCTGTACCAGGCCCGCCCACTTCCCCAGCCAAGGGGAGTAATGCATCCAGTTTCCCCCAATCGGCTACTGACTTGGCACTGCTACAGGAACAGCGGAAGGAGACCTTTGCCTTCAGAGCAAGTTAAAATACCTCTGACTGAAAGCCCCTTCCTGGCCCTCAGGGTAGGGCAGGACTCAGTTCCCATAGGCAGCATTTCCTCAGACTTAACAAAGCCTGCATTAGCAGGTAGGTTCCAGAGCACGGAGCTGTGTTGTAGGCTCAGCCCCAAATACCTCTGGCCAGGCAGCAGAAGGCCCCTGCCGCTGACACACTGCACAGTGAGCTTTTAGCAGGGGTCAGCAAAACGTCCTTTCACTCCTTTGTGCCTGCGTCTTCTGCTTGATATGAGGTGGTGTCCTGTCATCAGTGGGGTTTGTCCTGTGACTTGGTAGAGCTGCTAACTGTAAACACTCCCACAAGCTATAGCCACAAATAGCTTGACCTTTTGCTTTCCTGGCCCCAGCCATAGAAGAACAGTTGGGCACCCATTTAGTACAGAGGATGCTTTAAAGCCCTGGGATAGGATTTTTACTCCCAAGAACTTAAGTTTGGTAGTGGAAGTGGGGTTTCAAATGTCTGGTTCCAAAGGCTAAGGCCTTGACCCAAAGCTAAGAGTGCAAAGACCCCTAGATGGTATGAAGGATGGTGCCCCTGGGGCTCCAGAGACCAGAGCTCAGCTCTTGGCCCTGCCACTCCTAGCTGTAGCATCATGCCGCTAGGCCTCACTGGGGTCTCATTTAGGAAAGAGGATGGTACAAAAATTGACCTCACAAGGCCTCTCCAGCTCTACTGTTTTCTAAGTAGAGTCAAATGCAGAACCCTATTGTGATTCTGAATTGTGGGGAGGGCAGGTTATTTCCGCTCCAGGGAATGAGCAACTGGGTCAGTTTTGTTGCTGAATCGGGGCATTGAGGTTTCTCAGGCCCAGGCCTGGCTCTAGCCTAGCCAACCCCTTCCTGGGCCAGGATTACTACCTTGACTCAACCAAGTCAAGTTTGAGTCCCCTCTAAACAAGTATTCCCACAAGATTGGAATCATTTTTCCTAAGGTTGGAGCATTAGTCTATGGGCTTCTTAGGAAAGCAGGGTAAGTTTACTGTGGACTGACATTCCCAATACAATGGTCCCCTCGCCTTGCCAAACAAAAAAAGTACAGCCCCTGTTTTGGCAGTGCTCAATGAGACCAGCTGGCGAGAGAAGAGAAGAATCACAGAAATACACTAGGATCCGCCTGCTTTAATTTCACAAGATGAGGTTGAGCAGTGAATTACTCACCGGAGGTCACACAGCTTCTCAGTGGCTGAGCTGCGACCATAACGCAAGTCTGCCACCCAGGGCAGTGTCTTCACCGCTACGGATAGGAAGCCCAGGGGCCTCATTAATAGCACGCATTGACAGACTGAGGTGAACTGTCCAGAGAGCTTTAGGCTTGGATGGATTGTGCCCGCCAAAGCAGACTGACTTGGGGACGCCCCAGGGCTCCAGCTTCTGTAGTCCAACATGGCCAGTTCTCTTGGACGAGTTCCTGCCTTGCCCTTCAAAGGCACCAGCTGGCCTAGGAGAACTATACAATGGCTTTATTGTATGTACAACTCATTAGCAGAGATCCACTCTGCGGGGGCTCCCTGACCCAACCTGAGGCAACCAAAGCCAATGGACTTTTTAAATTTTACATAGTGATACTTAATCTTCAGGCGGCAAGGGTGTGGGTGAGTGTATGTCAAAGGCCACTTTTGAGAATACACAAAAGTTAAATACAACCTTGTCCCACCTCAAAAATAAATGCACATATGCTCCAGCTCTTGCATACAATTTCCGGGGGATCATGGGTTGAAAAAAGTCAGCTAAAGGACTCTTGCACTAGTGCTTTCACGTGCTACTGTCTGTTCAGCAAAGAGAAAACCCAGCAAGCCTGCTTCACAGGCTTCCTCCTCTCTCTCCTCTGTGCTCAACCAGACCCCACAGAGCCTTCAAGGACAGGGTGGCAGCCCTTCCTCCTTAGGTCTGGTGGACAGATGGACTTTTCCCCCTCTTTGTTTCTCCTCCTTGGATTAGATGGTTATCTTGTCTTCTAGGAGCTTCCCAACCTTCCAGGGTACAGGCAAATCCAACACACCTGCAGGAGCTCCTCAAAGGCACCCACATTCTTCCACAATCATGTCTTTATGATGGTCTAGAAGGACTCGGCCATTGTCCACGTACAGCATACTCAAGGGCTTGGTCTTCACCGGGGCACAGCAGGTGGAAGGGACTCGGTGGGGTTGGTACCGTTTCAGCAGACTCTGAAAGGGAGGACAGGGGTGTCAATTCACATCCCAGTGGTGAGGTCAGAATGGTGTCATTTCTGGGTAAAGGGTGAAAAAGTTACAGAGAGTTAAAATCAGTTTCTGGGGGCAAAAATAGAAAATTCTTTTCATAAAGGAATCAGAATGCCAATACATCATCAACTCTAATATCTAAAGGTACGCGGGCCTCTCACCACTGCGGCCTCTCCCGTTGTGGAGCACAGGCTCCGGATGCGCAGGCTCAGCGGCCATGGCTCACGGGCCCAGCCGCTCCGCGGCATGTGGGATCTTCCCGGACCAGGGCACTAACCCGTGTCTCCTGCATCGGCAGGCAGACTCTCAACCACTACGCCACCAGCGAAGCCCTAAAATAACTTTTTTTAAACAGAAGATTCTAAAAGCTGTATCTGGGTAGAGCAGTAGGTAACATATGTTCTCCTGTTGTTCTAGTCTAGAGTGCATACCAACTTTAAAAATCTTCCAAGAAACTCCTGGTTTAGTTCCAGAAATATGAAGAAGAGAGTCATGCGGAAATTCTTGTGGGATTTGCTTTGTTGCCCAGAGAAGGGCAAACAGAGTCAACAGGAGAAAAGGTAACAAGCCCTTGGCATTCTGGAACTGGGCCCTGTCCCTGTGGTCCAGTGGTGGCTTTTTGGGTCAGTGTTAGATTTGGTGACTGGGACTATCTGGGTTTCTGGTTCCCTCTGATCGTGCTGCAGGTAGGCTGGTGGACAGAAGTGGGAGAGACTCAGGAGGGCCTGTGCCCAGGACAGGTCCTCTAGGATACCAGCCCCCACCACTGCCTCCCTCTCACGAGCTCAGCTCACATTCTCCCCAGAGCTTCTGGACCCTGCCTGAGGCTTGGCATGGAGAATGTACTACAGGTCCAAGAGATTCTCAGTCTAGGCCTCATAGAGTGAAAATAAAAACACTTTGATCCCATGTGACCTTTGAGAGCAGGTCAGGACCACCATATATAAGCTCTCTTCTCTGCTTTCTCCACCTCATTTTCCTTCCATTCCTCTCCCTCCACCACCTTCTAGACCATAGGCTGATTAGTGGCACCTGGTGGTAGCCTCTGGCTTTATTACTTCTGCAAAATGGGTGTCCAACTCCTGTTTTTAGGCAGCAGAAGTACAGTGGCTGGAACAGTAATATCTCTACCTTGGCCTCATAAACGCGGCCCCCATTGCATCAATGAGTTACAGACTTCTAGTAATGGTAAGACAACATTATACCTGTTACCTGCTAACTATTGATACTACACATGTGGTATGCATATCATCTCATGTAACCCTAGAAGTAAGGCATTGCTATCCCCATTTTACAGATGAGGAGACTGAGGCTCAGAGAGAGTAAGCAACTTGATCAATATCACATAGCTAATGAGTAGGATTCAAACCCAGGCCTGTCTATTCCCAAACTCCAAATTCTGAACTTCCTTTCCTAGAATGTCAGGGCAGTGGGAGGAACTGAGACCCTCCAGTCTACACACTCCACCCCTAATTTTTTTTAATTTTATTTATTTATTTATTTATTTTCCACCCCTAATTTTATGACAGAAGGAAAAAGTGCCAGGAAAGCAGTGTGTTCAGGGTCACCTGACAAGGCATGACTCCATGTAGGCCCTCTGAGGATGTTATCATTGGTCATCTCTATATCCTTAAAATCTGTCACAGAACCTGGCACATTGTAGGTGCTTGAATAACTGTGCATGAATGAACACAGTAACCTAACAGCAAAGCCAGTGTCCTGATCTGGTAGTAAGGACAATTCTCCCCCACAGCTTACCCCCTCCCCTCCCCAGGCCTTGGCATCACACCTGGATGTATGCGTGGTTGGTTGGATGGAACTCTTCCCCCACGGGGTTAGGACACTCGCCCTCACAGCGATAGGCATTGTACTGCTTGGGGTAGATGATCCAGGAGCCCCATCCGATCAGGTTGAAGTCCACCTGGAACTTGACCTTCCGACACAGTTGGTTTCTGTCCTGCAAGTGATATCGACGGTGCCTCCTGGCCCTCTCCCGGGAGAGTTGTCCCTCCTGGACCCGCCAGGAGCTCTCAGCTTCCCACAATAGGGTGGAGCCACCCAGCCGCTTCCGCTCTGGGGAGAGGTTGGAATAGAGCATGAGGAGCACATTGGTGACAGGTGATGTGGGGGGCTGCCGCCAGCACTCTCCAGCCAAACCGGACATCTGCTCCCTCAGCTCCCCAGGGTGCTTCAGCCACTTGGAGAGTGGCCTGGTCACCTCTAGGACCATGCTGCCCGAGGAAAAGGTAACCTGGGACAGAGTGACAGTGAACAGGTCCATTCGAAGACGTTCTGGGCAGTTGGGTGGGTCCTTATCCTCATTCAGCTTTGGCTGGTGGAAAATCTCAATTGAGAGTGGGACATCAGGAGTAAGGGCCACAGGGCTGGACAGCTGCAGCCGGAGCTCGGCCCATGCCAGATCCTCTTCTTGGCCCAGGAAGGAGAAGTCAAAAGCAAAGGTCCAGTTCTGCCCATCCACCTCCACATCTGGGTGAGAAAAAAACAGAAGGAAGCAGGTGAGTGGGGTCCTCCTGCAGCTTCAGTTGGTGTAACAACCACCATAGCTCATGACTGAGCCCTTACCTTATATGAATTGTCACCCTAACCCTATGAGCTGGGCATGTTATTGAACCCATTTTAGAGATGAGGAAAATTGAGGCTCAGAGAGGTTAAATTACCTGCGTGAGGTGTCATTCTTGGAAGGTGGCAAAGCCAAGAATAAGCCCAACTGCAAAGCCCAACCTCCAAATCACTGTTCTTCTGCTCCCCCTCAAGACACTCCAGAGAACAATTGGTAAAAATTGGATACGTTCGTCTCCTTCTCCCTTCTCCCCTCACACATGCAATCTAAGGACAAGCCCTGAGCTTTCTGACAGAAATCCTGGACTTCCACCCACCCTGTGGCCCGCTTGCCAGGCTTTGTCTTCTCATTGGAAAGGGTGGCCTGTTTTACAGCACAATGAGGTCGATTCACAGATCATAAAGGTTGGAGCTCCCAGGGAGGCATAGGCAACGGAAGCCAAAGACTGGTTACCCTTTCCCCCACCAATTCCTAAAGACAGAGGCAGACACTTGAAGAGTTCTTGGCAACCTTACAAATAGGTTTCTAAAGACATCCTAAGCTTGACGGTGCGCTGACCTTGCACTTTTCCACCCAGTGGTCTCTCCTACCTACCTGCAGGGCGCTCACCCTTTCCCACTCCAGGTCATCCACACACCAGGGCAGACACAGCAAGCACACACCCAAGACAATTAAACCCATCCTGAATGAAAAGGAATGGGGAAGCACATTCCATTCATTTTAGTTCTGGACTAATGTGGTCTGATGTCTGGGAATAGCACATATTGGTGGATTTTTCAGGTCAGCTAAAAGTGCTCTTTAACTTTTTTCAAGCCCAGTTTCATCTTTGCAGTGGGAATAGTAATGCCCTACCCTTCCCTGCACTGTCATGAGGACCCAGGGAAATGAAGATGTTTCAAGGTCTATTGCTAAATAAAAGGCAGAGGTTATGCATTAGAAATAAAAACAGTAACCCTTTGGTGAATCAGTCCCGAAGGTAGTGATCTCTGACTTAGGTCCACTCTGGGCAGACCACACAAGAGTTTTGGGTTTTTTTTGGTTTTTTGTCTCATAGAACATCTTTGGTCAGATAGTCAGTGGATTTCTCTGGGAAGTCCAGCCTGCATTAGAAGGGGGTAATTCCCAGCTTCAGCATCCTGAAGCTTCTCCCAGCCCATCCCTAGATGTTCTTTTTCACTTAATTTCCACTTCCCTTCTCATTAGCACCTGCAGGAGGCAATAACCGGCCCCTGACTAGCAACTCCCCAGAGGTGTGGGGAGGAGGCTGACACCACCCACTGCCCTTCGCAGCACCACCCGGTGACATGTAGCAACTCCGCTACAGCTCCACCTACACCAGGACTTAAAACACACTATCTCAAGTATCCACAAATGGCTTTTTAAAGGCATTCCAGCTCCGTGTTTAAGAGGAGGGACCCGGTGTCTCTGGTGGTGGATCAAGTTCTGCCACTTGCTGCCACACTGGGCAGCCAGCTTTCTCTGGGCCTCAGTTTCCCTCTGGGTAAAAGGGAGATGGTAACAGTATCCACCTCACAGGGGTGTTGAGATTTACTGAGATAATGTGTGTAAAGTGCTTTGCACAACCACCAAAGTGCAATAAACGGCCATCATCAACTGCCTCCTTATTATTACCCAAGTCCAAGTTAGAAATGCAGATGTCCAGGCAGTGAGGGACCTGGACAGGGGAACAAAGTCATCTGCTGCTGGGATGGCAGTGTGGATGCAGGGGCAGGGAGGAGGATACTCCTTCCTGCTGGAAGAGTCTGAGACCCCACTACCCTACCTGCAGCCAAGGGCTCCCCAGGACACAGTGCTAAAAGGTTTTCTTAGATCTGGCTCTGGTTCATCTTAGAATAATGGGGAGGTCTGATCTTTCAGGGTCACCAATGCCTGATAAAAGCCAAGAATGCTCTCCCCAGAAAAACTGCATTTCCTACTAACACAATAAATGTGATTTGGGGCTGGTTATAAGAAAGGGGTTCATGGACACCCTGAAACCCATCCACAGACTGAATGCAGACTTGGCCACACGGGGCCCAGCGAAATCTCGACCCACTTCCAATTCTAAAGAAGGAAGGGCTCATGATCTTGGGTTCCTTTCCCCTCAAACAGGGTGTTGAGTTAGAGTCAGGGACTCTGTAGAAAAAGAGGGTGAGTATGACACCGAGTTCCCACCCTACATTATTATAAATTATGAGGGTGATTACCATTAACTGCTTCCCTCATGCCAAGTGTTTTATAAGCCTTGTCTCCTTAAATCCTCCCCACCTTTATCACCATTTTGCAGATGAAGAAACTAAGGTCCAAGGTGAAGATGGTTAAACAGTGAAAGACCCAAGACACGGATGCACACCTGATTTGGTTAGATTCCAACACCCATTTCCCCTTATCCTGTGCAGGCTTACAAATAAACCCGAGAGGGAAAGGTACCACACTCACACAAATGAGGTAGAAAGAAAGCCGGGCACTTAATTTTTACAAACGGGGGGAGGAGACTAGAAAAGTCAGCTGATGTGCCAGGGACACATGGGGAATTGGGAAGCAGGGTTTGAGGGACCAGACCCAGTTTCCCAGATTGTCAAATCACCACAAACCTTCCGGAACTCTCTGGAAGGAGGGAGTGAATTGGAAAAGTGCGCCTCCCACTCTTTGCTCATCCACCTACCCCCCACCCCCAACTTTCTGGCAGGGCAGAGCACTCCAGTAATTTTCAAATTGCTCCGCCCCCCGTGTGTCCCTAGTCTGACTAGTCCCCAGATGACCCTTCCGGAGACGGTCACTGGCCGTCTGAACCCAGACGCGGCTGGCCAGGGAGCTAGGAGCCCCCACTCCCAGATCACAAGGGGCCGGCGGGTGGCCGTCAAATCAGATTACCGGATGTGGATTTCGCCCGAACTCCGGGGAGGGCCGTCTGGCCCCCGGCAGGCAGAGAGAGGTGCAGGCAGGCAGGGGCCACCCCGGGCGCTGGGATGTGGATTGCCCGGAGTAGAGGAGCCCCGTGGGAAGGGCTCCCTCTTCTCAACATCTACCTGCGACCAGTGCCCAGAACACACGCTGCCCCATCCTCGCGGCTGATACTCTCAAGGTCACCATGGGAGTGACCACGCCCGCTCCAAATCTAGGCCCCGAGCCCGGTGTCGTCCGGGACACTGACACCTACCTCGCCTGGGCTGGATGACCCAAGCCTGCCGGAGTTCTCGACTTCGGGGCATTTCATCTCTAATCCATAATTTCTGAAACCTAATCCCTGATGTTACATGCTTGACACCCTATTTCGAACCTCAGTCTCAGCCTGAGACACTCCCAACGCCAGACTCCGGAACGCATTCACCCTCACTCGCGAAAAGAAAAAAAAAATTTTTTTTGACAAGACAAAATAATTGCAGCAATAATAACGACCATACATTACTATGCCTGGTTTTGTGCTAAGCGTTCTGTGTGCGTTGTCCGTAGCCCTCGCCAGTCCAATAAGGGAGGCACTATTATCCCTAGGCTACAGATGTGCAAACCGAGGCGCCCGGAGATTACGGTAGTTTAAGACGGCACAGATAAGCAGTGGCACAATCAGTCTTCCACCCTGTAGTCCCGCGCTTTACCCACCCTAAACCGGACCGGAACGCAGAGGTCTCAGTCCGGGACACACCCCGGGTGCCACCAACCCTGTCTCCCGAGCCAAGGCAGACGCCGAGACACCGTCAGCCCCAGCCCCTGAACGTGCCCTTCAAGCATGCGGATACGGTTTCAGTGGCACGTCTGAGGCATGGTGCCGCAGCCCCTGCCCCTCCAGCCCTCTCCTGGAGGCCCGCGCGGGAGCGCCCAAGGCGCGCCGGGGGTCCAGCCGAGCGGGGCGGGGCGGGGCGGGGCAGCCTACCTTGCGCCTGCAGGCTACGTATGATGTCCGCCCGGAGCAGCGGCTCGCGGTACAGGCTCAGCATATAAGCAAGAGGGGATGGCGACGAGGGCTGCCCCCACGTTCGAAGGGGCACCGGGGCTACCATCGTGGCGCCCGCCTGGAGGAGAGCCCACCAGACTTGCAGGAGGAACAACGGCAGGCTGTGGGCGTGCATGGTGGGGTGGCGGGGCCCAAGGCCAGCCTCCGTCCCTTATATCCTGGGCCTTCGCGGGCGCCCCGCCCCTGCCCTTCCTCCCTAGGGGAAGCTTTCAGGTCGGATAACACCCCCCAGCCCAGCCCCCGTCACCGGGGGTGGCCCCCAGAGGGACCACCTGCTGGGGGCAAGTGAGACCTGAGCCTGGTAGGGAGGAGACCTGAAAAACTGGAGGAGCTGTTAGGTCCAGGGACCGTCTAGTTTGCCCAGTCTGGACACCCTGGCACTCTGCTACTCCAGGCTTTTTTTCCAAGACACAGCTGGCTTGTCGCAGGCAAACTCCCAGGTCAGAAGGATGGCTTCCTTACTCTCCCCCACCTGGGGTCCCTGCCCTTTCCTCTTCCTCCAGGTTCCAAATAGATGTCTGGCTCAACCAGGAGCAGATAGAGAATGAAAGCTGTGTCTCCTGGAGGCTCTCGGGCAGGGTGCAGCCCCACACTGGCCCGGGAGGCTCCAGCCCAGCCTGGCACCGTGCAGCCTTCCAGGACACTGTACAGATGGCCTCTGGGAGCAACCCCTGCCTTATACGGCAGGGCCTGTCTGGAGAGCTAGCCTCTGAAAAAATGCTGGGTACTGGGAATTGCTGGAACAAAAAAGATGAGTGCCAGACAAAGGTCCATGGGGACCTGCTTCAAATATTGAAGCTCTCTCCTGGAGAAAACAGAGGACAGGAGTGACCAGGATGAAGGACAGACTTCTCCACTGGAAAAGAAAGTGCTCAGAAGCTGGAGCCGAGGGCATAGCTAACGGGGTGAGTGGAGCGCCTGTGGTGGTATCAGGGTCTTCCTTCACAGGTTCACATCACCCCAAGGGTTTCAGGAAAAAGGTGTTGCCTGTGTCATCCATGTCCTGCAGTCCCTGCCTCCCCTGGCAGTTACCCTGGAGACCTGGGTTTCAGCTCAGGACCTCTCACTTTCCTCTCCCTGGGCCCTGCTTTCCTCACCTACACAAGAGTGGTCCTTGTCTGGGCTCTCTTCAGGTGCAAAGTCAGGTTGAAGCTGAAATTACCTTTAAAGAAATGTAAATCTCTGCCCCTTGTTCAGGCCCCAACTATTTTCTGCAACACTGGAGGGCTCTTTATGCCCCCGCCCTTGCCCCCTGGTCCTTTCCTAGCCCTGACATGCACATTAGCAGCTGGCCAGCATTCACCAAAACACTACGTGCCCCGCACACCTAGGCTTCTTTCACAGGATGCCTCCAGCTCCAAAGAACCACACGCTCAGCCCTGAGCAAGGTGTTAGTGGAAGGAGGCCCAGCAGGCTCAGCTAGGAGCTCCAAACCCGTGTCCAGGTGGAAGCCGGCCCAGCCAGCAGGAAGGGGCCTTGCCTAGGAGAGATGTGGGTTGTAGACCTGTGCTGACCATGGGACCGGGACAATATGCTCAGCCAGACGACTGTTAGTTCCTTCTAAAGCTGTGGACTGTCTTGTTCATCGTACTCTCCCTCCAGTACATTTCATGGTTGGGACCCAAAGTATCTTAGCTGAGTAAATTAATCAATGAATGGTACTGTGTCTGGACTTGCCTGAAGATAAGTATCACCTGGGGTGTATGTTAAACTACTGATTCCTGAGTCCCAATCCAGGCCTTTAGCATTCGAATTTGGAGAGAGACCTTGGTAATCTGCATATTTAACCAGTACCCCTGTGATTCTTATCAGACAACTTTGAGAACCTGGGTGAGCTAGGGTCTAGTTGCAGTTTGGAACCCACCTCTCTGCGTTCAGTTTCCTCATCTGTAAACCATGAATGGAGATACTTCCTTCCATGAAGATTAAATAAAACAAATGCTAAAATGCTTTGCAAGCGCTTAAAACCTGCTGTTTTTGTAAAGCCTTAAGCATACAGATTATTATGGGTGCTCCGTGGTTGTCATTCAACTTCCCTAGCCTGGGGGCTTGCAGCCTGGGGCTTGTCAGTCCCTGCCCTCTGCATCAGACCCCTCCCCAGAGGCAGAAGGTGCCCTCACCCAGGTTATGAATATATAAGTAAAAAACAATGAGAGATTGTGGTCAGACAGAGGTATAGGGGTCAGCCTTCCCCCAAACCTACATGTCCTAGAATCCAGGGGGTCCCTGTTTAAACAGGGGCATTCAGAACGTAGTAGTCTTATCCACCAGGATTGGGGAAGGAACAAAACAGATGATCTCCTTCCCGTGCTGCACCAGAAGCTTCTTGAAATTAAGCTTTATTCATTCTGTGTCCCTCGTACTATGTGGCATATAGTAGGAGCTCAGTAAATATTTCAATTAAAATGACATAATAGCAGTAGCTAACACTTATTGAGCACCTAATGCAGTAGGCATTCTGGTAATCACTGCATTGATTTTATTATCATCCCCACTTCGGGGATGAGAAGACAGAGGCTCAGAGGGAACCTGGTAACTTGCTCAAGGCCACACATTTACAAGTGAAAACAGCCAGTAAGTGAAGGATACTGCTTGTTACCCAAACCCATGCCTATAGCCTTGTGGCTTCCCCATAGATGAGAGGATCGACATGGGCCTTGTCCTAAGACTTAAAAAAAACAAAACAACTCTCAAAGTCTTGCTTTTCCCAGGGTCCGGGAGCAGCAGACACAACTCATTTCTGATGTGTATTGGCCCAAAGCCCTGTGGGGACCTGCTCTCTGACCAGCAAGAGGGACTCTGTCAAAGCCCATTCATCACTGAACTTTCTCCAGCTGGGGCACTCTTCAGGACGGAGGCTAACAGTCATTCTTCTCATTTTTAAAAGGTCCTTGTTCATACAGGATCTGTTTCCTGCAAGAAGGACCAGAAGTGCCTCTTCCCAGGAGGGGAATGACACCTTCTCGATTCCCCTGCCCCAGACAGACTGACCGTCGGATTACCTGACCTGGGAGATAACCTTTCAGGGCCAACCCAGCTGGCTGGAGAGTGGGGAGCAAAGTCCCTCGAAGTTCTCGAATGCTTTCCATTGGGCCGATCTGGACCCGTCCTCCACGTGAGCAACAATATGCAGGGTTAAGTGCTGGGGCACTGAGGTCAGGCTGCCGGAAGGCAGACTCTGGATCCTTCTCTGTCGATACCTGGGCATATTAGATCACTTACCATCTTGAAGCATTTGCTCCCTCAGCTGTAAAATGGAGATAAAGAATAGTATCTACTTGACAAGAATGCTGTAAGCAGTAAACGTGTGTAAAGTAGTGCTTGATCATTTGTTTATTCATGCATCGAACAAACCTGCTTATCTAGGAGTCTAAGGCAGGTTACCGGCAAGTGCTAGATTCTCAGGAAGTCAGGGCAGGAAGGCATTTCAGTTCCACACATATTTAATGAGCATTTCCTATACGCCAGTGTGACACTGGCTGTCTTCACATATATGTTAGCCTATAGAAGCCTATGTAATCCTGTTCACCCCTCCCTGAAGCTCTGTAAGGTATGAAAGGCATTTTAGAGATGGGGAAACTGAGGAGCAGAGGAATTAAATAGCATCATTATTTTGAAGGTGGAGGGCGTCTGATTTATCACGCTCCTCCCATGCCTGGCACAACTCCTGGCACACAGGAACTCAGTAAGGATTTGTCAGGTGATTGAATGAGGTCCATATTCCTGAACAGGTTCCCAGCACACCTCAGCCTTTCACATGCTGCTTCTCCATGCAGCCTCCTGCTGTTTCCACTTAATCTCCCTGGTAAACTCCTTCTCACCTATCAAGACACAGCTTAAACACTGCTGCTTCCTCTACAAACCTGTCACTAGCTCCCTAGCAATATGGCAGAGTCCTCTTCTAAGCAGAGTGCCGAGGTGCAGTTGTCCCAGCCCTCATGAGTAACTGCCATCAGACTGTGAGCTCCCTGGAAGTGCGGACGACTCCTGTCTCTGAAGCCCAAGCCCCTGCTTCCTAGCTGACCATTGCTTGCTCTGATCCTCAGCTTGATGCAGTCCCGCAAATGGCAGAGGCGGGACTAAGCACAGGCTTCTGGCTTCCACCTCCAGTACTTGGTTCCCTTCCTGTACCCCTCACTGCTGGTCTTGGAGGGCCCATCTAGGTGCCTCTACTGGGCACACGTGGCTCTCTCTGTGATCTGGAGATAGAGACCTCAGCCTTCCACTACAATCCCCTTGTACCCCAAGTGCACTCTGGCCCCATGGAAACACTCACCCTTCTGCAAAGTTCAGAGCTGTTCTGGCTCTGCCCAGAATGATTTTTACCTCCTCTTCATTCACACAAAATACACCTATTTATCCCACAGAATCCAGCTCAAGGGTCTCATCTTCCATGTGGTCTCCTTTCCCCTTCAGGCTCTGGTCCCTGGAGCCCCTAGGAGTTTTCCACCAGGAGCCTGCTGCTGGCTGGCTCTGTATTCTGCAGTGTTCAGCAAAGGGCCTGGCCTTGGTAGGTAGAGCTTGCAAATCTGCCTGCAGACCACCTTGACTGATCCACAGTGCTTTGTCTGCTCCCAACAGTGTTTTGAAAGGTTTTTATTTAAATCACCAATACTGAAAGTTCATAAGATTTTGCAGGAAATAGTTTGTTTTCATCATTTAAGAAATGGAAAGGGCTAGGCCCTCATTTTAACAAAGCAAGCATTCCCTTAAGCTGAATAGGATCTGCTTCCTTTAGGCAGGGTCTGTTCTCTAAGGAGCGGCACAGTCCCCACCACTCCTTAACTTACTGCACCCATGTGCCTGGCCCTAAAGACAAATGAGTTTGAGACACTTGCTGTATATTGGATGAGAGTAAGACACTCCGGAATCAGTTTGGAAGTGCAGGCTCGGGATTAGCCCACCCCGTTGTCCTTCTCCAACTAACCCATGGATTGTGGGTACCTGGCCCAGGCTGGATGAAATAGAAATAATCTATTATTTAATAAGAACTTACCATGGGACTTCCCTGGTGGTCCAGTGGGTAAGACTCTGCACTCCTGATGCAGGGGACCCGGGATCGATCCCTGGTCAGAGAACTAGATCCCGTATGCATGCCACAGCTAAGAGTCCTCATGCCACAACTAAAAAGAAGATCCCATGTGCTGCAACTAAGACCCAGCACAGCCTAAATAAAGAAATAGTTCAAGTCACTTACTGGGCTTCCCTGGTGACGCAGTGCTTAAGAATCTGCCTGCCAATTCAGGGGACACGGGTTCCAGCCCTGGTCCGGGAAGATCCCACATGCCATGGAGCAACTAAGCCCGTGAGCCACAACTACTGAGCCCGCGTGCCAGAACTACTGAAGCCCGTGCGCCTAGAGGCCATGCAGAGAAGCCACCACAGTGAGAAGCCCGTGCACCACAACGAAGAGTAGCCCCCACTCGCCTCAACTAAAGAAAGCCTGCGTGCAGACCCAGCGCAGTCAAAAATAAATAAATAAAAATAAAATTTAAAAAGTCAGTTATTAATAAGTACTTACCATAATGTGCTTGAATTATCTAATTTACCCTTCCTATCACTCCCTTGAAGCAGACTGGATATTTACTTCCATTTTACAGGTGTGAAAACTGAGGCTCTGTGGAGTTAAGCCCTTTGCCCAGGATGGAATGCTTGCAAACAGTAAGGCTGCGATGGATACTCAATCATTCTGACTCTGGAAGCCAGACTGGCTATTGCCATGTCCCCACATGGTCGTTTATTACCTCCCTTATGCGAGGGGCCTTTCCCCTGCCTAAGTGGACCTCCTGCCCTCCATCACGTCACCCTGTTCATTTCCTCCACAGCACTTCCCTGGTTGGAAATTAAGTTGTTTACTTTGGTACTGTTTGTTTATTTTTTGTCTGTTCCCCTTCCCCAGCACTGGGCTGTCAGCCAGACTCCTGTCTGTTCAGTTCACCACTGAACCCCCATTGCTTAGCACAGTTCTCGGTTCTAGGACTCAGTACGTATATGTTGAAGGAATACATTTAACCCAGTCCCTGGACTGGGGGACACAGAAGTAAGAAGGCAGGGATAGGGGAGTCCCTTCTCCTCCAGTGGCCACCAAAAGGCTATGAGCCCCACAGGTCACCAGCTTCCTCTCGTTTCAAGTTCTTCACTCTCCTGCACACATGTGGGGTACATAGTAGGTGCTCGGTAAGCGCTCAGTACACCTGCTTTGGCTTGCAGATGTCTCGACACCAGCAAGGAAATGCCTTCCTGGCGCTTGTGTCTCCTCGTGAACAAGATTCATATTATTGCACCTTCTGCGTGCATCGCTCGTGCCGCCCTCTCGCCTCCATCCTCTCCCCTGATCCTTGCAGGAGCTGAGGGACCTGAGCAGGGCTGGTATCTCCCTCCCAGAGAATGACTGGCCCAAGATGGTAGAACTGGTAAGGGCCAGGCCTGTCTGACTCTAAATCTCTTGCTCCCTCCAGCTCCCTTGGCCAGACTCTCGTCCCAGCCCCTCCTGGGTGGAGCCGAGGCTCGACTTGTGCTTCCCACAGGGTCAGGAGGTGAAGGCTCAGCCTGCCCTGGGAAACAAACAGAGAGACCACCAGGAGGGTCCCTCTCTTCCCACCCAGAAGCTTCTCAGAGATTCCTGCAGCGCAGCCTGCCACCCCTGCCTTCGCCTTCCCCCCCCCCCCCCATTTCCCTTCCACAGAGAGTCACTGGTCCTGGAGTTGAGGGGGAGTTTGATGACCCAGCTGAGCCTGGGACTGGGAGAAAGCTCTGTGCCTGTGTACATGCGTGCGCGCATGCGTGCTGTGTGTGTGTGTGTGTGTGTGTGTGTGTGTGTGGAGGGCAAGGAAAAGAATCACTGCTAAGAACAAACCCTTAGGGGAGTGCTTCCTGTGGGGGTAAGGAGTGCTTGGGGAGCGCTGACTATGCTAAGAGGTTTATGTGCACTATTAGCTCAGTGTCTCCCCAAACTGCTTGACCACAATAATCCCCAGGGGCACTTATTAAAAGTAAAGGGAGTCCCAAAAGCCATAGGGTACTATTCTTAGTGCTCTTTTAAGCTCTAATAGCCTCAAAAATATAAATGATAGAAACTTACAAAAACCATCCTTTGAGAGTTTAATTTTTTAAATTCCTTTTACACCTATTTAGTTTTGTGAATTTTAATTAATTAATTAATTTTTGGCTGCGTTGGGATTTCATTGCTGTGTGCTGTCTTTCTCTAGTTGCGGCCAGCAGGGGCTACTCTTCGTTGCAGTGCGCAATCTTCTCACTGCGGTGGCTTCTTTTGTTGCGGAGCATGGGTTCTAGGCACATAGGCTTCAGTAGTTGTGGCTCATGGGCTCTAGAGTGCAGGCTCAGTAGTTGTGGCGCATGGGCTTAGTTGCTCCGTGACATGTGGGATCTTTCCGGACAAGGGCTCGAACCCGTGTCCCCTGCATTGGCAGGCGGATTCTTAACCACTGCGCCACCAGGGCAGTCCCTAGTTTTGTGAATTTTTAATAATACATTTTTAATTAAAATTTTTTGTTTTAGTAAACATTTGCTATTTTTAAAAAACATTAAAATTAAAATTTAATTATGCAAAATTCAAAACAGTGGATGATTGTATAAACAAATAATGGCATATATCTGTACATTGGAGTACTACCTGACAATAAAAAGGAATGCACTATTGATAAATATAACAAGGATGAATCTTAAATAATGATGCTGAGTTAAACAAGCAGACAAAATACAGTATATACTCTATGATTCCAATCATATAAAATTCTAGAAAATGCAAACTAATGTTTGCAGACAAGCAGATCAGTTGCAGAATGTGGATCAGTGGTTGTCTGGGAGGAGAGGGGAGAGGGAGGATTTAGCAGGAGAATTTGGGGGGTGATAAATATGTTCATTATCTTTTTTTTTTTTTTTTTTTTTTTTGTGGTACGTGGGCCTCTCACTGTTGTGGCCTCGCCCGTTGTGGAGCACAGGCTCCGGATGCGCAGGCCCAGCGGCCATGGCCCAGCCGCTCCGCAGCACGTGGGATCCTCCCGGACCAGGGCACGAAGCCGTGTCCCCTGCATTGGCAGGCGGACTCTCAACCACTGCGTCACCAGGGAAGCCCAAATATGTTCATTATCTTGATTGTAGTGGCAGTTGTATACATGTGTCAAAGCTTACCAAAATGCACACTTTATTTGCAGCTGTTGTGTGTCAGTTATACTTTACTAAAGCTGTAAAAATGAACATAAATACAATAAACTTTTAAAATATAAGAATTACTATCAAAAATTCATATAACTAAATAAACAAAAGAAATTTATTTATTATTTATATATTTTATTTTTTTTATTTTCCCAAATTTCTTACCGTTTAACAAAATAAATTTAGATAAACTTTGTGTTCTTTGTAAGTTTGTAGCATTTATACTTCTGAAATAGAACTATACTTAATAGAATATTAAGTATATTCGACTAAATATTAAGTACGTTCTAATCAATAGTATATTCTTCTGTACTTCTACTACAGCTTAAGAATGCACTAAACTTTAAGGACACCAAAGTCTCATAGGTCTATGGGCTCAGTAGGCCTGGAATGGGACCCAGGAATCCCTGCCCTTCTAGACAGCCTTGTCAGGTAAGATGGAAAACACAGCATCAACTCTTTCTCTTTTCTTCCCTCTCTTCTGTCTTTCTACAGACACACAAGGTAGATGCTTCTGCTGGCTTCTTTCTACAGCTGTGGAGTCTGAGGCTCCGAGAGGCTGGGCAACTTGCCCAAGGTCATGCAGTTAATTGATAGCAGGGCTGGGATTTGGGGCCAGGCAGTCTGACTCCAAAGCCTGCGCGTGGGGTAACTCACGCGGGGGACTTGTATTTCCAACTCTCCCACCCCCACCCCGGCGCAAGCCCTGTGCCCTGTTAGTCATTGACCTCAGGGCTAGAGGGATCCCAGGCTGGTGCATCCCCCATTCACATCAAAGAACCCCAGACTTCAAAGGCAGCTTGAAGGGAGATGCACATACCTGGCTGGGTATGCAGGGAAGCCCTGGAGAGCTAATATGATTAACCAGAGACCCAGTGGGGCAGGAAGAGTTTTCATGAAGCAGCTAACTCAGTGGAAGCAGTTTGAATCCATTCTCACCCACCATTCACCCTCAGAGCCTTGCATTCTATGGCTACTGGCAGAACCTCCAGACACCTGGGAATTGGGGGTGAGGGGAGGGCTGAGCCAAACCCGTGTCCATTTCATAGATGGAAAAACATGTTGAAAGCCAGCTGTTACCTTTGTGCCGGGCATAGCGCTGAGCGTTTTGGACACATGCCTTATGCACAGCTCTAAGGAGCTCCTTTCACACTGTATTCTATAGGTACAATGATTCCCGTTTTACCGATGAGAAAACTGAGGGCTGGATTGCTTAAACACTTGCCCAGGGTCAAGCTGGTGCTAAACAGCTAAGCTGGATTGGAGTCCAGGTCTGTTTTGACCCTAACCTTTATTCTATCTCCTTTGCTGTTTCAGAGCCAGAGGATCAGGGTTATGAGGCTTGCAGGAGGCTGTGCTTCCTCAGCTCCAGTCTTGGCCACACTGGCTTCCCTCCCTGGGAGACGCCGGCCCAGCCCCCTTCCCAGCCTACTCCTGGCTCTCTTCATTCTTGCCCTCCCCACTCCCACCCCAGCCCTCAGCTCCCCTTTTCCATCCTCCCTGTGGACTACACCCCTAAGAACTGTGTTCCTCCCCCACTTGTAAGAGGGCGCTGCCCTGCTGGGGAGTCAAGTGAAGGAAATTCCCAAAGAGCAGGGCGGGGAGGGGGAGAGAGTATTGGTCTGAATTAGTACCAGTTAGATTGGCATGCGGGAGGGAAGGGGGTGAGGACATCTAGGGCCTCCTCTCAGCTCAACCCACACCAGCATGTGACCTTGGCCAAGCCACATGGCCTCGTTGAGCCTCAGTTTCTGCGTCTGGGATTGTCCCCAGATCTGTCCCCCACTTGGCTATCCTGGACTTGGTGGAGATCTGAGACCAGTGAGTGGAGGTGTTTCCTAGCATTCAGGTCCTGCACATGTGGGCTTTGCAGCTTCTTCCTCCTCTGTTCATCCCAACCAGTTGATGAAATGTTAACAAAATTTTTCCACTTAGTTCCTTGTATTGTGCTTTTCTGTGTACAGAATTAATGTATATTCACTGTAGAAAATTTACTGCATAACGGTACATAGAGGAAAAGAAAAATCCCCTCTAATTCTGCAATCCATATGTAACCGTGGTTAGCATTTTGGAGTATGTCCTTCCTATCCCCCTTCCCCCGGGGCATTTATGTGCACTTGCATCTCTTACTTAGAACAATCACACTGTGTGAACTGTTCTGTAAACGCTTCTTTCATGTAACCTGAACATCTTTCCAGGCCAATAAGCACCCTTCACCACTATCTAAGAATAAATGTTGCTTATTTTAAGAGACCACCTCCTCCAGGAAGCCAGCTGAGATTTCTGCAGTCCAATCAGCCCTCTCTCAGGACCCTTATATCATGCCCCCTATTACCCACCTCCTCTTAGACTATGAACTTTTAGGGGACAGAAGTCTCCTCTGCACCCCTGCACTCAGTGCCATGTGTACAATAGGTGCTAATTAAAGGGGATGAAAAAGTACTTTTCTTATAGAGCTTGCTTTCCCCAGGCAGGTTGATTGTTGTCATCGGGAGGTGACGGAGGCAAAGGAAAGGAACACTCATGGAAGCCGTGCCCTTCAGCGTGCATGCCTGCCTCTGGCTTTGCTCTCTTGTTTGTGGAGAGGAGTCCTAAAGGGATGTACGCAGGGCAGTGCCCAGTCCCGCCAGCCTCGTCAGGCTGCTGCGCCCGCCTTCTTGGGAAAGCACTCGGAGGGCGACCCGGGCGACTCGGCCGCCAGCACGCAGAAGGAGCAGAGTCGGCTGTGGCGCCAGAGGAAACTGGAGGCGGCGGTGAGTGGCCTGGAGCCCCGTCGTGGGTCCCCAGCGCGGCAGCGGCGGGGTGTCTCCTCCCCAGGCCCCGGTGGGTGTGAGCGCTGCAGGTCTTGCCCGTGTGTCACTGTGCCCACGACTTGGTGCTGCACCTCGGGCAGCTCCCCCGCCCTGGGGGTCTTGCCACTTGGTCCCGGACTGGAGCCCCGAGAAAGAAGGACCCTCTGGAGTGAGCACCCGACCTGGACATAGTGGTCAGGGATCTGGGTCAGCTGGATGTGTTCCCCTCCCGTCTATCCTGTCCCCACCCTGGGCCTACTCTGTAAGCTGGGGCCTCAGGAGGATGTTATGGCGCAGGGCCATCTGCAGAGCCCCGACTTGGTGCCAGGCTGGCTCTGGGGTGCAGGTGGGATAGGTGGGGTGGGTGACCACCACCTTTCTGTGCTCCCCAGCGCTTCTGCCCCTGGACTTACAGGGGGCAGAGCCCCCCACCCCTACCCCCAGGTGAGCCCAGTCCGCAATAGCCACTGTCACAGTTTGTCAGA
The DNA here is from genome assembly GCF_005190385.1 of Monodon monoceros. Lineage (NCBI taxonomy): Eukaryota > Metazoa > Chordata > Mammalia > Artiodactyla > Monodontidae > Monodon > Monodon monoceros. Next base: position 20,914,101 of record NW_021703781.1, read on the forward strand.
GCTCACCCGCGACCCTTTGCACAGTTATCTCATTTAGTGCTCACAAGTCTGCACGGTGGGTGCTGAGAGCTGATGTCAGTTGCTTCAGGCGAGGGCAGCCACAGGTGGAGTTAGTTACCTTGAGGCTAATGAAGGGTAAGTTTCACACACCTCCAAGGTCCCCAGCTCTAATTTGTATTTGTATTTTTGTGTTCTTTCCTTCAAACCCCCTGTCCCAACAGTATAAGGCTCGGGCCCCATAACAAGTGATCTTTCCTGGGTACCTGGCCTCGTCTGCTGTTCCCTGCCACACTGCCCAGGGTGGGGGATTGCCGGAGCCGGGCAGTGCAGGCCTGGCAGGGAGGGAAGGGCGTGCACACCCGTCCGGGGCCCACATGACCTCTGCACCATTCTTGGCTTCCCATGACTCCAAACAGCCTGCCAACCACCCGGCTCCCCGCCCCCCTAAGGAGCCAGCTTGGGCAGAGCCCTAGTGTAACCTTGGGCCCCCGCTCTGGGGCTCAGTTTCCCTCATCAGAGAAAGGGGTGGTTGTTACAGGGGTGACTGCAGAAGCCAGGGTGAAAGTGGAAGGGCAGCAGAAGAAAGAGGCTCTGGAAAGCTGCGGGGTCCTGCAGCCCTGCCTGTGTCCTCCGTGCTCTCCCACCCCCCATGCTCCGGACCAGTTCCCATCAGAGCACTCCCACCATGCCCCGTAAAGACACCCCGTCTTTACAGCCACACACCCCAGTCCCCTTCCAGCTGCGCATCTTCTCGAATTGTCATCGATGGTGCTGCCTTCCCACACTCCCTGCCTCCTGGTCACTCTTCACCTCTGAGAGCGTCTCCCCCCCGCCCACCATGGACACTGCCCTGGCTTGGGTTGTGGGACACTCATGTTGCCAAATTGCTTTAGTCCTGCCTGACCTCAAGGCAGCTTTTGACACAGTTGAAACACTCTCCTACCCCTTGACTTTGGTGCCACCAAGCTTCCCTCCCACCCCCCCCCCCGGCCACGCCTGCTCAGTCCTCTGTCCTCTTGGCCTCCTTCCCGTTCTCTAGTGCCCCCCACCCACTCGGCACTGATGGCTCCCTCCCCTCCCTCTACATCCTTCTTCTGGAGGGTCTTGCCCTCCTAAGGCTTAAACCCCACCCGATGCAGATGGTGCCCTGCCTTTCTCTATGTCTGAGTCCAGGACCCACATCCACCACCCACCTGTGCATCTCCCTTGGGCTCCCTCATGGGCTTCTCCAGCTCCCTTCCTGTCCAGGACTGAGCTCTTCATGTGCTCCTCACGCAGTGCTCCCACTTCACTCAAGTCCCTACCTCTACTCAAGCCAGACACCCTGATTCCCTCCTCTCCCCAACATCCCAACATCCAATCCAACACTAGCCCCACCGATCCTGCTTTTAAAATCATTCTCTAGAATCCATCTGTCCCTCTCCATCTCCTCTGTCATCACCCTGGTCCCAGCCACCATTTGCTCTGCACTGGCCTCCTGGCTGGTCCCCACAATCCATTCCTCCCAGGAGCGGCAGCCGTGGGTGGGATTGCAGCACTTCCCTCGTTGAAACCCTCAGAGCTCCCCCTGCCTCAGGATCAAATGCAAGCTCCGGAAGCCCGGGCCCTGTGTCTCATGCCTCACTGTCCTCCACCTGCAGCAGGCTTCCACCTTCTTTCAGTTCCTGGAATCTGGTGAGCTTGTTCCCACCTCAGGGCCTTTGCCCTTGCTGTCCCCTCTGCCCAAATGCCCTTTCTCCCACTCTGCCTGGCAAACACCTACTAGCCTTCAAGTCTTTGCTTACATATAACCTCCTTGCAGAGACCTTCCCCCAGCACGCTGTTGGAAGGGGACCCCCTCACAGTCCCTCAGAGCACGTATTGTCAGCTGTGGTTACATCTTTGCTCGGGGGCTGTTGGTTCATGTTTGCCCCCCACCCCCAGCAGACTGTAAGTGCCACAAAGTCTGCTGGGTTTACTGTCTGTATTGCTCTGCACCCCTGCACTGAGCATGGCGCTAGGCACATGGAGAGCACCCGGGAAACACCTGTTGTGAAGGAGAGGAGTGTTCGGCTGCCCGGGCTCTCCTGCTGCCATCTGTCCAGCAGGTGGCCTCCCAGGGCAGAACTTCATCGGTCCTCTGATTCCAGGACAGCTCCCACTGCGACCCCACAGCCCCCAGTTGGAGATCCAAGCAGCAGGTGCAGGAGTCAGGCTCCCGTCTCACGTCTTCCTGCCCCACGGAGCCCTCTGTACTCTGCTCTACTCTTTGAGACTTGGGGCTCCGCATCGTGGTTATGTTTACCGGCATCTCCTGCAGGGGGCTAGAGGCAACTTGAAGCCGGAGGCCAGATCAGACCCGTTTCTTTTTCCTTGGTGCCTGTGCAGAGCTCAGAAAACTGAATGACCAGTGGGAAAACCAAATGACTCAGTCCCGTGGAGAGGCTCTGCTCCTTATCATTAAGGCTTTGGTGCCTGATTGCTTGGGTTCTAATCCTCACTCTACCTGCTTACTAGTTGTGAGACTCTGGGCAAGTTACATAACCACCGTGTGCCTCGCTTTCCTCCTCTGTAAAAGTGGGAATAGTTCCTGTCTCATAGGGTTGTGGTGAGACTAGAATGAGGAAATACACAAGTATCTAGCACGGTACCTGGGTGTAGTAAATACTCAGTGAATGACAGCTTTTACTACTGAACAATTCTTTACCCCCTATGGGAATCCCCATTCCAGATGTGGGAGAGACTGTCCGTGCTTGTGCGTGGCACACACACACACACACACACACACACACACGGAAAAACGCAGGAACAACACGTACCTCTCCCAGCTGTGGTCTCAGGCAGGCCAATGTGCCTCCTTTGCCAGGACAAGGGAGGCCAGCAGATGCCCAACTGCCTTCCTGGCACTGTGTCTCCTGCATTCAGTGCCAGTGGCTTGGCAGGACAGTTGCCATGGCAGCAAGTGACCAGGCCTGCAGACAGGGACAGTGGCTGGCTTTTGCTGAGCTCTCTGTCTCTTTAGAAGGGGTGGTTTCCTGTCAAGGCACAGGCCCTCCTGCTGCCCAGACATTTAGCTGGCATGGGCAGCCTTGGCCACACCCAGAGCCCACCAGTCTCCCTACCCTGGGAACTGGGAGGCTGAGCCAGCCACTTACTCTGGGCGTTCCCTCAGAAGCCCTGGTGAGTTCAGATTGGGCCTGGCACCTCGTAGGCCTGTCTTGTTTGTTTTTGGGGTGAATGAAAGGACAAAAAATGAATTCCCTCTCACCACTTTGAAGAGTAAAATTTTGAGACATAATCTGACCTTCTCTCGAAATGGCCTGCTCATCCCACAAATATTTATTTAGTACCTACTGTGTGCCAGCCATTGCTCTAGGTGGAGCCAAGATTTGAACCCAGCTAGACACCTTCCTGCTCTCAGGGAACTGACATCCTAGTAGGGGGAGAAAGAAAATAAACAAACAGCCAGAACAAAGAAAGTATCAGAAAGTGATGGGTGCTGTGTAGAGAATTAGGGTGACAGAATAGTGAGAGAATGAGGGACTGCTTCAGGTGGAGGCAGCAGGGAAGGCCTCTCCGAGGAGGTGGCAGGTAAGCAAAGACCTAAGTGGAAGGAAGGAAGATCTGGAGGAAGAGCATCTTAGGAAGAGGGATCAGCAAGTGCAAACACCCCGAGGAGGGACCACAACTGGCCAGTTTGAGGAACTGAAAGAAGTTAGGCTGGAACTTAGTGGGCAAAGGGGATGATGAAAATAATGCATAAAGTGCACTGATTTTAAAGTCATAATCTGATGAATTTTCACAGCTGTATTCGTCTATGTAACATATCCAGATCAAGATATAGAACATCCCCAGTGCCCCAGAAGGTTCCCTCAGGCCCCCTCCCAGTCAATGTCCCCCCTCACCCAGAGGTGACTACCCTTCTGCCCTCAATCCTCATAGGCTAGTTTTACCTGTCCTAGGAGTTTGTCTAAATGATGGAATCTTACACTAAATTTTCATTTGGATCTAGCTCTTTTTGTCCATGATGTTGGTGAATTGGTAGTTCATTCATTTTAGTTGCTAGGAAGTATTTCATTAAGACACTGCACCACAATTTGTTTTTGTTTTTTTGTAATAATTTTTAAATAGATTTATTTATTTTTATTTATTTATTTTTGGCTGCATTGGGTCTTCGTTGCTGTGCGCGGGCTTTCTCTAGTTGCGGTGCGTGGGCTTCTCATTGCGGTGGCTTCTCTTGTTGCGGAGCACGGGCTCTAGGCATGCGGACTTCAGTAGTTGTGGCACGCGGACTCAGTAGTTGTGGCTCGCGGGCTTAGTTGCTCCGCGGCATGTGGGATCTTCCCGGACCAGGGATTGAACCCATGTCCCCTGCATTGGCAGGCAGATTCTTAACCACTGCGCCACCAGCGAAGTCCCCTGTACCAGAGTTTGTTCATCCATTCTTCTCTTGATGGACCTTTGAGTTGTTTACATATTTTGGGCTATTCTGAATAATGCTGCTAGGAACATTCTTGTAGATAGCATGCCAGCATGCCCGAAAAGATATTATACATGTGCTTTTAGGTATGTTATATACACCAGTGAAGGATCAGCAAGCTCTACCCTTTCATTCTGCAGGTGGAGAAACAGGCCCAGAGAAGGGAATGAACTTGCCCCCAGGTTACCCAGGCAATCAGTGGGTGAGGGGGGATGCTGCTGACCATTTTTGCACCACTTGTGCTAGGCAGAAGGCCCTGGGTCCCTAGGAGGGAAGAGGAAAGAAAAGAAAAATTTTGAGCACCTACTGCATTTCAGGCCCTTCATAGGTATAATATCATTTGTGCTAATCCTCAAAGGATCCACCAATTAGGCATTATTGTGCCCATTTTACAGATGGGGGGCCTAGTCTAAGAAGCATATTTATAGAGACGGAATCAGGACTCAGGCAGGCCTGTCTGATTCTAAAGCCTGACCCCTCCATGACATGCTGCCACCCAGGGGAGTGAAGGCTCCATGTGCCAGGGCTGCAAAGGCCGAGTGTAGAACCTGCGGGGAAATGAGAAACTTGAGAGGCTCCTCACCTTAGCAGGTCCCCAGGCAGGATGGGAAGCAGCTGGGAGAAATAGCCTAGGTATTCTGTTTTAAACTGCAGCCAGACCCCAACTGGCCTGCATTTTCCTTCTGAGGACAGCTCAGGGCTGGGTCTGCTCAGTGGGCCTTGTGGTTAACTTGCTGTGTGACCTTGGGCCAGGCACTGCCTCTCGGTGCCTCCGGTACCTTCTAGCTCTGACCTGGGGTTGGGACTGGGGGTCTCCAGGCCTTCACTGGCCTGGCAGGTGCCCTTTGCACCAGGGCTGCCACTGGGGAGGCTGGCGGGGAGAGGCGGCTTTGGGATTCCCAGGACCGCTCCATGGGGCTGGTGTGAGGTCTCCGCCTCCCAGACAGTGGTCTTCCTACTCAGAGCACTTTGGCCACTTGGGACTTCTTGGTGAGGTCTTTTGTGTTGGGGGGAGGGGCAGTTATTTTCTCCCTTCTGTGGGGTGTTTTTTAAAATTAATTTTTATTGGAGTATAGTTGCTTTAAAATGTTGTGTTAGTGTCTACTGCACAGCAAAATGAATCAGCCACGCACATACATAAAACCCCTCCTTTTTGGATTTCCCTCCCATTTAGGTCGGGTTTTTTTTTTTTTATTATTGTGGTAAAATATACATAACAAAGAATTGACCATTTTAACCACTTTTAAGTGGACAGTTCAGTGGCATTAGGTGCATTCACATTGTCGTGCAGCCATCACCACCATCCATCTCTAGGACTTTTTCATCTTCCCCAAACGAAACGCCATACCCATTAAACACTAACTTTTTTTTTTTTTTTTTCGGTACGCGGGCCTCTCACTGTTGTGGCCTCTCCCGTTGCGGAGCACAGGCTCCAGACGCGCAGGCTCAGCGGCCATGGCTCACGGGCCCAGCCGCTCCGCGGCATGTGGGATCTTCCCAGACCGGGGCACGAACCCGTGTCCCCCGCATTGACAGGCAGACTCTCAACCACTGCGCCACCAGGGAAGCCCAAACACTAACTTTTTGAATAGTGGTTTTTGGAGGCGGGGGTGGGAGGTTGCTGTCCCTGAGTGACCAGGGGGAAGCTGTGAGAGGAAGTAAGAGAATGTGGAACAAACTAGTGAGGAAGGTAGGGATTTGTGGCAGAAACTGGGGCCCCTGAGCAGGGAGACTTAGCCCGCTCCCCTCCAAGACCCTGTCCTGGGCTGTCCTGATCCCCTGCTCCGGGCTCTTTATTTCCTTCCCACCGGCCTCTGGCTGCCTGCCCCAGCCCCATCCTGGCCTCTCCCTCTCTCTCCCTACAGAATAGTGAGCATTTTTAACCGCTTCACTGCTTCACTGCCAGCAGCAGCTAGAGATTTGAAGGGGGGCGGCGACAGGCTGGGAGGTGCGTGCAGGCTGCAGAAGGAGACTTGTCTGCAGGTTTCTGAATGTCACATGTCAGATAAGTGTGAAGTCAGAGCCGGGAGACCAGATCCCTGGGGGTAGGGAGGTGGTGAGTGGTGAGAGAGAAGGGTTTCATTCTCTTCTTGACCCCCTTGGGAAAGAGCTCCCTGGGGGACCTGGAGGTGGAATAACAGTTAAGGCCTTTTCCGGTCTTGGAAGTTCTCACGGGTCTTGGAAGCTCCCACAGGGCTTTGAAAGCCCAGGGGTTGTTTAGCTGGAGAAGTCTGCAGGCAGGGTAGGAGACGGTATTTCTCAAGTATTTGAAAGGAAGAGGTATGTACCTGTGCGCTGGTGGTCCCAGGGTGGTGGGGACAGGACCAGCTGGGGACTGAAGAGAGTGGCTGGGAAGTGGAGGTCAGATTCATGTTAGGAGGAGGAAGACAGTTCTGTAGAGGAGTCTCCCTAGGGGGTGAGCTCCCATCCCGGGGGGTGATTAAAGTCAGGTAGCACTTTGGCTGAACTCAAGGGCTCTGAGGTCAGAGATGTCTGAGGGACATGGGGCAAGTTCCTCAACCTCTCTGTGCCTGCCTCGGTTTCTTCATTCAAAAAATGAGGGTAGTAGTGGAATATGCTTTTCAAAACTTGAGGAATGGGATTATGGATCTGAAGTCTAATACAGTCCCTGGCACTTAGAAAGCACCCAGTAAAGGATCGGACTACAGTGGGGAGCACTCTTGGGTGAGGTGGGGAGTTGGGTTAAATTCTTGCAAAGAGCCCCTCGGCCCTGAGGTTCCATGGAAGGAGAACCATGGGGTTCGTTCTGACAGTGCACCAGACTCGTCTGAAGCGTGTCACTTACCACCAAATGGGCAATCTGTCCACCTATCCACCATAGATGGGGTACCTGTGTTTATGTGCAAGGCAAGAGTTATTTATCTCATTTTACAGATGGGGAGACTGAGGCCCAGAGAGTTTCCTTTAATTGCCCAGTGTAGACATGGTGAGGCAGGATCTAGATTAGGGCTTGAATCTCCGGAAGCCTGGTCAGGGGCTCTGTCCAAACAGTCCGTCTGGTCATGGCCTTTATCAAGCCCATGGCCTCTTGGTTTTCTGCTCAGTTAGAGGGGTTGCCTGACTGTCTTGATGGAAAAAAGGTGGGATGAGGGGTACCAGGCAAGGTGAAGGAAGCTTCTTTTCCCCAGGGCCTAAATGTGGACCCCCTTTCCCTGCTTTTGCCCCAGGAGGGGTCCCTGCCCAGGGCTTCTTGTGGACCTGCTACAGTGAGCAGGTCACAGCAGGCTTTGGCGTCAGGAGAGCCTTCCGCAGAGGAGTGACATCACCACTCCAAGCCTCAGGGCTCTGGGATGTGGGAGTGGCACCTGCTTCTCAGGTTGGCTGAAGATAGCCAGCACAGTAATTTGGAGAAAGCCCTTTGTAATCCAAAAGCAGGCCTTGAGTCCAAGCTTGGTGTATGTAGGTACTCAGGACTTGAATTTCTTCCTTGTTTCCTCTGCCCGAGACCACCTCTTACAGTGGAAGCGGCTGTCCTGCAGCATTTGGAGGTTTGGCCTGGCCAATTATACAGGCATTTATTAAGCTCCTAGTATATGCTGTGCCCTCGGCTGGAACACAGCAGTGAACAGTACATATTTCCCTGCCCTCCGGGAGCTCAGAGGTAACAGTACATATTTCCCTGCCTAGTGGTGGAGGGACACTCAAGCCAATGGATCATGCCAGGGGTGGCAGCCTTGAGGTGTGCTATTCTGAGCTCCCTTGCAGAGAACTTGTTGCAGGATGCAGTTAGCTGACTGCCCTCAGCTGCCCCACCTTTGGGATCCACTGCTGCGTTCACACGGAGGCCACCACCTCCCTGGGCTCCTGGCCAGTGGCTGAGCCCAGCGCGGGTACTAGAGCTGGGCCACATCTGCCAGACGCAGGACTCCTCTAGTGGGCAGTCTTTCTTCGGGTTTTCCTCTTGGCCTGGCTGAGATGTTCTCAGGGCTGCCCTGGGCCTGGGGCTCTTCCTCTCAACCCTCCTTCCTTCCGCATCCTTGCACAGGTGTCAGACCTGCAACATGGTGTGAAGGCTCTCCCCACTCATTCCTACCTCCTCGCCCCTTGTCTTTCACTGGCATTTCCCCCAATAAACCAACTGCACTGCTAACTTTGCCTTTCCAGAGAACATAACTGACACGCACTGTGGAGGGACACATACCCTGACCCAGGCCTGGTTATGCAGAGCATAGTCTCGCTGACCACACTTTAGACGACAGATGTCTTGCTCGGTCGGTGGAGCACAGGGGCAGGCTGAGCTTTTGTTGTGGGTAGAAAAGAAGATCTTTGAAGTCAGGCTGCTCGGTGTGAATCCCAGCTTGGCCCCTTACCAGCTGTGTGCCCTGGGGTGGGTTAGTGCATCTCCCTGAGCCTCATTTTCCTCATCTGCTAAGGAGGATAAGACGGCTCCTGCCTCATGGGGCAGGGGTGAGGCTTCAGTGAGTTAATGCATGTGAACTGTGCCACAGAGTAGACACTCAGTGTCTCCCTTCCCCTGTAGGAGGGAAGACCTTGCAGGGGAGGGGACGAGATGTCATCTCTGAATCTGTGCCTCTGGCCTCAGAAAGCACCCTGGATTTGGGGGGCTGTCTGTGCCCTTCTGAGCCTTGACCAGCACACTCTTAAGAGGAGTTGGCATCACCTGGTCCCCTGCCAGCCGCAGGTGGGAACACTACACCCTGGGCTGGGCTGGGGGCAGGCCAAAATCTTGGTAGAGAAGCAGGCTGCTAAGAGTCGGATTGGCCCTTTGCAGAAGAGGGCCTTGGAGTCACTTGGACCAGTGGTTCCCAAACACCAGATACTTGACTATTGCCTTAGAACCACCCAGGGGGCTTTCCCAGGCTCCAGCCCTGGAGATTCTGGCTTAGGAGGGCTGGAGTGGAGCCTGGGAATCTGTGGTCAAATCCCTCCTGCTGGTGATTCAAATGCACACATAGGCCAGCTGGGAACAGTTGTCCAGTCCCGGCCCCAGGTTTACCCCTGACTGCCAGGACAGTGAATGCCTGTCTCAGACGGCCTGGGGAGGGGGGGCGCCGGGAGAGGCCTTCCCAGCCAGCAGGTCTTTAGTGGCCTGCAGTTTACGTGAACGAGCCTGGCGTGCCATTATGCTTCTGAGTTTGTTTTGGAAAGGAAGGGACTCTAATGAGCTGGGCTGTTTCTCTGTGGCTTTGAGCGGCTTCTGCCCATGGCTGCGTGCCTCCAAGACAGCAAAGGGAATGGGGGGTGGTGTCTGTCCCTTCTGAGAAGCCTAGCTCTAGGCCATTAGGACAAAGAAGGAGACTGGGTCAGGAGTGAGTTCCTCGTCTCTGGGAACAGTCAAGCAGAGGCAGGGACTACTACCCCTCAGAGATTTCATACAGGGAATCCCTCTAGGTCTGCCAGGGTGCTCTGTCTGGCCTCTTAGACTTCATTTCTTTAAGATGTGTTTACTGCATCCATCACGCTCTGATGGAGGTTGGGGTGAAATTGTGTAATGTCTGCGGGTTGCTTTAAAATACTCCAGAAAGAAAACCAAAAGAGAAAAAAAAGATAACAGTAGATGAAGCAAGAGTGGCAAAATCTTGATAATTGTCATATCTGATAATGGGTATATAGCGTCGATTATGCTATTCTCTACTTTTGTGCATATATAAAGTGTTCAAAATAAAAATTAAAAATGGAAGTTATTAGGAAATTCCCTGGCGGTCCAGTGCTTAGGACTCTTCGCTCTCACTGCCAAGGGCCAGGGTTCAGTCCCTGGTCGGGTAACTAAGATCCCACATGCCTCGTGGCATGGCCAAAAAAAAAAAAAAAAAGACAGTTATTCGAATATATCATAGATGCATAGGGTAAAAAAAGCCAACTGTACAAAAGGATAGTGAGAGGAGGGCAAGCCCAATTCCCCTCCCCAAGCTTCCTGCTTCCCCTCCCCAGGCCTCATTTATCTTCTGAGGGCTAAGCCCTCTTCCCAGCATCTTCTATAGCCTTCCAGAGACTGACCCTGTGTATACCAGCCTATCAGTTGATTATTATGATTTAAAAGTAGATAACACATCCACATGGAACAAAATTCAAATGCACAAGAAGGTATGCAGTGAGAAGTTTCCATCCAGCCACCCAGTTTCCTGGAGGCAACTAAAATCACTGGTTTCCTACCTGTTCTTCAGAGACATTTAATGTACAGTTTACCCTTGAACATCGTGGGGGTTAGGGGTGCCCACCTCCGTGCAGTCAAAAATCTGCGTGTAATTTAATTTATAGCTGGCCCCTGGCGGTATCTCCCGTTCTGCATCCCCAGATTCAACCAACCGTGAATCTTGTAGTATTGTAGTAAAAAAAATTGCGTATAAGTCGCCCCCTGCAGTTCAAACCTGTGTTATTCAAGGGTCAACTGTATTCTGTGCATGTATGTATATATAAGCAACCCTCCACATCCAGTTTCCACATCAGCTGAGACCCACTGTACGTACAGCTGATACAGCTGTACTGCTACATAAGGGACTTGAGCATCTGCAGATTTTGGTATTCATGGGCGTCCTGGAACCAATCCCCCAGTGGGTATTGAGGGACTATATCTATACAGCTGCTAAAGTGCTAGAATATTAGAGACCTGTCCTGGAATTTCCTCTCCTCCCTCCCGCCTTCCCTCCTTCTTTTTTACCTCAGCTGCAGTTGAGTAAATAATTTTCCTCAATCATCATCAATGTATGTGAGGCCTTTCTCTTGCATTGTTCTCTTTGTTTCATTTCCCCTTCATCGCATTCCTTTTTCTCATAGGCACCCATGGTAGTGTGTTTGATTGGTGTTCTTGCATAACGCACATATCCTCATTTTTAAAAACTATGGTTATTTTTCTGTGTATGAGTGTTGTTACTTTACATCAATGGTGTTGTATGGCTAATCCAGCTCTATTAGTTTATCACAGGATACTGTGTTTTCAAGCTCGCTCCACATCTTTGCACGTGCACCTGGACTGTTGGGTGTACCTGTTGGATGGGATTCTGTGGTTGGAATCCAGGTGACTTATCTATTCCCCTGGAGACAGATGCCAAGGCTGGCTTCAGTGCCCACTGTCACAGACTACACTGCCCTGACCGTCTCTGTCCATGTCCACTCCTGGAGTTTGCTCCCAGCTCTAGAGATCATTTTCCATCAGCCCACATACATCTGCCTCGTGTTTTAAAGTAGCTGTATGGCATTTCCAGTTTCTAGATGTTCCAGAGTTTATCTAGCCAATCATCTCTCTGTCCACAGACTTTTCGGCTGTTTCCAATCTTTCACCATCGCAAACGAGGAATAACCTTGCACAGTTGTCAATCTGTCCGTGTGCAGGCACATCTCTAGGCTAAATTCCTAGAAATGGAATTGCTGAGGCGAAGAGTCGGCATTTGTCATGTGGATAGATACTGTCAAAAAGTGTGAGACCGTCCCTTTCCTATCCCTCTTCCTTTTTTTCCCTATCCCTCTTCTGGCACTAAGGTTCTTTGAGGCTCAGAGAGGTAGGTGACCTGGCTGGGATAACACAGCCAGTGAGTTTTGGCACCGAGACTAGAGCTCAGGAGGCTGAGCCTGTGCCAGTGATCTTTCCAAGGCACTTTGTTGGCTCCTGTGTGTCCCAAGCTTTGGGGAGTCTGGGATCTTCCCTGTAAGTCTGGGAGGTCTTGGCCTCTGCTGGAATGTTGTTGGTAAGCAAGCACTCCTCACTGCCCACCCCTCTGGTGAGGGGTCAGCCCAGGAGCTCAGTTCCTGGGGACCAGGAACTTGCCATCTGAAGGCTTTGGGAAGGAGCTGTCAGGCCTCTGTAGCTCCCTTGATCCCCACCCCGCCCCCTTTTCCCTTGCAGCATCTTCATAAATGGCGCTGTCAGAGTGAGACATCCTTGGGCGCCTGAGGAGTGTTGCTTAGATATAACTGGGCAACAGATCTGGGTTATTTAAGGGAGAAGGATAGTGGGAGGGAAGGGGTGACAGCCTGTTTATTCAGGGATGGACGGTCTTCCTGCTGCAGGGCTTGGCAGACCCCCTCTCAACACCCCCCATCCCACCCCGCCTCATTATTTTCAATGTCCAGGGCCTGGGGTTCTGCAGTGAGACCCAGCAGAAGGCCACTTGGAGCTCCTTTCTCATAGCAGTGGGGGCAGGGGATTCTCTGCACGTTATGAGAGGGGAAGGAGAGGAGGGAGGAGGTGAGGGCAGACGGGGACCCCTAGGAGGGGATCTTCTATGATGCTAGCGGCCACAACTACTATTATGTTATTGAGCATCTTCTTGGACAGCTGTTTGTTAAGGGCTTTAAATTTGTTAGTTCATTTAATCTCAAGATCCTGTCAAAGTATGTGTGACTGTCCTCATTTTATAAGCACTTTTTAAAAATTTAATTTAATTTATTTTTTGGCCAGGCTGTGTGGCATGTGGGATCTTAGTTCCCAGACTAGGAATCGAACCCACGCCCCTTGCAGTGGAAGCGCAGAGTCTCAATCACTGGACTGACTGCCAGGGAGGTCCTAATCCTCATTTTATAGATGCGGAAACAGAGGCTCAGAGAAGCTCAGAAACTTGCCTGAGGTCATGTAGCTAAGAAGTGGCAGAAACTGAATTCGAACTCAGGTCTGTCTGATGCCAAAGCCGAAACAAATCTATGTACATCCCTGAGCTGGTAGGGCCCTCACAGGACATCCATTTCCACTCTGAGCTGACCTGGGAGGTGGTGTTGTTGTCCTCATCACTGCCCTCCCAGCACCCTGGTCCCCACTCCACCCTGCAGGAAACACGTCTCTCTGAAAATTTACTGCTCTGCCTGCCTCACAGGTCTGGGAGCATCTAGGGCAGGGTGGGGTCTGCACCCTGAGACCAGGGTCAGGCACACAGTAGGTACTTAATGTTGCTGCTTGGAGCTCAGATGCTTGAGCAGCTCACCTGAGACGGGGATCCTCACTCACTTCCCGACAGCCCTGCGGGGACCAGAAGACAGTGTCCTGCCTCTGAGCCTTCTCTGCTCCAATTGAACAGACCCAGACCCTTCAGCATTTCCTGGGGCTGGGCTCCAGATCTCTACCCTCTTGCTATCTTGCTGGGAGTCAGCACCCATGCTCCCGGGCAGGTGTCGTCTGATCAGCGGGAGTCCACAGAGGCGCAGGTGGGGTGGTGAAGGCTGCTGGTATCTGTCCCTGTGCAGCTCAGGACACCCACCAGAAGGAATTTAACTCTTCAGTGGCCCAGCTCTTAGAGAGGACTGGTCAAACTGGGCTGGGCTGAATTGTAGGGTGGGGTGGGAGTAGGGAGCTGTGGCTTGGGAAATGGGGAGAGACATGCCAGGTGAGCTGTGCAGAGGAAGAAACCAATACGTGCGTGGGTCCTGGGCTTGTGCTGTAATCAGTGTGTCCCCTCATCATCCTCTGAACCCCAGCACAACCTTACGCTTTGCGGAACTTTATCACGACCTGCCTTCAGTCACGCTTATCCATCGAATAGCGATGACGGTAAAGGCCACTCTGTGATACATACTTTGAAGTCATCACCCCATTTAAGTCCCACAACCACCAGCTCAGGTAAGTGAGGTAAGTGTCTTGAGTTACCTGAGGCTCAGAGACCTCCACTGTTTCTAAAGTATCCCCACTTTTCTTTACCATTCTATTATTTTCTTCATTGCATGAATCACTCAGGAATGATGTTGCCTCTGTTATTATTTACTTGTTTATTGTATCCTTTGCCCCACCCTACTAAAATGTCAGCCCCATAAAGGGACATTGCCCCATGAGGGAACTTGTCTGCCTCATTCACTGCTCAAGGCCTAGAACAGGGCTTGGAAGATAGAAGGGGCTCTGTAAATGTTTGTTGATTGACTGACTGACAATGAATGAATGGAGTATCTGTTGACTGAATGAACCAGGATTCCTTCTCCCTTTTCTCTCTTCTTCTTCTGATGGAGGGTCTCCTTGTAGTACTTGAGGAATGTTCTGGAGATAGAATCACCCTCATCCCACATGTCCTGGGCACTCTTCAGTCAGGCATTGAGAAATGCTGGGGGATGGGTAGGTGGGAGGTCCCCTTGCCCTCGGAGACTTCATTGTTCTTCAAGGCATTTTCAAACTGCAGGTCACAGGTAAAATCAGTTTTGTGCACTGCAATCAGTAAAAACAGAAAGAAATAGGATAGGGGCTTCCCTGGTGGTGCAGTGGTTAAGAATCCCCCCGCCAATGCAGGGGACATGGGTTTGAGCCCTGGTCCAGGAAGATTCCACATGCCGTGGAGCAACTAAGCCCGTGTGCCACAACTACTGAGCCTGTGCGCCTAGAGCCCATGCTCCACAACAAGAGAAGCCACCGTGATGAGAAGCCCGCACACCACAACAAAAAGTAGGCACCACAACTAGAGAAAGCCCGCACGCAGCAACGAAGACCCAACACAGCCAAAAGAATAAAAATTTTAAAAATATAAAAATAAATTTATTAAAAAAAAAGAAAGAAGTAGGATAGGATAGATTAGAAAGTATCAGAGTGCATCACATGCAGTAAGGCTAAGCATTTTTTTTTTTGTATGTTTATGTCTCTGTGTAGCTGGCTGTCCCAAAGTAAAAAAAAAATATATATATATATATATATATATATATATATATATATATATAATATAGTTGATTTACAATATTGTGTTAGTTTCAGGCCATGATAATATTGTGTTAATATAGCTAAGTGATTCAGCTAATATATATTTTGCAGATTCTATTCCATTATAGGTTATAAGATGTTGAATATAGTTCTCTGTGCTATGCAGTAAATCCTTATTGCTTATCTATTTTATGTATAGTAGTTTGAATCTGTTAAATCCATGTTCTTGATTTGTCCCTCCCTCCCTCCCCCTTTGGTAACCATAAGTTTGTTTTCTATGTCTGTGATTCTGTTTCTTATATAGATTCATTTGAATCCCATTTCAGATTCCATATATAAGAGATATCATACAGTATTTGTCTTTCTCTGTCTGACTTCACTAAGTATAATATTCTCTAGGTCCATTCATGTTGCTGCAAGTGGCAATATGGCTGAGCGACATTCCATTGTATAAATATACCACATCTTCTTAAGCCAAATGTCTGTTGATAGGCACTTTGGTGGTTTCCACGTCTTGGCTATTGTAAATAGTGCTGTTGTGCACATTGGGGTGTATGTATCTTTTTGAATTAGAGTTTTAATTTTTCCAGATATATACCCTAAAATATATTTCTTTTTTTTTTTTAATATTTAGTTATGGGACTTCCCTGGTGGCGCAGTGGTTAAGAATCTGCTTGCCAACACAGGGGACATGGGTTTGATCCCTGGTCTGAGAAGATCCCACATGCCGCGGAGCAGCTAAGCCCACGCACCACTACTGAGCCTGTGCTCTAGAGCCTGCGAGCCACAACCACTGAGCCCACGCGCTGCAACTACTGAAGCCCAAGCGCCTAGAGGCTGTGCTCCACAACATGAGAAGCCACCACAACGAGAAGCCCATGCACGCCTCAACTAGAGAAAAATCCCACACGCAGCGACGAAGACCCAACTCAGCCAAAAAATAAATACATAAATAAATAAATAAAATTACTAAAAAATTTATTTATTTATTTATTTGGTTGTGTGGGGTCTTTGTCGCAGCAGGCGTGTTCCTTAGTTGCAGCTTGCGAGCTCCTTAGTTGAGGCATGCAAAGTCTTAGCTGTGGCATGCATGTGGGATCTAGTTCCCTGACCAGGGATCGAACCCGGGCCCTCGGCATTAGGAAGCGTGAAGTCTTATCCCCTGCACCACCAGGGAAGTTCCTAAAATGTATTTTTTACTTTGAGTTTCGTCAAAAAAGTTTGAACCTAGTGTGTGAATTTGGGAGGTGGGAGATGCTATCCTTGGACCTAGACCCAAAGGAGGGCCAACCAATGAAATTAATGATCCAGCTGATAATTATAACGTCAATTATTGAACATGTATTCTGTGCCAGGCAGGAGTGCTCAAGTACTAGGGCCCTGCACAGAGGTGAGGGGGAAGGAGTGCAGGGCAGACAGAGATCCTTTGAGCAGGGAAGACTGCCTAGAGGCGGTGGAGCCTGAACTGAACTCAGCCTCGAAGAACCCCTCTGCCCTGGCAGGTTCAGGGCTGGGTGAGGGTGTGAGCTCAGGTGGCAATAATAGTAACAATAACAATAGCTTCGGTCAGTGAGCTCTGGCCAAGTGCCAGGCACTCCTTCAATCCTCCAGACATTTCCTGGAGGCATAAACTGCTCTTCATACCATTTTACGAATGAGGAAAAAAAGACTTGGAGAAATGTGGTGACTTTTAGGGTAAGGGTCACATAGTGGTAAAATTGCTGAGGTTAGATCCAGGGCAAGTTGGCCCTACTCAGAGCCCGTGTCTTTCAGCCCTGGGCTGCACACAGCAAGGCCCGACAAGCGGGGGCTGCTGGGTCCTGGTGGTGGGGCGGTGGGCCTGGAGGGGCAGACAGCCAGAGCAGGACCCTGAGGCAGCTGGGGCAGGTGGGGACGGGTCTGTGTTGGGCCTCAGAGACCACCTGGCTCACAGGGAAGACTGCAGGCTCCAAGACACCCACCATGGAGGGCCCACGTGGGTCCCAGTCTTGGCAATAACGTGGCCACGGGGAGCAGCGCCAGATCGGCTTCCTGCCCTGATGTCTATTCCTCGGGCCCAGTGTCCCCCAGCCTGTGGTGGGCTTGGCGTGCAACGAGGCGCAGAGAAGAGCAGTGGAGCCTGTTTCTCATCTTTTGTCAAGTCTCATCTTTGCTGGTTTGAGCCCAGCTCCTCTGCCTTCCGGCAAGTCGTCTCCACCTGTCAGGAAATAATTCTTGGTCTGAGCGTTCCTACGAGGGAAACGGGGATTCGCACAGCTTATGGTTCTTCGCAGGGATTGAACTTGGGACTTGCTTGCCTGGGCAGAGGGGGCTGTGGATGGCCACTGGCAATTCTCTTGGAAGCGTGAGTAATGGGGTGGTTCACTACCCTTTGCAGTAGTGGCTCGCCTGGTTTTGGACGGTGGTTGGTGGGTTAGTTTGTGTGTGTGCAACACATGCCCACATATACACACATGCTCACTCCTACATCCACACTCACACCCACTAGACACTCGCACAAACATGCACACTCTCATTCACATCTCTGCAAACATACATGAGCAACACAAGCACATATGTGTACATACACGTGTTCACACACGAGCACACAGTTGTACTGCAGGGCCACCCGCAGGGCCCTGGCATTCTCTAGATGATACGGTGGCGTCTCGGGTGCTTGTGCAACTGGGATGTGGGGTGGTGGCGATAGTTCTGGTGGAGGTGCTGGGTCAGTAGGGGTGGGTCCTGAGCCCTCTAGTTTCTGAGATCCTGTTCGGGGACCACTGATCCTTTCTCAGTGGCTTTTGGGCTTCTGCTCTGAGCTTACAGACTTCTTGGGGAGCTTCTGCGGCAGTTTGCGCTGAGCGAGTTGGCCCAATTGATTCTTCCATTCTGCCTGGGGTTGGAGAGAGAGGGCAGAGTGCCTTCTTTGGGGTATACCCAGGGCTGCTGTGTCCCTTCCTTCGTCTCTTCCTCAACATTCAGTCCCCTTCCCCCTTCCAGGCCGCTGGGTCCGGTGGGGGGCAGGATCTGGTCCTGCAGGCTTTCTTGTGGTGGGGGGAACCCCCAGCATTTGCTGCTCTGAGCAAGGACTTGTTAGAACCTCAGGGGCTGGGGGCGGGCTGGTGAGGCCGGACACTGTGATCTGGATGCCATCTGTACCCTGTCTCTGAGATACCTCTAAACCCCCAACCCTCTACTTCTGGGGTCTACCAGCTGAGCCCCGAGGCTGTCTGTTGGAGCCAGAAGGGCAGTGATTCTGGTTCTTCTGGGGACATCTCTGCCCTGGGCTTTTCTGCTTGATTCAACAAGAACACCTACTGTGTGCATGGTGAACACGAATGAATGAATGAACGACCAATGTATCAGACACTGTGCTGGGGACCAAAAGACAGGTCCCCAGGAGCTCAGTCTAGAGAGGCAGCTAGCCACAGATCCCAGGGAGGAAGAGTAGTGTGTGTGTGCATGTGTGTATGATGTGTGTGCTCGAGCACAGTCTCAGTGCACATACGTACCCCACCTTAGTCCTGGCTGCAAGGGGGCATTATCCTGGTAATGCAGGATAATGAGGATGCATTGTCAGTATCCTCATTATGGCAGGGGCTTCAGTTGGGGAATCTGACACGGGGTGGAGTGGTTTATGAGGTTGTACAAAGAGGAGGAAGGAAGGGAGCAGTGCCCAAAGATGGTGCCTACCATGTGCCACATGCCCCGCCAAGGCATCACATGCCCCAGCTTCCTGGCTTGTCAACACCTCTTTGAAGGAGGACAGGCCATATTCTGGCTGAGGCACTTGAATATCAGACAGGTTATGTCACAGACCACACAGGCAGTAAACTACGAGCCAACCTGAGCCTAGCTCTACTGGTCTCTGAAGGTCAGGTCCGCTTCCCAAGGCCACTCCTGGGTCCTCTCCGCTCCTCTCCTCCTCGCACATCTTGGTTGTTACAGGAGGAGGCCTGGAGCTGAGGGCGAGTGTCCCCTGGGCCTCAGTTTCCTCATCCACTAAAAGAGGGATAATAAAAGTAGTTATCTCATAGAATCATCCAGTGAGGCACTTGAGACCTGGGTGCTGGAGACTTGGTAAGAGCACCACAGATAACAGCCATTCCGCTTGTCTTTATTTGTCCTTAGGGCTCCCATGGACTGCAGGGCCTGCCTGCCAGGCTCCTAGCCCAGCGCCTCTGGCCTGACTTTGGAGAGAGGCGAGGCCTGCGCTGCCTTCATCCTGGGGAGACTCGGACTTCACCGACTCCTGCTGCAGCCCTGATTGTGGTGAGGCCGGTACTGACAGGTGAGGAAGACCGATTTCCCCAGTGTGGAGCAGAGTGAAGGAAGAAGTGACTCACCAACCACAGCAAAGCCCATCTCCCCCCAGAGGAAACAGTGGCGAGAGAGCGAATGCACTTGGGTGAGTTTGGGGGCTGGCATGGGCTGCTGGGGCATCGAGGTGCGCCTGGTTGGGCTACCGTGCCCGGTCAGTGGGATCAGTGGGAGGCGGGGATAGGGCCCCTTGGGGGTGGGGATTGTACGTATCACTGTAGGGAGCCATGGGGTGGGGGCAGAGGGACCCCTCCCCTTCCAAAGTTTCTGCCTCATTCTTCCCTTTTCGCCTCCGGGGACTGAGGGTGTCTAGGGCTTGGGAGAAGCCCACGATTGAGTGGACAGTCTGCTTTTTTTTTTTTTATTTTGCGGTACGCGGGCCTCTCACTGCTGTGGCCTCTCCCGTTGCGGAGCACAGGCTCCGGACGCGCAGGCTCAGCGGCCATGGCTCACGGGCCCAGCCGCTCCGCGGCATGTGGGATCTTCCCGGACCGGGGCACGAACCCGCGTCCTCTGCGTCGGCAGGCGGACTCTCAACCACTGTGCCACCAGGGAAGCCCGGACAGTCTGCTTTTTAAGGGCTCAACCGTTGACTCCTGTGGTGGCTGAGGTCCAGAGAGGGCAATCGCCTAGCTCAGGTTGCACAGCACAGCGAGGATTCTTCCGGTGCCCAGCTGCTTGTCTCGGTCCCGCCGAGGCTTGGCCTGGCTTTAAAAAGCAGAGAGCGGCGAGGGCCAGCCGATTTCTCGGGGAGCTGGAGTCTGGGAGGGGGTGTGGCGCCGAGAGCTTTTGCTTCTTTCTCCTGCCAGGGAGGCTGGATGTAGGCTTTGGGCTTCTTCCAGAACTAGACGAACTAACGACAAGGGAAGAGAAGCTGGCTTCCCAGGCCGTCTCCCCCGTCCCAAACTTTTCCTCGCACGCGGAGGGTGGATGGGCGAAGGGAGGAAGCGGGGCCGGGAAAGGTGGGGCCAGCCGTTCCCTCCCCGCCAGGCTGCCGCGGCTCTGGAATGCCAATCGGGACGCTGCTTGGTGAGTGTGTCTTTAAATCCGAGACCCCCGCCCCCTTGGCGGCTGGGGCCGGGGCTCGGGCTGGCCGGGCGGCGGCGGGCTCGGTGATTGGCGGCCTGGCCGGATCCGCCCCTCGGCTTGGGGGTCGTGGGGCACGCGGAGCGGAGCGGCGCGGCGCGCTCGGGCTGGGGCGGGCAGGTCTCTTCGCCGGCGAGCGGGGGCTCCTTCTCTCTTGGCCTCGCCTCGTCGCGCCCGTCCTGCCAGCCTCCGGAACCGCCTCTGCCCACGGATGGGCTGGGGAAGTTGGGAGGAGCCAGCCGGAGCCCGCGCCGGGCGCGACCCGCCGCTGCCTGACTCGGCGCCCGCCGTTCGGGCGCAGCGCGCCAGCCGCAGGAGCGCGGATGCTTCGGGGTCGCGGGCTGACAGGTACCGATGCGTCCGAACCCGGGCTGGCGAGGGAGGGCTGATTCAGGAGTTCTCTGGGCACTCCCGGGCCGGGGCTGCTCCGACCACCCACTCCCCATCCCCCAGATCGCACGCCTCCCTGGGCTCCGCGGAGAAGAGAGGTCCCGGGCCCCCACCCAAACCCGCGCGGGATCATTGCCTGGGAGAGAAGCGGAACCTCACATATTAAACAGTGAGGAGTTACTGAGTCGTTCTGTCTGTCCGGCTCTGGGCTACCGACTTCCTCGAGGAGGTTTCCCTTGGACTGGGGTAGATGTGAGCTGGCGACACCTCCACTCGTAATGGCTAGGCCTGGGGCAAGGCCCAAGAGCTGGGCTTCCTGTGCAGCTGCGGCGAGGCAGGACGCTTCATGATCCACACTTGGGGTCGCTGGGCTCGTCTTTAGGGGCTTGAGGCCCACGGCACCGGGAAGAGTCCAGAGAACCCAGTGGGTGCAAGCTTTGATGCTGGGCCTCATCTGATCCTTTCCTTCTGTAGGCCTGGGTCTCCGAGGGGAGCCCCCTTTTCATCTTCAGAGGTTTTTCCTGAAGGGGCAAGAGGCCTGTCAGAAAGCAGAGTGCAGTGTGCGGGAGACTGTTGCCCTGGACTTTCGAAAGTGGCCGGGGTGGTTGGAACCTGTTCTTATCTCTTGGGGAGTCAGAAATGGAAGAAAAGCTCCCTGACTTCAGGAAGCGTCCCAGCTTCCCTACTCTCTCGACCAGAATTCCAGGCACTGACTCCTTGGCTTCCTGCAGAGCAACCTGGACCCGTGACTGAGCATTTCTTAAATGCCAGGGAGGGTGAGAGTGGTGGAAGGTGTTGGAGGGTTTTCCCCTTAGGTGGCTCAGCCCCACAGGGGGAGACAAGACATAAACACAAAGAAAGTTGGCTAATACAGGGTTTCCATCTCAGTTCTGGACTAATAGTAATACTAGTGGAAATATCAAGAGCATACACATGATTAATTGCTGAGTGAGTGATACGGTCTGCAGTTGCTAGGGGAGCTGGGATGCAGTTCTCAGGCAGCCGTGCAAATATGTTTAAAATGTTCTGTCTCCATACCCACCCTTTGTGATTACCGTGCTAGTGGTTAGGCCCTCTCGCCACTTCCATGGACAGGGCGCAGCTGGAGTGTGCCCCAGCCCCACTCCCAGGTGTTTTTTGTTTTTCTGCTGGTGGATTTCTGAAGAAGCATATTTGGTTTCTGGGGTCAGGCTAACCATAGGACTCTCCCAGCCTCCTTGGGGCTCTTGAGGTTTAGGGTCTAGATCCAGCCTTACAGGAGGAAGTCCTCTCTTCCTTTCGGAAGAGCCTCTATCGCTGGGGGCTGGGGATGAGTTTGTCAGGCTGGAGGCCCTGAGCCAGACACTGTTTCCTGTGAGTGCAGACAATCTTCCCCTCGCTGGCCCTCGGGGGTTGGAGTTGGGGCGTTGGAGGTAGGCAGGCCTGGCAGGGCTGGTTTGAGGTGAGTGGTACCTGGGGCATCCTGACCTCACTTCTGAGGTTCTGCTTTGTCTAGGGCTCTGCCCTCTCCCGCATCATCCCTGGCAAGTTTCTGTTTTCTGGAACACTTTGCAGAGGTGGCAGTGTGCTCGTGCCTGTGGCCTTGGGAGCTGTTCTGGGGGTTCGTGTTGCTGAACTCACCCTTTAGCCCTTGGCCGGCACTGTGAGTACTTGGGTGAACACACCCACCTGCCTCCAAACAGGTGGCACACACAGGGTCACCTGGGCACAGGTGGGGAATGCTGGCATGAGAAGAGATGTGCGTGCATGCTCAGGTTTATAACTGTGTGGGCAAGGGCAGTGAGGAACTGGATACAGATGGACACGAAGGCAATGGAGGTGGGCAAGCAACCCAAGGCACAGATATGTGCAGGGGCAGACAGTGAACACACAAGTGTGGACTACACACAGGCCGCAGGTACTCTATAGATGGACCTATGCTATCATGGAGATTTGGCTGATGGAAGTGGACAGACATATGGGTGGGCTCACGGAAGCACAGACAGGGATGTGAGCTGACATTCACCAACGCGAGACATGGAGCCACATGGACGTGGCTTGAATCCTGGGCAGACATGGAGTTGGCTCTGGGCACCTGGGACACAGACAACACAGACACTCATACCTGCTGAGTCTTCCGGCAGCAGAGGGCAGAACACAGTCGGAGGTAGGTACCGAGATATAGTCCGAGGCAAGTGCCGCTCAGTTATCCCTGTGACTCTGCGTGGCAGCAGTGCCTGAAAGCTGACCTGTTTGGGGTGGAGGGGGTACAGGTGCTGTGGCTTCATTTCTGGACTCCCGCTTTGGAGTTTGAAGACCCCAAAGGGCTCAGTATCCTCTGTTTCACCCTGAGAGTTCTTTGACCTCCCTCCTCCCTAAGTTACAGGGCTGGGTGCATGCCTTAAACACCAACAGGGACTTCTTGAACTTTGAGGCTCATCTCCCCTGGGTCTCCAGAGCTTCCTGAAGTGAGGTCGTGTGGTCAGGGTAGGGGAGGTACCTGGCTGGGGACTCTCCTTCTGAGCCCAAGCCTGAGGGTTTTTGGCAGGGAAGGGACAATCCCTGGGAAAGAGAAAGAGTAGACATGCAGTTGGGTCTTTGATGAGACCTTTGCTTTCTGGTATGGACTGCCCCTCCCCCAAACCCTTGGACAGGGAAGGCCCCCCTGCCCCCAATCTGGCTATGGCTCAACCTGGAGATTGGGAGATACAGCTTGACACTAACTCACCCTGTTACCTGGGCAAGTTACTTAATGTCTTAATTAACTCATCTTTAAAGTGAAACGTCTCATCTTTAAAATGGTTCCAGTAACCCCTTGCCCTTGGGGTGTGGTGAGGGTTAAATGTGAGATAATCAGTGGAAAGTGTGTGGCCCAGGGTCTGGCACAGAGCGAGCACTGTCAGTGGAGCCTTGGTGACCAGCCTTCCCCTGTGGCCAGGACTCTCCAGAGCTGCTTCAGCAGCCAGGTGCCTGGCCCTGGGAAGGAAGGCTAGCAGGCCAGGCACCTCTGGTTTGAAAGATGGAGGCCTTTGTCCTCACCCTCTGCCCACCAGTCGCTCCTTAGCCCTGTGGGACCTCTGCACGCCTGCAGGCAGGATGTATGAAGCTTGGGTCTGCCTCCTGCTGGGCCTCTGGGAGGGGAGCCAGTGGTTTGCTAAGAATAGCCCCAAATTATGGCTCTGCCTCTCAGCGGGCAGCCGTTCATCTTCCCAGCCTGGGCCAGGGGGCTTGCAGATGGGCCTTTTGTGTTTCCTGGAACTGGTGCTCAGCACCGGGATGAGCTTGGGAGCAGCAGGCCGGATCTGGGAGGAGGCCCTGCTGTTCTTCCTAGGTGTTTGGCTGGGACCTGGGGAAAGAGAAGGTCCGGGGAGAACTAGCCTTTAAAATCTCTGAGTTCCTCTTCCACTTAGAGCTTGTCCTGACAAGTGACCCATCTTCCAACCCTCAACAGACCTGTAGCGATTAAGAATACCGGGGGCTTCCCTGGTGGCGCAGTGGTTGAGAGTCCGCCTGCAGATGCAGGGGACACAGGTTCGTGCCCCGGTCCGGGAAGATCCCACGTGCCGCGGAGCGGCTGGGCCCGTGAGCCATTGCTGCTGAGCCTGCGCGTCCGGAGCCTATGCTCCGCAACGGGAGAGGCCACAACAGTGAGAGGCCCGCATACCGCAAAAAAAACAAAAAAAGAATACCGGGCCCGGAACCAGACCACTATGGTCTGAATTTCGGCTTCCTCTCTTGTTAGCTGTATGGCACCAGACAATTCACTTAACCTCTCTGTGCCTGATTCCCTTGTGTAGCAGGATTAATAATAGTAACTCCCTTATGAGAATGTCACAAGGGTGAAAGGAGGTAGCACATGGAGAGCCCTTGGGGTAGTGTGTGGCTCATAGTAAGTGCTCAGTAAACATTAGGTGCTTCTATTACCATGGTTCCAGTTAATCTCAGCAGAGGGAGAGACCTGTGAGGCCACAGAGGCCAGGCTGTTTGCACAGTGCCTTATGGTGGAAAGGCAACAGGATGGCTTCTTGGTTCCAATTCCTGGGCTTTCCTGCCCCCAGGTTCAGTATGAGGTGCAGGGGACCAAAGGTGAGTGAGACTCAGTCCCTGCCAGATGAGAGAGGCACATGTCTACCTTCTCCCACTGGTACCTTCCCAGGGCCTGTGCCAGCTGTGATTGGAGCCAGAGGGAGGGAAGGGCTTGCCTGGGGATGGGGTGGTGTTTCAGGCGGGCTTTGAAGGATGGCCAAGAGTTTGCAAGGATGAGAAAGGCTTCCCAAGCAGAATGAGCAGCCCATGCAGAGATGTGACAGCTTGGCGTGTTTAGGGAACGTGAGAAGATCCACGGACCTGGGGTGGGACCCATGCTCAGCACTCCTGGCCTGTCAGGAGAGACCTTTCTGCGACCTGCTGTCCCTCCCACACTGGGCTCAGAGGCAGCCCTGGTGTGCCTCTTAGGACATAAGCTAGAGGTCCCCCGGAATTCTGACCTCCCCCTTTCTTTTAAAGAATCACATTCACTGTCCCCCCATTCTCCAGGGGACCTTCCCACCCTCTTATAAATGCCTGCCAGCCCTTCCTGGGACCCCTCATTATTGAGCTGGGGACTCCAGACTGCTCTCACCCCAGCATCAACATGCCTGTTTTTGCTCTTAGCTGAGATGCCTATAGGTTAACAGGTCCCCTTCCTCAGGAATGAACTGAAGCCTTTGAAACCTCTCCTAAGGAGTGAATGTCTAATAGTAGAATTAGAAGGTGTTTTATTTCCTGTAACTGACATGTGGACTGGCTTTAGCTCTGAAGGATGCCCCTGCTTGGGCTGGAGCTGGGGCACACTGATGAGGGAGAGACATGGGGCATCTGGGGTTACCTCCATGCCCATGGCAGGCAGTAGAAAGCATCTTGGAACTGGGTGTGCCGCTCCTGACCCTGCGGGCTCCCAGGCAGCAGGGCTTTCAGAAATTCCAGGAGGAGGGAGGGTGTGGTGCTGGGACAGTTGTGGGTGCACGGCTTGGCTTCTCTCCCTCGCCCATGAGAAACAGCCCCACTGCCAAGAGGCTGGGTCGGGGGCATGTCGGGGGGCGGGGGAGGAGAGAAGTGAGTGCCCTCAGATGACCTTGGGCTTTGCCAGACTCTGCATCCTGCTGTGCCCCAGGCCCTGCCTATCTGCAGGCGGTGTGTCTTCTGTCCTGGCCCTCCCCAGAGTGGAGGACCGGGACACTGGGCATTTTTGAAGATTCTGTTTAGAAAGCACAGAGGGGAACTTCTCCCCTTCTCCTTTTCCTTTTCTTGGAACTGCAGACCCCAGGAAGGAGTTCAGCCCTCTCCTGCCAGTCACAAAGTGGCTGGTGGACGTGTCCACTTCGACTGCTGCCCTCTAGTTACTGAGTCCTTCTCCTGAGTCCCTGACGTTGGTGCCGACCCCTCAACTCCCCAGGGCCCTGACTGGCAGGGCCTAGAAGACCTCATCCACCCTGGATCTGATCGGAACCCCCCGCACCCCCATCCTTGCTTTAGCCTTAGTTAGACCACCCGCTTGGTGGTGCTCACTCCCTGCCCCCGTGGCAGACCTGTCTGTTGATGGAGCTCGCAGACTTTGGGAGTCTCCTGCAGGTGCTGTGCTGGCTTGCTCCGAGGCCTGTCGGGAAGCTCTGGTTTTCAAATGCCCCAGAGCCAAGGGCCTCCCTGGAGATCGGCCCCGGTGCCGCAGAGCCTTCTGGGGAAGTACAGAGCAGGTCTCTCTCTTCTGCTGGGTGTAGATGCTCTGAACTGGGTCTGAGGCATCGGTGGATAAGCCCGGGACCAGCAGTTGACTGCTTCCTCTGAGCCCAGTTTTCTCATCTGCAAAATGGGCGTAATAAATTTTTACGTCTACTTAAAATTAAAAAAAAATAATTGAGGTGAAATTCACTTGACGTAAAATTGACCATGTTGAAGTACACAGTCGAGTGGCATTGAGTACATTCGCAGTGTTGTGGGACCACCACTTCCATCAAGTTCCAAAACATTTTCATCACCCCAAAGGAAGAAGACCCCTTTCTCATTAAACACTGACTCCATTCCTTCTACCTCACTTAGAAAGGAAGTTTTATTGAGGTACACATACCATAACAGTCACCCAGCCTAGGGGGCAGCTGGCTGAGTGTCGGTGAAGGTCATGGGCATGCAGCCCCACTCCAGTGGAGTGTGCAAACGCTTCCATCACCCAGAAGCTTTCCTGGGGCTCCCCTGCCGTCAGTAGCCACTCCCACGCCTGGTCCCAGGCCGCTTATCTCCTGTCACTCTGGTTTTGCTTTTTTCTAGATTTTCACATAAGTGGACTCAGGTAGATAATAGGTATTTTTTATTTCTGCCTATTCTACTAAGCGTAATGTTCTCGAGTCTCGTCCACGTTGTCTTGTGTTCCAGGAGTGCCTTCCTTTTTCATCCCAATGTGTGCGGGGAGCATAGCTTGCTTACCGAGTTTCCAGTTGATGGATGTCTACCCTGCTTTTGAAAATGTTTTCAGTTAAAACAAAATTAAGTAGTTATCTTTATGAAGGATTCAGGTAGTAGCTTCAGAGAGAGAGAGAGAGAAAGTAAAATCTGAAAGCCACTTCCCCCTCCTGACTTACTCTCTTCCCCCAAGGCATCCCTCTCAGCAATTTGTGAATATCCCACCGTCTTCTTTTCTGTGCCTCTGTGTGAGTTTGTGTAGTTTTGATTTGGGGATATAGATGGGATGGCACTTGGTCCACGGTTCTGGGGCCCACTTCTTCACTTAGCCCTTGGTCTTGGGGGTGTTCCCAGCACAGCCATATGAGTTCTCCGTGTTCCCTGGGAGCCAGCCCTGAGCTGAGGGCCCAGAGGTGGGGGCCTGGGCCAGATGAAAAGGTGTCCACTCCCTCCCCCTCCCCCGGCTCCGAGCTGGGGCTCAGTGAACCTTTGGGGAGACAGAAGGCGGCTTCCTGGAGGTGGTCAGTTCCAAGAGGTTTGTGGAGGGAGGGAGGCATTGGGACAAAAGGGGTCCGTCTGTCAGGGGTGGACGTGCACTCCTGCTGGCTTCACCAGCACCTCCCACCCAGCAGCTGCCGGCAGGGGCTTCCTCTTCCTGTCTCTGTAAAGTGCCGCTGGAAGGAATAGTCCCAAGGAGAGGGAGATTTGCTGGGTCGACAGAAGATGGGCCCTTGAGGCCTCCCTTCTTGTTGCCGCGGAGTTGCCCCTAGCTGAGGCTGGAGGCAAGCAGCGTGCTTGGATAGGGACCCTGTCCTGCGGGCGGGCTGTGCTGGGCGAGTGTGGGTGAAGGGTGGGGATGTCGGCTGCCTCCCCAGGATGGGGACTGCCTGTGCTCAGATGTGCTGGCTCCTGGCTCTACGCCATCCCCAGCCAGCTGGGTCACTGAGGTGCTGAACCTTTATTGTCATGCTTCTTTCCTTGAGGCTGCCTCTGATGTATGAATCACATTCCCTGCATACTTACTGACATTGGTCGTTTTCATTGTTTTTAAGTTCTTCCGAATTTAATAATTCAAATAGTGCCTTAATACTGTTGTATGAAGTGGATTCCAAGAGATAGGAATCCTGTGTTGTGGTGTCTGAGGGCAGCCACCTGCTCACCCAGGGTGGGCTTGGCTTGTGACTTAGGGTTTCATCTTAGCCTCTGTCTCCTGAGCCCTTGGGCACAGTATAGGGGGAGGAAGAGTAGAGTAGGCCTGGAAGGGAAGCCCTGAATAGGTGGGTTTGTTGATTTCCCTGTGATTTTTACAGCGTAATTCAGCTCAAACCTGGGTAATAGGTCGACCCTCCCCCCACTTTTAAAAATAGCTTTATTGAGATTTAACTCACAAGCCATACAGTTCAGTTATGTAAAGTGTACAGTTCAATAGCTTTTAGTGTATTCAAAGAGTTGTACGTCTGTCACTATAGTCTAATTTTACAACATTTTCATTAAACCAGAAAAATACCCTGTACTCATTTGTCATCAGTCCCCACCCCACAAGTCTACTTTCTGTCTCTATAGATTTGCTTGTTTTGACATTTCATATGAATGGAATCCTAAGTATGTCTGGACTCCCTTTTAAAGGAACGAAAAAGCCTCACCTGTTGATTTAAATTTTCTTATTAGAATATAACTTAAATGTACAAATATAAAACTAGGTGTAAGTGCCTCAGACTTATGTAGTTTTTACATAAGTATAAAGCAAACATGAAATAAAGCCAGAATAAAACTAATAAAACCAGAAAGCCGGCCCATTTCAAATGAGCAATGTTAATTTAATTGGAAGGATGTGAACTGAAACGAAATTGCCGTCGTTGGGTTGATAGCAGAGAGCTGGCCCCTTGTTTCCCCTGCTTCTGTCACTTGTGCCTGCTGGGCTGGCTGGCTGGTTTGGGGTTGTCCCTCGGCAGCATCCTGGGTGGGGGGATTGGTTTCAGGACCCTCACGGATTCCAAAGTCAAGATGCTCAAGTCCCTTATATAAAATGGCACAGTATAACCTATACACATCCTCCCCTATCTTTTAAATCACCTCTAGATTCCTTATAATACCTAGTGTAATGTAAATGTTATGCTGATAGTTGCAAATACAATGTAAATGCTATGTAAATAGTTGCTAGCACACGGCAAATTCAAGTTTTGCTTTTTGGAACTTTCTGGAATTTTTTTCAAATTTTTTCAATCTGAGGTTGGTTGAATCCGAGGGTTACAGAACCCAAAGATGTGGCTGGCCGACTATACCCACATTTGAGCCTGAACTGCCAATGAGTAATCCCCAAATGGCTGTTTTAATAACAGTATACCACTTGATAACCTGGAAAGCTGGCTCATTTGATCAGAGATACGGGTGTAATAATGGCGTTATTGAAATCTGCATATAGTGGCTCTTAAGCCCACTTCTCGTGGGAATCAGGAATTTGGCACAGAGATGGGCTTTGCTCTATTCACACGGCTGCTCTCAACATGAACACAGTCCTGACTGCTAAGAGATTGGGCCTTTGAACTGGGCACATCCAGGCTGCCATGGGCTACAGGGTGGCTCAGTTCTCCACCCCACCCCCTTGTCTTCTTTGAAGCACAAACTTTGTGTTGTGCGCAGTGATGTCATTTGGCCTTCACAAAGAAGGAACTGAATCATAAACACAGGAGCAGGCCGGAGCCCCAAATTGCACAGCAGCACTTGCTTGTGAGATGGTCATTTGGATGTCCCAGGGCATGCTCTCATTACTTTAAAAAATTTTTTTATTATTATTTAACTTTTTTATTGGAGACTTTTTTTAAATTGAGGTGAAATTCATATAACATAAAATTAACTGTTTCAAAGTGTGCAATTCAGTGGTATTTAGCACATTCATAAAATTGTGCAACCATCACGTCTACCTAACTCCAAAACATTGAAAAAATTTTTATTTTATTGTGGTAAGAACACTTAACATGAGAACTACCCTCTTAACAAATTTTTTTTTTTTTTTTTTTTGCGGTACGCGGGCCCCTCACTGTTGTGGCCTCTCCCGTTGCGGAGCACAGGCTCCGGACGCGCAGGATCAGCGGCCATGGCTCACGGGCCCAGCCGCTCCGCGGCATGTGGGATCTTCCCGGACCGGGGCACGAACCCGTGTCCCCTGCATCGGCAGGCGGACTCTCAACCACTGCGCCACCAGGGAAGCCCATAATATCTTATTTTTGACTATAAGGACAATGCTGTACAGCAGATCTCTAGAGCTGATTCACCTTGCTTAACCGAAACTTTGTGCCTGTTGATTAGTAACTCCCCATTTCTCCCTTCGCCCAGCCCCTGGCAACCACCATTCCATTTATGAATTTGACTACTTTAGATCCCTCATGTAAGTGGAATCACGCAGTATTTGTCTTTCTGTGACTGGCTTATTTCACTTAGCGTAATGTCCTCAAGGTTCGTCCATGTGGTCGCATACTGCAGAATTTCCTTCTTTTTAAAGACTGAATAATATTCCATCGTGCGTATGTACCGCATTTTCTTTATCCATTCATCCATCGATGGACGTTTGGGTTGCTTTCACCTCTTGGCTGTTGTGTCTCATGCTGTAGTGAACATGGGTACGCTAATACCTCTTTTGAGATCCTGATTTCAGTTCTTTTGGATAAATACCCAGAAGTGGGATTGCTGGATCATCTGGAAGTTCTATTTTTAATTTTTAGGAACCTCTGTGCAGTTTTCCACAGTGGCTGCACCATACTACGTTCCCACCAACAGCGTGCAAGGGGTCCAATTTCTCCACATCCTTTGCCAACACTTGTCTTTTGTTTTTTTGATAATAGCCATCCTGACAGGTGTGAGGTGATATCTCATTGTGCTTTTGATCTGCATTTCCTCGATGATTAGTAATGTTCAGTATCCAAAACATTCTCATCACCCCAAAGGAAACTCTGTATCTATAAAGCAGTCGCTCCTGATTCCCCCCTCTCCCCAGCCCCTGGCACCACTAATCTATGCTCTTGTCTCTCTGGATTTACCTCTTTTGGGTATTTCATAGAAATGGAATCATACAATACGTGACTTTTTGTGTCTGGGCTTCTTTCACTTGGTGTAATGTTATCAAAGTTCGACTACATTGTAGTGTGTATCAGTGCTTCATTTCTTTTTGTGGCTGAATAATAATCCATTGTGTGATTATACCACGTTTTGTTAATCCATTTATCATTTGATGGACATTTGGATTGTTCCTACCTTTTGGCTGTTGTGACTAGAACATTCATGTACCTGATTTCAGTTCTCTTGGGTATGTACCTAGGAATGGAATTGCTGGGTCATACGATAATTCCATGTTTAACTTTTTGGGTTTGATATTCTGGAATTAGGTTGTAGTGATGGTTGTACAACAATGTGAATGTATTAAATGCCACCGAATTGTATATTTTATAAGGGTGAACTTCATGGTTATGTGAATTAAATCCCAGTGGTGAGGGGGACAGGGGAGAGCTCACGGACCCCGAAGCAGACATCCTTGGAGTCTGGATCGAGTCATATTCTCAGCTCTGGGCAACCCAGAGTCCTCATCACCTCTTGGGATCCTGTGGACTTCCTGGGTGGTGAGGACTATGGGCTTCAGCCCCATTGTCCCTGTTTGGGGTGGTAGGTGGGAGCTGTCTGCCTCCCAGCCTTAAATCGCCCTGGCCCTTTCTGGCTTCTAAATGAGAGGTGCTCACTGTAGAACTCAGTGCCCTCAGTTTCCCCACCTGTGACGTGCGCCCATGAGCAGCCAGCCGTGGCCGTGGCCCGGGCTCTGTGGGCAGCAAGGCCTGTAGTGGGTCAGACGTGTGGCAGGTCAGACCTCCGACGCCACCTTCCCCTCTCTGGCTTTCGTATTGCTTTCCAGAGGGAGCCGCACAGGCCTCAGGACCAGCTCCTCTTTCTTTTCAGGTCTCCAGGGCCTGCTGCTTCCTTCTGAGATTGCTTGGAATGGAGACCATGGCTGCCCTGTCTGTCTGCTCAGCCCTCACTGCACATGCTTCCCCCTTTGTCCCATCTCAGTGAGTGGCAGCCCCGTCCCTTAGTTGTTCAGGCCAAACCTGAAGTCATCCGTGGTTCCTCTGTGTCTCTCACACCTCAGAAACGTGTCAGCAGGTCCTCTTGGCTTACCTTCAAAATGGGTCCAGGACGAGCCATGCTGCGGGCCCAAGCCGCTAGCATCACTTGCGCGGTTGCGGAAGACTCCTAACAGGCTGTTGGCTTCCGTGCTTGGCCCCCGACAGCCTCTTCTAGCACAGCAGCAGGGTGACCTTGTTGGAATGTGAAAGTCAGCCCAGGGCACTTCTCTGCCCCAGGCCCCCCCCCCCACCCAAGTAGTTCCTCATTTACCTACAGAGAAGGCTAGTGTCCTTACTGTGGCCTCCATCTAGTACCCACCCGCTCGCTCTCACCCTGCTCCAGCCAAACCGGCTGCCTCATGGCTTCTGCAAAACATTGGGAACACCCCCCACCTCAGGGCATTTGCACAACTGATCCCTTGACCAGGGATGCTTTTCCTCCCCAGAGCCACATAGCTTGCCATGTAACTTCCTTCAGGTCTTTACTCAAATGTGAAGCCTCCCTTGGATACCCTAAAATTCCGTGCCTCATCTCCATAACCCTTTTCTTTCTTATCAGTTATCACCTCCTGATATACCATATATTTTACTAATTTATATAATTTATTTCTGTGTCTCTAGCTAGCATGTATGAGGCAGGAAGTTTTATTCTGTACTGTTAGCTCCTAGAACAATGCCCTGCACATAGCAGATGCCCCGGAAACGTTTGTAGAATGGCTGCATCAAGAGGGAGTGAATTGGGCCATTTTATAGATGAGGAAGCTGAGTCTCAGAAAGGTTCACTTGAACCTAGTCTCTTGACTCCCAGTGCCCTTTTGCTGAGCCATAGTTCCACCTCCTTCTCTCTATGGCCCTGTGTCTAGGGACAGCCATGCTAAACCTCGTGGGTTTGAGGCTTCCAAGCTCCCCTTAGGAAGCTCCCTTTGTTAAAATGGTAACTACGGAGTTGGCATTCATGCAGGTGATGGAACAGCCTGCCCCGTTTGTTGAGCGCTCACTCTGTGCTAGGCGCTGGGCTCAGCAGCTTAGGTGGATTTATTTCTCAGTTAAACCTCGCTGCATCCTGAGGAGGAAGAGCTGTCATTTACCCCATTCTGTGAATTGGGTGTGGAGAGCTTTTGTGTGGAAACATAGAGAGCTTTCATGTGGGCAAAAATGGAAAGGATCCATAACTTCCTGAACCAATGAGGATGTGTCTTAAGCAATTCTGGTTGCTGTAGGATGTGCTACAACCGTTTGGAAAAGTAACATGGCACTTAGTTACTCTAGTTTTTAAAACGCACATGCCTTTTCATCTAAGCAGTCCAAATTTTGGGAGCCTGTCCTAAAGAAGTCAGATTATCAGGACATAAGGCTTTGTGCACAGGGATTGAGTGGCCGTGCCCCAGAGACCACACTGTCTCCTTTCACTTCTGCGTTCTCCCCGCGCAGCACCCTGGCATGGGCTGTGTTCCTCTTCCTGGCCTGCTTTTCACGTGGCCCAAACCTTCCTGTTCTTTAGATGTCAGCATAGGCCTTCCGTGACCATCATATCTACAATATAGACGGTCCCCAACTTACAGTGGTTCGACGTATGACTTGTTGATTTTAAGATGGCGTGAAAGAGATATGCAGTCAGTAGGAACCGTACTTGGAATTTTGCATTTGGATCGTTTCTTGGGCTAGTGATGTGTGGTGCGCTCCTCTCCCGTGATGCTGGGCAGCAGTAGCCACAGCTCTGTCAGCAACGCGGTCACGAGGGTAAACAACCGATACACGTGTAACCATTCTGCACCCATACAACCGTTCTTTTCACTTTTGATATAGTATTCAATAAATTACACGAGGGATTCAACACTGTATTATAAAATAGGCTTCTTGTTAGATGATTTTGCCCAACCGTAGGCTAATGTAAGTGTTCTGAGCATGTTTAAGGTGGGCTAGCTAAGTTGTTCAGTAGGTGAGGTGTGTTAAATGCATTTTTGACTTGCGATATGTTCAATTTATGATGGGTTTATTAGGAGGTAACCCCGTCATAAGTTGAAGATCTGTATGTCCTTTTCCTACCTTCCTCATTTTCTATCTCAGCATCTCAGCCCTTGGAGCCCTCATCACAGTGTATGCAATGTGTCACTATTGTATTTCTTTTTTTTTTAAAACTAAATTTATTTATTTTATTTTTGGCTGCGTTGGGTCTTTGTTGCTGCATGTGGGCTTTCTCTAGTTGCGGCGAGCGGGGGCTACTCTTCGTTGCGGTGCACGGGTTTCTCATTGCTGTGGCTTCTTGTTGTGGAGCATGGGCTCTAGGCAGGCGGGCTTCAGTAGTTGTGGCACGTGGGCTCTAGAGCGCAGGCTCAGTAGTTGTGGCACCTGGGCTTAGTTGCTCCGCGGGATGTGGGATCTTCCCGGACCAGGGCTTAAACCCGTGTCCCCTGCATTGGCAGGCGGATTCTTAACCACTGCACCACCAGGGAAGCTCCACTATTGTATTTGTTTGTTGACTCCCTCCCTCTCTTTCTCTCTGTTGTGGGAACGTCTGCTCCCAGGTTCCTATCTGGTTGACATGGTTAATACTTAGTAGCTTTTTGTTGAATGAGTAGTGATACAGTGAAATGACACACCACTATTAGACAGGGTTGGAGTTATATGTAATTAACTGGGAGGGGCTGTTTGTGTTGTCTTGCTAAGGAAAGAAAGCTTGTTGTAGAAGGAAGCTTAACTGGTGGGCTCGGAGGGGGATGGGACAGGCATAAACTTTTTCTTTATACATCCTTGTTTGACTTGTGGCATTAAGTACACATTTCGTAATAAAAAATGTGGCCAACAGCAACAAAAAAAATCACAGAAGAAAAGATCATATCCAGTCAGAGGGAGCATGAGGACTTGAACCCTGGTCCTTGTGACTCCCAGCCTGTGTTCTTACCCGCCACCCAACACCTTCCATAACCTTTCCACATCCAGCTTCGCAGTGTCACCTCACTGCAGCCCTCAGAGGAGGACAGAGTATGAGTTATTAGCTGTTTGTATTTTATTTTGTAAATTGAGGTCGAATTTTCAGACAGTAAACCAGGGTGTGGTTTGATGAATTGTTACAGGTATATCACCTGTGTAACCCATACCCAGGTCAAGATATAGAACATTATCCGTGGCCTGGGAGATTCCCTGGGGTCCTTTCCCAGTCAGGTACCAGACGCCCCCATCCTCTCAAGTGGCCATGCTTCTGAATGCCTTTCAAGGATGAGTCTTGCCTGTTCTTGATTGGATGTGATTGGAACCATATGGTATGAGCTATTTTAATCTGGCTTCTTCTGGCTTCTTCCTCTCAACATGAACTCTGCGATTCATATGTGATGCTACAGCCTGTCTTTTTCATTGCTGTGTAGTATTCCATTGTGTGGATGTATCACTATATATATATATATATATTTTTTTTTTCCCCTGTAGATGGACTTTTGCCTAGTTTCCAGTTTTGGGGGGATTATGAGAAAAGCTGCTGAACACTCTTGCCTGTGGACACAAACACTCACTTCTCTAGGATGTAGATCCAGGGGTGCTTGCTGGGTGCTGGGATAGAACCCAGAAGTAGATCCAGTGTAGATCCAGAAGGGGAAGTACTTGCTCAAGGTCACATGATGACTCATGGGTAAAATCAGCCTATCTACCCCACCCCCAAGCCCTCTCACGCTGCTCTTACCAACACTTTCCACCCCTGGCCTGCTTCTTCTCACCCCAGCCTTGTGGAGGGTCAGACCCCTCCTCGTACTGGAAAGAGCCTCACTGAGCGGCTTCGTCTGGGGCTGGCGCACGCCTGGCTGGGACTGCCTTCTCCAGCAGCCCTCCCAGGCCGCAGAGGCAGCCTCGGGTCTCTTTCCTCAGCTCCCTCCACTCAGTTCTGTGGCACCAGCTCCTCGGGAGGTGGTGCCTTTAGCTATTTACATACCTGTCCCACCTCTCCACCCTGAACTCTCCAAGGGTGGGGACAGAAAGGAATATGGGCGTTTTTTTTTTTATTGGAGTAAAATTGCTTTACAGTGTTGTGTTAGTTTCTGCTGTACAAGGAAGTGAATCAACTATATGTATACCTATATCTCCTCCTTCTTGGACATCCCTCCCTCCCCTTCCCCCCTCCCCTTTCCCATCTAGGTCATCACAGAGCACTGAGCTGAGCTCCCTGTGCTTATTGAGGTAAAATATACATACCATACGATTTACCCTTTTAACCATTTTTTTTTTTTTTTTTTTTTGCGGTACGCGGGCCCCTCACTGTTGTGGCCTCTCCCGTAGCGGAGCACAGGCTCTGGACGCGCAGGCTCAGCGGCCATGGCTCACGGGCCCAGGCGCTCCGCGGCATGTGGGATCTTCCCGGACCGTGGCACGAACCCGTGTCCCCTGCATCGGCAGGCGGACTCTCAACCACTGCGCCACCAGGGAAGCCCAACCATTTTTAATTGTACAACTAAGTGGCATTAAGTACATTCACATTGTTGTGCAACCATCACCACCATCCAGCTCCAGAACTTTAAAATTTTCCCAAACGGAAACTTTGTGCTTATTAAATGCTAACTCCCCATCACCCCCAGCCCCTGGTAACCCCCCTTCTTCTTTCTGTCTCCGTGAATTTGACTACTCTAGGTACCTCATATAAGTGGAATCATTGTGATTGTCCTTTTGTGTCTGGCTTATGTAAACACTTAGCATAATGTCTTCAGGGTTTATCCAGGTCGTAGCATGTGTCAGAATTTCATTCCTTTTGAAGGCTGTAATTGTTCTTTGGAGCACATTTTAAAGGAACCTCAAATCTACAGGATTGAGTGAGGGGATCAACTTGTCTGTGGGAGTGGGAAATAAATAACATTTATTAACATCTCCTAGGCGCCAGCCCTTCCCCTATGTTGTCTCGTGTAATCCTCACCACCTCCTTATGAAGTAGGTACTAATATTATCCTCATTTTACAGATAAGGGTACTAGGCTCAGTAACTTGGCCAAGGTCACACAGCAAGTCATTGGTCAGCCAGGATTGGACGCTGGGTCTGCATGCCTGCAAAGCCTGTGATCCGAGTTGCCGCTGCCACCCAGGGCAGTGCCCCGCTCAGACTGAGAGTCATTTCCTCGAATTCTTCTCATCAGCTGATTGGAGCTGAGTGTGGAGCCCATGGGTGCCAGCTGGCTCCGAGGAGACAAGGGCAGTGGCTCCTCCTCCCTGGCCCAGGTCCCCCTTCCTGGGCCGTGGTTTCTGTTGAAAGCCCCTTTGTGAAGCAGCCTCCTTGGGCCGGGCAGGGGTCTGCAGGAATGTGGGCCTCAGTGCCCCCCCACCCCTACCAGCACAGGCTGGCAGGGGCCACTTCGTCCAGCACAAGGCTGGCAGGGCAGGCAGCAGCAGGATGTCACTCTTGGCAGAACTTTCTCTGAACAAATAACTACCAGGAGTTTTGGGATTGAGAGGATAGATAAACAGGAAGAGGGAGAAGTTAGAAATATTTTTCTTTCCCTTCTGTGCCCTGGAGATTTCTCCTTGCTCTCCCCTTAGCCACTGGAGGTTTGAGGTGGTGGAGCGCTTCGCCTGTCAGAAACCGCCCTGAGGCCTGGGGAGCCATGGCTGGCGAGTTTTAGGTTTTAGGGTTTCAGGCTTTGTTTTGCCTGATGGGCTGGGATAAGCCTGGGCGCTGGGGCCACAGAGGCCCCAGTTTGAATCTTGGCTCTGCTGTTTCTTTGCCGTGTGATCTAAGCTAATTAATTCAGCCTCAGTGTGGGTCAGAATGGAGAAATAACGTAGTGAATATTCATTGAATACTGGCTGTGGGTGCTCAAGTGGGCATATACAAGGATTATCATGTCAGTTAATCCTCACAAGCCCTCAAAGGTGGGCAGGGTTTTTGTCTTTATTTGACAGCTGTTGAAACACAGAGAGGTTAAGTGTTTCTGTCAAGGTCACACAGCTGGTGGTGGTGGAGCTTGGGCTTGAACCTAGGCAGCTGTGTACTTAGTGCCCTTCTATTTTATCAGTTTGGCATCTGGCAGAGACCTTGGCACACTGGACTGTTGGTACTCTTAATTCCTTTCCCTTCTCTTTTACAGAGAAACCAAGTTTAGTTGGGGGTAATGTCATGGTGGGGTGAGGCCTGCTGAGCTCTGGGCCCCAGCAGTCCCAGAGCAATATTTAGCCCTTTCTGAGTTGGCTTCCCACAGGCTGCCTCCTCCATGCAGCCATCTTAGGTTGACACAGGGTGTTGTCATGGCTGTCTCCAATTGCCCCGGCCTGGACAGCACATCTCACCCCACAGAGCAACATCCTAACTCTCTGACATGGTCCCCAAGGCACTTGGGGCTTAAACCAACCTTTTACCCCATCCTGTATTCTAGCCTCACAATGCCATAATAATAATAATTCCTAGGAGGCTCTGCACAGTACCAAGCATCTCTCTCTCTATGCTGTTCCCTCTGTTCAGAATGACTTTCTTTTTTTAAAAATTTATTTTATTTACTTTATTTATTTATTTATTGGCTGTGTTGGGTCTTCGTTGCTGCGCACGGGCTTTCTCTTGTTGCGGTGAGCGGGGGCTACTCTTCGTTGTGGTGCGCGGGCTTCTCATTGCAGTGGCTTCTCTTGTTGCAGAGCACGGGCTCTAGGGCACATGGGCTTCAGTGGTTGTAGCACGTGGGCTCTAGAGCGCAGGCTCAGTAGTTGTGGCGCACGGGCTTGGTTGCTTCGCGGCATGTGGGATCTTCCTGGACCAGGGCTCAAACCCGTGTCCCCTGCATTGGCAGGCAGATTCTTAACCACTGCGCCACTAGGGAAGCCCCCAGAATGACTTTCTTGTCTGTCAAATGTTGCTCATCGTACAAGGCCCAGCTCAGTGGCCTCCTCTTCCAGGAAGCCTTCTTGGAGTTCCCAACCCTGAATTAGCATCTACCTCCTCTCTGCAGCTCAGGGTAATGGGAAAAGTCCTGGAGTTCCTGCAGTGTTGTCAGCCTCTCTAAGCCTCAGTTTCCTCATCTGTGGATTGGGGATCATTGGACGAGGGAGAGGAGAAAGCCTGGATTCTCAGGCCCTGGCCTGTGTAGAGTTCGCCAGGGCTGGTGAAGCTTGGCCCCTTCAGGGTTAACTCCCTGCCATGCCAGGGGCGGAAGCGAGGAGGACAGAGTGTGAAATGAAGTCACTTCCCTGCCTGGGGTTCTGCCATGTGCCTGGCCTTCTGCAGTAAATCCTGTTTCCTCCTTGGCCACTGTGTGCCCACCCACTCCTGGCTCCCATGACCCTGAAGGTCACCAGCAGGTGGGGCTCCCCATGGAATGTTGGCCTGTCGTTCATCCGGCGAGGTCACTTCCTGTCTGGATAAGCTGGCCACCTTTCCTGCCACAGCCTTCCACATGCGGGTTTCATGGGAATCGTGGGTGTGGGGTCCAGGGGAGGCTTCCCGAGGTCAAGTTTAATGCCCAGCTGACACCTTTTATTCTGGGGGCACTGGGGCCCAGGGAGGGCAGGGCACTTCTCGAGGTCAGGCCTCTGGACCACACTGCAATTGTGGGGCCTCTGTGGGTGTCCCCCGGGGTCGCAGGCCTGTAGGGTAAGGTGAGGAGGTCATTCAGCCTCCCTGGGCCTCCTTTTCTTCTTCTGTGGAACCTGGGGGAGCCTGTGTGTCAGATCTGCCTCAAGAACTGAGCTGGTCAGCCCAGGACATCCTTGACTTCATTTAATCCTCACTTCACTGCAGGGACCCTGAGGCTCATAGAAGCTCAGGAGCTGACCTGGGTCTCTGGTGGGGGGATGGTGCTGGGAGCCTACCCAGGCCTCTCTGACCCCAATGTCCTGGTTTATTCCGCGGGAAGGTATTTAGCTTTTCCTCAGTGGCAACTCAGGAACATCCCCACTCCTCTGCTCTTTTCCTGTGGGATCAGGGTCTCCTCGGGCTGTAAAGTTGATGGAGAACCCTGGTCCCTGGCATCAGTGTAGTGTGCATACTGTGTAGTTCCTTTTTCCCCCTTCTTTTTTCTATAAATAGTATATATTTATATAGGAAAATCAGAGTAAATAAAGATATGCAGGAAGATTAGAAAAATCATCTGTGATCCCACTTCTCAGTGATAATCACAGTTTATCATTAATGTTTTGAGATTTGTCCTTCCAGACATTTTTTGTGGTGTGTGTGTGTGATTGTGTGTGAGTGTTTGTGCTTGTGTACAGGAACCCTCTCTCCTTTTCAATGGGATGAAGCTCTAAATTACTGTGTAGTGTGTTTTTTTTTTTTTTTTTCCAAACTCAACATACAATAGATATTTTCCTATGTCAGTAAATAAACTGCTCCTTGCTTCTTTTGAAGGAAACTTTTTTTGGAAACTTTTAAGTTGAAATTTAACACACATCACAAGTATACAGCTCGATGATTGTACAAAGTGAGCACAGCCATCGGAGCCTCACCAAGTCAAGAAACAGAATTCCTCCAGCACCCCGACCCTGTACCCCATCACTGTCCCTACCTCCTTCCTGCTCCAGACGTGACTTTGTGCCTGATTTCCAACACCATACACTACTTTGGCCTGATTTTGAGCTTTAGATAAATGCTATCATATAGTATTTGCTTATGTTGGCGTCTTTGGCTCCACATTCTGTTAGGGACGGTCATCTGATGCTCTGTCCGTTTTAATGACGATGTGATGATGTCCATGATACGTTCAACTTTGACCACTGTTGATGTGAAAGATGTTTCCAGTCTTTGACTAATATAAACAAAGCTGTACCCAACACCTTCGTGGCCGTATCTTTGATTATTTCCTTTGACTCAGCTGACGAATTGCTGGATCAAAGTGTTGTAAATTGTTAAGGTATTTTAGGAGTAGTGCCAGATTGTCCTCCAGGGAGCTGTGCCAATTTACATCCTGCCAGGTGCTTAGGAGGGAGCGCATCCCTGGCACCCACGCAGAGACCTGTTGTTCTCATCCTGCTGTGCTTGTGATGCCATGAAAGGCAACACGTGGCAGCTCCTTGTTCCCAATTTTTAAACTAGGTGAATATCTTTTCTCACAGTCGTGGTCATTTGTATTTCTTCTTTGCTGAGTTTTTGGTTTTGTTTTTTTGGTATGCTTTACTTTAAAAAAAATCTCTTTTTAAAGTTTTTGTCCACGCTGCGCGGCATGCGAGATCTTAGTTCCCTGACCAGGGATCGAACCCGCGCCCCCTGCATTGGAAGCTCGGAGTCTTAACCACTGGACTGCCAGGGAAGTCCCTGGTATGCTGTACTTTTAAGACATACTTGTTTTCTCATTTTAAAAAACCCCTCTATATTAAATATGATAAATAATAAAAATGGGTTGAATTTTTTTTTTTTTTTTTTTTTTTGCGTTACGCGGGCCTCTCACTGCTGTGGCCTCTCCCGTTGTGGAGCACAGGCTCCGGACGCGAAGGCTCAGTGGCCATGGCTCACGGGCCTAGCTGCTCCGTGGCATGTGGGATCTTCCCAGACCGGGGCACGAACCCACGTCCCCTGCATTGGCAGGCGGACTCAACCACTGCGCCACCAGGGAAGCCCTGTTGAAAATATTTTTATCCAATTTGTAATTTGCCTTATAACTTTGTGGTTTTTCTGTGTTGGTTAAAAGCTGACCATTTTTTAATGTAGTCTGGTCTATTGATATATAACTTTATGTCTCCTCTAGCATTTGCATAGAAAGTTCTGTTATGCCCCAAGATTATATAAATATTTACTTATGTTCTTTCGCTTCTCTGGTTCCCATTGTAGTGTGTCATTGTTCATCCTTCTTAAGTGACACTGGTGTATTTTGTCACCGCAAGTGATGACCAGCCCAGTTCCGGGCCTCCTGCTGAGCCTCCAGCAGTTTCACCCACCGTGGCCTTTGCTCCTCATGGTGAGAAAGGCAACGATGTCTTAGTGCTGTCCTGAGAGCACTTTGACCTTGTGCTTCATTCTCTGGAGCAAGAGAGCTCTTCCTGGTCAGGGTCTTCCCTGCTCAGTAAAGTGAAGCAGAACAGCAGGGAGGTGCAGGGAGAGGGGTAGGAGGCCCCTGGTCCTGGCCCTGCTGGCCACTGTCTCTGTGACTTGGGCAGGTCTCTGGCCTACTCTATCTATACCTTAGTTTCCTCTTCTATAGAATGAGAGGGACAGACTAGGGTCTCAGAGGTGGCTATGACTCTAAGATACACGTTGGTGCCTAAGGGGAATTTAGACCCTGTCTTGTGTTTGCGAGTGTGTGTGTGTGTGTGTGTGTGTGTGTGTGTGTGTGTGTGTGTTGGGTGTTGGGGGATGAGGCCCAGGGCTGGCAGTGGGCTGGTCTGAGCCCCTACCCTGGGTACAGACTGAAAGTGTGATGCCCCCTTCCTCTCTAACCTCCTGGCCCCGGAGCAGGGGAGCCCTGGAGCATGGTGACTTCCTCTGTGTTTGTTCTGCAGCTGAGGCAGATGTTTCCTGCAGCTGGCCACTCAGCCTCCTGCCCTATTTTTAGCTCCATTGTTACCCACCCCAGGCATCTGGCTGCCAGGGGTGTGTGAGAGGCTGTGGTCCTGGAAGGGGCACTCTTCCCTGGGTTGGGCTTATTCTCTGCCTTCTGCTGGGTCCCTGGGTTAAGCTTCCCGGTGTCTTTTGGGAAAGTGAGGGTGGCTACGGGAAAAATGGAAGAGTAGATGGATGCGTGGATGATGCAGTACAAAGGGCCCAGGCTGCAAACCAGAGGCGTGGCTGTGTTGTTATGTCATGTAATAAACTCTCCATGCCTCAGTTTTTCCATCTGCTAAATGACATAATAGCTTGCACTTTTGCCTTTCTCATAGGGTCGTTCTGAAGCTGAAATGAGATAGTAGATGTGAAATTTGTTTAGCAAAATGACATTAGGAACCTACAACTATTGTGGGTTCAACCCTGTGGGGGCCCCGAAGGAGCATCAGATCCAGGGTGGGGAGATGAGGCATGTACTTTCCAAACACTGGGCCAGTGGGCGCAAGGTCAGGGTCGTGCGGGGTACAGGCTGCGTTTTGGAAGGTTTGGAGGGGAGGGGGACATTTCCACTGGACGTTGATGGATGGGGTGACGGGGTGAGGGTGGGGATGGTGTTCCTGGTTGTTGGACCAGGAGGGCAGAGACATGGAGGCAGGGAAGGGCCGGATGTGTCCTGGGAGATCGAAGCAGTAAAGGGCCTTGAGCATTCCTGGCCGGCAGCTCTGGAGCTGCTCCCCTAGGAAGGGGCCCCACGGTGGGTCTGGGGGCAAGAAGCCCAGCAACCCCCTTCCTGAGCTGGCAGCCAGCACAGCAGCTCCGCTTCTGGCTGTTTTACACACTGGACTTCCATGAAGGATTGATTTTGTGCGAAGGATTGAGCTGCTCAAATGTTGTCCTACCCATCGTGTCCAGCTCCCTCACTTTCCAGGTGGAAATCTCAAGTGTGGCCCAGAGAGGGCTGTGTTGAACTTGAGGCCTCTCAGAGAGCCTGTGTGGAGGGAAACATCTCCTGGGGCTTTTCCTACTCCACATCGTAGGGCAGCTGTGACCTGGCTTTGCCTGGAACGTCAGAGGTGTGGAGGGTAAATAGGGGATCATGAGGGTGGGAACGGGGGTCTTGAAGGCCAGGCAAGGGAGTCTGGACTGGAGGCCGCAGGGGTGGGAGGGATGGGGACAAATCCCAGAATTGGGTCATGGTTCTTCCCAGCTCCTTAAAATGATACTTTGGGTCCCTGTGGCGTTGCTGGAGGTCAGAATTGGGGTTCAAGTGCAAGTTCCCACTGGCCTTTTGGGGCCCAGTCCCTGGAAGCAGCCAGGAGAGTGTCAGCAGGGTCAGGGTCCTGGGCGTGGTGTCAGGAGGCGCTAGGTTTCTGCTGACCTTGAAAATGCCCAGATGCCCAGCTTCTTGGAGCACCCTCACTGAGCACGTGAGCATGTCCATATACTTTGAACCCTGCTCTCCGCAGGGCCCTCCGCCTACTCCCAATCTGA